>NC_088243.1:33066943-33714443 GCF_036934945.1 Oncorhynchus masou masou | reverse complement strand
CAGAACAGCGCAACAGAAGCAGCTCTGGCCTCTCTGCCGCCAACAGGCCTGCCAAGTACCTCATTAGTATTCCCAGCAGTGCCATTTGCCAGCCTGAGCGTTGCCGTGGTGACGCTGCCCACACAAGTGATGATAAATTGTGCTTTCACATCTACTCCCTCCCACAAAGAAGAGCAGTGAGCTGAGGAGTCCCTGGCCAGGCCCCAGGACACATCACCCAGGCTTGAGGCACCGTCGTCTGGGTGGTGCTGTGTGCTGCAGCCTGGATGTTTGGGGTAGTGTTTAGGGAGTAGGGAAGAGTACGTGGGTGTGTTGGAGATGGTGCATGTGAGCATGTGGGTGAGTTAAAAGGCAGAGAGTTAGTATAGTGGAATGTCATCTCGCATGGAGTGTAAGGGTGTGTCTCTGCATATGTGTCATCACACACTGAATTTTACATTCAAGACCCACCTTTAAGGCTATCTCACATTACTGAATTCGTTCATGTATAAGTTTAACTCGGATTCATTCCTGTGAGCACATTGTCATAACAATTAGCACTGATAAAACTAGAGCTAAAATAACCATTTGCAAGGACACAACCTCGCAGGAAGGCAGACTATAGTAATTATCTCCAACACAGAATTTCCTCAAGCTGAGGTAATTGCACTTCATTATAAAGTTTTAACAGTTGCATTTGTTATATATTGTCAAGGTGTCAAAAAGACCAAAACAATGACAGTTAATAGGCCTGCATCTGGTTGGCACAAGATTATTTTGACAGCGACTTTCATTTCTTTCCTCTGTAGGTGTCTCTTGTGGAGGCTTCATTTACCTTCCGCTGGGACACCATGTAGAGCTGTGGAGCAGGGAGGGAAGGAGGGAGGGTGGAGCAGGGAGAGAGGGTGGAGCAGGGAGAGAGGGTGGAGCAGGGAGAGAGGGTGGAGCAGGGAGAGAGGGTGGAGCAAGGAGAGAGGGTGGAGCAGGGAGAGAGGGTGTAGCAAGGAGAGAGGGTGGAGCAGGGAGAGAGGGTGGAGCAAGGAGGAAAGGTGGAACAGAGAGAGAGGGAGGGTGGAGCAGGGAGGGAGGGTGGAGCAGGGAGAGGGGGTGGAGCAAGGAGGAAAGGTGGAACAGGGAGAGAGGGAGGGTGGAGCAGGGAGGGAGGGAGGGTGGAGCAGGGAGGGAGGGAGGGGGGGAGGGAGGGTGGAGCATGGAGAGAGGGTGGAGCAAGGAGGAAAGGTGGAACAGGGAGAGAGGGAGGAGCAGGGAGAGAGTGGGAGAGAGTGTGGAGCGGGAGAGAGTGTGGAGCAGGGAGGGAGGGTGGAGCAGGGAGGGAGGGTGGAGCAGGGAGGGAGGGTGGAGCAGGGAGGGAGGGTGGAGCAGGGACAGAGGGTGGAGCAGGGAGGGGGGGTGGAGCAGGGAGGGAGGGTGGAGCAGGGACAGAGGGTTGAGCAGGGAGGGGCGGTGAGCAGAAGGGGGGGACCATGTAAATCCTCCTTATCCTCGTTAAACAGAGTAAGCTGTATTATTCCCACATTATGGTGCGCAGCTATGTTGGTATTAAGGGCCTGGTTGATGTGAGATTCCAAGGTGCTTTATTGGAAAAAATATTCAGCAGAAGTAGAAGGTTTCTTATTTGATATTTAAATCCTTTATTTGGCACCATAAGACTTTTAGATAGCATCTTTACTCAGAGTTTATTTTCAGCACAGTGCATGCATGCATTGGTGTAGCAACCACATTATAATTGAAATATTGAATTGTTCTATGATTTCATGTTTTATGCTTATTTTTGCTATGATTTCTTTTTTTACACATCATAATATAACTACTGGGCTGTTCTGGCGTGGACAAGTCTTACTAAATAAAGAAATATAAATCAAGGAGTCCCATGGCCATCCTTTTCTTACTATCACAAAAATAAACTAATTTCAGAGGTTTCAAAAGATACATTTTCAATAGATGAGAGCCAACTTTGAACGCCTAGCTGCGTTTATTAGCATACTACAATCTGTGTTCATTTTTCTCAAGGCTCTAGATTAATTTTGGAGTCAATGGCAGAGTAGTCCTGATTCATAGTGTCACAGCTGAATACACATCCACAACTCAATATGCCTCCCCTACGATAACTTCATAGAAGACAATTTGCAAAAGCAATTATAAAATCTCAAGTAATTATGAACCAACTGAGAGGCATACTCACAACCCCTCTACAATATTTATGTGAGGACCTAATGACAGATCTCGTCACTCAATATTTTTTACTTCACACATCACAGTCAGAAAGGAAGAATGTGTGTGGTAAAACAATTCCAGAACAACCGACTGCTGGTATTGTCATTGTTGCAATGACACAACAGCGAGCACAGACCCTCACCTCCCGTTTGACGAACTTGAGGATGATCTGACCCTCCAAATCAAGCCTGATTACACGTCTCTAGGACACTAAGAAGCAACCGACTTCAAAAAGACGAGAGACAATCGGCGAATATGAACCTCGGCCTGCCGCCCCCTCAGCCCCAGCCAAGCTGAACAGCCCTAGCCAGGGGGCCATAGCTATTAAAAGATAAATGTATTTCCCCTATCCATTATTCATGATAAGCGGGGGTGGGTGGGTGGGGGGTGGGGGGGTGAGTCAGAGGCTTAGCGCAGCAGTGGATCCTACTCGGCCATGTCGGGCCAAGCCCCCGCTGGACCACAGTCTGATATAGAAGACCAGGCGACAGCTGCGGGGAGAGACAGAGAGAGACGGAGAGACGGAGAGACAGAGACAGAGACAGAGAGATAGACTGCTAATATCTGCACACATGCACAAACACACACACACACTTAGATGACTATAGGCCTGCCACAGAGAGGATCAGACTGTGAGACTGCATAACCTCTCAGCCAATGATTGAGTGAAGGGTCTGAGCAAATATTTTGGAGTAATATTGGACTGGAAATATCGAGTTCTAAGAAGAACTGATCTGAAGGAAAAACAGATTAGGAGGACCTGTGTGTATGTGGTCACTCATTTAGAGTTTAGTCACAGTCCAGATCAGAGCAAACACACTGAAGTGAATGTCAAACAGCCTCAGCTCTTCTCGCCATCCATTCAGCCCTCCGCTAATGTTGGCCCAGATGAAGACAGTGATGAAATCATATAAAGAATATTTTTTGTACAATATTTATTTTATTTAATCCTCTTTAGTCTTGCCTCATAAGCAGACAAAAAAACACTGCTCAGTGTTTGCCCTAGGATTATTTTCAGCAGCAGTGGCAAAGGTGGGGGGGCCCGCAGGCCGCATTCGGTCGAAAAATGTATTATATTTCCTTGCCATCAAAATAAGCAAAGAAAGTCCTCTATCCATCACTTTTGGCATTTTAGATGCTACCTGACTGTCTAGCTTTTGTAACAGAGACTGTTAGCAAGCTGGACAGAGACTGTTAGCAAGCTGGACAGAGACTGTTAGCAAGCTGGACAGAGACTGTTAGCAAGCTGGACAGAGACTGTTACCAAGCTGGACAGAGAATGTTAGCAAGCTGGACAGAGACTGTTACCAAGCTGGACAGAGACTGTTACCAAGCTGGACAGAGAATGTAACCAAGCTGGACAGAGACTGTAACCAAGCTGGACAGAGACTGTAACCAAGCTGGACAGAGACTGTTACCAAGCTGGACAGAGACTGTTAGCAAGCTGGACAGAGACTGTTAGCAAGCTGGACAGAGACTGTTACCAAGCTGGACAGAGACTGTTACCAAGCCGGACAGAGACTGTTACCAAGCTGGACAGAGACTGTTAGCAAGCTGGACAGAGACTGTTAGCAAGCTGTACAGAGACTGTTAGCATGCTGGACAGGCACTGTTACCAAGAGACTATAAATGTAGGTCCATTATCTTTTCAGCACAGTTTGGTTTTAGTCAATATATTTTGGTTTGGCATACTTTGGCTATCTGTCTTTGTCCCAAAATGTGTTTTTTTTGCATCTCACATGGCTTATGATGAGAGACTGTGCCTGATCATTTTTTAATCAAATGCTACCCAAATTGTCTCATAATTGTCTATAATTGAACACACACTGTGCAATTTTTTTACTTCGTGCCAACACCTATTTACTGTAACTGTTCAAATGATGTTTTCATTATAGGCATCTCTACCAGACAAACGCTCCAGCCCCATTCTTTCATTCATTCATTCTCAAAGACGACACTTTCCCTGTAATATTTTTAATAGGACAACGATGTTGATGTTTACTGTGTGAATTTTGTAGAGAAACTTAAATTTCAAAATGCTAAAGATTATATTATTTGCGATTTATAAAATGAAATAGTTTTTTTTAAAGCAGGTTAAACCACCAGAAACAACCACCACAAACCACTTTAAACAGTATTCTCTAAGAGCAATTACAACAACAGAGTAGTCCTGTCCATTAAAAAGTATTTCCATTCAGGCACAAGTGGTCTCCATTACTTATATTTACATATCTGAGATATATTATACTGGCATAAAATGCACACTGGGGCTGTAGTGAAAAGAAGAGATACATTACAGCGTAGAGGGCATTCTGAACACACCACTACCCAGGACTTCATGCTGGGTTCATTTGTATTTAGACAAGAGGACACAAGAGTGGGAAAAAGAAGACGAGGAGGCCAAGAGATATGTGGGAGGTGTCAGGACAAGTGTGGTGTGTATGTGTGTGTGTGTGTGTGTGTGTGTCAAATCAAATCAAATTTTATTGGTCACATACTCATGGTTAGCAGATGTTAATGCGAGTGTAGCGAAATACTTATGCTTCTCGATCCGTCAGTGCTATAATATCTAACAGGTAATATTCAACAAATTCCACAACAAAACCTAATACACACAATCTAGTAAAGGAATGGGATAAGAATATATAAATATATGGATGAGTAGTGACAGAGCGGCTAAGATGCAATAGATAGTAAAGAATAGATAGTGTAGGATACAGTATACACATATGAGATGAGTAATGCAAGATATGTAAACATTCTTAAAGTGGCATTATGAAAGTGACTAGTGTTCCATTTATTAAAGTGGTCAAATCAAGTCTGTAAGTAGGCAGCCGCCACTCTGTGCTAGTGATGGCTGTTGAACAATATGATAGCCTTGAGATAGAGATTGAAAAACAGCTTCTCGGTCCCAGCTTTGATGCACCTGTACTGACCTCGCCTTCTGGATGGAAGCGGGGTGAACAGGCAGTGGCTCGGGTGGTTATTGTCCTTGATGATCTTTATGGCCTTCCTGTGACATCGGGTGTTGTAGGTGTCCTGGAGGGCAGGTAGTTTGCCCCCGGTGATGCGTTGCACAGACTGCACCCCCCTCTGAAGAGCCCTTCGGTTGTGGGAGGTGCAGTTGCCGTACCAGGCGGCGATACAGCCCAACAGGATGCTCTCAATTGTTCACCTGTAGAAGATAGTGAGGGTTTTCGATGACAAGTGTGTGTGTGTGTATGGGTCAGTATTCTTGTTTTCTCACTACAGCATCCCGGCTTAAATGAAACACAAAGACAAAAGCGTTCATATTTATGCTTGCATGTCAAGGATGACTTGTTCCATTGAATGTGTCTCCCATTATCTGTTCATCACTCTCTCTGACCTTTAATCTCCTGCTTGTTTCTGCTCAATGGCTTCCTCTCACCGTCTCCTGTCTAAAATGTAGTCTTTCTTTCCCTTTATTTTTTTTAACACTTACAAAACTGAAAAGGCCAGGCCTGGCCTGGGCCACCTGGAAGCAGCAATGGAGCTTTCTCCCAGGCCTGGCTCCCTGCCAGTTGCCAGCTGTAGCTTTGTGAGTGCCCATCTTAGTTAATTCCATGCATCGCAATTGTACTGGCCGCTGTTTACAACCACCTCCTACTCCGCCTGGGTCCCTCTCTGATTGTCCCGGGCCTCCCTTGTTTAATACTGTTTTGCAAGTTATTAAGCCCTGGAAGTCCATTAATCACAGTTCATGGGTTGTGTAAGCCCACACAACGCAGGGAGAGGAGGGGGAAGGAGGCACACTCGCTCCCCTGAATGGGCTTAGACGGTGGTCCATTCAGATCCTAACGAGATCATTACCTCTAACTAAATACAAACCTGACCCTGCGACCTGCTGGGAAATTACGTAGAGCCCCCGGTGCAAGACATTAATATGCCGTTCCTGCCCCCGCCCCTTTCTTGCACTGCTGCGCAAACGCCCACCCCCAACTCCAACTCCAACAACCCCCACCCACCCCCTAACCTCACCGCTCCCGCCTCCATTTTCACTTTCTCTCCAATGGACAGAAAACTAAACCTGTCATCAAAAGAAGCCTAATCACTGCTGTGATTGTGGTAAACCAAGCCTGACGGACATTTCACTGAGGCCTCAATGGCCACATCAGTGCCACCTCCCTGGCCAGCCCCTCTCCTTACCAGGCCCCCAGCCAATGAGCAGCAAACACCCGGGGCTTTTCAGATTACTTGACACACTGTGTCCACTTTTCTGGGACCACCTGGTAAGCTCATTTTAATACAAAACCAGTTCAGCCTTCTCTCCCTTTTTCTCCTCTAATTCTGCCTCTCAAGCCAAGCTACCACCATGAATTCTGTATAATCCATTGACCCCATGGAACATTCCTGGTTTACACTCCTCGGAAGAGGCTGGATTTGGGCGGATTACATGGTTCCAGTTCTGTTTGGAGGCACCTGCAACTGGGAACTGAGGGGGGAACAATCATGGCCACTGCGGAGAGAGATTCCCTTACCTCCTTTTTTTCTGTTTCTTTTGGATCATTAGCAGTCACCTTCCCTAATCTCTACCTGTAACTTTCATATTGTGGAGCCCGTGCCAGGGTGTCACAGCTACTCAGCATGGCTACAGTGTGGGCTGCTGGGAGATGGAGTAGGGGGTGGCAGGACAGGATGGGTGAGAGGGGGGATTGGTTGAGGGTGAGCACGGACTCTCTGTTTCCCCTCGGCTTATGTTAGGATGTTGTCACTTTCAGCATCTCAAGTGTCTCCACTTCAGAAGCTGGAGCTTAGCTGTAGCACAGAGAGGAGGTGGGGGAGAGTCTGGGAAGAGATCCTTGTTAAACAAACGCAACGTTAAACTTTGTCACGCAATCACAACTCCCATTTCACCATTTCTCAACTTCGCCTCTTTCTCCCTCGCCCCCCTCTCTTTCTCGCCCCCCTCTCTTTCTCCCTCACACCCCCTCTCTCCCTCGCCCCCCCCTCTCCCTCGCCCCCCCTCTCTTTCTCATTGGCACACACAAGCTCTCACTCTGTGGCTCTCAAGGACTCTTAAAGTAAATGCTCCTCCCAACGGACTGTCAAGTTTTCCCTGCAAACTTCATGATTTTAATTTGAGGTATTTTTTAAATACTTTTGAGCCTTTTGAGTTTTTAATTGTAAGTGTGGATTCTTAAGATGTGAATGGTAGGCAGATATGCATATTTTAAATTAGGGGTAATATCTCCACTCTAATCCTTGATAAGATCTCAATTGTTAGACGATCTGAAATGGAGATGTGGCGACAATTGGGTCTAAATTAAAAAGAAACCTTCATTTACCTGGATATTATCTTCCTGTGAAATATAATCACTTGCCTTGATAACTGAGGACACCAGCAAATTCTTATAATTGACTCTCACGATTGTCATGGAACATATTCCAACACAAAATGTTGAGATAGATTAGGAAAAGCCAGTCCTATACCCACTGATAAACATTTGCACACACATTTACATTATCATGCCGGAAAACACACTCACACACTTATAGAATTACTACACCAAAAATAGGCCCTACACACACACACCAGGCTTGTGAAGTGTCTGGCAAGAGCTGTGTTGATTGTTGATTGTTGATTGTTACTCAACATTGACCAATTGTAATCTCGTAATGATGATCTCTGGAATTACAAGTGATTTTAACCTGCCAATGGGCCACCCCCACATGTAGTCACAGAGCACAGATCAGCCCCCCGAGGTAAACAAAAACATTATAGGAGAGCGTTCCACATTTAAGAGCCCACTAATTAAAGTCATTCCTATCTGAAGTACTTTTTTGTGCAGTTTTTCTCAGATCACCAAACCTCCAAACCCTCTCATGTAAACAAATAAACATTCCCATAACAAAAGAGACAACACAAATAATGCAACACGCACTGTGAGAACTCGCTGAGGGGAAGAGTTGAAGAAGGCATAGCATCATGATGTTGTTCAGTGTGAAGCTTCAAGCTTCAGTGTTCTGTTGATCTCCAGTGAACAACAGTTCTTTCACACCGATCTCAACAAACCATTTCTGTATGGACCTTGCTTTGTGCACAGGGGCATTGTCATGCTGAAACAGGAAAGGGCCGTCCCCAACTGTTGCCACAAAGTTGGAAGCACAGAATTGTCTAGAATGTCATTGTATGCTGTTGCGCTAAGATTTCCCTTCACTGAAACTAAGGAGCCCGAACCATGAAAAACAGTCCCAGACTATTATTCCTCTTCCACCAAACTTTACAGTTGGCACTATGCATTGGGGCAGGGAGCCTTCTTCTGACATCTGCCAAAACCAGATTTGTCGTCAGACTGCCAGATGGTGAAGCGTGATTCATCAATCCAGAGAATGCGTTTCCACTGCTCAAAAGTCCAATGGCAGCGAACTTTACATCCCTCCAGCCGACGCTTGGCATTGCGCATGGTGATCTTAGGCTTGTGTGTGGCTGCTCAGCCATGGAAACCCATTTCATGAAGATCCCGATGAACATTTATTGTATTGACATTGCTTCCAGAGGCAGTTTGGGACTTTTTTGACGCACTACACGCTTCAGCACTCTGCGGTCCTGTTCTGTGAGCTTGTGGTGCCTACCATTCCACGTTGTTGCTCCTAGACATTTTAATTTCACAATAACAGCACTTACATTTGACCGGGGCAGCTCTACCAGGACAGACATTTGACAAACTGACTTGTTGGAAAGGTGACATCCTATGACGGTGCCACGTTGAAAGTCTCTGAGCTCTTCAGTGAGACCATTCTACTGCCATTGTTTGTCTATGGAGATTGCATAGCTGTTTATGCGATTTTACACACCTGTCAGCAACGGGTGAGTCTGAAATAGCCGACTCCACTAATTTGAAGGGATATCCATATACTTTTATATATACAGTATATAGTGCATTAACATCCTAATAACAAAACTTATAAGAGACGTCTTTGAGTACTCTGCTATTGTTTTGGCAATAGTTTTTGTCTGGAAACATTAGTCAAAAGGAAATCAAAAAGTAGTCACAATCTGAACTCATTCCATATTGAACACCTGACCCGACCGAGCATAAACTTTTTCCATAGGCTCTAGTTCCTACAAGCCAGGGAAGGCATGACTTATGGATGGCTAATTGAGAAGAGCCCAACAGGTGTAAAGGAAACAATTACCTCCAGCCGTATCCTGATACCCAGCACATGATTACCTCACCATGGTGGTGGTACAGCTCTGCTCTGTGGCTCATGGTGTAATCAGACAACCCTACTTGTCTTACCTGGTCTCATCCTCTCACCTCTGGCCATAGAGAGACAGCTGGGCAACTGGATCCTCTGGGAGCAGAGGTGGGAGGCAGGCGATGGTAATCAGAGCAGCCCAAAGCCACACAGCCCTCCAGGTGAGTCTATGTCTCTCGATTGGAGGATGAAATGAATCAGAAATGATGGAGTGTTTGTTTCCCAACATTTCTTTCCGCCCGGCCTCATCAGGGTTGAGCCTTGCAGACGTCAAGTGTTAATTTAACGCTCCCACCGAGCATGAGGTTGTCTGGCTTGGAGAAGGGAGGTGAGCTGTTGCAGAAAATGACCCTTATGGTCTGATTGTCTTCTGTGCCCAGAGAGGAAAACAAAGACAGGGAGATGTGGTTGAGAGCTAATGCACTTCCCTGCAATTAGAGAGGCTTACCTAACATCATGCACGCACACGCACGCGCGCACACGCACGCGCGCACAGACACACACACACACACACACACACATCACGCGCACACGCACACTGGCACACACACACACACACACACACACACACACACACACACACACATCAAAAGGCATAACTCATTGTCTTATAAACTGACTCTATCAGACTTTCTCTAAGGCACTCTCCCTCATCCTTTGTCTTTCACACACTCACACAATCACCCACAGCAATCACAACTTGTTACCTGCACCCAGTCCCACCGGTTGGCATCCCAGCACCTTTTAGCCCGGTGATTAATTGGACTGAGCTAAGATAGTTCAATCCTTTATTCTGTGAAAATTAAACAAAAAGACAGGACTCTCAAAAGATTACAGCAGCGCATTAAGCACAGAATGAACCATGAAATTGCTTTTTCCCCTCCCGCAGTGTTCAGACATAGTGGTCACTGCCAGTCATGGGGAATGTGCACAGACATTAGTGTTACATCACTGACAGATAACAAAACAACCACTCAGGGAGGAGCTTCTTCCTCCAATGCATGTCAGCTGACTGAATACAGCCAATAGCATATAGCCATGAAACGTATGTAAGGAAATGTACAGTGCATTCAGAAAGTATTCAGACCCCTTGACTTTTTCCAAATTTTGTTACGTTACAGCCTTACTCTAAAATAGATTAAATATGACTAATGCCTAAGCAATCTACCCCATAATGACAGAGCGAAAACAGGTTTTCTGAAATTTTGCCAAATTTATAAAACAGAAATACCTTATTTACATAAGTATTCAGACCCTTTGCTATGAGACTCGAAATTGAGCTCAGGTGCATCCTGTTTCCATTGATCATCTTTGAGATGTTTCTACATCTTCATTGGAGTCCACTTGTGGTAAATTCAATTAATTGGACATGATTTGAAAAGGCACCAGTCTATATAAGGTCCCACAGTTGACAGTGCATGTCACATCAAAAACCAAGCCATGAGGTTGAAGGAATTGTCCGTAGAGCTCCGAGACAGGATTGTGTAAAGGCACAGATCTGGGAAGGGTCCAAAAACATTTCTGCAGCTTTGAAGGTCCCCAATAAACACAGTGGCCTCCATCATTCTTAAATGAAAGAAGTTTGGAACCACCAAGACTCTTCCTAGAGCTGAGCAATTGTGCGAGAAGGCCTTGGTCAGGGAGGTGACCAAGATCCCGATGGTCACTCTGACAGAGCTCCAGAGTTCCTCTGTGGAGATGGGAAAACCTTCCAGAAGGATAACCATCTCTGCAGCACTCCACCAATCAGGCCTTTATGGTAGAGTGTCCAGACGGAAGGCACATGACAGCCTGCTTGGAGTTTGCCTCAAGGCACCTAAAGATTCTCAGACCATGAGAACCAAGATTCTCTGGTCTGATAAAACCAAGTTTGAACTCTTTGGCCTGAATACCAAGCGTCATGTCTGGAGGAAACCTGGCACCATCCCTACTGTGAAGTAGAGGTCGACCGATTATGATTTTTCAATGCCGATACCAATACTGATTATTGTAGGACCCAAAAAATCCGATACCGATTAATCGGCCGATTTTTAAAAATGTATTTGTAATAATGACAATTACAACAATACTGAATGAACACTTATTTTTAACTTAATATAATACATCAATAAAATCTATTTAGCCTCAAATAAATAATGAAACATGTTCAAATTGGTTTCAATTATGCAAAAACAAAGTGTTGTAGAATAATGTAAAAGTGCAATATGTGCCATGTAAGAAAGCTAACGTTTAAGTTCCTTGCTCAGAACATATGAAAGCTGGTGGTTCCTTTTAACACAAGTCTTCAATATTCCCAGGTAAGAAGTTTTAGGTTGTAGTTATTATAGGAATTATAGGACTATTTCTCTCTATACGATTTGTATTTCATATACCTTTGACTATTTGATGTTCTTATACGCACTTTAGTATTGCCAGTGTAACAGTATAGCTTCCATCCCTCTCCTCGCCGCTACCTGGGCTCGAACCAGGAACACATCGACAACTGCAACCCTCGAAGCAGCGTTACCCATGCAGAGCAAGGGGAACAACTACTCCAAGTCTCAGAGCGAGTGACATCACCGATTGAAACACTATTAGCGCTCACCCCGCTAACTAGCTAGCCATTTCACATCGGTTACACCGGCCTAATCCCGGGAGTTGATAGGCTTGATGTCACAAACAGTGCTTGAAGCATTGCGAAGAGCTGCTGGCAAAATGCACGAAAGTGCTGTTTGAATGAATGCTTACGAGCCTGCTGGTGCCTACCATCGCTCAGTCAGACTGCTCTATCAAATCATAGACTTAATTATAACATAATAACACACAGAAATACAAGCCTTAGGTCATTAATATGGTCGAATCCGGAAACTATCATTTCAAAAACAAAACGTTTATTCTTTCAGTGAAATACGGAACCGTTCCGTATTTTATCTAACAGATGGCATCAATAAGTCTGAATATTCCTGTTACATTGCACAACCTTCAATGTTATCTCATAATTACGTAAAATTCTGAGCCAGGCGGCCCAAACTGTTGCATATACCATGACTCTGCGTGCAATGAACGCAAGAGAAGTGACACAATTTCACCTGGTTAATATTGCCTGCTAACCTGGATTTCTTTTAGCTAAATATGCAGGTTTAAAAATATATACTTCTGTGTATTGATTTTAAGAAAGGCATTGATGTTTATGGTTAGGTACACGTTGTAGCAACGACAGTCCTTTTTTGTGAATGTGCACCGAATCGATTATATGCAACGCAGGACACGCTAGATAAACGAGTAATATCATCAACCATGTGTAGTTAACTAGTGATTATGATTGATTGATTGTTTTTTATAAGATAAGTTTAATGCTCGCTAGCAACTTATCTTGGCTTCTTACTGCATTCGCGTAACAGGCAGGCTCCTCGTGAGGCAGGTGGTTAGAGCATTGGACTGGTTGACTGTAAGGTTGCAAGATTGAATCCCTGAGCTGACAAGGTTAAAATCTGTCGTTCTGCCCCTGAACAAGGCCGTTAACCCACCGTTCCTAGGCCGTCATTGAAAATAAGAATGTGTTCTTAACTGACTTGCCTTGTTAAATAAAGTTGTAAAGTTTTTTTTTATCTGCAAAATCGGCAAAAATACAAAGGGTCTGAATACGATGTATATTTGATATTTCAGTTTTTTTTATTCTATAAACTAGCAAAACTTTCTAAAAATCTCTTTTAGCTTTGTCATTATGGGGTGTTGTGTGTAGAGTCAAGGGGTCTGAATACTTACCGAAGGCACTGTAGTTTGCATTAACTTTGGCTAATCTTCAGATAATGGGTTAATGTGCTGTTAAATCAAATCAAATTCTATTTGTCACAAACACATGGTTAGCAGATGTTAATGTGAGTGTAGCGAAATGCTTGTGCTTCTAGTTCCGACCATGCAGTAAAAACCAACGAGTAATGTAACCTAACAATTTCACAACAACTACCATATACACACAAGTGTAAAGGAATGAATAAGAATATGTACATAAAATATATGAATGAGTGATGGCCGAACGGCATAGGCATGATGCAGTAGATGGTATAGAGTACAGTATATAAAAGAGGGGGAGGGGGGGGCAATGCAAATAGTCTGGGTAGCCATTTGATTAGATGTTCAGGAGTATTATGGCTAGGGGGTAGAAGCTGCTTAGAAGCCTAGACTTGGCGCTCCGGTACCGCTTGCCGTGCGGTAGCAGAAAGTCTTTGACAATTTTTAGGGTCTTCCTCTGACACCGCCTGGTATAGAGGTCCTGGATTGCAGGAAGCTTGGCCCCAGTGATGTACAGGGCCCTTTGCACTGTCCTCTGTAGTGCCTTGGGGTCAGAGGCCGATCAGTTGCCATACAAGGCAGTGATGCAACCAGTCAGGATGCTCCCGATGGTGTAGCTGTAGAGCCTTTTGAGGATCGGAGGACCCATGCCAAAACATTTCAGTCTCCTGAGGGGGAAAAGGCTTTGTCGTGCCCTCTTCCCGACTGTCTTGGTGTGCTTGGTGTGCTTGGTCCTCTTTTTCCTGCAGTCCACAATCATCTTGTGTTGTCCTGGCACCACACGGCCAGTTCTCTGACCTCCTCCCTATAGACTGTCTCGTAGTTGTCGGTGATCAGACCTACCACTGTTGTGTCATCGGCAAACTTAATGATGGTGTTGGAGTCGTGCCTGGTCGTGTGGTCATGAGTGAACAGGGAGCAAAGGAGGGGACTGAGCACGCACCCCTGAGGGGCCCCTGTGTTGAGGATCAGTGCGGCAGATGTGTTGTTACCTACCCTTACCACCTGGGGATGGCCCGTCAGGAAGTCCAGGATCCAGTAGCAGAGGGAGGTGTTTAGTCCCAGGGTCCTTAGCTTATTGATGAGCTTTACCAAACATGTTACCAATACCAAACATGTTGGTATTACAGACTCGGACAGGGAGAGGTTGAAAATGTCAGTGAAGACACTTGCCAGTTGGTCAGTGCATGCTCCAGTACACATCCTGGTAATCCAGCTGGCCCTGCGGCCTTGTGACCTGTTTAAAAGGTCTTACTCACATTGGCTGCGGAGAGCGTGATCGCACAGTCTTCCGGAACAGCTGGTGCTCTCATGCATGTTTCAGTATTGTTTGCCTCGAAGTGAGCATAGAAGTAGTTTAGCTCGTCTGGAAGGCTCATGTCACTGGGTAGCTCTCGACTGTGCTTGCCTTTGTAGTCTGTAATGTTTTGCAAGCCCTGCCACATCCGCAGAGCGCCAGAGCCAGTGTAGTACGATTCGATCTTGATCCTGTACTGATTCTTTGCCTGTTTGATGGTTCGTCAGAGGGCATAGCGTATTTCTTATTAGCTTCCAGGTTAGAGTCCCGCTCCTTGAAAGCAGCAGCTCTAGCCTTTAGCTCAGTGCGGATGTTGCCTGTAATCTATGGTTTCTGGTTGGGAAATGTACGTATGGTCACTGTGTGGACGAAATCATCAATGCACTTATTGATGAAGTCAATGAATGATGTGGTGTACTCCTCAATGCCATCGGAGGAATCTCTGAACATATTCCAGTCTGTGCTAGCAAAACAGTCCTTTAGCCTAGCACCTGCTTCATCTGACCACTTTTTTATTGATCTAGTCACTGGTTCTTCTTGCTTTAGTTTTTGCTTGTAAGCAGGAATCAGGAGAATATAATTATGGTCAGATTTGCCAAATGGAGGGCGATTGAGAGCTTTGTATGCGTCTCTGTGTGTGGAGTTAAGGTAACATGCTGATAGAAATTTGGTCAAACAGATTTAAGTTTCCCTGCATTAAAGTCCCCGGCGACTAGGAGTGCTGCCTCTGGGTGAGAGTTTTCTTGTTTGCTTATGGCAGAATACAGCTCATTCAATGCTGTCTTAGTGACAGCCTCAGTCTGTGGAGGGATGTAAAACAGCTACGAAAAATACAGATGAAAACTCTCCTGGTAGATAGTGTGGTCTACAGCTTATCATGAGATACTCTACCTCAGGCAAGCAATAGCTCGAGACTTCCTTAGATATCGTGCACCAGCTGTTATTTACAAAAATACATTGTCCGCCACCCCTTGTCTTACCAGACGCCGCTGTTCTATCCTGCCGGTACAGCGTATAACCAGCCAGCTGCATGTTGACAGGTTCGGCGTTCTGCCACGACTCTGTGTAGCATAAGCTATTACAGTTTTGAATGTCCTGTTGATAGTTTAATCTTCCGCGTAGGTCATCGATTTTATTCTCCAAAGATTGCACGTTTGCTAGCAAACTAGAAGGAAGTAGGGTTTTATTCAATCGCCTACAAATTCTCAGAAGGCAGCCCGCCCTCTGGGTCCTAAATTTCGCCACCTCCTCTTTGTGCAAATCATAGGGATCTGGGCCTGTTCCCGAGAAAGCAGTATATCATTCGCGTCAGGCTCGTCAGACTCGGATTCTGCCAGTCCGTGGTGAGCAATCGCAGTCCTGATGTCCAGAAGTTATTTTCGGTCATAAGAGACGGTAGTGGAAACATTATGTACAAAACAAGTTAAAAATAAGTTAAAAACAACGCAAATAAATGAACAAAAAAACACAATCGGTTGGGGAAACGTAAAACGTCAGCCTTCTTCTCCGGCGCCATTTTGTGAGAGTAGGAAAGTGAAGTTTTCAAGAGAGGCCGTGGACATCAAATTAATTCCAAAAAAAGGTGTTTATGAAATTGTCGCGGCCGAGAAAAATGTTAATTCCTTAATTATTTCAATACCAGAAATAAATAATATATACTGTACCTTTGCCGTTTCTATCATTTAATTTGTTCATTTCGAAATTCATTTTATTTTCTTACAACCAAATTCAATCGGTCTGTGTTATGCAAATCTGGGCTGCTGAGATTGAACCCATTTAATCACCTGGTTCACCTCATGAGCGAGAAAAAATAAATTATTCCTCAATTTCAATCTGCCTTCCTTCTTCCTCTAACCATACAGCATCAAGGCTACATTTTACATAGCATCTTAATGTATTTTATCCTTGCGCAACGCTTTTCTCAGTATAATAAATGAGCAAGGCAGGGGATGCTCTCCTTCTATCTGCTGTTCTACAGTGGCTGCTGCCTCAGTCCTGGGGCTGGGCTGGGGCTGGAGCTGGGCAGGGCTGGGGCTGGGCAGTGCCGGGGCTGGGGCTGGGCAGGGCTGGGGCTGGGGCCGGGCAGGGCTGGGGCTGGGCAGTGCCGGGGCTGGGGCTGGGCAGTGCCGGGGCTGGGGCTGGGCAGGGCTGGGGCTGGGGCCGGGCAGGGCTGGGGCTGGGTAGTGCCGGGGCTGGGGCTGGGGCTGGGCAGTGCCGGGGCTGGGGCTGGGTAGTGCCGGGGCTGGGGCTGGGCAGTGCCGGGGCTGGGGCTGGGCAGTGCTGGGGCTGGGGCTGGGCAGTGCTGGGGCTAGGGCTGGGTAGTGCCGGGGCTGGGGCTGGGCAGTGCCGGGGCTGGGGCTCCACTACGATCCCTGTGTATGGAGGTGGGGATGTTTCAAGCCGGAAGTCCTTTGTTATGCTATTGATCGGTAACCACTAGACTACACTACTTACTTTGATCCTTTTGGCAACATTATAGTCTATTGGGGATTTCTATTCATTGGTCAGAAAAAAATAAATCAACTGAAATTAGCCACAGACGGTCCAATACTACCACCACAGACGTACAGTATACAGGTCCAATACATCACCACCACAGATGTACTGTATACAGGTCCAATACATCACCACCACAGACATACAGTATACAGGTCCATTACATCACCACCACAGGCATACAGTATACAGGTCCAATACTACCACCACAGACATACAGTATACAGGTCCAATACATCACCACCACAGACATACAGTATACAGGTCCAATACATCACCACCACAGACGTACAGTATACAGGTCCAATACATCACCACCACAGACGTACAGTATACAGGTCCAATACATCACCACCACAGACGTACAGTATACAGGTCCAATACATCACCACCACAGACATACAGTATACAGGTCCAATACTACCACCACAGACATACAGTATACAGGTCCAATACATCACCACCACAGACATACAGTATACAGGTCCAATACATCACCACCACAGACGTACAGTATACAGGTCCAATACATCACCACCACAGACGTACAGTATACAGGTCCAATACATCACCACCACAGACGTACAGTATACAGGTCCAATACATCACCACCACAGACGTACAGTATACAGGTCCAATACATCACCACCACAGACTACAGTATACAGGTCCAATACATCACCACCACAGACATACAGTATACAGGTCCAATACTACCACCACAGACGTACAGTATACAGGTCCAATACATCACCACCACAGACATACAGTATACAGGTCCAATACATCACCACCACAGACATACAGTATACAGGTCCAATACATCACCACCACAGACATACAGTATACAGGTCCAATACATCACCACCACAGACATACAGTATACAGGTCCAATACATCACCACCACAGACATACAGTATACAGGTCCAATACATCACCACCACAGACGTACAGTATACAGGTCCAATACATCACCACCACAGACATACAGTATACAGGTCCAATACATCACCACCACAGGCATACAGTATACAGGTCCAATACATCACCACCACAGGCATACAGTATACAGGTCCAATACATCACCACCACAGATGTGCAGTATATCTGGCCATTTTGAACCTGTAATCAAAACCACAATTGCTGATGCTCCAGATACTCAACTAGTCTAAAGAAGGCCAGTTTTATTGCTTCTTTAATCAGCATCAGCAGTTTTCAGCGGTGCCCAACATAATTGCAAAATGTTTTTCCAATGATCAATTAGCCTTTTAAAATGATACACTTGGATTAGCTAACACAACATGTCATTGGAACACAGGAGTGATGGTTGTTGATAATGGGCCTCTGTAAGCCTACGTAGATATTCCATTAAAAAAATAATCTGCAGTTTCCAGCTACAATAGCCATTTACAACATTAACAATGTCTACACTGTAATTCTGATTAATTTGACGTAATTTGAATGGACAAAAAAGTTGCTTTTCTTTAAAAAAACAAGGACATTTCTAAGTAACCCCAAACTTTTGAACGGTAGCGTATATGTATTCTTTTTGATTCTTCCTCTGTTCAGAGTTTGATTGACAGCAAGCCCGTGTCTGGGAGGCATGCGTAAAACAACTAGTATCACAACTTATATCTTGGAATAAGTCCAGGCAGCCCCAGCCCATGCATCCCCAGCCCCAGCCCCAACCCTAGGCCACTGCAGCCCCAACCCTAGGCCACTGCAGCCCAAAACCCAGGTCCCAGGCCCATGCAGCCTCAGCCCCATGCAGCCTCAGAACCATGCATCTCCAGCCCCAACCCCAGGCCCATGCAGCCCCATCCCCATGCAGTCTCAGCCCCACGCCCATGCAGCCCCAGGCCGATGCAAACCCCAGAACCATGCAGCCCCAAACCCATGCAGTCTCAGCCCCAGGCCCATATAGCCCCAGGACCATGCAAACCCCAGAACCATGCAGTCTCAGCCCCATGCCCACGCAGCCCCAGGCCCACGCAGCCCCAGCCCCAGCCTCAGCCCAAGACCCAGCCCCAGGGCTATGCATCCCCAGCCCCAGCAGGAAGCTAATAGACTGGGCCAGAGGAGACCCCTGAGGCTTAAGGAATTGTGTAAAGGCCTTGTCTACTTCACACATATTAAGGATCACATGCCACAATTTCACAGCACAGTGGGGGAACCAGCCCCAGCCCACCACTGATTGGCTTGAGTTAGATGGTGTTGACAGTTATAACAGTGTAGCATATTAATAGGGAGGTCAAGGTTGTTTCTGCCGTCACTGTCTATTAATGTATATCATTAAAGGTGTTGATGATAAGAACAAGTTGAATATCTATACCAGCATTGTGAGAAAAAAACATTTTAAATGGGCCCCCTCTTTACAGCGAATAATTGAAAAATATATATTTGTACTTCATTTTGTATCAATTCTACACATTTTGCCATGAGGTAGAAAGAAAATGTTGCGATTTTAAAGGAGGTTTGCTGCAATTATACACATTTTGCCATGGGGCAGAAAAAAGATTGACCAATTTTATAACAAATTCAATGCAATTCTACTCATTTTTGCCATGGGGTGGAGAGAAATGTTTGCAGCTTTTAATAGGATATCTGAGTGAGACTGACAAACCAAATCAATGAGCGCCCCCCCCCCCCAGGCAGTAATTCAATCAAAATAACAAGTTTAAATAGCAGGCCGTTACACTAACTTAGCAATCTAAAGATTGTTAGCTGACATGGGCTAATTGACTGACTATCAGTGACTGACATAACAAGAGAAAAATTGCTGGTGCATGAACAAATTTTGAAATTGCACATTGTGTATTTCACTATTCTACTATAACTCGCAACAGTAAGTGTAGACCCCGACTGTTGATTTGAGGGCCTTCAAATGGGGGGTGTGAGCAGCTAGTTGCCGGTCCCTGATCTATACTAAGGCAGCACAATAGAGAATTATAAAATTCCACGTCTAGTATATACAGTATGCTGCATTCACTGTCTATATCCAGTACATTCAGCATTCCATGTCTATACAGTGCATTCGAAAAGTATTCAGACTCCGTTTTCACATTTTCTCACGTTACAGCCTTATTCTATAATTGATGAAATAGCTTTTTTCTACACACAATACCCCATAATGAAGAAGCAAAAACTGTTGTTTTTTTAAAAATTGCAAATTTGTTAAAAATGGAAATATCACATTTGCATAAGTATTCAGACCCTTTACTCAGTACTTTATTGAAGCATCTTCGGCAGCGATTACAGCCTTGAGTCTTCTTGGGTAGGATGCTACAAGCTTGGCATACCTATATTTGGAGAATGTCTCCCATTCTTCTCTGCAGATCCTCTCAAGCTCTGTCAGGTTGGTTGGGGAGCATCGCTGCACAGGTATTTTCAGATCTCTCCAGAGATGTTCCATCGGTTTCAAGTCCGGGCTCTGGCTGGGCCACTCAAGAACATTCAGAGACTTGTCCCAAAGCCACTCCTGCATTGTCTTGGCTGTGTGCTTAGGGTCGTGTTCCTGTTGGAAGATGAATCTTCGCCCCAGTCTGAGGTCCTGAGTGCTCTGGAGCAGGTTTTCATCAAGCATCTCTCTGTACTTTTCTCCTTTTTATCTTTCCCTTGATCCTGACTAGACTCCCAGTCCCTGTCGCTGAAAAACATCCCCACAGCATGATGCTGCCACCACCATGCTTCACCGTAGGGATGGTGTCAGGTTTCTTCCAGACGTGGCATTTGGCATTCAGGCCAAAGAGTTCAATCTTGGTTTCATCAGACCAGAGAATCTTGTTTCTCTTGGTCTGAAAGTTTTTAGGTGCTTTTTGACAACTCCAAGGGGGCTGGCATGTGCCTTTTACTGAGGAGTGGCTTCCATCTGGCCACTCTACCATAAAGGCCTGATTGGTGGAGTGCTGCAGAGATGGTTGTCCTTCTGGAAGGTTCGCTCATCTCCACAGAGGAACTCTGGAGCTCTGTCAGAGTTTCCATCAGGTTCTGGGCTCTTCTCCCCGATTGTTCAGATTGGCCGAGCGGCCAGCTCTAGGATGAGTCTTGGTGGTTCCAAACTTCTTCCATTTAAAGAATGATGGAGGCCACTGTGTTCTTGGGTACCTTCAATGCTGCAAAAATGTTTTGGTACCCTACCCCAGATCTGAGCCTCGACACAATCCTGTCTCGGAGCTCTACGGACAATTCCTTCGACCTCATGGCTTGGTTTTTGATGTGACATGCACTGTCAACTGTGGGACCTTATATAGAACAGGTGCTTTTCCAAATCATGTCCAATCAATTGAATTTACCACAGGTGGACTCCAATCAAGTTGTAGAAACATCTCAAGGATGATCAGTGGAAACAGGATCCACCTGAGCTCAATTTCGAGTCTCATGGATAAGGGTCCGAATACCTATGTAAATAAGCTTTTTTCAGTTTTTTATTTGGAATACATTTGCTAACATTTCTAAAAACCTGTTTTTGCTTTGTCATTATGGGGTATTGTGTGTAGATTGATGAGGAAAATAATGTATTTAATACATGTATTTAATACTAAATGTGGAAAATGTCAAGGGGTATGAATACTTTCTGAACGCACTGTACATACTGGGGGGAAACGTGTTGTTGCCCATGCAGTGCCCTGCAACACGTGCATTTTTCAATATAACACTTCAGGTTGAAGACATTTCTACTGTCATTTTCCTCCAGTACTTCAGTGTAATTCTTTTTTCCCCCCTCCATTTTTCCAGCAAATGCAGTATGTGGCAGGCTGAATTGTGTGTTATTACCCAGCTGGAGACAATATCATTACCACATATTTGCTGTCAAGGGTCTGCAAAGAATAGTGCTGTCTTGGGCCTCACTGATCTAACAACCTCACACAGTGCTCCTGAATTACCCACTCCTGTCGCAGGGAAGTCAAACACTACCAGTTAAAGAGGTGAGTGAACAAAAGAGCTCTCTGTCTCTCTCTCTCTCTCCTGCTTTTGAGGAGATGACAACACACCTCCATAGTCTTAACACAGGGATCTATACTGCTCTCACCAACTCCATATTTGAAACATATTCAAATGCAGTATATTGGAGAATGATATTTGAAGCAAACAATGGCCACATATTTCTCAATTCAGACAGTTGTAAACCCATACCAAACACAAAAATGTTCCATAACCAGGGAAACAAAACAATAAGCCATGTGACTGAGAGAAAATGTTTCTGTTTTAAAAACAATTTCCTGCAGTCCTACACATATTCTCCACATTTTGCTATGAGGCTTAGAACATGTAGGATGTTTTAAGCAAATTTCCTGCTATTCTACACATTTCGCCATGATACTGAGAGAAAATGTTGCAGTTTTACAGGTAATTTCCTTCAATTCTAAAAAAATAAATATTGCCATGACTTATGACGTGTCCATATCCTATCTGGGGAGGGAGCGGGGTGAACAAAGAGATCCTATTAAAGAACTAGAGGGGCTATGTCATAAGCCCTCAGCGTTACAGAATGGGTTGAAAATGGCAGCCATATTGGTCAGGGGGAAATCCAAACCAGTCTAATTGGAATGAATGGCAGTCGAGGCTGTCACGCCTTGGTCTTAGTATTTTGTGTTTTTGTTAATTAGTTGGTCAGGCCAGGGTGTGACATGGGTTTATGTTGTTGTATTTCGTAGTGGGGTTTTTTAGTTATTGGGATTGCGGCTGAGTAGGGGTGTTGCATAGGTTTGGCTGCCTGAGGCGGTTCTCAATCAGAGTCAGGTGATTCTCGTTGTCCCTGATTGGGAACCGTATTTAGGTAGCCTGGGTTTCACTTTGTATTTCGTGGGTGATTGTTCCTGTCTCTGTGTAGTTTCACCAGATAGGCTGTACTTAGGTTTCACGTTCCGTTTTGTTGTTTTGTATTTTGTCTCAGTATTTTCATGTATTCGTCATTTGTTTCATTAAACAACATGAGTAACCAACACGCTGCATTTCGGTCCGACTCTCTTGCAACAAACGAAGAACGCCGTTACAGAATCACCCACCACACACGGACCGAGCAGCGTGTTAACAGGCAGGAGCCACAGGAGAGGCAACAGAAGCAGCTTCAGTGGGAGAGGCTGCACCACTTGGAGAATTGGACATGGGAGGAAGAACTGGACGGAAAAGGACCCTGGGCTCAGCCTGGTGAATATCGCCGCCCCAAGGAGGAACTAGAGGCGGATAAAGCGGAGAGGCGCTGGTATGAGGAGGCAGCACGGCGACGTGGATGGAAGCCCGGGAATCAGCCCGGGCAGGCACCGTGTTATGCAGTGGTGCGCACGGTGTCCCCAGTGCGGGTGCATAGCCCGGTGCGGTATATTTCAGCTCCGCGTATCGGCCGGGCTAGATTGAGCGTCGAGCCAAATGCCATGAAGCCGGCTCTACGCATCTGGTCCCCAGTGCGTCTCCTTGGGCCGGCTTACATGGCACCAGCCTTGCGCTCGGTGTCTCCGGTTCGCCTACATAGCCCAGTGCGGGCTATTCCACCTCGCCGCACTGGCAGGGCGACCGAGAGTATTCAACCGGGTAAGGTTGGGCAGGCTCGGTGCTCAAGAGCTCCAGTGCGCCTGCACGGTCCGGTCTATACAGTACCACCTCCACACCCCAGCCCTCCGGTAGCAGCTCCCCGCACCAGGCTTCCTGTGCATGTCTTCGGCCCAATACCACCAGTGCCAGCACCACGCATCATGCCTACAGTGCGCCTCGCCTCTCCTGCGCTGTCGGAGCCTTTCTTCTCTCCTGCGCTGTCGGAGTCTCCCGCCTGTTCAGCGCTATCAGAGCCTTTCTCCTCTCCAGCGCTGCCGGAGCCTCCTGCCTGTTCGGAGCAGCCTGAGCTGCCAGTCTGCATGGAGCAGCCAGAGCTGCCAGTCTGTTCGGAGCAGCCTGAGCTGCCAGTCTGCATGGAGCAGCCAGAGCTGCCATTCTGCATGGAACAGCTAGAGCTGCCAGTCTGCATGGAGCAGCCAGAGCTGACAGTCTGCTTGGAGCAGCCAGAGCTGCCAGTCTGCATGGAGCTGCCAGTCTGCATGGAGCTGCCAGTCTGCAAGGAGCTGCCAGTCTGCAAGGAGTTGCCAGTCTGCAAGGAGTTGCCAGTCTGCATGGAGTTGCCAGTCTGCAAGGAGCTGCCAGTCTGCAAGGAGCTGCCAGTCGGCAAGGAGCTGCCAAAGCTGTTAGTCTGCATGGAACAGTCAGAGCTGTCAGTCTGCAAGAAGCCACCAGAGCTGTCAATCTGCATGGAGCAGCCAGAGCCGCCAGTCAGCATGGAGCAGCCAGAGCCGTCAGTCAGACTCTTCCAGATCTGCCAGTCAACCAGACTCTTCCAGATCTGCCAGTCAACCAGACTCTTCCAGATCTGCTAGTCAACCAGACTCTTCCAGATCCGCCAGTCAGCCAGGATCTGCCGGATTCAACTGCCTGGCTGGGCTTCCTCTCAGTACTGGGCTTCCTCTCAGTGCTGGGCTTTCTCTTAGTACTGGGCTGCCCCTCAGTCCCGAGCTGCCCCTCAGTCCCGAGCTGCCCCTCAGTCCCGAGCTGCCTCAGTCCCGAGCTGCCCCTCAGTCACGAGCTGCTCCTCAGTTCAGTGGGGTTCTGGGTGAGGACTATTAGGCCATGGTCGGCGGCGAGGGTGGATCATCCCAGGACGCGAAGGGGAGGAACTATGACATTTATGGAGTGGGGTCCACGTCCCGAGCCGGAACCGCCACCATGGACAGACGCCCACCCGGCCTCCCTATGGTTTTGAGGTGCGTCCGGGAGTCCGCACCTTAGGGGGGGGGGTTCTGTCACGCCTTGGTCTTAGTATTTTGTGTTTTCGTTAAGTAGTTGGTCAGGCCAGGGTGTGACATGGGTTTATGTTGTTGTATTTTGTAGTGGGGTTTTTTAGTTATTGGGATTGCGGCTGAGTAGGGGTGTTGCATAGGTTTGGCTGCCTGAGGCGGTTCTCAATCAGAGTCAGGTGATTCTCGTTGTCTCTGATTGGGAACCGTATTTAGGTAGCCTGGGTTTCACTTTGTATTTCGTGGGTGATTGTTCCTGTCTCTGTGTAGTTTCACCAGATAGGCTGTACTTAGGTTTCACGTTCCGTTTTGTTGTTTTGTATTTTGTCTCAGTATTTTCATGTATTCGTCATTTGTTTCATTAAACAACATGAGTAACCAACACGCTGCATTTCGGTCCGACTCTCTTGCAACAAACGAAGATCGCCGTTACAGAGGCATATTGCTGATTTTATTGATGCAGGAAAACAGAACAAATGCATGTGATGTATCAGAAATTATAATTATTGTCAACCTTAAATATTGTCATATACTCATAAATACATTTTATACTGGTTTTATACCAATATTCTGTATAAATAGCCTCTAAATTATATTGTAAGACCATAAATGTCTACATTATTGTTTTCTTAGAAAGCTGAGAGTGCTTATTACATGATACAATATCAGTAGTTGTTGCATTTACAAGTTGTCTAAGTCCTATCATTGTCACGTATACTCCCTCTCCGGTCTCTAGGTCATCATGATGTCACCATCATCATGATACTCACCTGGACTCCATCATCTCCTTGATTATCTTCCCTATATCTGTCACTTCCCTTGGCTCTTTCCTAAGGTGTTATTGACTCTGTTTCATGTTGGTGCGTTGTTTGTGTTTCGTGTTTATTGTTCTGTTTATTTATTAAAACACTCACTCCCTGTACTTGCTTCCCGACTCTCAGCGCACTCGTTATAATCATCAACTGATTTCAGCCAGTGTATGGCTGTGGACTGACTGCATTGTTTGAATGGAATGTTGGCATATTGGCAGTTAATTACAAAAAATCATGGAATCATTCCTCTAAAACTGTCTGTCTCATTAGCTAACAAACATACAGTGCAGAAACATTCCTTAAATTCATTATTTTACACAATATCTTATCACAGAACTGGCAAACCATGGTTGACCAACTCCCTAACCAACATGGCTGACCTTTGGACCATCATAGGGTTAATGTCCATTATAGTAATCATTATTTTTTTTAATAATAAGGGATGGAAGCTTAACTCATGCAGTAATTGTCACAGCTACTGCAATTGAGTACTGTAGCACACTGCAATTGATTACTCCACCACAATATCAGGAGATGACAACATTGAGTTGGAGGACAGATACACTGAGGCGGGTGCAAGTGAGGAAATACACTATACCTCTCGAGGACCATCTACTTTTGTATTCTTCTCACTGAATCAAAAACATTTCTTTGTTCTATTTTCACCCTGGGATCGATATAATGGCACCGGAGGGGATTTAAAAAAATGTATTTCACCTTTTTTTAACCAAGTAGGCTAGTTGAGTACAAATTCTCATTTACAACTGCGACCTGGCCAAGATAAAGCAAAGCAGTGCGACGCAAACAACACAGAGTTACAAATGGAATAAAGAAGCGTACAGTCAATAGCACAATAGAGAAAAAGAAAGTCTATATACAGTCTGCAAATGGCGTGAGGTGGTAAGGCAATAAATAGGCAATAGTAGCAAAGTAATTACAATTTAGCAAATTAACACTGGAGTGATAGATGAGCAGATGATGATGTATGTGCAAGTAGAAATACTGGTGTGCAAAAGAGCAGAAAAGTAAATAAAAACAATTTGGGGATGAGGTAGGTAGATCGGATGGGCTATTTACAGATGGGCTATGTAGAGCTTCAGCGATCGGTTAGGTGCTCTTATAGCTGATGTTTAAAGTTATTGAGGGAAATATAAGTCTCCAGCTCCAGCGATTTTTGCAATTCGTTCCAGTCATTGGCAGCAGAGAACTGGAAGGAAAGAAGGCCAAAGTTGGTGTTGGCTTTGGGGATGACCAGTGAGATATACCTGCTGGAGCGCGTTGTTGTTATCGTGACCAGTGAGCTGAGATAAGGATGCCTGCAATTTTACGGGCTCCTAACCAACTGTGCTATTTTGTTAGTTTTTTCACATTATTTGTAACTCATTCTGTACATAATGTTGCTGCTACCGTCTCTTATGACCGAAAAGATCTTCTGGACATCAGAACAGCGATTACCCCCCTCAAATTAGACTTTAAAAAATTATTTAATGAGTCTGACGCGAAGGATATTCTGCCTTGTCAAGGCAAGGCCCAAATCCCTATCATCAGCTTGAAGAAAAGGGGGAGGAGCCAGGGTGTAAGAATTAGCCGACGAGTAGGTAACCACCACTTCCCTCCAAATTATTGGCCAACGTGCAATCATTGGGAAACAAACTGGACGATCTGTCACACACAGATCTGTTTCACCTGTCCTCATTATTGTCTCCACCCCTCCAGGTGTTGCTTGTTTTCCCCAGTGTATTTATCCCTGTGTTTCCTGTCACTCTGTGCCAGTTTGTCTTGTATGTTTCCAAGTCAACCAGCATTTTTCCCGTTCTCCTGCTTTATGCATTCTCCTCTATCTCGTCCTCCCGGTTTTGACCCTTGCCTGTTTCTGGACTTTGTACCTGCCTGCCTGACCATTCTGCCAACCTTGTCCACGAGCCTGTCTGCCACCCTGTACCACCTGGACTCTGATCTGGTTTTGACCTTTTTGCCTGTCCATGACCATTCTCTTGCCTACCCTTTTGGATTAATAAACATTGTAAGACTCCAACCATCTGCCTCTGTGTCTGCATTTGGGTCTTGCCTTGTGCCTTGATAGATGTACAATTAAGTCTATCCTACCAACGGGACATTAAAAACTGTAATATCTTATGTTTCACTGAGACGTGGCTAAACGACAACACTGATAATATAGAGCTGGATGGCTTCTCCATGTATTGGCAGGACAGAGCAGCTACAGCTGAAGTCCAAAGTTTACATACACCTTAGCCAACTACATTTAAACTCAGTTTTTCACAATTCCTGACATTTAATCCTAGTAAAAAAATCCTGTTTTTTAATTTTTTAATTTTTTAATTTTAATTTTCCCCCTTTTTCTCCCCAATTTCGTGGTATCCAATTGTTTTAGTAGCTACTATCTTGTCTCATCGCTACAACTCCCTTACGGGCTCGGGAGAGACGAAGGTTGAAAGTCATGCGTCCTCCGATACACAACCCAACCAAGCCGCACTGCTTCTTAACACAGCACGCATCCAACCCGGAAGCCAGCCACACCAATGTGTCGGAGGAAACACCGTGCACCTGGCAACGTTGGTTAGCGCGCACTGCACACGGCCTGCCACAGGAGTCAATGGTGCGCGATGAGACAAGGACATCCCTATCAGCCAAGCCCTCCCTAACCCGGACGACGCTAGGCCAATTGTGCGTCGCCCCATGGACCTCCCGGTCGCGGCCGGTTACGACAGAGCCTGGGCGCGAACCCAGAGTCTCTGATGGCACAGCTGGCGCTGCAGTACAACGAAAAAATCCCTGTTTTAGGTAAAATTAGGATCACCACTTTATTTTAAGAATGTGAAATAATAATAGAGAGAATGATTTATTGAAGCTTTTATTTCTTACATCACATTCCCAGTGGGTTAGAAGTTTACATACACTCAATTAGTATTTGGTAGCATTGCCTTTAAATTGTTTAACTTGGGTCAAACTTTTCGGGTAGCCTTCCGCAACCTTCCCACAATAAGTTGGGTGAATTTTGGCCCATTCCTCCTGACAGAGCTGATGTAACTCTGTGATGTCAGAAGGTGAATTCACCAATTTGTAAGTCGCTCTGGATAAGAGCGTCTGCTAAATGACTTAAATGTAAATGTAATGTAAATGTAACTGAGTCAGGTTTGTAAGCCTCCTTGCTCGCACACGCTTCCTCAGTTCTGCCCACAAATTTTCTATAGGATTGAGGTCAGGGCTTTGTGATAGCCACTCCAATACCTTGACTTTGTTGTCCTTAAGCCATTTTGCAACAACTTCGGAAGTATGCTTGTGGTCATTGTCCATTTGGAAGACCCATTTGTGACCAACCTTTAACTTCCTGAATGATGTCTTGAGATGTTGCTTCAATATATCCACATAATTTTCCGTCCTCATAATGCCATCTATTTTGTGAAGTGCACCAGTCCCTCCTGCAGCAAAGCACCCCCACAACATGATGCTGCCACCCCCGTGCTTCACGGTTGGGATGGTGTTCTTTGGCTTGCAAGCCTCCCCCTTTTCCCTCCAAACATAATGATGGTCATTATGGCCAAACAGTTCTATTTTTATTTCATCAGACCATTTATTTTTATTTATTTTATTTCACCTTTATTTAACCAGGTAGGCCAGTTGAGAACAATTTCTCATTTACAACTGCGACCTGGCCAAGATAAAGCAAAGCAGTGCAACAAAAACAGAGTTACACATGGGATAAACAAACGTACAGTCAATAACACAAAATAAAATCTGTATACAGTGCGTGCAAATGAAGTAAGGAGGTATTTACAGATGGGCTATGTACAGCTGCAGCGATTGGTAAGCTGCTCTGACATCTGACGCTTAAAGTTAGTGAGGGAGATATGTCTGCAACTTCAATGATTTTTGCCATTCTTTCCAGTCATTAGCATCAGAGAACTGGAAGGAAAGGCAGCCAAAGTAGGTGTTGGCTTTGGGGATGACCAGTGAAATTACCTGCTGGAGCGCATGCTATGGGTGGGAGTTGCTATGGTGACCAGAGGACATTTCTCCAAAAAGTACGATCTTTGTCCTCATGTGCAGTTGCAAACCGTAGTCTGTCTTTTTTATGGCAGTTTTGGAGCAGGTTTCTTCCTTGCTGAGCGGCCTTTCAGGTTATGTCAATATTGGACTTGTTTTACTATGGCTATACATACTTTTGTACCTGTTTCCTCCAGCATCTTCACAAGGTCCTGTTGTTCCTGTGCTGTTGTTCTGGAATTGATTTGCACCAACGTACATTAAGCTCTAGGAGACACAAGCATCAGGCATCTGGAAATTGCTCCCAAGGATGAACCAGACTTGTGGAGGTCTACAATTTTTTTTCTGAGGTCTTGGCTGATTTCTTTTGATTTTTCCATGATGTCAAGCAAAGAGGCACAGGGTTTGAAGGTAGGCCTTGAAATACATCCACAGGTACACCTCCAATTGAATGAATTGATGTCAATTAGCCTTTCAGAAGCTTCTAAAGCCATGACATCATTTTCTGGAATTTTCCAAGCTGCTTAAAGGCACAGTCAACTTAGTGTATGTAAACTTCTGACCCACTGGATTTGTGATACAGTGAATTATAAGTGAAATAATCTGTCTGTAAACCATTTTTGGAAAAATGACTCATGCACAAAGTAGATGTCCTAACGGACTTGTCAAAACTATAGTTTGTTTACAAGAAATTTGTGGAGTGGTAGAAAAACAAGTTTTAATGACTCCAACCTAAGTGTATGTAAACTGACTTCAACTGTCTGGTAAGACAAGGGGCGGGGGTGTGACTATTTAATAACTGCTTGTGCGCGATATCTAATATTAAAGATGTATCAAGGTATAGAATACATCATTATAAGCTGTAGACCACACTATCTCCCAAGAGAGTTTACATCTATATTATTCATAGCCATCTATTTACCACCACAAACCAAAGCTGGCACTAAGACCACACTCAAAAAACTGTATAAGGCCCTAAGCAAACAAGAAAATGCTCATCCAGAAGCAGTGCTCCTAGTGGCCTGGGACATTAATGCAGTCAAACTTAAATCTACTTTACCTACTTTCTACCAGCATGTCACATGTGCAACCAGAGGAAAAAGACCTCTAGACCACCTTTACTCCACACACAGAGACGCATACAAAGCTCTCACTTACCCTCCATTTGGCAAATCTAACCATAATTCTATTCTCCTGAATCCTGCTTACAAGGAAAAACGAAAGCAGGAAGTAACAGTGACTCACTCAGTACGGAATAGGTCAGATGACAGGACTGTTTTGCTTGCACAGACTGGAATATGTTCCGAGATTCATCCAATGGTATTGAGGAGTATACCACCTCTGTCACCGGCTTCATCAATAAGTGCATCAACGACGTCATCCCCACAGTGACAGTACGTACATTTCCCAACCAGAAGCCATGGATTACAGGCAACATCCTCACCGAGCTGATGGCTAGAGCTGCCGCTTTCAAGGTGTGGGACACTAATCCGGATGATTATAAGAAATCCCGCTATACCCTCAGACAAACCATCAAACAGACAAACCTTCAATACAGGACTAAGATTGAATCCTTCTACACCGGTTCTGACGCTCTGCGGATGTGGCAGAGCTGCTCGGTACCGCAAGTCTACCAGATGAGCTAAATGCCTTTTATGCTCGCTTCGAGGCAAGCAACACAGTAGCATGCATGAGAGTACCAGCTGTTCCGGACGACTGTGAGATCACACTCTCCATAGCCGATGTAAGCAAGACCTTTAAACAGGTCAACATTCACAAAGATACAGGGCCAGACGGATTACCAGGATGTGTATTCGAAGCATGCGCGGACCAACTGGCAAGTGTCTTCACTGACATTTTCAACCTCTCCCTGACCGAGTCTGTAATACCTATATGTTTCAAACAGACCACCATAGTCCCTGTGCCCAAGAAAGTGAAGGTAACCTGCCTAAATGATTACCGCCCTGTAGCACTCACGTTGGTAGCCATGACGTGTTTTGAAAAGCTGATCATTGCTCACATCAACACCATTATGCCGGAAACCCTAGACCCACTCCAATTTGAATAATGCCCCAAAAGATCCACAGATGACGCAGTCTCAATCACACTCCCCTTTCCCACCTGGACAAAAGGAACACCTATGTGAGAATGCTGTTAATTGACTACACCTCAGCATTCAACACCATAGTGCCCACAAAGCTCATCACTAGGCTAAGGACCCTGGGACAAAACACCTCCCTCTGCAACTGTATACTGGACTTCCTGATGGGCCGCGCCCCAGGTGGTAAGGGTAGGCAACAACACATCTGCCACTCTGATCCTCAACACTGGGTCCCCTCAGGGGTCTGTGCTTAGTCCTCTCCTGTACTCCCTGTTCACCCACAACTGCGTGGCCAAGCACAACTCCAACACCATCATTAAGTTTGCTGACGACACAACAGTGGTAGGCCTGATCGGCCACAACGATGGGACAGCCTATAGGGAAGAGGTCAGAGACCTGGCAGTGTGGTGCCAGGGCAACAACTTCTCCCTCAAGACAAAAGAGCTGATCATTGACAATAGGAAAGGAGTGCTGAACAGGCCTCCATTAACATCGACGGGGCTGAAGTGGAGCGGGTCGAGTTTCAAGTTCCTTGGTGTCCACATCACCAACAAATTATATCATGGTCCAAACACACCAAGACAGGTGTGAAGAGGGCACGACAACACCTTTCCCCCTTAGGAGAAAATATTTGGCATGGGTCCCCAGTTCCTCAAAAAGTTCTACAGCTGCACCATCGAGAGCATCCTGACAGGTTGCATCACCGCCTTGTATGGCAACTGCTCGGCATCTGATCGTAAGGCACTCCAGAGGGTAGTGCGTACAGCCCAGTACATCACTGGGGCCAAGCTTTCTGACATCCAGGACCTATATACTAGGCGGTGTCAGAGGAAGGCACAAAAATTGTCAAAGACTCCAGTCACCCAAGTCATAGACTGTTCTCTCTGCTACCGCACGGCAAGCAATACCGGAGCGCCAAGTCTAGGTCCAAAAGGCTCCTTAACAGCATCTACCCCCAAGCCATAAGACTGCTGAACAATTCATCAACTGGCCACCCAGACTATTTGCATTCACCCGCCCCCCCTTTGTTTTTACACTGTGGCTACTCTCTGTTTATTATCTATGCATAGTCACCCTTACATTGACTCAGTACCAGTGCCCCATGTAAAAAGCCTTGTTATTGTTATGTACATTTCTTGTGTTCCTTTTTATTTGTTTTATTTTATTTTATTTAGTAAATATTTTCCTAAATATTTCTTGAACTGCATTGTTGGTTAAGGGCTTGTAAGTAAAGAATTTTGCCTGTTGTATTTGACGCATGTGACAAATAAAATGTGATTAGATTTTTTTATTAACATATTCCTTGGTGACAGGAGCTGAAGTTTGAGCAAAGTGTTTGAAATCACATTTTGGTCAATACACAGAACATAATTTCTCTGCAGAAATAACTTCAGGATAGCCAAACATCCCGTTTTTATGGAGCCATGCACACTAGGCTAGGTGTATCTAAGACCAATAGAATTGCTCTCATTTTCTTTTGTGGACAGTTTATGCATACTGAGTGACAAAACCATCTATTTCCCTTCGAGAGAAAAAAATGAAGATATGGACCCTGGCAATTGAACAGCAAATGAGGGGAAAGAATTCTTCAAACTTCCATTCTCATCCAATTTCATTTATGCAAGCAATAGAAAATATTTGATTGCACTTGCATATCTGTTCATGTTTACAAGGCACAAAGTGTTATCTGACCCAGCAAAGCAATGTATAGTCTGAAACAGAGAATCAAAACTCTTCATGAAGAAATCATTAAACATCCCCACGCCTGCAGAATAAAACCATAGAGAGGAAGAAAGGAAGCACTTTGAAAGGCTCTTCCACAGCATTGAAGATGTAAACAGAAAGACTTTATTGAAGTATAGATGAGGCTACACCTCTAGTCTATTCTCAATCAGGCGAACCCATCAGATGGCAAGAGTCCTTGATTTCTCAGAACAATGGGTCCAAAGTACCCTAGAAAAAATACTTTTATATTCATGATGTAAACATTGGTGTTATAAGCATACTGGTATCATTTGGGTTGGGTGTGCAAAACGCCACTGTTGGCATTGCAGTGCATCTACTGATATAGTATTAAGTATTTTAAAATCATTAGAAGGCCTGTAAACTCTGTCAATACTGAATGGCTTTTCAACCACACTGACACACATACAGCACAAATACCGCAAGTTATAACCCAGATTAGGAATCAATACGATACTGTATCTGACATAATCATGTCAATTGACTACATTTACTCCAACAAACAGCGAGCACTCAAAGACACCAGAGTATTTGCACCAATTCGGTGCCTTTTGAGACTTACTCCCAAAAAACTTTGATTTCACCACATTTTTACATTTTTACATTTACAACTTAATAAAAAAAAGGTTTTACCATTTCAAGAGGTTAAATTTAAAAAAATGAATATAGTGCCTATTAAGTGCCAAATAAAGTAACAGGGTTGATGATTTCTTTTTAAATCAAATATGAATTCCCTTGTGACCGGGAAAATGGAAGCTTGTTGTGTGCAACATGGAGTGGCAATTGAATTCAAGCTTCACAAAATAAATGACGTTGTAAAAACTTTTTTTGTCTGTCTATCTACACTCTAACCTGTCTATCTACACTCTAGCCTGTCTATCTACACTCTAGCCTGTCTATCTACACTCTAGCCTGTGCTATCTAGAACATAAATTGTTTTGGGGCTGTACCCATAGGAGAACTCTTTGAAGAACCCTTTTTGGTTCTAGGTAGAACCCTTTTGGTTCCAGGTAGAACACTTTTGGGTTCCATGAAGAACCCTTCCCACAGATGGTTCTACATGGAACCCAAAAGGGTTCTCCTATGGGAACAGCCGAAGAACCCTTTTGGAACCATTTATTCTTTGAGTTTTTGGATAACAGGCGTGTTATGTGTTATAATGCGTTATGCTCGACATGCTCAGTTCTCCACCACAAAAAAGGCCAAAAGGGTAGAACCAGCACAGCACACCTGCTTTTACGCTATGATTTGACTATTAGATGTTCAATGTTTTTTGGGAAAAAAATATTCAAAAAAGGAATAGTTTCACCAAATTACAACGAGAGTTCAGGTCACGTAGCAGGGTAGACCTTAAAATGAAGGACAGATGTAAATGAATAATATGAAATAAATAATCATCTTCAGAAATAACTTTGTCAAAGCAACAAAATAACTTGCGCTTTACAATGATGGCGAAACTTGGGAGAAATGTGGGGAATAAGTGGGTTGATGAAGGGACATGTCAAAATGCAGAATTAGCAAGCCTGATTTATTAAATTCTCCATATGGTCGATATTAAAGGGCACTTCATTTAATATAACAGACTTTTAAAATTCAATATTGTTGCACAATTTCTACTTAAAACATCAAATGGACGTAAAAGCCCCTCATTTCATGAAACGACCCACCAGCTGATGTGGTGATATGAAGAGGTTTTGAAAATGTTGCCACCAAATTAACCTGATTCTAATAGGATTTGAGGTAGATAGCACGCCAAATGTATGTTTAACTTTCAAGCCAATACACTAAGTGGAAACTGCTACAAATTGATTTACATTTTCTCCTAGCTGCCTTTCCCCCCAACATTTTTTTCTCCTTTATTCGAGATGAGGAGAAAGAACATTAATATTATCTTATCACATCCTATAAAATTATTGGAGAGGATATGATTAGTTGAACAATGGCATGAGAACCTGCTTTATGGAAGCTATCCCACATCTTTGACAAATGGAGTGAAGCAGTCACAGAGTGGGACAGATAATCGGGAAGAAGACTTGTCTTAAATGGCCGTCATTGCCCTTGTCTCTGGATCTTGATTCGTACAGCAGGATATGTAAGAGTCCATGAGTTAATGATACATCCATGCCCATCGGTGCTAACCATTCACACACTATTACCATTTTATTAGTGTTTATAGGCCATTTAGGAAGGGGGAAGACAGTCCTGAGCCAATGCCAAAGGGCTGCTCTTTATCATTGTCTTTTGGGCTGGTTAAATGCACCATTAAGCCTTTTAAAATTAGCTCCACCCGTCGGGGGCCGAAAACGAACGTGGTTGTCTGGCTGTCAATGGGCGCCACTTTGAAGAAACAATGCTCTGTCGAGGCCCACCAGTTTTCTCATCAATGAACATCAAAGATGAATGAGCCCTCACTGACAGCTTTGTTTTGACTTTGCTACCCACAAAGGTCTGCTCCATATCATCCTGGGCTGCTCCTCTGTGCTCCCCTAACAGGTGCTCCCGGCTCATCAATGCACTGTTTGAGGGGATGCAGGGGGGCCCCTGGACTGCATCCGCCTTAATCTATCACACTATAAAACACTTTGAAAAACAAACATTTGTTTGGCCAAAGTCAAAGCCCTGGAGGACGGCTAGCTCGTCCGTCTGTCAGGCCAGACTTTCTGCTCTTTATACCAGGGCTTTTGTCAGGGCTTCAGCCCTTCCTTCCCTGCTCGTTTGAACAGGACATTAAATGATACCCTGGAGGATCCGATTCCCAGCCATTTCCCAGAAGAGTAACACCGGCCAATTGTCTGGATTATGACAACAGTGCCTGGAGGAGAGAAAAAATACAACAAGCCAAGAAAAAAAACACTGGCCTAATAAATAACACAGAGAGAGCAAACCAAAATGATCTTTCAAGTTATTCTTTAGATGGGAAGCGTCGTAAGATGGTTAATTTTCAGAGCGCTTTCTGTGCAAGACGGTGGGAAAACTTGAAATAGATAGGCCTAGCTACTTCATGGGAGATTAGAAATACTCCACTCAGGGATAGAAAGGCCTTCAGCCGAGGAGAGAGAGAGAGAGCCAGTGTTGAGCATTTTAATCTAAAGTTGTGGGAGATAAGATGCAATGGCAGATCAATATGTGCTTTATGGTGGCAGGTCCCCAAGACCTAGTCTTTCTGTGCCGGGGAGCATCCCGCAGTGAGGGATGCATACTGACTCGACATTGCCTGCCCCATGGCTCCATTTCTGCATGCAGCCATTATCTACACTGTCTTCCACTGACACACAAACTGGCATATTTAACCCAAGCATAGCAAGAAACAGACCGGGATTATCTAAATGGGATCCTCAGAAATGTCTAAAGATAAATCTCCAGTTAAAATATTTGACATCAGCCCTGTCACCTTAGGGAGAAAATGATAACAGATATTCATGGGGGTGATTAGATAAAAAATGCAAGAACTATATTTTGATTGTGGGTGATGCATAGCAATGATATGTGTATTGTGTACATTTGTCATTGGTGTAGCTGTGGCAAAAGCAAGGTATGCAGGCAGTCAGGTTAACATTATTTGTTCTCCTTCCCATAGCCAATGCATTCCATAATTTCAAATAATATCAGCTCTACTGTCTACATGAAACGCTTGATGACACCAACCTGTTGGAATATCTACCAATGCCTTTTAGAAGCTTTGGTGTGAAAGTGATTCACCTTGAACTCCTTTCATTTCCAGTCATATAGGCTACACCCTTAGAAAGGTGCTATCTAGAACCTAATAGTGTATAACACAATGTGCTATTGTGTTTTGAGGAGACATTTCCGGAAACTCTCATCCACATCAATTCAAAAGCATCTTTCCTCTCCATCCCATATTGCTGTGTTTATTATTGTTCTTCCGATTTCATCGGCTTGTAGCCTCTGAAGCTTTTGACACTGCTATGTTCTAACAGGATAAAATAATTATAGAAAATAAGCTATTGTCAATCATTGCTTGACTTTATTCTGGGCAACAGTTCAAATACTGCAAGGATACCAAGCTAAGTCATCTCTGACCAGCATCCAGAACAACCTATTAAGTAGAGCAGGGAATAAATATACATTTTTGCAAACAATACTGTACACAACAGCAGTGCTGGGGGTTTGGTAGGATTGGACAGGGTGTGTGGGGTTGGGGAATAACAGCCGAACTCACTGAGGAGGACTGGCAATCACCCCATTCAGTGCCTGCTGCCACACAGCTCATATTGTCACTTCCTGGTTTAAAGAAACCTTGAGCGGCTTCAAAGATCTTTTCAAAGCCTTAATCCTAATAGGTCGTGGTTTGTTCTGACACATCAGAAGGGAGAGCGGGAGGTAGAGGGAATAATGTGTCAGGGACTTTCAAAGATTCTTAAGGGGAGAAGATTGGCAGAGGATTTTCGGTGCGGGAGGACTGAAATCTGAAATATCAGCCTGCAGAATGCCTGCTGTAATAGATATGAAATAGGTCTTCTCAACACCATGAAAGGCTGACATTTCCCCGAAAGTTTGTCATGAGAAGGCCCTTTATTCCCTCTCATCTATCAGTGTTTGTACTGCCACCTTGTCCACGGTGGAAATTCGCAAGTGTCACTCTTACACGTTAGAGCAGGATTGGATATTTTCAATTTTTTCTTTCTTTGAATGTTTTGAATTTATAGTAAGAGACCAATTCAGTCAGGGGCCATTTTAGAAAAGTGCTTTTCCACAGCACTCAAGTTAAGATTCAGCAAAGAGCATCTGTTTCCTGGTTAGGAGGTTGACCCTGTGTAGCTACTACCAGTTCGATGACAATGCATGGTTTACTATGAGCCTTTACTGTATTTTATAGAGATGTATGAAGTAGGCCAAATAAATATTTATTTTCAATCAATCAAATGTATTTATAAAGCACTTCTTACATCAGCAGATGTCACAAAGTGCTTATACAGAAACCCAGCCTAATATCCCAAACAGCAAGTAATGCAGTTGTAGAAGCACGTTGACTAGGAAAAAGGCAGGAACCTAGAAACAAACCTAGAGAGGAACCAGGCTCTGAATGGTAGCCAGTCCTCTTCTGGCTGTGCCGGGTGGAGATTATAAGAGTACATGGCCATTAAGGCCAGATAGTTCTTCAAGATGTTCAAACGTTCATAGATGACCAGCAGGGTCAAATAATAACCACAGTGGTTATAGAGGGTGCAACTGGTCAGCACCTCAGGAGTAAATGTCAGTTGGTTTTTCATAGCAGAGCATTCAGAGGTCAAGACAGCAGGTGTGGTAGAGAGAGAGAAAGAGAGGGAGAGAGAGACAGAGAGAGGGGGAGAGTCGAAAACAGCAGACACGGTAGCACATCCGGTGAACAGGTCAGTGTCCCATAGCTGCAGGCAGAACAGTTTAAACTGGAGCAGCAGCACGACCAGATGGACTGGAGACAGCCACAAGTCATCAGGCCAAGTACTCCTGAGGCATGGTCCTAGGGCTCAGGTCCTCCGGGAGGGGAGGGAAAGAGTGAGAGAGAGATTCTTTCTCCTGTGTATAACAATGCTACAAGTAGGAGAAACATTTTTTATTAACCATGAATAACCATTAGTTATCCTCAGAAAATACTTCCATAAGAAAATATCATTATAACAATGACAATTACTTCCAAATGTGGGCATGTCAAGGCATGCAGTTACTGTGAGGCGTACTAGCCACTACGAACAGAGCATGAGTATCTCTTGTGTGTTTACAGCTAACCTCTCTGGCTTTTTATCTGTTGTTCAGTGCATCTCATGCATTTCTCCTGATACAATCAGGAGACAAAGAGATGGGGCCCATGTAGCAACACGGCACAAGTGTCTTGTTAATTAGCTGCCCATGGGAAAGCATCCATTGATTTCCTGTCAGCACATTTAGAAACATGGCTGTTTGTCTTTGCAATGGAGCATCGGACACCATTGATAACAGAGATAAAACAGATTTCACAGAGCAGCAAACAGCAGCACAACACGCCAGACACACATCTATCTACCTTCTCCCGTGGGAACCAACATATAACCGTGGCCTCTAATTGTGTGACATTTTGAGAAATAAAAGTTGTAAATAGAAGGTAGTAAACACAATTCACGACATGGACTGACTTTTCGAAGTCAAGTATAGTTCTGTATATTCACTTTGGTGAAGGTTAATGTTTGTAGACAGGTTTGATAGTGAACCAAGTGAAATCCCTCTAGTGCTTGTTATTTCACACCCCTGTGGCTAGGACCAGGGCCAGTCACTGCACAGATAACACACATGGGAGAGAATAAACTTTGGTACTAGTAGAGAACTTGGCTAATGATCCCCCAACTCAGGATCCACACACTGGCTCTCCCTGGCAACTCAACAGGTCAGGATCCACACACTGGCTCTCCCTGGCAACTCAACAGGTCAGGTTCCACACAGGATCCACACACTGGCTCTCCCTGGCACTCAACACTGGCTCTCCCTGGCAACTCAACAGGTCAGGTTCCACACACTGGCTCTCCCTGGCAACTCAACAGGTCAGGTTCCACACACTGGCTCTCCCTGGCAACTCAACAGGTCAGGATCCACACACTGGCTCTCCCTGGCAACTCAACAGGTCAGGTTCTCCTATGGATCTCTCATTACTGTTAGCTGTACAACACAGAGATAAACACACACGGAGCAAAGTGAATGAATATAAAGACAGGGACTGAAACATTGAAATTCCACACATTATCTCTATGGTTTGAATGATACTCTATACTCAATGAAGGAAGCTGTTATCTGGAAGCATCAACAGGTACATTAGTACCATCTCTGATCATGGTGCCAGATGGCTGTTGATCCAACCATACACAGTTAAAGACAGGCTCTGTTGCAAAGGGCAGTTGGCCACTGCAGGCATGGGCATTCACTGCCAATGATCCAATCACACATGGAGAGAGGAGCTGCACGTTTGTCAGGTATAGGGTCATGTGGAGGCTGGTGAATGGGCTGAGGTGGGAGGGTGGGGGCACTCACATAGCCAGGGTGAGGCAGAGGACTGTCTCTAACTGAGAGGTCACTACAGCCCTGCCTCTCATGTGTACGCCACCCTTCCCTTACCACACATATCAGGGACAGGGTTGGCTTCTGGCACCATCAGCTAAACAGGGATATCATGATTGGGAACTGCATGCCACTAGTCATGCAAAAGATTGCTTGTGGATAATGTCAAATGTCATTTTGGTTGAATGTCCCTTTACACGTCCTATTGTATGACTGTCTATACGATAACAATGGTAGATGGATAACATCATTAGGGATAAAGAAAAACTTCCCCTTGAATAATGTTTACAGGAGCCTGTTTAAGCGGAGCATTCTCTCTCAAGCACTTTCCTGTATGTCAGATAGATGTCAGTCTTTTAAATGCAAGGCCATAGGTTTAATGATGTGTCTTTCATTTTAAATTCAAGAATGTTCTTATGCTACCCACACACTGATGTCTAAATGAATGGACACATGATTTCAGCTCCTTAACTGGTATACAGTAGAAACCATTCTATGTTGAGCTTAACAGATGAAAGATTCTCATTCAGGAGGTAATTTTACATCTAAATGAATCCAATTAAATCATGGCCATTTCAATCAAAATTCTCCTCGCTTGTTGCTGTAAAGTAGACCACAAGTTAAATTGGAATCAGATTATGAAATGAAAAATACTGCAGAACTATTTTTCAGCATAGCATGGTATACATGATACAGACCCCTGCCATGCATAATCCACATTAATGGTTTAATTATCTTATTACTATTATAAATTTCACCAAGGGTGCAACTTTCACTGGTGCAGGGGGGACATGCCCCCCCCCCATATTTAGAAATTGCATTTACAGTCCCCCCCCCCATGTTTATCATTGGAATGTGATACAGAATGGGACAACGGTGTACTTTAGGACCATGAGGACGCCTCCGGGCGGTCGGGTAGGCGGTTTGGAGTGTTCATCCGACTGGATAAAAAAAATATTTAAAAAAATTGTTTTGTCCCCCCCACTTCTAAAACCAAAGTTGCACCCCTGCATTTCACACCAGGTTATCTCTAGAGATACAAGACGGTGTCCATATAGAGTTTTAATTAAGTGTTTGGTATGTTTCCATGAGCCGTTTATGTTAAACTCTGACTTATAATGCTCTTGTTTTAATTACTACAGAGTGTCTCTCATTAACCTTTTGGAAAATGTGCTCAAAAGCACCTATGCAATACAAACACTAGAGAAATAGATCACTATTCATCCACTGAAATGGACTACTGAACTATGCTCAAACATATCATTGGAAATCTTATAGAAATATTAATTCTCACTTGTAAAGAACAGGAAGGCTATCTTACAGTAGCTTTGATAAATACTGTATCGTGCATATTTTCCCATACCAATCAAATATTTTCAATAGATAAGAAAACCTTTCAAACATGTATCTGTTTCTAAAATGTTGATGAAGTGACGGTAGGTCTAAAGCAGTGTTTTGCATTCATCAAATAGATAAATGGATAGATAAATAGGCCTAATAAATAAATACTGCAGGTTACTCAAGTGCACCACGACGCCCCCTGGTGGTTGGAATTAGATGGAGGATAACATTTTAGTCTTAGCTGTTGCGAAAGTAGATTGTTCTTTGTATTGTCGGCCAACCCTGCATGCTCCATCACCATCCCACTGCATTCATGACCTGAAATGAAATAATATGTTAAACTTTTTTTAAAGTAATTAATTTGTAATTTAATTATTTAAGGTTAATAATTGCATCGTAGGCTGTAGGAGGCCCATAGGCTAGCCTACTGTAAATCAATTTCTGAAACTCGACCCGTTTTCTATTCAGGCACAAATGATCTTCTATGCATGTGATCTCATTTTCATCTTCACACAGTATCACGTTTCATAGCTCTATCTGAAGAAGTTGTGGGTGGTCTCTCACAGCTAAAGTATTTTTCCGGTAACAAGCCTTAGCCTTCTATCCTTACCTATGAATCTGTCCCCTTTGAAGTTTATGAGGGATGGAATGTTCAGCAATCCCATAGTAGGCCGATATTTATATTCAAAATTACATTGTCAATGATTAATTGTGTCATTATCCTCAACACCTCAATATGTTTTAATGGGATACATTAGCTTTTAAATGGCACTTACGTGTACAAAAAGGAAAACCATAACCATACAAGGAGAAAAGTATTTCCATGCACTTTGTAAGAATAATTTAGAGCAGACGGACCAGTGCTTTTCAGACCTTGGATTGGAATCAGTCTTCAGTCCTGTCTTGACAATATAAAAAAACATTTGTTGGGTTCTAGTGCCACCCTCTGTTTAGCATGTTAACTGCACCTTAATTTATTTATTTCTGTTTTGTGAGCCTTAACGATTGTAAAAAAAAATAGACCTTTTTAAAAGGATAAGATTTTCTGATGAATTGTAATTGTATTACTACAGATGTATAAAGAAAAACATTAACCCCAGTCCCTTTTGTTAAGATATTGTAGATGCCATTCTTTAGTCTTGTGATAACCAGTAACCTGCTCTTGATGAGTGGAGGTTTTCCAAAACAACATGGTAATGATGGTTGCAGTAATTAGAGGGGTGGATGATGCCCATCTCCAATAAGTGTGTGTGTGTGTGTGTGTGTTACATTCATCACTCCAAACAACAGGGTTTGTGTAATCAACATCTGTTGTGACAGGCAACCTCCCCTTTTCTTAGAATGGTCCACTTCAGATAATGAGTGTCATACCAAACTCATAGCCCATGGCTGATTACACTCCTCCTCTTTGTCCTCCACACTCCATCCCCTCCGTTCCATCTCCTGACATTCAATGGATGTATTGAGACTCGAAGGAAACCTTGGGAAGGAAAGATGGTCACAAGTACAAGCTGTCCCACAATATAGCGCTTCAGGTACATCGAAGTGACTGTGCTAGAGAAATAAAGACGACCAACCTCGCGTTCTACAGTGTGAACATTACATTTCCTGCTTGCCTTGATATAGTATCTGCAGCAGACATCTACTGACATTGTCGTGAAAATAGGTGAGGTTGAAAGATATTACGTGTTTGTATGTGTCAAAAGATCTACAATAAAAGCACATAGTAAAACAGGAGTAGCTTATGTTGCATTACTCAATGGTCCTACTGTATGCTCTGCAGAGCATGTGTTGCGCTGCCTGGCAACAGTGGTCCAGGGCTGAGGAAACTACAGGCTACATGAGATGTCTTTGCTATGCTCTGCATTTTTGCAGTTCATTCGTAACTTTGTTAAGGTCCTTTCAGTGACATTTGCACTTCAGGATTCTGGTCCGTCAGTCATGTGAGGCCAATGCCTAATCTATGCCCTTGACAAAGCCTTGAGAAAGTGCCTACTGCCTAGAGTACATTAATTACTTCATCCTTTTTCCATCCTCAAATGGATTAATAATATCAACAGTGTCTGTTTGGCCTACTGAATAGGCTCTTTGTCTCATTTATCTTTCATTTCAGAGTGAAGGTCTTGCATTTTCAATGTCTGCACGACTGGGAAATTGGATTCCTATTCCCCCACAGTGCATAGGTAAAACCTGTCATGGCCTTTTCAGGGCATTTGACATTCAAATGTTTCTACATTTTCTCCTCTCAGAGGTCACATATTTTGTTAGAACAAATGAATTAGACATTTTATATTTGTGTTCTAACTCCAAGGAGACACAAACAAAAAAGGTTGAATGAGGAGCCTTTGCCTTATGCGCCACCTTCTGGCCATTTCGGGAATCTTTTCCCAACCTTGTGATCTCAGCTTTGAGCAAATCAGTTCATCCATAATGACAAATAGGCATTAAACTCCGATTCTACCTCATTTAGCTATTGCATTGTGAGGCTACTCCCATATTTTAAAATACAACCTTAGCGTAGCTGTCTGTATAAGGGATTGTGTGATTGCACTGAATTTAAATGTCAGTTTTGATATTCATTCTTATTTTGAAAATTTGATTCCAATGCACTCTACGCCCATTTCTTCCTGAATGTTAATTAGCAACAATGCTTATCATTTTAAAAAACTCCATTAAAATCTCATGCTGTACCCCACCTAATGCAGCATAACCTTTAGCTCACTTTAACTACAGGAGGTCTTCTATTAAACCACGTCTTGGCAGGGAGGAGAAATAAAGCAGTGTTCCCACTGGGCACAGACATCAATTCAACGTCTATTCCATGTTGGTTCAACATAATTTCATTCAAATGACGCGGTAACAACATTGATTCAACCAGTGTGTGTCCAGTGGGTTGTAACACTTTGACCTTCGTCTGTGCCAGTCTTGTATTATGCCAAGCGGGGGAACAACAGTCTCCAATTGAACCAGGCCATCCTCTCTCTCCTGTATTGCTGTGTTCTGTAGGGTCACTTGGATGGCCAGATCAGATGTGTCCGTAAGACCTAGTGAGTCCTGACATAGGCTACAGTAGGTCAGAGGCCTACCACTATTGCATGCATCACAGGTGTAATCATTCTGAAATATGCCAACTCAGAGTAGGCCTAAAATACAATGGAGACATCTCCTGTAGAAAAATAAACATGGCCTACTCAGTTACTGCTTGGGTGTTGCTTGGAGTTGCACTATGGTGCTCCTTCATCAACTCTTTGACCAAATGTACATTTCACATAGGGAAGAACTCAATTGCACACTCCTCATGTCCTCTCTCCTTGTCAAAACCTATTGGAGGAGAAGGTCAGGAGATGAAGAGAGGAGAGGAGAGAAGAGAGAGGATGCGAGGAGAATGCAATTGAGGTCTTTCCATAATTTAGGCTTGGGGTGTGTTTAAATCGCTTGAACGTTTGCTACGTTTTGGAATGGTTTGTACTGGACAACAGGTTTTCACTGAATGTTCTTGAACAGACAGGTACATTTGCTTCATTTGGTGTCTATGTCAGGGTGTGGCTTGAAGCAATGACTGAAGTATTTAAAGGACAACGGTGCATTTTAAACCCACAACCCAACCGTCCCCGTTTTTCAAATGGTCATTCAGTACAGCACCGTTTCCTTTCAATTGAACGTTCTATTACGTTTGTATGTAATGAACGCAGCTCTGGCACATTCTCCCATTGAAATGCGAGCGTGTCCAGCCAACCTGACAATTGTATACACAATCTACCATTTAATTAAATTCTCTGATCACCTCTTTTGATATACATTAACGTAAAGAATATCAATTTACAATTACTCATATTTTGTTTCTTAGCTTCTCTCTCTAGGGAGGGCAAAAAATCTACCACAGAGTTTCATTTGCGCGAGTTGCCTGGAGAGGGTCATGATGTTTACTCTCTATGGAGAGGTGAACGGTGGTATATTTTCTCTTCACATTGTTTGAATTTAATGCTCAGCATTGTCTTATCGAGTGATGGTTAAAAACGGATATAACAATGTAAATGAGAAACATTGCATTATATGTGAAAAGGACATTAGTGTTAAAATGTCTATTTCCTGACTCGCCATTAACAGGAGAGGGTCATGATGTTTGTGCCTCTGTAGCCTTCTCGCTCATTATTATTCACGATGCATCATGATTATCCATAATCATGAAAGCATCCACATTCATGTAAACGTTTTCAGAAACATCTTCTATTCTTAATTACAATAAAAGTGATTGAAAAATGGACCAAGACATTATTCACCATTCAGTTACTATTGGGAGAAATATGATGCAAAACACAACCAAAACCAACTGCCTTTCATCCTACACGATTGTAGAGTCACAACTTAAACGTTGTCATTGTGTGCAAGAACTATGGGACAAACTACTAATCTTTTGACTACTTTAAAACACTGTAAGTGAATTTGTCTGAATGTGAAACACGTGCCATCATCATTGCTTTGCACAAAAAGGGCTTCACAAGCAAGGATATTGCTGCCAGTAAGATTGCACCTAAATCAACCACTTATCGGATCATCAAAAACTTCAAAGAGAGCGGTTCAATTGTTGTGAAGAAGGCTTCAGCAAGCGCCAGAACCGTCTCCTAAAGTTGATTCAGCTGCGGGATCGGGGCACCACCAGAACAGAGCTTGCTCAGGAATGACAGCAGGCAGGTGTGAGTGCATCTGCATGCACAGTGAGGCGAAGACTTTTGGAGGATGGCCTGGTGGCAAGAAGGGCAGCAAAGAAGCCACTTCTCTCCAGGAAAAACATCAGGGACAGACTGATATTCTGCAAAAGGTACAGGGATTGGACTGCTGAGGACTGGGGTAAAGTCATTTTCTCTGAATCCCCTTTCCGATTGTTTGGGGCATCCGGGAAAAAAACTTTTCCAGAGAAGACAAGGTGAGCGCTACCATCAGTCCAGTGTCATGCCAACAGTAAATAATCCTGAGACCATTCATGTGGGGTTGCTTCTCAGCCAAGGGAGTGGGCTCACTCACAATTTTGCCTAAGAACACAGCAATGAATAAAGAATGGTACCAACACATCCCCCGAGAGCAACTTCTCCCAACCATCCAGGAATAGTTTGGTGACGAACAATGCCTTTTCCAGCATGATGGAGCAGCTTGCCATAAGGTAAAAGTGATAACTAAGTGGCTTGGGGAACAAAACATCAATATTTTGGGTCCATGGCCAGGAAACTCCCCAGACCTTAATCCCATTGAGAACTTGTGGTCAATCCTCAAGAGGCAGGTGGACAAACAAAATCCCACAAATTCTGACAAACTCCAAGCATTGATTATGCAAGAATGGGCTGCCATCAGTCAGGATGTGGCCCAGAAGTTAATTGACAGCATGCTAGGGCAGATTGCAGAGGGCTTGAAAAAGAAGGGTCAACACTGCAAATATTCTCTCTTTGCATCAACTTCATGTAATTGTCAATAAAAACCTTTGACACTTATGAAATGCTTGTAATTATACTTCAGTATTCCATAGTAACTTCTGACAAAAATATTTAAAGACACTGAAGCAGCAAACTTTGCGGAAATTAATATTTGTGTCATTCTCAAAAATTTTGGCCACGACTGTACATTCATTTCAATAGATTAGGAACGCATACCATCGAAAAAGCATCACACTCAGATGTTGCTTGGGTGTGGAAAGGTGACAATACATATGTGATTAAATGTTTCTAGATAATAATATGTTTGTGATGGTGATACACATATTTAACAAGATACAATATATATTTACATGTATTTATATTATTTGACGTATTGTTAAGACAGGTACATTACGAGAAGGTAATTCATACACACTCATTACTGAATCCATACACTTACACACTCCCTCACACCTTTGCTGCTGCTAAAATGAGTATTGATTAGATTCATTACTACTATTACGCTGCTGTTCATTGATTATTGATTTCCATTACCATTAGTATCGATGTATTTATCCTTCTACTGGTCACTATTACTCCTACTTGCATGTATTTATTACTATTAGTATATTACCATAAGTATTTCTATATTCCTGCGACCAGTCACTTTCAACCCGGTGTACATGTATATCCTACATATACTATGTATATCCTACTGCAAGTCACTTTTTTATGTATAAACTTACCTCAACCACTCCAGTACCCATGTACATTGAATAAAGTACTGGCACTGATATGTTTGCATTCTCATGTTTCTTTAACTTATATTGTACTTCTTGTGTTTTTTTATTCAATTTTTTATTATTATTATTATTATCACTGCATTGTTGGGAAACAACTCTCAAGTAAAAATGTCACTGTACTGTTTTACACCTGTTGTATCATGTGCATGTGGAAAATAAAACTTGGAAACTTGAAACGAGCAGGAGCTTAAGCAGCAGTACCTAAAATAAACACCAGGTGATACTTTGGAGTTTACTTACCATTCATAGATCATTTTCTGTAAGGTGACATATCTAATATGTATCTAACTTGTATTTAAATTATCTTTCTTGAGGCAAGTGCAACATCCAGGGGTGCAACTTTTGTTTTAAGGGGGGGGGGGGCGACATAATTTGGCGGGGGGGACTGGGGGTCCTCCAATGTTTTGGGGGCATCTAAAGCTCATTTCCTGCATTTCTACACAATCTAATATGACCCATGGTCTTTATTTAGAACAACAAAAAGTCAGCAAAAATGCCCACAGTCATCAAGCTAGGTAAGGGATCATTATTGCATTTGTTTAAGTGATTGCTAAGACTGAACTAGATCAAAGGTAATTCAATAATAAATATTGTGTTACACCTTTAACCAATAGCCTAACATATGAACAACTCTTATAAATAAAGTACAAATATTTAACTTTTGATTGGCTTTATTAAGACGTCCTCTATATCTAATTTCAGCCAGACCACCCAGCCAACCCGAGCCGCCTTCAAGCCGACACCCACCAATCAAGCTAATAACTCAACTCTCTCCCCAACACAACTTCCTTCCTATCTTTTCTTTTGTTATATCTCAAGGGAAAGGTTTGGAATACAAACGTTTAAACAAAACCCATATACACCTACACATTAGCACACAGAAACAGTACACCCTCCATATAATTCATATTATAGGCCTAATAGTACTGTAGAGCTCTTTTAACTTGATAACAGTCTCCAGATTCGCCCTTCGGACTGCCAGATGGTGAAGCGTGATTCATCACTCCAGAGAACGCGTTTCCACTGCTCCAGAGTCCAATGGTGGAAATCTTTACACCACTCCAGCCGACGCTTGGCATTGCGCATGGTGATCTTAGGCTTGTGTGCAGCTGCTCAGCCATGGAAACCCATTTCAGGAAGCTCCCAATGAACAGTTCTTGTGCTGACACTGCTTCCAGAGGCAGTTTGGAACTCGGTAGTGAGTGTTGCAACAGAGGACAGATTTTTATGCACTACGCGCTTCAGCACTCGGTGGTCCCGTTCTGTGAGCTTAGGTGGCCTACCACTTCATGGCTGAGCCGGTGTTGCTCATAGATGTTTCCACTCAACAATAACAGCACTTACAGTTGACCGGGGAAGCTCTAGCAGGGCAGAATTTTTACGAACTGACTTGTTGGAAAGGTGGCATCCTATGACAGTGCCACCCTGAAAGTCCCTGAGCTCTTCAGTACTTTAGTTCACTATTTATATTTTTACTTTTACTTCACTACATTCCTAAAGAAAATAATGTACTTTTTACTCCATTCATTTTCACAGGAAAATGGTCCAATTCACACACTTAGGAGAACATCCCTGGTCATTCCTACTACCTCTGACCTGGCGGACATTGTTTTTAAATTATGTCAGAGTGTTAGAGTGTGCCCTGGCTATCCGTCAATAAAAAAAACTGGAGAATTGTGCTGTCTGGTTTTCTTAATATAAGGAATTTTAAATTATTTATACTTTAACTTTTGATACTTCATTATATTTGAGCAATTGCATTTACTTTTGATACTTAAGTATATTTAAAACCAAATACTTTGACTTTTACTCAGTAGTATTTTACTGGGTGACTTTCACTTTTACTTGAGTCATTTATATGAATGTATCTTTACTTTTACACAAGTATGACAATTGAGCAGTGGCGGTTTTAGCAGGTAAATCTTGGTGGGGCAAACTCAACATTTTTTATATATTTTTTATGCCTGCCAGCAAAGCCACTACACAACACAACACTAAACAATACATGAATTGCACTATAACGATGACAAACGGTGCTCACAAACTGTTAGGGCCTACATAAAGCTGTCCTGACAGCAGAGCTTTCTTTTCAGCACCATGGAGTGAATCCTTACCACCGCTACACCTGGCTATCAGCGGAGCCTTGTCTGGCAGCGAAACAGTTCATTCAGCCTCATTTACTGCCTTTTTTAAAAACATAGCTGATATGGCTGACTTGCTTAAACAAATGTGGTTTCTACTGACAATTGAGATGTACAAACTATGGCATGAGGGAATGATGAGCAGATAAGAGGCAATCCGTAATTTCGATAAGGACATTAATGAGCAAGCTAAGACGTGCGTAGTTGATATAAGTATTTGTTCAGCACTTTTGCTTATGTACAGAGGCAGAATTCAGAACATGGGCCGTTCTTACAGTATCCTCCTTGTACACCAAGTAAGAACCGTAGGATAAATAAAGGGGGCATATAAGCAGACAATGAAAGCTCTTACAATATTAGATGGTGACATTTCTCTAAAACAGGCTATAGGCTACATGTGCACCACCAAGTCAGAACAGTAGGTTAAGTTATGAGGGAGAAAGGGACCAAAGTATTAAGGTGAGGCACATGGGCTATTAACAGCTTACTATACATTATACAACGGGTAGGTCTGAATGCTGATTGGTTAAAACTGCATTCCAGACAGTGTTTATTTAAGCAATAAGACCCTAGGGGGTGTGGTATATGGCCAATATACCACGGCAAAGGGCTGCTCTTATGCACGATGCGATGCAGAGTGCCTGGATACAGCCCTTAGTTGTGGTATATTGGCCATATATCACAATCCCCCGAGGTGCCTTATTGCTATTATAAACTGGTTACCAGTGTAATTAGAGCAGTAAAAATAAAGGTTTTGTCATACCGTGGTATATGGTCTGATATACCATGATTGTCAGACAATCAGCATTCAGGGCTCAAACCACCCAGATTATAATCCACAATTTACCACCGGCTAAATCTATGATGTTAAAATGTCTATTTACTCTGTTACATCTGACTGTGCAATCCACTGTCTCATCAGCCCAGCCAGGCAATTTATAAACTTGATATCCACTATAAAAAAGCATCTAGACATTATCTCATTATCTAGACATTTCTAGACATTTCTTTTAGACTCGCATTTAGTTTTCAACAGCGGAGATTTGTATAAATGTTGCTGTCTGTCTCTCTGGCATTTGCAACATTGTTTCAATATTCAAATTCAATCTCTAGCTGTCCCATAGTAATGAATGTCTGGAGTCGGGACGAGACAGGCAGGCAGCGTTTCTCAGACAGTTGAAATCATGAATCAGCTGGCATGATTTTTATGGATATATACAGTACCAGTCAAAAGTTTTAGAACAACTACTCATTCAAGGGTTTTTCTTTATTTTTTTTACTACTTTCTACATTGTAGAATAATAAGAGTGTGCAAAGCTGTCATCAAGGCAAAGGATGACTATTTGAAGAATCTCAAATATAATATATATTTGATTTGTTTAACACTTTTTTGAATACTACATGATTCCATATGTGTTATTTCATAGTTTTGATGTCTTCCCTATTATCCTACAATGTAGAAAATAGTAAAAATAAAGAAAAACCCTTGAATGAGTAGGTGTTCTAAAACTTTTGTCCGGTAGTGTACAAAGAAATGTCAATTGAAGGTAAAGGTCAATCGAAACGAAGTGCAAGTAGTTTGCAGTCTTTCCAGCTTAAGTTTGAAGTGATTGTGTTAGCTGTGTTGTTGGCTAGCTCCTCTGAACAATAGTGTGTCCTGACGAGAGAGCACATTTCCTATGACAGGCGAAATCGCGCCTCTCTAGCTCATTGTTATGGATGTGTCCAAATAAATGTCAGTAGAAAACAGCTTAAACAAATGCAAATGCAGCTATTGTTGTTATTCTGGCTGCCCTGTTTGACATGACAGTGAGTTATCCGTAGTTGGCTAGCTAGCAAGCAAGGGATAAGAACGTTGCCAGCTAGTTAAGAACGAACGACTGGGTTGCGTCCATAGATACAGAACAAAAAGACTGAACGACTGGGTCGCGTCTCTGGCAACGAAACCGATAGAACGAATGACCAGCCGGCTTGGGTAGCAACCCTAGATATTTTTTGGGGACTATATATTGTGAAAGGATGAAATAGTGTGAATAAATAAACCAAAATAACGTTATTATGAAAATATGTAAATAATGTTTATTTATATGTCGGTAACCCGGTGTATTAAAGTGATAATGCCCTGCTTCTCGGGCATTATCACTTAAACATACACTTAGTATTAATTTCTTAGCCACATTATGCAGCAGCATACAATACATTTTTGGACTCACTATGTTGTGCTGTGCTCACTGGTGCGCCGGTCCTTCTTGTGGACACATTTTGTCATCGAACTTTGTCTTCAAAGTTTGGCATTTATGTTGCTTTCAAGACAACTGGGAACTCGGAAAAAAAGGTTGAATCACGACGTCACTGATCTTCAGGTCGGAACTCTAGAAAGAGGCCCAGGCTCCTGACTTGGAATTCCGAGTTGGATGACCGTTCAAAACATATTTTCTCTTCAGGTCGGAACTCTAGAAAGAGGCCCAGGCTCCTGACTTGGAATTCCGAGTTGGATGACCGTTCAAAACATATTTTCCCAGTCGAAGTTCCCAGTTGTCTTGAACTCACTGAAGTCTGCGATTTCCCAGTTCCTGAGTTTCCAGCAGAAGTCATGCTGGATTGACAGCATGGCCAATGTATTCAACATTTTCTGGCCCATGATGTTGCATGTGAATGTTTATCCCTTTAAGCTTGGAAAATAGACTTTTACACCCAGACTTGGGACCAATCACCCTCTCCACTGAATAGCACAGGCTAGTTATTGCTTGTCTTACTTGCTAGCTAATATTTTGATATTATGATGTTGACATGATCAGTCCAATCAAAGCTAAGGGAATATATAACTACTGTGACATCCTTTTATCTGTGGCCAATGGCCTTGAGCCTTCTTGGATGGGCACTTCTAATGTAAATCTATGGCAGCACCCAAGGGGGCTTGAACTTTATAGCTCTCCCTGTAGATTTTGCGGTGACTAGTGTCCCCATGAATGACAGAACACTGAGCCAATCACGGCGCAACTAGAGAACATTACCAACCCCTACGCTCTACATTTGCTGCTGGCTGCCCCACCACCACTACAGAAAGCACTGAACCAGGCTGAAACACCTGTATTTTGGAGTTGCCTAACTCAAGAAACAAAAAAGAGACCATGTTTGTATGCAGCTTTATTAACTCAAACATTTTTGAGGGGACATTGTTTGCAAACTGATATGTGACAGGTATTAATGCCAAAATAACATGCAAAACAGACATATATTTTTGTATATACTGTATACATTTTTTGTTAAACAGGTGGAGCTCAAAACTGGTGGTGCTCTGCACCATCTGCCCTGAATGACAGTTCGCCACTGCAATATTTGTATTTTTTTACACCACTGATTTCCAGCACCTGTTTGTAGACATTTGGCATGATACGACTAAAGCACACAACAAATATTTACTTAATTGTAGTCTTTTTAGATTCAGGGGTTAGAATAAGTCTTATATTACATTAAAATGGTTTGCTTTTAGCGAGTGCATATGATAAGACATTCTTAATGGATACACCTGGTGAAATATAGGTTAAAGGGTGCAGATACTGTATATAGGGGGCATGTTCTGATTGGAGACATCATTTCATGGAACTGTTCCATCAGACAATGACTTCCCATCAGAATATGCAACCCCCTGCGTGTTCTGGTGACATTATTCCATCAAACGACAGGCATGCGCCTCCTCATAAACCATGACCCCCCTCTTTCTAACATTGTAGCCTACACACGCTAGTTGTTTTAGTTAGTCAATATGCTTTGTATCTCATATTTATTTAGTATGTATAAGAAGTGTACTTGCATGCAGTGTTGAAGATTCAAGTCCAATTCACTGTACTCTTTGGCTGCGTTTCGACAGGCAGCCCAATTCTAATGTTTTTTCCACTAATTAGTATGTTGACCAATCCGATCTGAAAAATAAAAATACCAATTAGTGGAAAAATGATCAGAATTGGTCTGCCTGTCTAAATATAGCCTAATTTGCTATATTGGTGGCAAGTGTCCTGAAGATTAGGCTGTCTATTAATTTGAGAGTGGTGCATTTCTCCAAACCTCATCACTTGTCTCAGTTAAGTTTACCAAACAAAGTGGAGAGGTCAGGGGTGTAGTCATTACTTCTTGCAATGGAAACTGTTTACTGTTTAAGAACCAAACAGAAGACAATGGGGAGGGACCTACCTGAATATGTCCAATAAAATCTTGTTTTCCTTGCAAAACGTTACCAGTTTGGAGAAAATAATTTCTGTTGCAAAACATTTTCAGTTTGGTGAAATGGTTTCTGTTGCGAAACAGAATCAGCGTGATTAATATAGGCTGTCGAAACTACAGAATATGTCATTTAAAAGAATATCAGAGCAGGGCTGCCAACTTTTGAATAAACCTTGGAGTGAGATTTGCAATGTGAATTTCATTGCCCACTGGCACAAATTCTAGATGGGATCTGGGGGTCCTACCTCGGAAAAATGTTACTGTTTTAAAGCAAATTTTCTCTAATTCTACATATTTTGACATGGCTTGGGCTTATGACCAGGGTGGAAAATAAAAAAGATATTTCTCTCTTTATGTTTCCCAAGTCCTGGGTGTTTGAAAATGTTCTTGTTATAACAACACATTTTTCAAAATCACCCAACCTTCAAGAAAAAGCAAATTAATCAATATTCAGGTGGTTTATGCCTACTAGTTGAAGATCCTTGCCATCATCTTACTCTACATAGACAAAACATGATGTGTTTGTGATGTGTACAAACGAGCGTGTGCACAAACTAAAATGTCAAATATTATTCATTTGAGGCCAGGAGCATTTTACATCCAATGCTTATTTGTATGACTTATTCAAAACTGTCCATGAATGGCTACAAAAATAAATAGCCTCATATAATTAATTTTCAAAGACACAATTAGGCATATCAGATTTCAAATATGTGATTACACTGGCAAAATCTGGTGTGGGGTAGTGGTCTTGCTGACAATCACCCTAATTACCCTATATTTTAGTCCATTGTTAAGAATGGGAATTCCACTTATCAGGTTAAATGAAGTAAATAGATAATAAAATCTCCTTTAGACAAGATTACATACATTTGCCCCTACACCAAATTATTTGTATATTTATTGTCCCCCCTCTAGAAACAAACTTACACTTTTGGATTCACAATCTGTTTGACAAAATGATTTTCATAGTTGCAATTCAGGTCTGCCTACCAAACGTCCCTGCTAAAACAGACTGTAGGTTTCAGTGGCGTGTTTACCTGCTAAAACGGACTGTCGGTCTCAATGCCGTGTATTCCTGCTAAAACAGACTGTAGGTCTCAGTGGCGTGTATTCCTGCTAAAACAGACTGTAGGTCTCAGTGGCGTAAATTCACGCCCCCAAAAATACCACAAAAAAAACATAACAAATGACACTAAGTAATGTATCTTTCATCTGAATGTATCTCACAGCAGAAAGCACCCGAGCAAGCGAAACAGCGTCCCTCTGTCTCTAAGTGTATGCCATATATCTGATACTGTCTGGTCCAAACGAGTATGACATTGGTTTTTATTTTATTTATCTGTTTTTTTAACCTTTATTTAACTAAGCAAGTCGGTTAAGAACAAATTCTTATTTACAATGACAGCCTACCCCGGCTGTCTGGTACATGCCATATGCGTCGTGGACTTCATCGGACAGAGGTTGCTATCCGGTTTTGTGATAAAATAAAAGTGTGGTTGAATTTATTTTTCCACTGTCTTCTTGTTGTTTCGGCCTTTAGGCCAAATATATCACGGTCACAATTAATAGCAAACAACGCACCACTCCTGGTAGGTATGTCTGCTGCCTTTTCGTTGTCACAGCCTAAATGCCAATCACCAAACGAGGGGGCCAAAGCAAGTGTGGAATACATCAACTTTAGTACATGCTGTGAAAATGCAGCATTCTGCAATAGGGACGGGAGTAACAGCAACCAAATTTTGTTGACAACATTAAACATATAAACAGCGCTACCATGCTGCTATTTTTACAGTTTTATAAACTCAAGAGGAGAACGTTCTCTCGCTCCAAAGTTAACGCACTGACTTATTAGAAAAAGCAGTGCTTTTCAATGCATGAGATATAAGAGGTGTGGTGTGTGAGAAGAGGGTCAAATACGTGTTTCACCGCCAATGCGTGAGAGTTGGTAGCTCTCAAAGACAGTGGCACTATTAAGTTTGTGTGAAATTGTAAGCATGGGGCAAGCGCTTGAGCACTTGCTGGCTTCCTACTACAGGGGGCGTGGCCACGTTAGGAGCTGCGCTTCCGTGTTTACACACTCACGAAAAAGGAGGGGACTAGCGGCGCTAAGTATGCTCGCGGAGCAAGCGTAGAGCGGTGGTGAGGAAAGTGACGGTGTCACAGCATAGGCTCACTATATGGTAAAGAAGAGGTAACTTATTCTAGGTCTCAAAATTGCGTTTTACAGCGGAATGTTCACTCGAAGGGGCCATGGAGACGTCAAGAAATCTACACAGAAAGTTCTGGACCCAAAGAAGGATGTATTGACCCGACTGAAGCACCTCCGGTCACTGTTAGGTGAGTGACATGTCATCGAGCTTTGATGCAGCACCAGTGACTCGCTCGATTATTGATGGTGCCTGCCTCCCAGTAAGCTAGCTAGCTAACCTTTGAGTCCAATGTTTTTTTTTACCACGTCGAAAATATATGGTATCATGCTAACCTATATGATAAACGTGGAGCTGGCTAACGTTAGCTAGCTAAGCCATCCTTTGTGGTTAGCGCGTCTGTCTAACGTTCGTTTGCAAGCCACCAGTAGTGTCATTGTAGAACGGTTAGCCAGAGCTAGCTGATTAGCATGCCAGTCAGCAGCAGGCAGGTTACAAAAACCTAGCTTTGAGCTAACAAGGTGCTTCGCTTCACGTCCTAGGTACTAACTAGATGGACCGTTTTGTTTGCAAGTTGGCTGTTTGCTTACTAGCTATCAACCTCTAGTCCTCCAAGGGCTTGTTAGCTAACCTAGCAACTGGCACTGTCTAGCTTGCTAAACTCTATGAAATGTATATTGCTAGGCTAGCTAGCATTAACAAAAGAGCCATTCAGTAACGTTAGCCAACATTTGGAGATGACACCTGAACAGGATGCACATGACACTTTGTTGAAACATGTAACTAGGTAGCTAGTTTGCTAGTCCCACAAATTAAATTAGCCTTTGGGTGTACTTTCAATTTCTTACCTAGCCAGTTAGCTACATATTCAGATAGTATTGCATAATTCATAGGTGGTCGTCACATGACATGGCTACCTATTCTTATTGAATGCCATTTATTTTGTCCTAATGCAGGCAGTAGGAAATTATAGGAATAGCCAGCCAACAATTAGGTACGTTTTTTTCTATTAGCTGCAAGTAAAGTATCTTATCATTTTGTTTTTTTAAGACATTGTCTCTATATCAAAAACAAAGTGGAAATATAGGTATTGAATAGAAGATGCCTGCCTATTGTATAGGCTTAACAATACCCGGGGTAAGATAGATATCAGAGAAAGGGTGTGGGGGTGTGTGTGACAGGTGACTGTAGTTCAGCTAGTTTGTTCTCTTTGGGGAAATGAACCACTGTTTCAGTTAATTTTTGTGGAATTTATCTTACCAGGCTTTGTGTTTTAAATGTGTTTAAGTCTATCTCACGATCAGTTCCTACCTAGAGTTTTAATGGTCAATGTTGTTTCTATCACTCATCTTATGCAAAAATTCAGAAGCTTGCAAGGACAAGAAAATACAATTGTAAAAATTGCAGATATGTTTGGAATGACAGATTGTGGATCTAACTCTTTTTAATTGGACATACAGTCAGGTCCATTTTTGGCACCCTTAATAAAGATGAGCAAAAAATACTGCAATTACACTGAGCTATATTCTATACAACAAAACAAAGGGACATTTATTTTATACTACAATTGCTCAGAGAAATATTTTGTTTAACAATTAATACAAACAAATCTCAAGATACTGGTCAAAATTATTGGCACCCCTGTTTTCAATACTCAAGTCTTTTTATCAAATGTTTTGAGATTGGAGAACATTTTAGACCATTCCTCCATACAGAATCTTTCCAGATCCTTGATATCCTTTGTCTGCGCTAATGGACTGCCCTCTTCAATTCATGCCACACGTTTTCAATGTGGTTCAAGTCCGGAGACTGAGATGGCCATTTCAAAATGTTGATTTTTGTGGTCAATTAACCATGTCTTTGTTAATTTTGATTAGTGCTTGGGTTTTTTGTTTTTTGCTGGAAGATCCATTTGCAGCCAAGTGTCAGCCTCCTGGCGAGGGCAACCAGGGGTCTTGGCTAAAATGTCACGGTACTTGGTAAAGTTCATAATGCTGTTGACCTTAACAAGGGCCCCAGGACTGGTGGAAGCAAAATAGCCCCATGACATCAAAGATCCACCACCATATTTTACTGTAGGTGTGATATACTTTTCTGCATAAGCTTCTGTTTTTCAATGCCAAACCCACCACTGGTGTCTGTGGCCAAAGTACTCTGTCTGACCATAGTACCGGCATGAAAATAGAGCTCTTTGGCCACGCACACCAGTAGTTGCCCCAACGTGTTCTCCAACCTCATAAAACATCTTTATAAAAGGCTCAGTGTTGTTATCCTCACAAGGGGAGAGTGCTAGAGTATTGAACACAGGGGTCAAAATGATTGGCACCCCTATCTCTCAGATTTTTTTCTCATCACTTAAAATAATATAATATCAATTTTTTTTTGAGCATACAATATCTTTATCAAAGGTGCCAATAATTGTGAACCTGACTGTAAATCAAGGACATATAGACGCCTCATTATATTACACTCTTTCCCATTGAATGCTGTTAAAAAAAGTATCTTCTCAAGTTATTTGCAGATGGGACTCTTTTAAAGAAAGTCCTGTTTGTTAACCCAGGGTCTGCCTTTGAACAGGAAGTGTCATTCTGTGTTGTAGGCCTATGTCATATGCATACTGTAAGGTCATTTAGCCTAATTTCCCTCTGCATCAGTACCATTCCATATCAGACTCCCCCTCTCTTGTGTAGTGTCTTTTATGAAGCTCATTGTGGAGCGGTGTGCTAGTTGGACCATTTCAATTGACTCCCCTTGCCTGGGCCCATCTTTTAACAGGCTCGCTGACCTGTAGAACACCTGTAACCTGGGACTGGCCCCCTGTCAGGCACTATCTATCAACCACTTTACACTGTGTACAAATCTCCATCTCAAAAAAGTGCTGAACTAGCGCAAAGGTGGTTAATTTGTCAAAAGTCTAGCCTATCAGGGTACTTTCCTGCTGACGCTGCACATTCAATGTCAAGACTTGTACAGTCAAGACAGAGGTCAACAGTGGTCCAAGGGAGTCTGTTACTTCCCTACGGTTTTTCTTGTCCTCATGTGTGGGCAAAGATAAGGCAGGTCTGTTTGTGCAGCAGCTGATAGCTGGGCCTCCATATTGATGTTCGTTGGCCACCCCCCTCCCTCCTGCAGTCAGTGTTTTCAACACAGAAGGATTTCCTCCTGGTCTGGTGCTGGCTGGTTCCTGTGTGGACAGGAAGTGGGGATGAGTGATGGGGTGCTGGACACAGCAGGGAGTCTAGGGGAAACGTTGACCTCTTTTAAGAAAATAAAAAGATTGTGCTGTTATGTCATGGTGAAAGCTTACAAAGTTATGTGGTTTTTATTGTTGTGTTAAAAAGGCATATTTTGACAAGAATCTGGGCAGATTTTTACACACACTGACCAAAGAACACAGACAAATGCCACTCCCTCAATTCTTACAGAAAGATAAAATATGCCACTTCTGATGTTTTTGATATCAAGATTGGAATTCTATTAACGGTCCTTCTACATGTCAGGAACATCCTGAAACCAGTGAGAGTCTGGACTCTGTCCCTGGTGCCCCTATCCATGTTGATTCAGCTTGACCAGTGTTTTCCACAAGCACATGGAGTAGCAAGCCAAATAGAAAAAGAAGCCTGTGGGGGGTTCAGAGCTTATTTGGTGAAAAAAAATCTTGATTTTGGTAGCCTCTGGTACATTCTACAGCTGTTATTCCATCTGAAATACACGGTGAAATGATTGAATGCTTCATTGAGTTTACCTCCGAGTGAATTTTTTTGTGGTATTTGTTTGAATTACAGGAAATTACAGTGTATGCCTATTTGTTTTTCTTTGGGGGGGAATTGTCTAGGACTATTTCTTTTAAGTAAGAGACCTATCAACCTTTTTTTTTAACATTTAACCTCGTCTTCTCTTGAGATTTAAAGTATTGTACTGCAATATATGAATTTTCCCACCAGATATGAAAACAGAAGAATTAAGTAAAATAGCCCAAATTATCTTGAAATTGTGTGATGGGCACTTTTTTCAAATGGAAAAATGGGGTCTCGTAAATAAACAGAACAGATGCTCAGTTAAGTTATGGGTCCATATGTGTTAAGAGAGAACAATATCAGTTAAATTAGTGAAATAATTTGCAATTCTCTTTGTGAAGGCTTCAAGCTTCTTCTTAAGATGCATTTTCTCAGCTATTTGCAATACAGGTATGATTGAAGAATGACGCAGGTGTTAAACATGGGCTTTGCTACACAGAAAGTTGCAGTTAATTACTCCGTGGTCAACATTTTGATTACATCAGTAGATCTATATCAACATCTTTGAAAATACCATACAAATATCGTGGCTTTTAAAACATTTCTATCTGTTTTCTTTTATCATATTTTGGACCAGAGTAAGGCATTCTCGCCCCAAGCCTATCCATTGTTCCTGCAGTGAGGAGGATTCACCATCTTCATTGAATGTTTTTATAATTTATCTGCAGATAATTTCCAAAAAGCCTACCAGTATGTAAAATAGGGAGCCTAAACATCAGCTCTCTTACCAATGCGATTCGGTAGGCTACTGACAAGTCACTGACTTTAACGTCACTGTCTGGCTAGTCCTGATGGACTTTAAAATACAAACAAAACATATCGAAAATACAAACGAGATCTTTAGTTCACTTGTCCCGATTCGATACCATTGACATGTAACTACTGTCATGACGCTCCTGTGAGGATACGAAGGATCAGGTTACAGTGGGTCCGCTCTACAGTGCCCTCTCTCTCCCGCATAGGGGGAGGGGTGAAGTCGGACATTCTATGACATCGTAAATACCTTGTGGAAACTCTGACTTTGGGCTTTGCAGGAGGAGGGGAAAGAAACCTCTTTGTTACTAACAGTAACATCAAAGGGTTGAATAATGAAACAATATTTCTGTAATCCAACCATTTGGAATGGTCCGTGGGTACTGAAAGAACAACTATGTCAGAACAGTTGGGATCTCATGAAGGACGGTATAAGAACAACTATCTCTGAATGTGTATATTTCCCACTTATCAGATTTACATCTAAATGTTATGGAACTTATACAATTAAATATGAAACTATTTTTAAAAAGATGAAATGTGATGTTAGCCTTGTAAATGAGAATTGTTTTTCATATCAAAGTTTTAACCAGTCAGTGGCCACACTCACGGGAGCACAGACATTATGTTGGCATCATGGAACGCCCCTTTTGCCAGAGTTGAAAGAAATTTACATTAGACCAGAGAACGTGAGGATGCAGTCTACACACTGAAATGGTTGACATTTTAAATGGAGACCAGTTGCATGCAGCACCAGCTGATTACGTAACAAATGGTTAAGAAATTGAAATCTCTAGAGACCAGTACGTTGCTACGGGCGTGTAAAATGTTTCTAGCTCTACAATAGACCAGCGTGACCGACAGTGTGAGCTGAAAGGTACGGAATGGTTAGAAATTCTCTCTCTCGAAGAAGAAGGACTACACAGGAACATTCAGTCTGCAGCTGTTTAAGTACTTTAGTCTAGTAAAATTGACCGAAGACGAGAAGACGCAACAATTTACTCTCACCACTATAGATGCCTCTATTCTAACCAACAGAGCCCACTGAACAATATGGGGTAGACATGTGGAGGATCCGTTCTCACAGACACTCGGAAACCTACTACACTTACAAAGGACTTGGTGACCTCTGGTGGACAACCAAAGACTTTCTGTCAAATTACTCCCTGTAGGTGGAGAAATTTGAGACAGCAAAGACATACACACGTAAATATTAGTGATGCACCGTTATGACATTTTTGACCGATATCTGATATTTTCCTTGCCATAAAAAAACATGGCGATATTTAAGTTAAGACTCGGGACAATACTGCTCACTTTGGATGAATTGCGTGCCCATAGTAAACTGAAAAAAAATCAGTCCAAAATTGCTAATGTATGCATATAATAATAATAATAATAATAATAATAATAATAATAATAATAATAATTGAATAGAAAACACTCCAAAGCTTCTAAAACCGTTTGAATTATGTCTATGTATAGCAGAACTCATTGGCAGCCAATCTCCCAAACTATTTTTCTCATCAAGAAAGTTGGGCCAACTTTGATGTCATCGCCCCCACCCTTCCCAACCAGCTATGGATCTGGGATCAGTTTCTGTGTCTTCCGCGAGATGTCTTCTTCCAATAGAGCGTTTCATTGTGCAAATCCCGTGAGCTTTGACCTTTTGGCAGGCAAAATACTAGGTGTCGTGAGAAAATATATGCGCGTTCTGGCGCGAATCGTACACAGTCATTCCTTTGTTCCAGATTGTCTGAGAGGAGTTGCTTTTGTCCGGTCGAATCGCCAATTGTTTTGTACGTTAATAACATCCTAAAGCTTGATTCTGCACTTAGTTTGATCAGTTTAGTCAACCCAGACAGGAAGATCACGTCAGTGACTCAACCCACTCAAGTGACGCACCCCTCCTAGGGACTCAGCCCCTGTTATAGGGCTAGAGGCAGAGAATCCCAGTGGAGAGAGGGGAACTGGCCAGGCAGAGACGGCAAGGGCGATTTGTTGCTCCAGTGCCTTTCCGTTCACCTTCACACTCCTGGGCCAGACTACACTCAATCATAGTACCTACTGAAGAGATGAGTCTTCAATAAAGACTTAAAAGTTGAGACCGTGTCTGCGTCTCTCACATGGGTAGGCAGACCATTCCATAAAAATGGAGCTCTATAGGAGAAAGCCCTGCCTTCAGCTGTTTGCTTAGAAATTCTAGGGACAGTTAGGAGGCCTGCGTCTTTTGACCGTAGCGTACGTGTCGGTATGTACGGCAGGCCCAAATCGGAAAGATGGGTAGGAGCAAGCCCATGTAATGCTTTGTAGGTTAGCAGTTAAACCTTGAAATCAGCCCTTGCCTTAACAGGAAGCCAGTGTAGAGAGGCTAGCACTGGAGTAATATGATCACATTTTTTGGTTCTAGTCAAGATTATAGCAGCCGTGTTTAGCACTAACTAGAGTTTATTTAGTGCTTTCAGAAGATCTATTTGGTTCTTGGGACCTAGAACAAGCATCTCTGTTTTGTCCGAGTTAAATGAAGAACATTTTCAGCCATCCACAATTGCGAGGGCAATTTCGGGGCTCCACCATGTTTCATCGAAATGTACAGCTGTGTGTCATTTGCATAGCAGTGAAAGTTAACATTGTTTCTGAATGACATCACCAAGAGGTAAAATATATAGTGAAAACAATAGTGGTCCTAAAACAGAACCTTGAGGAACCCCGAGATTTACAGTTGATTTGCCAGAGGACAAACCATCCACAGAGACCAACTGATATCTTTCTGACAGATAAGATCCGAACCAGGACACAACTTTTCCGTGTAGACCAATTTGGGTTTCCAATCTCTCCAAAAGAATGTGGTGATCGATGGTATCAAAAGCAGCATTAAGGTCTCGGAGCACGAGGACAGATGCAGAGCCTCGGTCTGACGCCATTTAAAAGGTAATTTACCACCTTCACAAGTGCAGTCTCAGTGCTATGATGGGGTCTAAAACCAGACTGAAGCTTTTCGTATACATTGTTTGTCTTCAGGAAGGCAGTGAGTTACTTCAACAGCTTTTTCAAAATTACTTGAGAGGAATGGGAGATTCGATATAGGCCGATTTAAAAACTTTTTTTTAATTAAAAAAAAATAATATATTTTCTTGGTCAAGGTTTGGCTTTTTCAAGAGAGGCTTCATTACTGCCACTTTTAGTGAGTTTTGTACACATCCGGTGGATAGAGAGACGTTTTTAATATGTTCAGCATAGGAAGGCCAAGCACAGGAAGCAGCTCTTTCAGTAGTTTAGTTAAAATAGGGTCCAGTATGCAGCTTGAAGGTTTAGAGGCCATGATTATTTTCATCATTGTGTCAGGAGATATAGTACTAAAACACTTGTGTGTCCCTTGATCCTAAGTCCTGGCAAAGTTGTGCAGACTCAGGACAACTGAGCTTTGGAGGAATACTCAGATTTATCGTGCATCCCTAGTAAATATGTACATTGCAATGCTTTCGAATGAGCGGCCGTTCATGTGCAAATTATTCGCATTTCCGTGAGCATAGTAATCAGCTGTCTGTACAATCATGGAATTCCTTTGTCTCTCCCTTTCCCCCTCTTTTGAATCCGTCATTTTGTGTAACAAGCCGTCATACCGATTTAGTCTACTAGGGACTTTTCATTCCATTGTGTAGTAATCGATGTGAAAACTATCCTGTTTTTTTAATGTAATTCTGTGTAATTAGTAAATAAATAATGAAGCCAATTAGTTTATCGCTGATTCATCATTTATGCTAGGGTTCGTGCAGATATCCAAGAGTTCTGCGACATTCAGAATGAGACTGATATGAGGTAATAAGAATGAATGAATTGACTGACTGACGAAAGGGAGATGCCTTTAGAGTTTAGTCGGGAGATAATAACTCGTAAAATAACTTTTCCCGTGGTTCCCCAGATTACTACTTAATTAATTGTTACATGATTCATTTAATCGCGTAATAATTGAACATGGTATGTGTCATTATTTTATAAAAAAAAACACATTTAAGATAGTCAAGACTTGCCATTCCGAAATATAACATTGTGTCAAGAATATATGAGATCGACTTTATTCAGTCAAGCTTGCTGTTCATCAATCAACGTACAGGAAGTTGATGCGCCAACACTTTGTGGCTGCATATGAAACACGCAAAAGAAAATAACTGAATGTGCCAGAAAATAATAGGCTAAGTTGAGTTACCTCTCGCGGGAGAGGACTCTGCAGCCTTTTTTTCTGATTTGCTCATTGAAAAGGAGTCTAGTTAATTTAAGTTGAAAAAGTACACGGCTGAAAATTGCTGTGTAACCTGCTGTATTGCATACATTCAGCGCTAGTGGAAAACACTGCTTGACTCACGTTTGATTTAGGCCCAATATCACAGTATGACATGACAGCATCAGTAGGCCATACCAAGGTCTATGGTCAGGAAATGGTCACGGACCCAAAACTGCTGTAGCTTACTTGAAGGGGAATTCTGCAGAGAGTCTATTTTCAGCAGAGTTTTTTTGTTTGTTGGTTTTGTGCCCAGTGAGGATATCTGTAATGTTGAGTGTGTGAGCTGCTGCATGTTAAATTGCTGGTCATGCCTGACTGGATCTGCCTGAGGTTGTTAATTACAGGAGCTTGCTAGACCACCTGATCACACATGGCTCTGTGACTGGAGCTATGCATGGCTATTCCTTAACTTGATCACACGCACACACACACACACACACAGTACATGTATGCACACACCACAGAAGTGTGAGCAAGAGAGAGAAGACAGAATGTTGGCCACAGTGTCACTTCATCCTCTTTCCTCTTCATGCTTTTGCAGTGAGTGATGGTGGGGTCAGGGTCAACTAGGATGGCTGCTGTTAGGAGGTAAAGCTCTGGGGAAACAATCACTGCCACATCGGAAACAAAGTCAGGAAGGTCCTTTTCCCTGCTGAGTCAAGCTGAGACCTTGACATGTGATTTTCACCTTTTCGAAACACACTGGATAGATACAATCTTGTTTTCTTTCATCCCTGTCCACAGTGTAGCCTTCTTTCAATCACTTGCCCATGTACATTGTACCATAGCTTAACTCTTGATACTCCCCATCCCGGATCCGGGATCGTGAATAAAGCCTCAGGCTCATTAGCATAACGCAACGTTAACGATTTCTGAAAATCGCAAATAAAATGAAAATAATGCGCCTGCTCTCAAGCTTAGCCTTTTCTTAACAACACTGTCATCTCAGATTTTCAAAATATGCTTTTGAACCATAGCAAATCATTAATTTGTGTAAGAGTATGCTAAGCTAGCTTAGCATTTTGAGTAGCATTTAGCACGCAACATTTTCACAAAAACCAGATAACCAAATAAATAAAATCATTTACCTTTGAAAAGCTTTGGATGTTTTCAATGAGGAGACTCTCAGTTACATAGCAAATGTTCAGTTTTTCCTGAAAGAATCTTTGTGTAGGAGAAATCGCTCCGTTTTGTACATCACATTTGGCTATCGAAACGAACTGAAAATTCAGTCACCAAAACGTCAAACTTTTTCCAAATTAACTCCATAATATCGACCGAAACATGGCAAACGTTGTTTGGAATCAATCCTCAAGGTGTTTTTTCACATATCTCTTCATTGATATGCAGTTCGTGGAAGCCTGCTTTCCCCTCAGAATCGCATGGAAAAATACCAGCAGCTGAAAAAGACGCACCAATTTCGACGGAGGACACCGGGCGGACACCTGGAAAATGTAGTCTCTTATGGTCAATCTTCCAATGATATGCCTACAAATACGTCACAATGCTGCAGACACCTTGGGGAAACGACAGAAAGGGCAGGCTCATTCCTCTCGCATTCACAGCCATATAAGGAGACAATGGAAAACGGAGCCTCAAAAATCCTGCTGGTTTCCTGGTTGCCGTTTCATCTTGGTTTTGCCTGTAGCTCCCGTTCTAGGGCACCCACAGACAATATCTTTGCAGTTCTGGAAAATTCAGAGTGTTTTCTTTCCAAAGCTATCAATTATATGCATAGTCGAGCATCTTTTTGTGACAAAATATCTTGTTTAAAACGGGAACGTTTTTCATCCAAAAATGAAATTGCGCCCCTAGAGTTTCAAGAGGTTAATGCTGAGATGCTGCTCATGCGTCACAGTTTTTAAATGCACATCTTAGCAAGATGCTGCTTTTCATACTGCTTCTGTTGGCTTTCTGTCCGACTCCCGCCAGCTACCGCAGCTTTTCATACTGTTCCCACTGGCTTTCTGTCCAGCTACCGCAGCTTTTCATACTGCTCCCGCTGGCTTTCTGTCTGGCTCCCGCCCGCTACCGCAGCTTTTCATACTGCTCCCGCTGGCTTTCTGTCTGGCTCCCGCCTGCTACCGCAGGACCTGGTCCCGAACCCAACCGCGGTACCACAATGTTATTTTAGGCATACACTACCGGTTTTAGAACACCTACTCATTCAAGGGTTTTAATTTTTTTTAAACCATTTTCTGCATTGTAGAATGATAGTGAAAACATCAAAACTACAAAATAATACATTGAATCATGTAGTAACCAAAGTGTTAAACAAATAAAAATATATTTGAGATTCTTCAAATAACCACCCGTTGCCTTGATGACAGCTTTGCATACTCTTGGCATTCTCTCAACCAGCTTCATGAGGTAGTCACCTGGACTGCATTTCAATTAACAGGTGTGCCTCCTTAATTTGTGGATTTTCTTTCCTTCTTAATGCGTTTGAGCCAATCAGTTGTGTTGTGACAAGGTAGGGGGTATACAGAAGATAACCCTATTTGGTAAAAGACCAAGTCCATATTATGGCAAGAACAGCTCAAATAAGCAAAGAGAAACAACAGTCCATCATTACTTTACGACATGGTCAGTCTATACAGAAAATGTCAAGAACATTGAAAGTTTCTTCAAGTGCAGTTGCAAAAACCATCTAGTGCTATGATGAAACTGTCTCTCATGAGGACCGCAACAGGAATGGAAGACCCAGTGTTACCTCTGCTGCAGATGATAAGTTAATTAGAGTTGAGATGCGTCTGTTACTTGACACATCTCAACATCAACTGTTCAGAGGAGACTGTGTGAATCAGGCCTTTATGGTCGAATTGCTGCAAAGAAACCACTACTAAAGGACACCAATAATATGAAGAGACTTGCTTGGGCCAAGAAACACGAGAAAGGACATTAGAGCGGTGAAAATATGTCCTTTGGTCTGATGTCCAAATTGGAGATTTTTGGTTCCAACCGCCATGTGTTTGTGAGACGCATAGTAGGTGAACGGATTATTTCCGCATGTGTGGTTCCCACCGTGAGGCATGGAGGAGGAGGTGTGCTGCTGAGGAGTCTGTGATTTATTTAGAATTCAAGGCACACTTAACCAGCATGGCCACCAGCGATACGCCATCAGCGATATGACATCCATCTGGTTTGTGCTTAGTGGGACTATAATTTGTTTTTCAACAGGACAATGACGCAACACACCTCCAGGCTGTGTAAGGGCTATTTGACCAAGAAGGAGAGTGATGGAGTGCTGCATCAGATGACCTGGCCACAATGATGAGTTGTGGTTTGGGATGAGTCGGAGCATCAGAATGAAGGAAAAGCAGCCAACAATTGCTCCGTGTATGTGGGAAATCCTTCAAGACGGTTGGAAAAGCATTCCAGGTGACTACCTCATGAAGCTGTTTGAATGAATTCAAAGCTGTCATCAAGGCAAAGGGTGGCTACTTTGAAGAATCTCAAATAGAAAATCTATTTTGATTTGTTTAACACTTTTTCTGGTTACTACATGATTCCATATGTTATTTCCTATTTTTCATGTCTTCACTATTATTCTACAATGTAGAAAAGAGTACAAATAAGAAAAACCCTTGAATGAGTAGGTGCATCCAAACTTTTGATTGGTGTTTGTGCATGTATGTGTGTAATTATTTTTTTGTGGGGTGGGGGGGTCAAGGTGAGTAGGAGGATTATTTAAGATACTGTTTGAAGGGGTAGAGTTTTAGATATTTTTGGGAAGACTGGCACGGATGTTGGTTCCACCATTGGGGTGCCAGGACAGAGAAGAGCTTGGACTGGGCTGAGCAGGAACTGCCCTCAGTTTAAATGGGTAGGATTCAGATAATATTCAATTAATGTAGTACCCAACATCCAACCATGTTTTCCCCCCATCTGTTCAGAGAAATTAGTAATTGAAGTCGGGTTGCATTATTTATCATAAAGTAGTGTGAATGTACCAGGTTTTAACCAGTAAATGCCACTCCATGGCAGTCTTGTGTTTTCAATCAAATTGAAAATCAGCTTTATATTAGGGCTGGGCAGTATAGCATATTGTACTATATATCGGTATTGATGCAGGGACCGGTTTGGGCTTTTATTTGACCTTCTATAACGGTATTTTAATGTTTGGTTTGTTAAATGTGATACGTACTCTGGCGCGTTTTAATGTCCGCTTATCGTCTTTTTCCCTCACCACCTGCTGCATGCATTGCGGTATAGCAAGAATGTCTGCATGCCACCACCCTGCCCTACCCCCTGTCACTCAAGGAGAGAGCAGTTGCTCGATCAAGGAGCCTCAAGCACTTTTTTGCCATTCACTCTGCAGTCTGATAGATGTTGTTGGTGAAATGCTGCTTTCCATAAGCGTTCTATAGTTACACTATTAGTTTGTGTGTTTTACTGTCTGAAAAGTACTGCCTGCTAGTTTGTATTTTCTTAGCAAGTTGGGGCTAAAGTAAATCTTGTTAGCCGCTAATAGTAATCGCTAGTCAGAGGAAATATGGCTATCTAATGCGGCCTGGTACCAGTGCTGGTGTAGGCCTAGATAAGCCTGTTTGTTCAATGGCATTTTCTAAATCAGAGAGGAATAGGCGAAGCATGAATATGTTAGCTAGCTGCATGAGGTATGAAAACATGTAATGTAAAACCTAATTAGGGTCATCTGGGAACACTGACCAACCCTTTTTGTTCCTACCCTGTCAATTCCTCCCTGGCTTATTCAGTCGTCAAGTGTCAAACGTGTTCAAGGTGCTGCCCACTATATTCCAACCAGTGTTAATTTCGCCAACAATAACTACGACAAAAAATACTCGTCTACAACCTATTTTTCCTGACAGAAATTTATGATAACGAGACAATATGCCCTGGGGAGAAGAAAAAACGAGTACAATTTGCTTTTCTTTTTAGTCGACAAATGTGACGAGACAAATTCCACATGAGGACATTTAATTTGATATGAACCTCCTTTTCATCTGTTTTGTCCAATATTAGGAGTATAGTAATTGTTCTGGCATTTTTGTAAAAATTAAATTCTCTCCTTTTCAATTAAACCACTGTTATTTACCCTCTTGACGGCTCTGATGGGGAGAAAATCTTAGCTGTAAATTGATTAACCCCCCTGCCAAGGGTTTATAGCCTATATTGTTAATTAAGGCTGGTATTGGTTAGTCCCAAATAGCTGCCTGTCCCTTTTTTTAATAGCCGGGCAACGGCACACATTTCAGCATCTACTGTCAACGGCTGTTTCAAATAAATGCCGGGTCTAAATGAAGTGTATACGAGTTTACCATGAATTACCATTAATTGTTTGAGGTTTGATTTGTTACATTAAATCATTCAGTAATGGCTCAAAAAATGGTGGCGATCATCTGTTTTTCATGCCAGTAAGAACCTGACCCCCAGAAATCAGCCGATCGCCCTCTAGTGGCAAAAGTAAGAACTGCTGAAAATACAGTCTGGGGAGAATAATTATTGTCATGGATTTTTTTTCTCCCACAATAGGGCAATACTAAGATAAAAGAAACCTGACACAGTGTGTAAATAATAACACATTAGTGCAGGAAATGAAGAAATTGATTAAAATTCTGGAAGTGAATGCTGGAATTAAACAATTGAAATGAAAATGAGATACATCTGTGTGCATTAAGGAAATAGATGCCTGGCTTGAATAGAAACCTGTCTCTTAAGTGCCTGTTGTGTTCAGTGATTTAAGCTATTCATTTAAGTTTACTGTAGTTGGTCAAGGCTATCTTAATGTGCACATGATGAAAGTTAGAGGTTCCCTAAATATTCATAATTTAATAGAAAACAATGACTAAAATGGCTGTGACTAAAACTAGAGACATTTTCCAGAGTTTGTCGACTGATAATAACTAATGAAGGATGAAATGACTAATGTGTGACTAAGACTCAAGTATTTTAAGACTAAAACGAAATCTAAAGTAGCTGCCAAAATGAACACTGATTCCAACTATAGAATTAGAATAATCATTCTATTTCCATGATTCTAGCAGTTCACCAAATAACTAGGCCTAGTTTTGCCCATATCATGAAGCCCTGTGTGGCAGTGTGGAAATGATAACAAAAGTGTAGTAAATGCAGAAAGTATTTTAGTTTTATTTTACACTGTTCAATACAACTTCAATCAGCATGGAGAAAGCCCCAATGAAATCACATATAATGTACGTGTTGGCACCCTAGTGTCATGAACTACTTATAAAGCATATTTAGGACTTTTTATTATGAAAGATCAAATGTAGTCATAATGTGAAAAATATCACCCAGCCCTACTCTATATGTATTGTGATTAGTGATCTTTAGCATTAAACCCAACCCAATACCGTTACCAACAGGGATTGCAGAATTCTGTGTTTTTCACATGCAGGAAAAAATACAAATAAAACCCATAAATATCTTGCTGTGTTTTTGTCATTTCTGATCGGCATCAGACTAATTTTGTGCTTCAGTCGCACTCCTCCACTCGGATGAGAATTCATGAATGGGCATAGTGAGAAATAGTAATGGCGTCTTTTTGTAGGAACTAATTACGCCATGGTTTGCTGGACACAGCCAATGGAGAAAATGAATGGCGTTTTTTGGGATTAACGCCGGAAATAAGATCTTATATGTTTTGTTGGTGTAGCCTACTTTCCTCCGGTTAAATGCAAGATTAACTTGAAGCAAAGCGTTCGGAAATGTAGCTGGCTACTTTCTTTCTATGATAAATATTAGACATTTGGTGGCCATGACTCGTCTTTACTTGTGCGGCTGCCAGCCAAATAACGTTAGCGTTGCTCTTCTGTTGTCATCTGATGAAAATGAAGCTGTTTTCTGCCGAATGTGTTTCACTAATGTATTTTCTGTGAAGGAAAACTATAGATACACCCCCGATCACTGTATTGATTTTCAATCTAAAACGCAGCTGAAATGGTTTAAAATGCAGATTTTTAAAAATTTAAATCTGCATTTAAAAAAAAAATGCATTTCTGAATTCTATTGTGACCCCTGTACCATTGCAAAACACTATACAGTTGTTGTAACGACGTTCTTCTTTTGTCGAAAGAGAGTCGGACCGAAATGCAGCGTGTAGGTTACTCATGTTTAATAGTGAAACAAACAAAACGAACTATACATGAATAACAAATAAATACAAAACAACAAACGGAACGTGAAACCTATTACAGCCTGACTTGTGAAACTAACACAGAGACAGGAACAATCACCCACGAAATACAAAGCGAAACCCAGGCTACCTAAATACGGTTCCCAATCAGAGACAACGAGAATCACCTGACTCTGAGAACCGCCTCAGGCAGCCAAACTTATTAAACACACACACCCCTAATCAGCTACAATCCCAAATACTACAAACCCCAATACGAAACTACAATACATAATAAACCCATGTCACACCCTGGTCTGACTAACTAATAAACTAAAACACAAAATACTAAGACCAAGGCGTGACAGTTGTGGGACTTTTACAACTTAAGGAACATTAGAGACCATAACTTTGAGACCGTTAGTACTAATGATATGCATGAGCCCTGCCTCCCTAGGTCTGCAGGGCTCATGGCTACACTGACTCTGGGGGTGAGACTGAGGGACAGAAGAGAGAGAGCAGCCTGGCCTGATCTCACATAGCTGTTTCCTCCTTGCCACTCCCATGGTTGTCCGTTATGACTGTGTACTTGTTAGGCTGGTCAATACCAGGTAGTCATAGTGAACAGTGTTTTTCTGTTGGGTGAACTGTCTGTTCCTTTGAGATTCACACAGGGCACTATAGGTCTCAACTCAGCCAAGTGACGAGAATAACATTTACCATACGATGAGCTACAGTAATATATTAGCCATCATTCTGTTCTGAATCTACAGTGCATTCAGGAAGTATTCAGACCCCTTCACTTTTTCCACATTTTGTTGTTACAGCTTTTTCTTAAAATTATTTAAATAAAAACAAATTCGGGCTCACCTCTCGCTGCATGGCCCGAGGCTGATGATGGCTGGTGTTTGTGACATATCGAAGTCAACATCAAACCAGTGGTCTATAGTTCAGTTTGGCTGCAACCATTTCTATGAAACCGACATATTGTTGAAGTGCAGGCTTTGTTGCGGCAAATCTACAGAGTTTCTTTTATTTTGCAGTGGTGGCCAAGATTTTAGATGCATATAGGGGAAACACTGCGTATAGGAGAAACTGAAGAACAAGGTGGCTCCAGAGTGGCGCAGCGTCTAAGGCACTGCATCTCAGTGCTAGAGGCATCAGCCCCATTCCGGACTGAATGACAACCCTAGAGTTGCTGCGATGAGACAATGGAAATTGGGGAAAAATACAACAACAAAACCATTTTTGTTTTGTTTTAAAGGCTGAGGTCCAGAGGCACACGACAAGGACAAATGCAATGCATCAAAGGATGAGGAGTAACCTAGTCTGTTTTGCACTGAGTAATATTTATGTCCTTTACACAGGTCATGAAAGTCTGGTCAGACTGGTTTAATGGTCGCAAGTTCAAATAACAGAATACACCGAACAGGGTTGTACAATTCTGGTAACTTTTCAACATTTCCTAGTTTTTTAAATGTATTTTTTTATCCTGGTTGGAGGATTCCAGATTTCTTGTTTATTCCAGGATGTTTGGAATACCTGGGAATTCCTACAGGTGTGTGTTGCCCCAATACACAACCCTGGTTGTCATCTCCATTGAAATCTAAAGGGTGTTTTTTTCTTTTTTTTTTTTATGGTGAGGTAATCAAAAGGCATGGAGGGAAGACTACTCATGGGCTGTAAGGTAACTACATCAGTGGGGCTCAACTGGTTTTGCCTCGGGACCCAAATTCAACCCGGTTGTCCTACACTAGCTGGGCATGCTCCTAAGAACAGAATTCCTAGGCCTATCGTCAGAATTGATGAGCAAGAACATGAGCTAACCCATTTGTTCTTAATTTTTGGTTAGAGGTAGTGGTAAAATTAGATTTTGTTTTACTGTCCTTTGCAGCATGACCAGATAGCGACAACCAGGCAGCAGCTTGCCTCTAGCCCGCTGCTTGCCATCCCAGGTTAATTAAGGGAGGTATTTGAGGGCGACCTCATGAGGAAGAGAGGCATTCGGCAGCTGAGCGGCTCCCTGATCTGTGAACACAGACAGACTGGCCTGAGGTCAGGGTGCATCCAGCCACTGCTACATCCAGCCACTGCTACATCCAGCCACTGCTACATCCAGCCACTGCTACATCCAGCCACTGCTACATCCAGCCACTGCTACATCCAGCCACTGCTACATCCTGCCACTGCTACATCCAGCCACTGCTACATCCAGCCACTGCTACCACGTCTGTCAAACGTTCAATCTGTTACATGGTCCTAATGAAAGGCCCCACAGTTTGAAAATATGGCCTTTCATTTCCATGTTCCTGAAGTGTCAAGTATTGACTTTTGCACAGTATGTAGGGGGAAAACGTTTGCAAATGGCAATAGGCTAATATTACCAAGGTTGACCTGAGTGATTGTGTCTGACAGTGGCATGGCATGCTTACAGTAGCTGCTAAGATCACACCTCACTGCCTGAGAGGTGTAGCACGTCTGTTGACAGTCGGTTGTAAACCACTGTTATACGATCACGGTGGATGAGGAGGTCACATCAGCTGTACAACGACCTCCATTCCATTCACAGAGAGCTACTTCGCCCCGTGGCTTTACCCAGACAGTCAGGAGTTTATCTTCTGAAACTGCACTGCTTACAGAAGATGATGCATGTTGCTCAGGCTGTTTTTGGTGCCTTCTACCTTCACAGCCTCTGCCAGGTCTTAGCGACGTACGGACAAAGGCTTTCGACTCTGTCAATCACCGCATTCTTATCGGCAGACTCAACAGCCTTGGTTTCTCAAATGACTGCCCCCAACACTTTACTCAGACTGCATCCAATTTGCTATCACAGTGCCATCCATTTGATCACCAAAGTCCAATATACTACCTCCAGGTCATCTATTAGTCTTTGCTAGGTAAAGCCCTGCCTTATCCTGGCTCACTGGTCACCATAGCAACACCCACCCGTAGCACAAGCTCCAGCAGGTATATTTCACAGGTCATCCCCAAAGCCAACATTCCCTTTGGCCGCCTTTCCTTCCAGTTCTCTGCTGCCAATGACTGGAACGAATTGCAAAAAAGATCTAACTTTAAACATCAGCTGTCAGAGCAGCTTACCGATGGCTGTGTACAGGTACAATGAATTTGTAAATAGCACACCCAACTACCTCACCCCCATATTATTACTTACTGGGTTGCAAAAGAGCAAGAGGGTATCTTTACTTGCACATCATCATCTGCACATCGATCACTCCAGTATTAAGTGAAATTGTAATTATTTTGCCTCTATGGCCTATTTATTGCCTACCTCCCTACTCTTCTACATTTGCACACACTGTACATAGATCTTTCCATTTTTCCTTTCTTTTGTGTTATTGACTGTACGTTTGTTTGTAACTCTGCTGTTGTTTTTGTCGCATTGCTTTGCTATATCTTGGCTAGGACGCAGTTGTAAATGAGAACTTTTTCTCAACTGGCCTACCTTGTTAAATAACTGTGAAATAAAAAAAATATATATGATTGACTGCTCAGGGGCTTCAGTGCTGCTCTGCTGGTGTCCCTGGTTCTGGTTCATTTACTATCAGTGGGATCCTCTGTTTGTTAGGCCTCTGAATGACCCTGCTCCTGCTATCCTTAATTTGCTTCCTAGCACTACCCTTTCCCTCCCTGTGAATTGCATCATGTGACAGGCGGTAGTGAAGTTTCCCTCGCCGCAGCTGGTTGCTATGGATTTATCATGAACCTCTTAACGTTGTCCAAAGTCAGCGACTCAGCGCTGCTCTCCGAGGGCTGTGGAGGGGGCGCTCCGAGGGCTGTGGAGGGGGCGCTCCGAGGGCTGTGGAGGGGGCGCTCCGAGGGCTGTGGAGGGGCGTTTCCCGAGGGCTGTGGAGGGGGCGCTCCCCGAGGGCTGTGGAGGGGGCGCTCCCGAGGGCTGTGGAGGGGGCGCTCCCCGAGGGCTGTGGAGGGGGCGCTCCGAGCTGGGTTACTGCTGGTTGATTGCACCCCTTTTTTTTTGGGGGGGAGGGGTGTTTTCTTCCCTCCATTGCTTCTCTCAGGTTGGCTTCCTGGTACTTGGTTTTAAAATAGCTGAGCTGTGGCGGTGTTGAGATTCTGATTTTCTTAGCGGTTAGCACACTCAGAGAGAATGAAGAGGTGAGCTGGCGCCTGCTGTGCCCTACTGATGCCCCCTTGGTGTGGCTGTTGTGGATGGACGGGGGTGAAAGAACGGGTGCCTGCGATGTAAGGTGTATGGAATGAATTGAGGACACTGTGGCTGTTAGCTAGCGGTTCTGCTCAAGGTTTCCTTGATTGAGGCAGTGACATGGTGACTGAACTGAACTGCAGCACAGTACTGTATGGCCTGCCTAGTGACACAGTGACTACTGTCAAGTCTACACTCCTCCAATGGGGGGGGGGGGCTCTCTCTCTTTTATCCATCTCTCTCTGGCCCAAGGCACCAGCACTGAATCAAAACCAGAGAAAAAGTATGTTGTTTTACATTTACATTTAAGTCATTTGGCAGACCCTCTTATCCAGAGCGACTTACAATTCTGTCTGTCCCCTGTCTGTCCCTGTCTGTCCCTGTCTGTCTCTCTGTCCCTGTCTGTCTCTCTGTCCCTGTCTGTCTGCCTGTCCCTGTCTGTCTGCTTGTCCCTGTCTGTCATTGTCCTTGTCTGTCCTTGTCCCTGTCTGTCCTTGTCCCTGTCTGTCCTTGTCCCTGTCTGTCCCTGTCTGTCCCTGTCCCTGTCTGTCTCTCTGTGTCCCGGTCTGTCTCTCTGTCCGTCGGTGTCTGTCTCTCTGTATTTCTGTCTCTCTGTCTGCTGTGTCTCTTTCTCTGTGTGTGGGCCAGAGTGATGGGGGTTTCAGGTAGCTAACCTTGCATCCATCCATCCATCAGCCTCCACATTAGCAGCAGCTCTATGTTGTTGCCCTCAGGCGAGTTAGCCTGGCTAAAGACCCCCCCCCCCACCCCCCCACCAGTGTGCGTGTCTGCTCTGAGCCTCAGTCGCTCCTATATCTCACTCCTCCTGACAGGCGGCCAGAGCAGGGACAGAGCTAGGTCTAAATGCTAATGAGTCTGTCTGATCACAGGTTGATCAGCTAGGTCTAAATGCTAATGAGTCTGTCTGATCACAGGTTGATCAGCTAGGTCTAAATGCTAATGAGTCTGTCTGATCACAGGTTGATCAGCTAGGTCTAAATGCTAATGAGTCTGTCTGATCACAGGTTGATCAGCTAGGTCTAAATGCTAATGAGTCTGTCTGATCACAGGTTGATCAGCTAGGTCTAAATGCTAATAAGTCTGTCTGATCACAGGTTGATCAGCCAGGTCCTCCTGTAGGAATGTGACATAGCATATTAATGACTGCTTGGCTCCGTTCATCTCCCTGCAGCTAGGGAACATTTCACACACTTTTCTACAGTAAATGGCTTCTTGTCGTTATGGCTACAGGAAGTGTTTCAGTTTGAACAGGTTAAGTGTCCAGATGTTTTTACAGTGCAGTGTAAATATCCATGCGGCTTCAGATGACTGGATGACCAGTTCAACGTGATTGGCTAGGCCTAATGCACATACCAGTGGACCCTTAATCAGTTAGATCACCTCCTAGTTGTAATGTAGGTACCGTTAAACATTCACTAGTCTAGAATGTCAACCATGCATGCTTCTCACCCAATTCACTTTCTCCACCAAATGCATTCGAATTGTTTTAGTGTCTCCAGGTCTAGTTGATTTGGTCCGGAGTCATGTCGGAGTGGTCTTGTATTGTTTAACCGCCGATGGCGCTGACGTCACACCGACGCAGACAGGACTCCCGTGTTGACGTGATGTCATGTGACATCCCGAGACCTAGGTGTCAAACAGTCGTGACTTTTTCGATGTTATCTGACGTTTTGGAGCCGGTCAGAGAGAACAGTGAGGATAGACAGTCAGCACTATACATGTCAGCGTGGAGAACATGTTGTGTTTCGCTTCCTGAGTTACCTCCCTTTGAATATTTAATATGACCATCAGGTATCGGCTCATCTGAATAGCTGTTGCAGGTTGTTATTCATGGGGACTCAACAGCTGCTCTGATCTGACTGACAACAGGAGATCTTCCTGCACACGATCAGGAACAGTCAGTCGCTTGAAATACTTAGACCCAAGGCAGGATTCCTTTTAGTATTCCGTTGTGATTTCGTAAACAGTTTTTTTTGGGGGGGGGGTTTAATTTTCAGTGTAGAACACTTACTCCGGTAGCCCACTTCTGAACTCCTCTGGGATATGGCCTGTATTCTACTACCTCCCCCTACAGGGTGACTCAATAGTACTCTTGTGGCTTACTATCGTTTAAGATACAAAGCATTAGCTGTGTGTCCGGACTGCCATTGCCAAGAGGCGGATTAGCGATTGGCCGAGTGGAATTACAAATAAACTGTTTGGAATAGGAACTGACCCCGGGTCTGTTCTAGAGGTGGACCAATTAATCAGAATGGACGATTTAATTAGGGCCGATTTCAAGTCTTCATAACAATCGTAAATCGGTAATTTTGGACACCGATTTTTGCCGAATTTTTTTTTATTACATTTTTATTTTTACACCTTTATTTAACTAGGCAAGTCAGTTAAGAACACATTCTTATTTTCAAAAACGGCCTAGGAACAGTGGGTTAACTGTCTTATTCAGGGGCAGAACGACAGATTTTTACCTTGTCAGCTTGGGGATTCAATCTTAACTAGTCCAACGCTCTAACCACCTGCCTCTCATTGCACTCCACAAGGAGCCTGCCTGTTACACGAATGCAGTAAGCCAAAGTAAGTTGCTAGCTAGCATTAAACTTATCTTATAAAAACAATAAATCAATCATAATCACTAGTTAGAACTACACATGGTTGATGATATTACTAGTTTATCTAGTGTGTCCTGCGTTGCATATAATCGATGCGGTGCGCATTCGCGAAAAAGGACTGTTGCTCCAACCTAAAACCTAACCATAAACATCAATGCCTTTCTTAAAATCAATACACAGAATATTTTGAAACCTACATATTTAGCTAAAAGAAATCCATGTTAGCAGGCAATATTAACCAGGTGTAATTGTCACTTCTCTTACGTTCATTGCACGCAGAGTCAGGGTATATACAACAGTTGTGGCCTCCTGGCTCTTTGCAAACTAATTTGCCAGAATTTTATGTAATTATGACATAACATTGAAGGTTGTGCAATGTAACAGGGATATTTAGACATATGGATGCCACCCGTTAGATAAAATACGGAAGGGTTCTGTATTTCACTGAACGAATGAACGTCTTGTTTTCGAGATGATAGTTTCCGGATTCGACCATATTAATGACCTAAGGCTCATATTTCTGTGTGTTATTATATTATAACAAAGTCTATGATTTGAGAGAGCAGTCTCACTCAGCGATGGTAGGCACCAGCAGGCTCGTAAGCATTCATTCAAACAGCAGCTCTTCGCAATGCTTCAAGCCTATCAACTCCCAAGATTAGGCTGGTGTAACCGATGTGAAATGGCTAGCTAGTTAGCGGGGTGTATGCTAATAGCGTTTCAAACGTCACTCACTCTGAGACTTGGAGTAGTTGTTCCCCTTGCTCTGCATGGGTAACGCTGCTTCGAGGGTTGCTGTTGTCAATGTGTTCCTGGTTCGAGCCCAGGTAGGAGCGAGGAGAGGGATGAAAGCTATACTGTTACACTGGCAATACTAAAGTGCCTATAAGACCATCCAATAGTCAAAGCTATAGGAAATACAAATCGTATAGAGGGAAATAGTCCTATAATTTCTATAAAACTTCTTACCTGGGAAAATTGAAGACTCATGTTAAAAGGAAAAACCAGCTTCATATGTTCTCATGTTCTGAGCAAGGAACTGAAACGTTAGCTTTCTTATATGGCACTTTTACTTTCTTCTCCAACACTTTGTTTTTGCATTATTTAAACCAAATTGAACATGTTTCATTATTTATTGGAGGCTAAATTGATTTTATTGATATATTATCATTCAGTATTGTTGTAATTGGGGTGGCCTAGTGGTTAGAGCGTTGGACTAGTAACCGGAAGGTTGCAAGTTCAAATCCCCAAGCTGACAAGGTACAAACTTGTCGTTCTGCCCCTGACAGGCAGGAACCCACTGTTCCTAGGCTGTCATTGAAAATACGAATTTGTTCTTAACTGACTTGCCTAGTTAAATAAAGATAAAATTACAAATACATTTAAAAAAATCGTCCGATTAATCGGTATCTGCTTTTTTTTGGGGTCCTCCAATAATCTGTATCGGCTTTGAAAAATCATAATCGATCAACCTCTAGTCTGTTCTCTGCTGTTGATCTTGTCCCGAACTCCTTTAGCCACACTCAACAATCACACCAACACCTTCCTCTCCTCTCTGCTCCTCTGTACTGAGAGAGGTGCTATTGTGTCGGGATCAGTGAAATGTTGGCACTCGCTCACTTCCACACACAGAGAGGTCTCTCTGAGGAGCAGCAGTCCCTGTTCCCCTCAACAGTGAACAGCAGGACATTTCCTCTCCTCACATATCCATCCATCCACCGTAACAGTCAGTGCTGTGTGTAGATGACAGATGAATGGCTGGTGTTAGCCACATTCCCCCTCCTGTTTCATCATGCAGTCAGGCAGCTCAGCTCCTTGTTGATCCTGTAGCTGTTGTAGTCTCTCTGAAGGATTCAATATAACATCAGCCTCCTGCATTCCCCGGACCTGCAGAACTGGTTCTACGTCCGTCGGCACGGCAACAAGGGAACTGAGAGCCCATTGAGTGGGGGGGACGGGGTCCCACAGGGTTCAATAAAGCCCTACCAAAACTCATGAAAGCACTAACCGTGCAAAGGATGTCCATTGAAATGCACCAGTGTAAACAGCAGATCAACACTACTGTATTGTCTGTGTGGAAGATCTCTTGAGAATTCTTCCCTCTGTCAGAAATCGTTCCGTCTTCTCTGTGAACTTGTCTCTTGCTCCATCCGTCACGCTCCATAACCTGGCGAGAGGGGTTTGGTTTGAGCAGATGGAGAGCAGTGAGTCTGTGTGAGGTAGAAAGAGCCGGATGACAGGCTCTGATGGGTCTGTGACATGCAGGACGTCAAACAGAAATGATCCAACTCCACGCTCGCACACATACGCTCACACACACACACAAATACACACACACACACACATACGCACGCACGCACACACACACATACACACGCACACACACACACACATACACACGCTCACCGCCTCATGTTCAAGGGATTGGCGTAAACACAGATCTAGGTCAATCTATCAAATTCAGATGTTAATGATGGACAGACATGTAAACTATGTTGGTTGTTGACTAGAAGTTCAACATTCCAATTTCCCAGGCACACAATTTCCAAACCAGCCAAGTTGGCTAGTCGTTAGAACAAAATGTTTGTTATTGCATTCACTCTGTGAAGCTACTTTGTTGTCCAAAGAAGAACTCCCCCTGGACAATAAAGGTTAGTGGGGTTAGTGGGTCTCCTGACAGCTGTAGGACAGGAATATGGGAGGAAGTGACCTGGGAATGGCTTTATCACCTGACCAAAGACCCGCCGCTTGCACGCGTGCACTCCTTTCTCTTTTATGCTCTCTCTTACACACACACACACACACACACACACACACACACACACACGACCCTCAAGCCCTCTTGATTCCCTCCTTCCCTGAGGATGTGCCTGCTGGTCTTCTCTCCTCTCCTGTTCTCTCCCAGCAGGCTAGTGGGTTAGTGGGTGGGTACTGCTGCTGATGAGTCAACATGTATTCCTGAGCGGTAGGCAGGAAGCGCTCCAACACAATGAGCAGTGCTGAAAAGTGGACCATGTGAGGGGCTGAGATAAGAGCGCTGCCTTGGCCCTTGGTACTGGGTCTGTACTGTCTTTTGTCACTGGGAAAAGAGCTGGTAAGGTGCAGAGCACAGTGTGTGTGTTATTATTCCAGCCCCTGTCTGAATAGAGACCTTTTGGATTTTCACGTTCAGGTTATTAGACCTGAAAGTTATTCATTAGACCTAGTGGCCTAAGGCTAGCTAAAATGCTCAACGATTTGGCTGGCTCATTGGATCTATTCCTAGATCTACCACTGATTTGTTGTGCCTTGTGAAGGCATCCGCATGCTTCGATTTGGCTGGCGGCTACCCCAACTCGGCTAGTGTGCTCGTACACTCCCTTAAAAAACCTTCACATGAAAAAAGAAAAGCGGAGTTAGTACAGTTTGTCTGTTTTTAAGACACCGTATACAGTAGTATATACACACAGTAGCCAGTATACACACAGTATACAGTAGTATATACACACAGTAGCCAGTATACACACGGTATACAGTAGTATATACACACAGTAGCCAGTATACACACGGTATACAGTAGTATATACACACACGGTATACAGTAGTATATACACACACGGTATACAGTAGCCAGTATATACACACACGGTATACAGTAGTATATACACACACGGTATACAGTAGTATATACACACACGGTATACTGTAGTATATACACACACGGTATACAGTAGCCAGTATATACACACGGTATACACACGGTAGCCAGTATATACACACACGGTATACACACGGTAGCCGGTATACGGTAGCCGGTATACACACGGTATACGGTAGCCAGTATACACACGGTATACGGTAGCCGGTATACACACGGTAGCCGGTATACGGTAGCCAGTATACACACGGTATACGGTAGCCGGTATACGGTAGCCAGTATACACACGGTAGCCGGTATACGGTAGCCAGTATACACACGGTATACGGTAGCCAGTATACACTTCCTCAAAATAGTCGGAATTCATTTGGTCATTTTAAGAAATCTGTCATAAATTGTGCCGTTTTTGCAAAGGATATCTTAGTTTCACAATTTTGCATCTGACTCGGATGTTTGGTGCAGTATTTCTAAAGTGAACCAAATGTGAATGTGTTCTCTCATTGAATGACAGCAGGCACATTATTGAAGAATTCCTACGGTTGACCAATTGCCAATGGGGACATAGACTTGGGCGTTTGACTTGGGCTTGCCTTGAGAGGAAAAATAAATAAAACGTGTGCCCGAACAGCCCAAAAAAAACCTTGCTGAAGTCCTAAATGAACAAAAACGTCACACAATGTTGTCATAATATATGCACGAACTGTTTTGGCTGGGAAACACGCAGACAACTTAAAGCAGACACTGAGTTTTTTTATTGATGGGCTGAGGTGTGTGTGTGTGTGTGTGTGTGTGTGTGTGTGTTCTAAGTATGACAGTGTGGTGTGAACTTAAAGGACAGTGATTTAGCTCAGTGACTGCATACCAGCACCAGCATGCCAAATGAGAGAGGGGGAGATGAGATGGATGTTGTGAGAGTGGCAATGTTAAGCCCCCCCCCCCCCCCAAAGGATTCACAATCTTTCGAAAGTGCTTAGTTAGCTAGTGAGCGTGTGCAGGAAAGGGTATTATGCCAGTGTGTTATTAGGATCTGAATGGAATTTCCCTTGTTGCGAAATATGACACTTTGTGTGAAGGAGACTTATTTGCCATGCTGTTGTTTTTGGCACATTGCTTAGGGCAGTCAGGTCAAGTGTAAAGTTTAACCTGATCGAGTACTCTCTTATTTTGTAAACATTGCTTAAGGATTTGGAAATCTGTCTATAGCTGGTCGGGGATCTGCAGAATGTAATGAAAGGAGGAAGGATGAGTATGCAGGCTGGAGAATGGTCATCTCTGCTCTACATTTTCTTTTATTCTCGTCTCCCCCCCTAGTCCCAACATTTCACTGATTTATGTGCTACTGTGTGTTTTTGCCTGTTTTGCTGCCGGTATTAAAAGACAGTGTCACATGGGAATACTGCCGTATAAAATGGGCTACTCTGCTTCTTCTGCCGTTTTGTTGTTGTTATTATGGTTTTAATAGTTAGCCTAGTATTGTGGTGCTGCATTTCCGCTCTGTTGCAGATGATTGTGGGAATATTTTTTTATTTTACCTTTATTTAACTAGGGAAGTCAGTTAAGAACAAATTCTTTTTTTCAATGACGACCTCGGAACAGTGGGTTAACTGCTTGTTCAGGGTCAGAACGACAGATTTGTACCTTGTTAGCTCGGGGGTTTGAACTTGCAACCTTCCGGTTACTAGTCCAACGCTCTAACCACTAGGCTACCCTGCCGCCTCGAATAAGGCCTGATATGTCTTTCGATTCAATCAGAGCTGCAGTCAGATTAACCTGAGAACTAAGGACAAGAGCAGCTCCTGTCTCATCCAGGACCATTTACTCTGTGATGGCCGTTGTTTGCCTTTAACTGTGGGCCAAATCCATGGAACACCGATTCAAACTCTATTGCCAGGGCGATATCCATGATTCTTCATTATCGGTGTTTTAATCTGGGGGCAAACATAAATCACAAGACAGACTGTCATTGTCCCACAGTGGCTGGCTGGATACAACTACCAGCAGTCCCCCTGAGCCATTTACTGGAGACTGTCTGGGATAGGTTCGGGCCCCGTCCAGTTGACTGGTGGTTGATGGTGTATTTAACACAACTGAGGACCAGGACAGACTAGAGCCTCAACAGAAGGTGAATCTTAATTGCTCAATTAGGGGGAAGAAGTCTAATTGGTTTACATCCTTATAGGAACATGATGACATTCAAGCCTGGTCGCAGAGCGATGTGCTTTTTAGTCATCTTTGTCATGTTTTTTTTAGCATGCCAGCAAATACAAGAAGACTTGGCTGAAGAATAGATCTGCTAGCAGGCTAGAGCTAGCCAAGACCTACTGTGCATGTATGACTGCTGCTGGTCCTGTTCCCCCAGACATCACCTGAGGTCAACATGCCTCAACCCTGGCCTTGGAAACCTCTACACTCTCTCCCCATCTCCATAACAGATCACCCTCAACCACCAGCACAGCACCGCTCACACACCACACATGGCTAAGAGCTTTTACAGTTTGGTGAGCTATTAGTTTCATTTCAACTAATTTAACAAACAAAGACAAAAAAACATCGTTGAATCAAGGTGTTATGCAGAGGATTGGAGGAGAGTTGTACGGAATGTAGGTTAAAGTAAGGTTGTCCCAGATTCTGAAATTGGAAACAGCTTGCGCTAGTGAAGTCCCGTTGACAGATGTGTAATGGGCCTGTCCTCATAGAGCGAGGCCTACGCTCTCAGTTAAAATTCTATGGCTCTGCCCTCTCCTGTACCTCAGTATGTCCCTGCTCATCAGTGATGCTCCTTGGGGATTCCGTCCTCCACTCAGCCACGTGTATCCCCCCCTTTTTAATGATCTGCACCATTTAAACAGACAGCATCCACGGAGTTAACCGCTTTCTTTATAGCATGGTGGGCTAGCCTAATTAGACGTTTTCCCTCTCAAACCCCTTGGTGTGCTGTTATGTAAATCCTCACATCCGCTGAATTACCAAGGATGTTTAAGCTTCTGATTTATGTATGACAACATATATGTTTGATTGAGACACGGGAGAGAATTATGGATACTCTTCTCACTGGAATCTTTCATTGTTAGACTGTAATGGCAGCGATTTTTACATTTTGGCCAGTTTCACTAAACAACAATCCTTGTATTTTGTTTGTCTGGCAGTTGAAAATTGATCTGACGGTGTGTGTTTCTGTCTGTTTCCTTTTGCAGAGATCATTGAGAAGAGTGAATTGAAGACCTTCTTCGAAAGCAACTGTTCGCAGATTTATTTTATCTTCTATGAAAATTTCATTACACTGGAAAGTAACTTAAAGCAAAAAGGTAAGGAAGGGTGTGCTGCCTGTGTGTGTGTTTTAAAACAGGGCCTATGACTACTACCCCAGTAGTAGAGTGTATAACTAGCTGGGTAAACTACCCCACTAGTAGAGTGTATAACTAGCTGGGTAAACTACCCCAGTAGTAGAGTGTATAACTAGCTGGGTAAACTGCCCCAGTAGTAGAGTGTATAACTAGCTGGGTAAACTACCCCAGTAGTAGAGTGTATAACTAGCTGGGTAAACTACCCCAGTAGTAGAGTGTATAACTAGCTGGGTAAACTACCCCAGTATCTACCCCAGTAGTAGAGTGTATAACTAGCTGGGTAAACTACCCCACTAGTAGAGTGTATAACTAGCTGGGTAAACTACCCAGTAGTAGAGTGTATAACAGTACCCCAGTAGTAGAGTGTATAACTAGCTGGGTAAACTACCCCAGTAGTAGAGTGTATAACTAGCTGGGTAAACTACCCCAGTAGTAGAGTGTATAACTAGCTGAGGTAAACTAAACCCCAGTAGTAGAGTGTATAACTAGCTGGGTAAACTACCCCAGTAGTGGAGTGTATAACTAGCTGGGTAAACTACCCCAGTAATCTACCCCAGTAGTGGAGTGTATAACTAGCTGGGTAAACTACCCCAGTAGTGGAGTGTATAACTAGCTGGGTACCCCAGGAGTGTATAACTAGCTGGGTAAACTACCCCAGTAGTGGAGTGTATAACTAGCTGGGTAAACTACCCCAGTAGTGGAGTGTATAACTAGCTGGGTAAACTACCCCAGTAGTGGAGTGTATAACTAGCTGGGTAAACTACCCCAGTAGTGGAGTGTATAACTAGCTGGGTAAACTACCCCAGTAGTGGAGTGTATAACTAGCTGGGTAAACTACCCCAGTAGTGGAGTGTATAACTAGCTGGGTAAACTACCCCAGTAGTGGAGTGTATAACTAGCTGGGTAAACTACCCCAGTAGTAGAGTGTATAACTAGCTGGGTAAACTACCCCAGTAGTGGAGTGTATAACTAGCTGGGTAAACTACCCCAGTAGTGGAGTGTATAATTTTCAGCTCATTCAGAGCCGGTGTGTTCAATTCTGCAGGGGGGTTGTTGTTTTCATTCCATGACTTCCCTTAGCTGTTCAAAGCCAATTAGATTAACATAAATTCAGATCTGGTATTACATTGCAGCAGGTTAATGATTTGAGTGTGCAACCAAGGTGATGATCAGTGATTTTGGGACCATTCAGAGATGAAAAAGACAACTAGCAAGACGAGGCACAAAACCCTAAATCAAATCGAGCTTTATTTATATAGTACATTTCAGACATGAATGCAACACACTGTACTTCACAGGAAAAGCTAATTACATTTTTTATTTGTTATTATATATATTTACTACACAACAAACATGAGGATAAAAAACTAAAGAATCACAATAAAAACTGAAAGACTAGAAAAGCTAAAAAGATGTGTTTTAAGATCTCTTTTAAATATGTCCACAGTTTCGGCCTCCCTCAGGTTCTCTGGCAGGCTATTCCAGAGGCTGGGAGCATAATAACTAAAGGCTGTCTCTCCGTGCCTCTTGGTTCTAGGCTTTGGTAAAGTTAAAAGGCCAGTGCCAGAGGACCTGAGGGACCTACTGGGTACATAACTTAAAAGCATGTCTGATTTTGAAGATCTAGAGCTTATGTACTACATGTTCAAGTTGGATTTATCACCACCTCAGCCCACAGTGGGGGTTCTGAGGAACTATAGGAATGTCATTATTTTAAGGTTTGTTTCATACTGTTGAAGTCGGAAGTTTACATACACTTAGGTTGGAGTCATTAAAACTTGTTTTTCAACCACACCACAAATTTCTTGTAAACAAACTCTAGTTTTGGCAAGTCTGTTGTGTCATGGGCAAAGTAGATGTCCTATCATTTTTACAGACCGATTATTTCACTTATAATTCACTGTATCACAATTCCAGTGGGTCAGAGGTTTACATACACTAAGTTAACTGTGCCTTTAAACAGCTTGGAAAATTCCAGAAAACAATGTCATGGCTTTTTGACATAATTTGAGTCAATTGAAAGTGTACCTGTGGATGTATTTCAAGGCCTACCATCAAACTCAGTGCCGCTTTGCTTGACATCATGGGAAAATCTAAAGAAATCAGCCAAGACCTCAGAAAAGTAATTGTAGACCTCCACAAGTCTGGTTCATCCTTGGGGGCAATTTCCAAACGCCTGAAGGTACCACGTTCAGCTGTACAAACAATAGTACACCAGTATAAACACCATGGGACCACGTAGCCATCATACCGCTCAGGAAGGAGACGCGTTCTGTCTCCTAGAGATGAACGTACTTTGGTGCGAAAAGTGCAAATCAATCACAGAACAACAGCAAAGGGCCTTGTGAAGATGCTGGAGGAAACGGGTACAAAAGTATCTATATCCACAGTAAAATGAGTCCTATATCAACATAACCTGAAGGCCGCTCAGCAAGGAAGAAGCCACTGCTCCAAAACCGTCATAAAAAAGCCAGACTACGGTTTGCAACTGCACATTGGGACAAAGAGCGTACTCTTTGGAAAAATGTCTTCTGGTCTGATGAAACAAAATAGAACTGTTTGGCCATAATGACCATCGGTATGTTTGGAGGAAAAAGGGTGAGGCTTGCAAGCCGAAGAACACCATCCCTACCGTGAAGCACAGGGGTGGCAGCATCATGTTGTGGGGGTGCTTTGCTGCAGGAGGGACTGGTGCACTTTACAAAATAGATGACATCACGAGGAAGGAAAATGATGTGGCTATATTGAAGCAACATCTCAAGACATCAGTCAGGAAGTTAAAGCTTGGTCACAACTGGGTCTTCCAAAAGGACAATGACCCCAAGCATACTTCCAAAGTTGTGGCAAAATGGCTTAAGGACAACAAAGTCAAGGTATTGGAGTGGCCATCACAAAGCCCTGACCTCAATCCTATAGAACATTTGTGGGTAGAACTGAAAAAGCGTGTGTGTGAGAGGAGGCCTACAAACATGACTCAGTTACACCAGCTCTGTCAGGCGGAATGGGCCAAAATTCACATAACTTATTGTGGAAAGCAACCCGACACGTTTGACCCCACGTTAAACAATTTAAAGACAATACTACCAAATACTATTTGAGTGCATGTTAACTTCTGACCCACTAGGAATGTGATGGAAGAAATAAAAGCTGAAATAAATAATTCTCTCTACTATTATTCTGACATTTCACATTCTTAAAATAAAGTGGTGATCCTAACTGACCCAAGACAGGGAATTTTTTACTAGAATTGAATGTCAGGAATTGTGAAACTGAGTTTAAATGTTTTTGGCTAAGGCGCATATCAACTTCCGACTTCTGTCACTGAAATATGTCTGTACACAACAGACTGTGTAAAATGTTCCAGAGTAGAAAGCGTTTATTAGTACAGGGGGTCCCAAGCTTTCTTGCGTCTGGGACCCCTTGCGTCTGGGACCCCTTCTGTGATAGCAAATTCGGACCTCATAATATCACAACACAACTCCTACTTTAGAGTGCATTAAAAATAGCATATAAGCAGTTTTTACCTTGACTTCTGCCGTGCCTGGCCGGAATAATCAAGTCTCGGGTCCTGGGAAAGAACATTTTAAATGCCCCCCTCTTGGCATCAGAGAGAACATTTTCCAATCTAATTTCCCGCAATTCTACACATGTTGCCTTGGTGCAGAGAACAACATTTTTGGCGAATACAGGAAGAATGGAGTTGACAAAATTAATCAACGATTGAGTGCTGTGGATACCAATATCCCTGTGAGCCTCCCAGGCCCATGTTGTGCATCTCAGGGTTTAAGAACATAAATTGTGGATGAATAATATTATATTGTACCCTACAAACTTTTTAGTTTGTTGCTAGCAATATTCTTAAAAACCATCTAAATGCATAATAATAACATTTTCAGATCTGGATGCAGACCTCTGCAGTACTTCTCTTTGGGAAACCCTGGATTAGTATCGCTGGGAGCTAATAATAACCTAGAAAGTGCATCACAGCAACCGTACATTTCCCAGAACCCTCTCCTTCTCAGAACACCGAACACATACCACACTCCACACTGACATTACTCCTTGAGTTTAGTGCAGGATTCACAGAGACATGTACTCGAGGTAAACTAGTTTAGATAGAGGGAGGAGAAAAGCTTGATCTGGCCTGTTATCTAACCCAAGGTGGTGCTACCCCCCCCCCCCCCCCCTGCTGTCAGTCTGTTTGTTGATGAATGGGCTCTGTAACGCACACCCCTCTGTGGTTCCCCTCCCCAAGTCCCCTTCTAGCACTTACTGAGCCCTGCGTGACTGCCTCCATGTATAATGCATGCTCCATCGTAGGGCCTTCAATAATTAACCCCCTCCACATTCCCCATTCTCACTACTCTTTAAAGCACTGTTCTGATGACATGGTTGAGAGGGATGACTTCAGCTTCCGCATTGTCCTCCTCACAGCTTCAGACCCTAGCTCTATTTTGATCATGACCTTGGGAGGAAGTGACCGCCGGTATACCAGCAGCTGCCTTGTTGTAGTGCTCATAACTCGTAGAGATCTTTTACTTACTTACACACACACACACACACACACACTGTGAAGGGTTTATAGTACACAGACAAGATCAGGAAAGTCACACAACTGTCAGGGCTTTGGAATGATGAAGTACATTAGTGACATTCATCTTGGCCCTAGAGAGCTGCAGAGCCTGCCAGTTCTCATCCAAGTCATTATGTCTCACTTCATTGTAAGAGAGAACTCGCATCCCCGGTGTTGTGATCAATTAGGACTTACAAAAGTGATCTGGATGATAAGCAGATGCTGGACTGCAGAAGGAAGTTTGGAAACCACTGAAGTGAAATGAACTAAACATTTCTGACAGGTTCCAAACCCCAATGTTGAACTGTCTTTCCTCATATGGATGAAACTGACTCTTTTCTCTCTTTCAGGGAACAAATCTCAGAGGGAGGAGCTGGACTCTATCCTCTTTATTTTTGAAGTAAGTTGCTGTACCTTTCTGTTCTGAATCATGTTGATGATTCCCTGTCTGATGTCTAGTGACAGTTCCAGCAGTAGACATGGATCAGATCTGTCTCTGTGGTTACGGCATTTCAACCTGTTTATTCAGCTCTACAGTCAGCTGAAGGGAGGGGCCAACACCGTTTCCTTGGTGCTAATTCGACCTGCCTGCCTACTTCCCGAATTGACCTCAAATAGAAAAAGAAAGGGGGTTGTTAAGGAATAAATAAACCCTGCTTGATTGTTTTTCACCAGTCGTTGAAGGCAGCACACAGATGGCAAAAACCTTGCTGTGTACTGTATTCATTTGCAGGGTTTTTGTTCAGTAGAGATGAGTGATGTGTGGGCTACACGGTTTATAAACAGCTTGACTGATGTCATTCTCCAGTCTGGTGCTTCTCCTGGAGGTTAAAGTCCCCCACCTTGTTTTCCCACCTGACGCAAACAGCAGCTCCAGTTTCCAATACAAACAATACAAGCTGTCAGTGTCTAGAAGAGTGGTGGAGAGAAGCTAGAAGAGAGCATATGTCAAGGTCCTTTCAGTGGAAATGGAGTCTGTGTGTGAGGGGAGTGTTCTTCTCATTGCGTCGACAGAGGTCTTTCTAGCAGGGCAGGACAGAGGAAGAGGAGCCCAGAGCTGAGGTCTGGACATGGGCCCACTGGTCTCTCAGTGTGAGATTGAGTCTAAACGGTGTCAGCAGGCCATATACTCTACTCTAGGGACGGGCAACTGGCAGCCACTGTGGCCCCTCATGATGAGTTCAGATTTTTTGTGGCCCCCACTCCAGTCCAAGTTGCCTGTCCCTTCTCCACTCTGTCTGAGAGCTACCCAGGCATCTTCAACGTATTATCATTTTACATCAAATGTATCCCCATATGTGGACTGCGTTTGGCTTGTTATTCGCAAACTTACAGGTGTGAGGTGCAGAACATGCTATATATATTGTACTTTATTAGCATGCTGGTATCGCAGGTGTACATGATATCCTGTGTTATTGACAGTCAGCTGCTTACAGTCTTTCTCCTGTATTGACTGTTGAGCGAGAACTTCACCAACGGAGTTCAAACTGTATTTGTGATACCTGACTTTCACCTGAATGAACTCCTCTCTACGTACATTTTAAAAACCTGGGCTCCAGTCAAGCTGACATCCAACCCGTTATTGACAGGAAGTGCTCTCTGTCTGTTCATGTGGCACGAAGCTAGGCTTCAGTCTGGCTTTCTCTGCCTCCCTCCGCAGCATGAGAAGTCTGTCTCCCTCCACACGCACTCAGTCATATGGCCTCGGATTCCACATGCCTTTAAAAAAAATATTTCTAGGTTATCCTTTGAAAAAGAACTAATATTGAAAGCAGCTTAACCCAAGAGTGTTCCCCTTTAGCCCCGTGTGCTTTTACAGTGTGCCGAGAAGATAAGCTCACTGAGTGGTGTGTACAGGACCGATACGAACAGCTTTGATCCTCAACTGACACACGGTGTTCCCTTCTCTCTGAGCTGCTAGATTAGATATGTTGGATTGTACGTGGCTGTTTATAACAGTCCGGACTTGATATACCAGGTCTATCTGCGAGCGTACGCCTGGCACCTATGGGTGTCGTTTTGTGTTCGGCCCCCAAAGAAAGCATTCACTTCACAGTGTAAGGGGATAGATTTGTACAGTAGAAAAGGCCTGGAAATAGGTTCCCAGTAGAAGGTTTTGAAGGTGTGCACAGGTTTATTTCCTTCTGTTCTCAAGGGAGGGCATGTGCCTGTTGTCGGGGCCCTTCTGTGCGGTGTCTTTGTACTATTACTTTTGGATCAGATTCAAATTGCCGACATCTTGTGCTGGGAACTGCAATGCCCCTAGTACTGTAGCAGGTCTGTATCATCAGTTTTAGTTGGCTCGTCCATCAACCATAAAGTCATCCCCAGACAGCACAGAGGTGGGTGTGTGACTGGATGACTGCAAGGATAAAGCCATTAGTGACTCCACACTTTGACACTTTTTGATTCGGTTTGACAGACGGGCCAAGAATAAAGAATCTCTCTGCCTTCAATAAACCACTTCATGAATTCATCCCTGTAAGTCTCCCGATACCATACTAAAGGAAGCAAGCTCCTAGCTCCAGTTGTCTCCGCTCTCCAAGCTCCTAGCTCCAGTTGTCTCCGCTCTCCAAGCTCCTAGCTCCAGTTGTCTCCGCTCTCCAAGCTCCTAGCTCCAGTTGTCTCCGCTCTCCAAGCTCCTAGCTCCAGTTGTCTCCGCTCTCCAAGCACCTAGCTCCAGTTGTCTCCGCTCTCCAAGGAAAGATGAGAAACTAGGCTACAGATTCCCCATCTGTCAAACTAAGACCCCATCTCTGGGCCTGCTTGACGTTTCCCCATCGTGTTATTGTTTTGACCTGCCTGTGCTGTGGAGATGACCTTACTGTCACCGTGGTGCGGTATGTGAGCCTCCTTTTCTGAGGGTGGTTTGGGGGGGGTCATCCTCTGTGTAGCAGAGCCTGCTAGAGGGGTAATGGGTTTTTCTGTTCTCCCTCAACGCAGCACCCCCACCCCCTGCCGTCGTCTCCCGCCACCTCCCTGCCCTCTCTGCGTGTGGTGGCATTGTCAGGGGCAGCTTGCGCTGTTGCACTGGCGTGTAGTGTGTGTGTGGTTACACCACGGTATGATGAGGCGCAAGAGAGCCTGTGTACTGCTCTTCATGCCACAGACACAAAATGTCACAGCATACCTGTACGTCTGCCCTTCAATGCACCTCCTAACACGCACAGTTAAAGAGTTCAGTAACCAGCCTAATCAATACCTGCCCCTGGCAATACCGAACCGTTGTCCGTGCCGTCCCTTGTTCAGTCCATGTTTTGGACAACCTATGAGTGCCACAGATCAAATGCACAACAGCAATGGACCGAGTCCTCTCAGCCAGACCCATCACATTAACCGCGTATCACACGTTCAAAGGCAACTGTCAGAGGAGATGTCACAGCGTGACATAGAAGCTGAGGGCAGAGGACAGAGGGCTGCTGGCCTGCGCTACACGCTGCGTGTTTGCTAAGTCATGCTGTGAATACCACCTCTGAACTTGATCGACCCTGGCTGCCTCCCATGAAACACTTGCCTGCCTTCACTCTCAGATTGGCAGTGGGCATAACGGCTGCTTTCTCCCAGCCCTGGCCTGCCTCTCCCCATCACTTCCTCACTTTCCTCTGTGTCTTCACTGCCAAGAGGGAGCAGGCTTTGGCTAGGCCACTGCAGCGGACACTACACGCTAGAATAGGTACACACTGACTGCACAGTATCTGCCGCTAGCCTACAAGTGGGCTAATCAGTCAATGACAACATCCTTGCAGTTGTTCATATGTCGAGGCCACACTGGATGTAGATGCTTTAGGGTGTGTGTGAACACCTCCCTAATATTGAGTTGCACCCCGTTTTGGCCTTAGAATAGCCTCAATTGGTCGGGGAATGGACTCTACAATGTTGACTCCAATGCTTCCCACAGTTGTCAAGTTGGTTGGATGTCCTGTGGGTGGTGGACCGTTCTTGATACACACGGGAAACTGTTGAGCCTGTAAAACCCAGCAGCGTTGCAGTTCTTGACGCACTCAAAGCGGTGAGCCTGGCACCTACTACCATACCCCGTTCAGAGGCACTTCAATCTTTTGTCTTGCCCATTCACCCTCTGAATGGCACACATACACAGTCCACGGCTTGTCTCAATGCTTACAAATTATTCTTTAACCTGTCTCCTCCCCTTCATCTACACTGATTTGAAGTGGATTTAACAGGTGACATCAATAGGGGATCATAGCTTCACCTGGATTCACCTGGTCAGTCTGTGTCGTGGAAGTGTTCATTAATGTTTTGTACAGTCAGTGTAGATACAGAACATCAGCATCAGTCTTCACACTTTTCAACTAATTTACAGATCATTTCCTGCTGTACCGACAAATTGCAACACATTTGAGTAGGTGGATGAGGAACGCTGTGGGAGAGCGGCACTAAATACAGCAAGTGTATGTAGGTGGAAGTCATGGGACATCGCTCTAGACCTCTGGCGTCATTGTCACAAGACGGGAGCTCTGTGGTCACATGACAGGACTCCCAGACCCACTGACTCATGGTTATTTACCCTCCCTCATGGCAGAGGTGACGGGTCAGTGGACAGGACATCATTGGAAATTCGTGAGAGGCACACATAAAAAGTAAGTTATTTTTGTGTTCAATACACAAGTTTGAATATAGTGCATTTCAATCATAGATAAAAGACTGTTTTGTTGATCTTGGGGTTGTGCGATTGGCTGTGGCCCTGTGATTCTGACCAGGTTAGGGGTTGTGAGATTGGCTGTGGTTCTGACCATGTTAGGGGTTGTGAGACATGATGTGGTTCTGACCAGTTTAGGGGTTTTGAGACAGGCTGTGGCCCTGTGGTTCTGACCATGTTAGGGGTTGTAAGATTGGCTGTGGCCCTGTGGTTCTGACCATGTTAGGGGGGGTGGTACTGCCTGTGATTCTGATCAGGTTAGGAGTTGTGAGATTGGCTGTGGTTCTGACTAGTTTAGGGGTTTTGAGACTGGCTGTGGCCCTGTGGTTCTGTAACCAGGGGACCTCCGAGTGAAGTGTGTGTGTGTCTGCTTCCCCAGTATCCGGGCAGCGACCTGACTCTGAGCCCAGCATCCGTCACCCAGTCCCTGACTCACCACTCTGAGCCCAGCATACGTCACCCAGTCCCTGACTCACCACTCTGAGCCCAGCATACGTCACCCAGTCCCTGACTCACCACTCTGAGCACAGCATCCGTCACCCAGCCCCCGACTCACCACTCTGAGCACAGCATCCGTCACCCAGCCCCCGACTCACCACTCTGAGCCCAGACATCCGTCACCCAGCCCCTGATTCACCACTCTGAGCACAGCATCCGTCACCCAGCCCCCGACTCACCACTCTGAACCCAGCCATCAGTCACCCAGCCCCTGATTCACCACTCTGAGCACAGCATCCGTCACCCAGCCCCCGACTCACCACTCTGAACCCAGCCATCAGTCACCTAGCCCCTGACTCACCACTCTGAGCCCAGCCATCCGTCACCCAGCCCCCGACTCACCACTCTGAGCCCAGCCATCCGTCACCCAGCCCCCGACTCACCACTCTGAGCCCCACTCACCCAGCCCCTGACTCACCACTCTGAACCCAGCCATCCGTCACCCAGCCCCTGACTCACCACTCTGAGCCCAGCCATCCGTCACCCAGCCCCTGACTCACCACTCTGAGCCCAGCCATCCGTCACCCAGCCCCTGACTCACCACTCTGAGCCCAGCCATCCGTCACCCAGCCCCCGACTCACCACTCTGAGCCCAGCCATCCGTCACCCAGCCCCTGACTCACCACTCTGAGCCCAGCCATCCGTCACCCAGCCCCTGACTCACCACTCTGAGCTCAAGGCTGCTCTGACCTACAGACTGGGAAAGTCTGTTCAGAATACACAGAATACACTTCAATAGGGTGGTGCTCAGAGGGTTTTTAATATACCTTATTTGATGCAACAAATATGCCTTTGGGTAAAGGAGAGCAGATAGAAAAGGAGAGCTCTGTGAGAGCTAAATTGATGTTACTTTTCTCCACTATTTGTGGATATCAGCCAGCAACTGAACACTGTGGTTGTCTGTGTGTAGACCCTTGGGACTCAGGCCAGCCTACTCTCCAGTCAGTGCTGTAGTATAGACAGGACGGTAATCATGTTATGAAGGCAAGAGGACATGGAGGAGAGGAACGAGCTCGATTTACACAGCTCTCATGATTTACTGTGCTAGTCTCTGCCGTCGCTCACGGGGGCAGACGATTGGCCGTGATTGATGTCAGTTTTACTGCTCGCTGCAGAGCCGACCCATTAAAATGCTGGGTATGTAAATGTGAATGTTCCAAGTAGGTCATGAATAAAATAATGTCAACCTGTATTGTGGCTGCCCGTCCAATACCTCTCCTCTGGGTTAATGGCCTCATCTCCCCCTTCGTCCGCATCAAGGGTGAAAGAGCTCAATGGCTTTTTATTGGCTTGTTTTCTACTAGCCAACATCCTTCAGGAGAATGTACATGGAGCCATTGTGCGTTTTTCCTCCTCCGGTTTGGATTAGGATTGTCAGATCTTCCGCAGGAGACTTCTGGTTGGCGCTTGCAAAGTCAATGGTCGTGGGTTCGATTCCCGCCGGGGCCACCCATATGTCAAATAGGTATGCACGCATTGACTGTAAGTGACTTTGGATAAGGTGTCTGCCAAATAGCATAAATGTCAGCCTTCACCTGACCACTAGAGAGTTTAGATTTGTCATTTGATGCATTGCTGTCGAGTAGTAGTCTAGGCCTTCATTTTGTAGGTTGCTATTATGGTCTAAACCTCTGGGTATCTATTAGGCAACCGTCACTGGGTTTGCCTTATTTGCCTACTCTGCCTCACTGGCAGTGGGTTGAACTCGCCGGCCCTGTCAAAAACAAATCCTAGCTGATCATTAAAAGGTTTTTTTTAAGACCTGCTATGAAACGTAAGGGTCAGCGAATTCCGCTTGCTTTGACTTTGACAACAGTGGAATATGTGAATACTGATCGGACTGGTAATCATTAGCTTGAGGAAGAGCTACAGTGTATTGTTGCTGCCACCTACTGGTCAGAGAGTAGTATGAAGCCGTTTCACGAATGCCTTTTTGGTTATGTGTGCTACATTGCATGTCTGATAAGCTTGTTACGATCAAATGTAGATATCGCGCAAGCAAGAACTCCGTTTGATAGGCTACTTAACCAATCTGATCAGATCCATATTAGGCCTACTTCTATTTGATAGTCTATCGGCTGTCATCATTTGAGCTCAGCATCCATCTACTTCTACAAACGGCTGGTGATTTGGTTTCAGTGTAAATGAGTAATCCACTGTTTACACTGTGGGGGTTGGCCTGGAAACATTTTCAGTCTTCCACTGTATGACCCGACATTTTACTGTCACATATTATTTCACCACTGTAGGTGGTGAAGGCCTAGTGATCTACTGAACTGTCCTACACATTTGAGTTACTCCAACATTTTCAATGCAGGTTCACGCGATAGTTGAATTAAATGACAGTGAACTGTGACCCTGCTCTATTCGCCTGCTGTGGCTCTCTGGGCTGTGATGGTCACATGCCTGCCATGCCATTCACTCGCTACTCCACTGTGACTGACTGCCCTATAGAAACTGTCTCTGGCTCATATATGGCTGGTTTAAGAAAAGTTTCCTCATGTTTTTCTGGAAAGTACGCTCGCTCTTAACATGAGTTGAAACTCCACTGAATCCTGTTGACTTATTCACCAACTTTTCTCGTTGTTGCGTCGAAACAAGGATGAGAGAGACTCTACAGGTGCGGTGTTACATCCTACCAAAGTGAAGCTTAAATCAGTGGGTACAATGACAAAAACAAAGTCTTCAAAGTTCCCCTGAGGCTGTCTGTGAGCACTGGAAAGCCCTTGTGGGACACCTCTGGTAGAAGTGTATTCTGTGTCATGTACGCCCTGTGGCTGGAAACCTAAGTACGGATCATGTAAATGTGGTTGGAGTCGGACGCGTCCCTCCGTAATACCCCATCTTTATGCCTGGAGTACGTCTCCAGATTAGAGTAACTCAGTCAGCCCGCTCTGCTCAGCCCCTTTGTCAGGCTCACAGTGCTTCATATCAGCCAGTAAAGTCCCATTGTTGCGGCTGCCATTCCCACAGCCGCGGGGAGTCTCCCCGCTTCTGCTCTGCATTCCCTGCCTTCCCCTGGACGAAGGGTGGGTGTTACACACACACACACACACACCACCCTCCCTCTCTGGAAACCACACAGGCTTAGACTTACCCCCCACTGTTTTACCACCTAGAGTAATGTCTGCATCTCCAAGGAGAGCATCAGTGCTGGGAGCTGGGCATGTCTAATCCCAGCCGGGATCAATAGAAAGGTGCAATAGAGAAGGACATGTATCGTCACGCTCTGGATCAGAGAGGAGTCAACCAGGACACAGGGACACCAGGAGTGATGGCTGTCAGATTTCTGTTTCTATCACTGAGAAGGAGAGGGATTTAGACGGAGAGTGGTGTAGACACGAGGAGAGATGCACAACGAGAGAGAGAGGAGAGGTGGAGGAGGGGAGAAATACAGAGCGGGGGGAGGTGTTGATAAACCGAGATGTGCTGTACTCGAAACATGAGATGCGTTTTGGAAGCCATAATGTGACATGGCTGCTCTCCTCTTGGCTACTGATCCAGGATCTGGTCTCTCTCGCTCTTTCTCCGTGCTCTGCATGTGTGGACTCTTCCTTCAGTCTCTATTTCTCAAGACTCACTGCAAGTTCAGTTTGCATGTATAGCTACTGCTGGTGAGGACTTAATGTTCAGAGTCCTCTCTCTATCTGACTCTATCTCTATCTCTATCTCTCTCTCTCTATCTATCTATCTATCTATCTATCTATCTATCTATCTATCTATCTATCTATCTATCTATCTATCTATCTATCTATCTATCTATCTATCTATCTATCTATCTATCTATCTATCTATCTATCTATCTATCTATCTATCTATCTATCTATCTATCTATCTATCTATCTATCTATCTATCTATCTATCTATCTATCTATCTATCTATCTATCTATCTATCTATCTATCTATCTATCTATCTATCTATCTATCTATCTATCTATCTATCTATCTATCTATCTATCTATCTATCTATCTATCTATCTATCTATCTATCTATCTATCTATCTATCTATCTATCTATCTACCTATCTACCTATCTATCTATCTATCTATCTATCTATCTATCTATCTATCTATCTATCTATCTATCTATCTATCTATCTATCTATCTATCTATCTATCTATCTATCTATCTATCTATCTATCTATCTATCTATCTATCTATCTATCTATCTATCTATCTATCTATCTATCTATCTATCTATCTATCTATCTATCTATCTATCTATCTATCTATCTATCTATCTATCTGCTCTATCTATCTATCTATCTATCTATCTATCTATCTATCTATCTATCTATCTATCTATCTATCTATCTATCTATCTATCTATCTATCTATCTATCTATCTATCTATCTATCTATCTATCTATCTATCTATCTATCTATCTATCTATCTATCTATCTATCTATCTATCTATCTATCTATCTATCTATCTATCTATCTATCTATCATCTATCTATCTATCTATCTATCATCTATCTATCTATCTATCTATCTATCTATCTATCTATCTATCTATCTATCTATCTATCTATCTATCTATCTATCTATCTATCTATCTATCTATCTATCTATCTATCTATCTATCTATCTATCTATCTATCTATCTATCTATCTATCTATCTATCTATCTATCTATCTATCTAATCTATCTATCTATCTATCTATCTATCTATCTATCTATCTATCTATCTATCTATCTATCTATCTATCTATCTATCTATCTATCTATCTATCTATCTATCTATCTATCTATCTATCTATCTATCTATCTATCTATCTATCTATCTATCTATCTATCTATCTATCTATCTATCTATCTATCTATCTATCTATCTATCTATCTATCTATCTATCTATCTCTCAGATCAGAGCTTTATCATGCAGGCCAGGGTAGGGTTGCTCTACCAAGTGGTTCATCAATTACCCACAATCTACTGGCCATTACCGGACCAGCCGCCACACACTGCACATTCCACAGTGGTGTCCTCTCTTCTCACCCCCCGTCTCTTTTTTTATCCCCCCAGAGGGACCCAGTTAACCCCTCCCTCAGTGTAGGAGTAATTATAGCCTGCTGAAAGGTCACACGCTCTAATTGAGTTGTACATTTCATGGTCGGCGAGGTGATGACATTTCCAGCGTTGTCCCGTGTCACCGGGGCCACCCCTATAGCAGGCCAGAGACACACGGAGGAGGAGGAACGGACAGCAGTGTCTACTGGTTGACTGACAAGGCTGCTATGCTTTTTTTAAAGTGGGCTCTGTTTAGGATGTATGGCTGAGCAGCTTAGCAACATGGCCCTGTCTAGTGTGTGGTGTGCAAATGTGACTTGTTTAAAGCCTATCGAGTAAAAATAATTCTGTCCTCTCTCTATCTGTGATCATGTTTATCTGCTCTGTCTCTGTGTTCTGATTTGTCTGTACGGAGAAAGACACTTCAGGCATTTGTGGTAATATTTTACACGTTCCTTCCCATCTTCTCCAGAAAATTCTGCAACTTCTACCAGAACGAATCTACAGTCGATGGCAGTTCCACAGTATAGGTATGTCCAGTGAATCAGCTGTTTCTAAGTTGGTACTCACTCTACCCTCCTTGAATAGGCCTACAGTGGTAATATTTGCATTCTTCCGCATGGGTGCATTAGTCAAAGGTCTGTCCCCTCCTGTGTTACGACAACCACCGAAATAAACCACGGAAGCATAGATTATCGGCACAACCTCTTTAACAGTTTGTGTGAGAAGAAAATAATTAGTCGCGGAAGGAGAGGTAAATGAAAAATGCAAATGAGAGCTTCATTTGAAATGCAAATTGGTAATTGAATTATGCGTCGCTCGGTTTCAGCCTCGCAAGCAGCGATAACCTCAATTATAATCTTCTGTTTGTCAGCCGTTTCCCTAAAGCGACGAGGCAGAGATCGTCGCCGCGGATCAACCCCTGGGGCTTATTGCTCCCACTATGGAGGCTCATCTTCCCTCGGCAGTCCCCAAACACGCTCCCTCGTCCACAAAACACCAGCTAAAACCTGTCCCTCCTTCCCTAGCCTCATCCTTAAGGAGTCACCTCACCTAGACAACTGTTGCCTATCATTGACCCTGCTGCCCAAAGTAGGTAGAGGACAAAACTCATTAGCAACACGGACAAGGAACGCCATAAGCTGTAGAACTTATAGTGAGATGCAGAAAGACAGGGCTCAGTGATGTCTTTTTAGGGCCCCCTCCACTAGAGAAACAAGCATTTACAGACCGTCACCTGGTGGAAAATGTATCTCGGTCTCTCCTTATGTCTCATTTCCAATCTCTTGGAGCCCAGGAGTTGAGATTGGAAGCAATTTATTCTTCATTTTTTTCCCAACACATTGATTTAACCTGATGAGTGGAGAAGCAGGCATTTAGCAATCAGAGCAATGTCTCATTTGATTACCGCAGACCTGATTGGCTTCATAACTGCACGCCAGGCAATTGATGTTCATTTTCATCAGGAGAATGAGCAGCCTTCCCTCCCTGACTGGTTTATCACCACCCCCAAGGTCAATATTTACTGATGGAACAGACCGACGTGCTTGTCTCTCTGTGTTAAGTGTAACTATGTGCAGAGAGGAGTGTGTTGTATCTCTAGTACACATCAGGTGGAAGGCATATCTCTTTTGTTGGTGTCAGGGTTTGTCCTCTGTTCTTCATGCTTTCTCGCTTTCCGTTGCAGGTTCTATTCTGAAAAAGCTTTTGCACACTGGAAACTCGTTCAAGGTGAGACTTGTTTAGCGTTTTCTAACAAACTTGCACATGTTACTCCCACGTGACTGTGAAGGATCCTGTTCCGTGTACAGTAACCTGTCCTCTGTCCTCCTGCATGCAGATCAGATGTGAGGGAATTCGTCTGTTCCTGCTGTGGCTGCAAGCCCTGCAGAATAACTGTGCAGAGGAGCAGTTCCTCATCTTCGCCTGCCTGGTGCCAGGCTTCCCTGCTGTGCCCTCCACCAGAGGACCCTGCACCCTGGATACCATCATCTACAACCCTTTCTCCAACCCGCCCGATGGTGAGACCCCTCATCCTCTCTCACACACACACATTTGTTTTTACTATCGTTGTCGGGACCAAGCGATTGATTTCCATCCAAAATCCTATTTTCCTTAACCCATAACCCTAACACCTAAGCCTAAAATAGCCTTTTTCCTTGAGGGGGCCGGCAAAATGTACCCAGTTGTCCGGAATTTTCCTTGTTTTACTATCCTGGACTCTTTGTCCCTGCAAGGATAGTAAAACCAAACACACGCTCAGCACACCCCAAGGTGCTCCATCTTCTGGTCCCCTGTCCTTACAGTTGAATGTGTCTCAGTTTGCTGTTCAGACCTGTTTCAGTGCCATCTGGAAGTTGTGCAATTTGAGCTGGGGCAGCTGACTGGGATTGTCTGGGTCCTGGGGAACTACACTGATTATTTCATGAAATGGGCTGCTGGAGTGAGATGAAGGCCGTCTTCACTCCTCATTCCCTCTTTCGCTCTGTTTCTCTCTCTGGCTCAACAGCCAAGGTGGTGCCTGAGGAGATTACACCGCTGGTGCCAGCTGTGCCAGGGGAGAAGCTGGCAGACGACCAGACCTGCTACATCCTCCAAACCCTGCTCAAGTTTATGGTTGTCCAGGTGAGGCTCCTTCTACGATATTGTCCTTCCTAGACAACACTGGATCACTCTGTGGCCCTGGTCGAATACCTTCAAAATGCATAATCTAATCAAATGAGGCCATTCTTTCCTGTAAAAACAAAGTCATGTGTCCAGTACCAAGCTTGTATGGGGCCTATTGTCTGGCTGTGTTGTGACTCAGTCTGCCTCTTTGTGTCTGAAAGGCGTCCAGTTTAGAGTGGAAGAACAAAGACAACCAGGACACCGGCTTCAGGTTTCTCTTCAGTCTGTTCAAGAAGTACTACCTTCCTCACCTCTTCCCCTCCTTCACCAAGCTCACCAACCTCTACAAGCCGCTTTTAGGTGTGGGTGTGGGTGAGGCCGTGCATGTAGGGTTGTAATTCCCTTAGCAATGAGCAGTCTTTTTTTTTATATCCAGTTATGTCACCGTGGGTCAATTTGCAAATGGATTACTCCATTTGAGATTCTGAATGTGCAGCTTGACTCTAACACACTCCTGGTAGCTTTTTACATTTATTTTTATTTTTTTAAAGTGGCATGCAAATTGGGTATTAGCTACTCTCCTAAGAAGCAGCTTTGGATAAATGTTGTTTTTTTTTTTGGAGGGGAAGTGTAATATCATGCTCCTCTATTAAACCAGGCAAGTCAGAAGTTCTAATTTATAATTGCAGCAACAGGCCTTTGCCAAGTCAAAAACTTGACCCAAAAGCTAATTAATACAGTCGATGCACACAGATTCCTGAGGCCAGGCAATTTAGACATCTTGTCATGAACTTGATGTTTTCCTCCATTTCCCCTGTTCTAATGATCTACTCTGTCTGAGAGGGAATGTCTATTTTTAGCTAATTGCCAGTCAATTCAAAGGTATTCAACCCATGTTTAAATGAGGTTTCATGAATTATAGAAATTAAAATCCTTTGCAACATTAACCTGGTCCACGAGACTGTGGTTCACTGTAATTATCAGGGTTGTTCAGGTCAGTTACTTTGTGGGAATTAAATATTTTCATATAATGGCCAGTAACCGCAAAAAGAACCTGATGTTGACTAAAAGAGCAGCGTGTTTAGATCTTGTGTTAATATCCTTTCTCTAACTCCCACTGTGTATATATCACCCTCGTTTCCCTCTCTGTGTCTCTGATCCTTCCCTCTCCCTACCTCCCCCAGACCTCCCCCACCACAGACCAAAGCCTCTGTATGTCCCGGTGACCCGTAACAACGAGAGCACGTTCTGTACGAGAGACCAGTACCTGGCTCCCCGTGTGGCCTTCATCACCTGGCTGGTCACCTTCTTCCTGGAGAAGAAGTACGTCAGCACCGCCACCCCCAGCGCCAAGAACGGGACTAACGAGGTCATCCCCAAACTTATCCAGGTAGATCCGATGTCAAACATGCTAGTAGATGCCAATAGACTTCCAGTCACTGCGCTAAAACTAGTTAGCATTGGCTCGCGAAACGACCTCTAACTTACTTCATACTGGACGCAGAGTCATACAAATGGTATCCACAAGTTCATCTGACTCTAGGGAAGTAGATAAAGTATCCCTTTAATGCAGAAAGGATTGAACGGTCAGTTCCAAGGCGAGGTTTATTTTAATGTTGACTTGGAATAATTTTATTCAACCAACAGTTAATGCTATGTTTGTCTTGGTCTTTATAATTTATACTGGAACCCAGCCCTAAACCCTCTCACTGGTACCCTGTCCAACCCGCTGCTGTGTGTGTGTTCAGACTGTCACTGCAGGTAGTAGCAGTCAGGAGAAGGATAAAGACCGTGGTAGCGAGGGGGAGCCCAACGGCCCCACGGAGCCAGAGAAGAGCCACTCTAACAGTAGCACGCTGTCTGACCGGCGCCCCAGCGACTCCAGCCTGTGCAGCATCGACGAGGAGCACCGCAGCGTCTACGACATGGTGCACGCCATCCTACTCTCCACACGGGACAACATCAACTTCGTCAATGAGGTTTTTCACCAGGTACAGCCCACAGAGAGATGATGACAGTGTTTCCAAATGACTCAATGAGAGTATAAACTAGACTTTTCCTCTGCAGGAGCAGTTTTAGTTGTGAAGCTGATTTCCTTTGGTTCCCCACTAGCTTTGGAACATGATGCTGAGTAGGAAACCATCTTATCTGTTGTGTGCTGCCATCTAGTGCAAAGACACTATCACTACATCAAAGTGATCCTCTTAGCTGGAGCAAATTCAATAATTCAAGTTAATTCAGGTTAAATGTCCTTAGCCACCACATCTGCTTCGTGTCATTTAGCAAACACCCTATTAGGATCCTGAAAATACTTTTATTCATTATCCAACGCCCATTATCCTATTTTCTCTTGCACTATACTGTGTAATATCTGTCTATATCTCCAGGCCTTCCTGTTGCCCTCCTGTGAGGCATCAGCGACCCGGAAGGTGATCAAGGTGTACAGGAAGTGGATCCTGCAGGAGAAGCCAGGCTTCATGACGGAGCCGGAGAAGAGCAGACAGGCCGAGGTGGAGGAGAACCCAGAGCAGCTGCTCATCACGGAGCCCGATAGCACACACACACAGGTAATGGCAGTGATACACAGACAAACACACCCAGGGTGTAAGGTAGCCTAGTGGTTAGAGCGTTGGGCCATTAAACGTAAAGGTTGCTTGTTCAAATCCACGAGCCGACAAGGTGAACAATCTGTCAATGTGCCCTTGAGCAAGGCACTTACCCCTAATTGGTCCAAGGATCGCCATTGATAATGGCTGAACCTGCCTGTGACCTACTCTCCCCAATTTTGCAAAAAAACACATTTCTGCACATTGGGATAAACAAAAAACACATTCCATTTTACGCGTGTATAAAACACGAATATAAACACTAACCTAATTATTATTATTACACAACTACACACACACACACACACAGCACAAGTTAGTGGATGCGCAGACTAAAATGAACTCGGAACACTCAATTTCATACTCGCCACGCTGAATGGACGGTCGTGTCCTCCTGCAGGCGTTGGAGAGTCATGGTCACAAACGCTCGTCCAGTTGGGGCAGAACATACTCCTTCAGCAGTGCCATCAGCCGGGGCTGTCTCACTGAGGAACAGAACAGAGACATCAAGGCTGGCATCCAGCCCACCCTGCAGGTATGTGCGTGCGAGCGCGTTTTGTATTTTTTTGACACGTTTTTTGTTGTTGTTGTGCGTGTCCAGATGTATCTCATCAACCCTTGACCGTAGTTTTATCTCCATGCTCTACCCCCCCCCCCCACCCCCAGGTGTTCCTGACCAACTCGGCCAACGTGTTTCTGCTGGAGCCGTGCCCAGACGTGGCCAAGCTACTGGACAACCAGGTGGAGGTGTGCAAGGGGGTGCTGAGCATCTACCGCCACGTGATCATGGAGCACGCCATGAACACACAGACATGGTACGTCAGTCAGCACCTCATCGACGTGCATACTGAAATACACTAAGCATGATCAATAAAATGTCACAATAGAGTTCAGTTTGGCTGCTGGAGATCCCCCATCTACACTAAGTCCATTGACCACTACGTGCTGTTTTCAAGATTCATTACAACTATTTGGTTGTAATATCTCCTCTTGAAGAGTGTAGTCAAAACTACACATTTCTGATTCTTCCACATTTAGCTCTATCATCAGTTATATAGTAAACATCAATTGATCATGTATTTTCAGATGCGCGAGGGTCAGATCCGTTTGGCTATTCATTTGTAGCTCGCTAGCAGAAGCAATGTGTCTTTTAGCTTGCTTTATTAGAGATTAGGCTTTTGGAAAGAGCTTGACATTGTCCTGGTAAAGTTGTCTTCGGACTACTGTCATCACCGTAAATCAATCCATATTTAGATATAGTCATCTAGTTTATCCCCTGAAAGTTAGCTTGATTGACGTGGTCTGTTATTAGCTAGCTAGCCAATTTGACGTGGTCCGTCAATCAATGTAGCCTATCATGTTTGTCTGCAGCAATCGTGACTAAACACTATTTAAAAACAATGTTGAAAATGGAATAATGTTAGGCCTACCCAACGAAGTAAGCTATGTCTGTTGGAGAAAAAAGTACATACTTCTACTTACCGCCATGGTAAGCCAACTGTGCAAAGTTTCTACCGGTAGCTGCTACTTGACAGGCAGATCCCACAAAGGATGGGACAATTAACCTAAACCACTCAACCTGTCAGGTATAGCTCACTTTTTACATTTTACGGCACTCAAATATCCAATTAATGGTGGCCAATATTTTGAGATATCGTGAGGCTACCCTCCAGGTTTTTCACAATTTCTAAACAGGTTTTTAGGAATTTTTGCTAATTTCTTCTAAATAAATAACTGACCTTTTACAGACCCTTTACTCAGTACTTTGTTGAAGCCCCTTTGGTAGCGATTACAGCCTCGTGTCTTCTTGGGTATGACGCTACAAGCTTAACACACCTGTATTTGGTGAGTTTCTCCCATTCTTCTCTCAAGCTCTGTCAGGTTGGATGGGAAATGTCGCTGCACAGCTATTTTCTGGTCTCTCCAAAGATGTTCGATCGTGTTCAAGGTCGGGCTCTGGCTGGGCCACTCAAGGACATTCAGAGACTTGTCCCGAAGCCACTCCTGCGTTGTCTTGGCTGTGTGCTTGGTGTTGTTGTCCTGTTGGAAGATGAACCTTTGCCCCAGTCTGAGGTCCTAAGTGCTCTGGAGCAAGTTTTCATCAAGCATTTCTCTGTACTTGGTTCCGTTCATCTTTCCCTTGATCCTGACTAGTCTCCCAGTCCTTGCTGCTGAAAAACATCCCCAAAGCATGATGCTGCCACCACCATGCTTCACCGTAGGGATGTTGCCAGGTTTCTTCCAGACATGAAGCTTGGCATTCAGGCCAAAGAGTTCAAACTGGGTGTCATCAGACCAGAGAACCATGTTTCTCATGGTCTGTCCTTCAGGTGCCATTTGGCAAACTACAAGCGGGCTGTCATGTGCCTTTTACTGAGGAATGGCTTCCGTCTGACCATAAAGGCCTGTTTGGTAGAGTGCTACAGAGATGGTTGTCCTTCTCAAAGATTGTTCCATCTCCTCAGAGAAACTCTGGAGCCATGTCAGAGTGACCATCGGGTTCTTGGTCACCTCCCCGACCAAAGCCCTTCTCCCCCGATTGCTCAGTTTGGCCAGGCGGCCTGCTTTAGGAAGCGTGTTGGTGATTCCAAACTTCTTCCATTTAAGAATGATGTAGGCCACTGAGTTCTTGGGGACCTTCAACTTCGACCAATTACTTCGACCTCATGACTTGGTTTTTTGCTCTGACATGCACTGTCAACTGTGGGACCTTATATAGACAGGTGTGTGCCTTTACAAATCATGTCCAAAAATTGTATAAATTTGCAAAAAATTCTAAACACCTGTTTTCACTTTGTCATTATGGGGTATTGTGTGTAGATAGATGAGGAATAAAAAATAATTGTATACATTTTAGAACAAGTCTGTAATGTAACAAAATGTGGAAAAAGGGGTCTGAATACTTTCCAAATGCACTGTATATACTATTTGTGTACACCCACTGGCTTAAATAGGAAAACAAATTCTAAACCAAGCGGTTGCTTTTACCTGAAGGACTGTATTGTCAGACAGGCCTGGACAGTTCCACTGTGTTATATGATAATCTACTGATACACAATGATGGACTAATCATATATTCTGGTGTGTGTCTGGTGTGTGTAGGGAGCAGATGCTACAGGTGCTGCTGAGGATCACTGAGGCGGTGATGAAGAGGCCTCAGGAGAACCAAAGAAAAGACATTTTTGCTGAGAGCCTGGCTGCCATCCTTTTCCGGGTCAGTCAGCCTGGGGATCATACAGCCTCTCTTACTGTTAGAGTTGTTCTGATACCTCTGTTAGAAGAAGTCCAGCTGAGCTCCTGGAAATGGTTTTTTGCCCATGATGTTAATATAATGTGGAAACAATGTTACAGCTCTAATGGCTTGTTAGTGTTTTGATTACAAGCCAATAAGAACCAGCTGCCTGCCTATGGTGATTAATGAGATGTTCTGTTTTGTCCTCCTGTCTTTGTGCCCCTGTACATCCTCCCCCAGACGATCATCGTGGCGTGGGTACGGGCCAACCTGTGTGTGTTCATCTCTCGGGAGCTGTGGGACGAGCTGCTGTCTGTGCTGTCGTCTCTGACAGGCTGGGAGGAGCTGGTGACCGAGTGGGCCAGCATCATGGATTCTCTGACCGCGGTCCTGGCCCGCTCCGTTTACGGCCTGGACATGAGCAACCTGCCCCTGGACAAACTCAGCGAACAGAAGGAGAAGAAACAGAGGGGACGGGGTGAGGAGGCAGGGGGAGAGGGGGGGTGGAGTCAGGGCTCTAAAGTGCAACCCTTTTGGTTGCGAACGCTCCTTAATATTTGAATTTGGAAGCACCAGTGCGCCTAGAAAACATCCGCCATATAACAATTATTATAATGGTTAGGCTTAGCTGTATTGCTGTTTAGGAGTTCCCTAGAGGAAACACACAGATTCGTGACTGTGGTGGTTGTACCATTACTACAGAGAAAGCCACTTGTCTCTAGCCCAAACCATTCCAAAGTTGTGATCCATATCACTGCCTCTAGGTTTTTTTCATTGGCGTCGCAGCGGGATGCATCTTCATTGGCTGGAAGCATCTTCATTGGCTGGAAGCATCTTCATTGGCTGGAAGCATCTATCTCCATTGGCTGGAAGCATCTATCTCCATTGGCTGGAAGCATCTATCTCCATTGGCTGGAAGCATCTATCTCCATTGGCTGGAAGCATCTATCTCCATTGGCTGGAAGCATCTATCTCCATTGGCTGGAAGCATCTATCTCCATTGGCTGGAAGCATCTATCTCCATTGGCTGGAAGCATCTATCTCCATTGGCTGGAAGCATCTATCTCCATTGGCTGGAAGCATCTATCTCCATTGGCTGGAAGCATCTATCTCCATTGGCTGGATGCATCTATCTCCATTGGCTGGCCGTATTTTTTTACATTCATAAACCACGTCGTGGGATGTGCTAAAACGATTCTAAAACAGCTTGTTCAGTTATGTTACCTCATTATCTAGCAAGCTAACAACCTGGTAACTTTACCAGTACATCCAAACATTTCACGGAACAGAAACAATGGAAAAGGGATAGCTTAGGAAATGTTGCTTTTGAAACAATGTAGAAACCTAATATTCCACAAATTACTTTGTAATTTCAATGGCAGGTATTTGTATCAACATTTTAGCTTTTATAATAAACACATGGCTTTATAGACTTGTTCGTTTCTAGGGCACAACATAAACTCAGCAAAAAAGAAGGACCCTGTCTTTCAAAGATAATTTGTAAAAATCCAAATAACATCACAGATCTTCACTGTAAAGGGTTTAACACTGTTTCCCATGCTTGTTCAATGAACCATAAACAATTAATGAACATGCGCCTGTGGAACGGTCATTATGTCACTAACAGCATACAGACGGTAGGCAATAAAGGTCACAGTTATGAAAACTTAGGACACTAAAGAGGCCTTTCTGCTGATTCTGAATAACACCAAATGAAAGATGCCCAGGGTCCCTGCTCATCTGCGTGAATGTGCTTAAGCATACTGCAAGGAGGCATGAGAACTGCAGATGTGGCCAGGGCAATAAATTGCAATGTCAGTACTGTGAGACGCCTAAGATAGCGCTACAGGGAGACGGGACGGACCGCTGATCGTCCTCGCAGTGGCAGACCACGTGTAACACCTTCACAGGATCGGTTCATCTGAACATCACACCTGCGTGACCGGTTAAGTATGGCAACATCAACTGCCCGAGTTACACCAGGAACGCACAATCGCTCCATCAGTGCTCAGACTGTCTGCAATAGGCTGAGAGAGGCTGGACTGAGGGCTTGTAGGCCTGTTATAAGGTAGGTCCTCACCAGACATCACCGGCAACAACGTGGGAACAATCCCACCGTCGCTGGACCAGACAGGACTAGGAAAAAGTGCTCTTCACTGGCAAGTCGTGGTTTTGTCTCACCAGGGGTGATGGTTGGATTCGCGTTTATGGTCGAAGAAACGTTACACCGAGGCCTGTACTCTGGACCGGGATCGATTTGGAGAGTGGAGGATCCGTCATGGTCTGGGGAAGTGTGTCACAGCATCATTGGGCTGAGCTTGTTGTCATTGCAGGTAATCTCAATGCTGTACGTTACAGGGAAGACATCCTCCTTCATGTGGTACCCTTCCTGCAGGCTCATCCTGACATGACCCTCCAGCATGACAATGCCACCAGCCATACTGCTCGTTCTGTGAGTGATTTCCTGCAAGACAGGAATGACATTGTTCTGCCATGGCAAGAGAAGAGCCCTGTTCTCAATCTAATTGAGCATGTCTGTGACCTGTTGGATCGGAGGGTGAGGGCTAGGGCAATTCCCCCCCAGAAATGTCCGGGAACTTGCAGGTACCTTGGTGGAAGAGTGGGGTAACATTTCACAGCAAGAACTGGCAAATCCGGTGCAGTCCATGAGGAGGAGATGCACTGCAGTACTTAATGCAGCTGGTGGCCACACCAGATACTGACTGTTACTTCTGATTTTGACCCACCCCCCTTTTGTTCAGGGACACATTTTTCCATTTCTGTTAGTCAAATGTCTGTGGAACTTGTTCAGTTTATGTCTCAGTTATTGAATCTTGTTATGTTCATACAAATATTTACACATGTTAAGTTTGCTGAAAATAAACGCAGTTAACAGTGAGAGGACGTTTCTTTTTTTGCTGAGTTTAGCTAGAATTCATACCGGCCCAATAGAGGCTCTATCTCAATTTGTCTGGTGCTCCTAGATTTTATGTGGTGCTTTTAACTTGTTAAAGTTGGAATGCGTAAAAAATGCGTTTTTTTAAATTGAGAGCCCTGGATGGATGTAGGGATCGAGGGGGATGACGCTGTGTAAGCCTCAGAGAATAGAGCAACATTGGTCAAAAGATTCAGTTTCTCTTTATGCTTCTGTATTTATATTATTTGCGTGTGTCTGTCTCTCTTGTCTGTGTCTCAGGGGTGATCCAGGACTCCCAGAAGGCAGCAGCGGTGGCCAGGTCCTTCTCTTTGAGCTGGAGGAACCAGGGAGACCAGCAGGGGGTACAGGAGCCCATGAGGTTCCGCAGCGCTACCACCTCAGGGGCCCCCGGTGTGGAGAAGGCACGCAACAACGTCCGACAGAAAGCCACAGGTGAACATACACACACATGCTACTGTAATGAAGTCATATTTGGCTAGTGCCAGTTCTGAGTCCATCTATGACACTACAGTGTAGACCAGACCCTCCATAGACTCCACAGTGAGTGAGTGTATATAAAAGCAGGGCATATGTACATTAGCCCAGGTGCTGGTGAGGGGCTCCACTCTAAGCACAAAGCGATAGCAGATGGTCTCCATTGTTCCTGTCAGATGTCATTGGCCAAAGTCAACATGTTTCTGTGTCAGTTCCCCGGCGCACACACACTCCCCTGGTGACGGACGTTGTTGCTTCATTGTTCAGATACAGTGAACAACATCCACTTGACTGATGGAGATGTCTCAGTCTAATGATCAGTTGAGCTCTCAGGCGATCCAGAGCAGAGATGAGCTGTCTCTAAACTAGCTAATCCCTAACGGAAGGGGATGAAAGTGTGACCCGCCTTGCTTGTTTCCTCACCCTCCTCCTGTCTCTGTCTGTCTGTCTGTCTCTCTGTCTGTCTCTCTGTCTGTCTCTCTGTCTGTCTCTCTGTCTGTCTCTCTCTGTGTAATGACTGATAGCATCTCTGCTCGCTGAAGAGCTTGTTGAGCCTGGACCAGATGTAGTCGGGCCTGAAGGAGGACTCTTAAAAGAGTGTGTGTGTGCGTGCAGACATGAAACGCCACCGCCTTAAATTCTTCCTTTTCTCTCGTCTAATTGGATTTCTCCCACATTGATCATCAAACATCCTGATATCCCTCCTCCTCCACCGCCCACTTCTCCTTGATAGAGGGCCCACACATCAATCCATGGACGTTTTTGATAGTTTCATTAAGAGTGTAATTAATGCTCATTAATATGCATAAAATGGCTAACAGTAGCGGTCTGTAGTGGAGACGATGCTATCTCCAAATGAAAGTGACTAATTAAATTGTGGTGTAGGCAGAGAATAGAATCCTCTTTCTCTTGCAATGCTCCTCTCTCTTTTAGATTAGGCCTGAAGTGCTGTCCACACACACTTCCCCAACGCCTTAACTTTGAAAACTGAAAATGTGTGTAATCTCATTTATGCCAATACGTACTTGGCAATGTTTTTCTGATGAGTAATTCCTGCGACATGGTGTTGAAATGACTGGGAACTAATAATAAATATGGTCATATTGTCCTATTGACTGACGACAGATGTATGATCTGAATTTGAGCCAGGTTGCCACGGCAGGACAAATAGTCCCGCAGCGAAAGGAAATGTGGATTATAGCACATTTTACATTTTTATAGGGGTTGATCTTTTTTTCGTAAGGGAAAATCTTCAGAAACCCTTTTTTAAACCTCAATTACACGACACATTTCAAATGTCCTGCATTGCAGGAAGGTTCTCCTGCAACAGGGTGATCAAATTAAGATCCTAGGTCTACTCATTTCAAACCAGAACCTTATTCTTTATTATGGAAATAATGTACTAGAATGCGATATGTGCGACACATGAATTGTGTCACTATAAAAGCTTGCCCCACTATAAAAGCTTGTCCCAGCCCTTTCCAGCTGCCTTTTGCTTTTCGTTTTGTTCGTGTATTATTATGGGATCACGTTACAAAGTTGTGTGTGGATGGAAATAAGTTGTCTTTACTGTGATGCACTCAAAGCCAGTTGTATTTGTCCTCTTCTGTCATGTGCATAGAGAACTAATTCATCTGGGCTTCAAATAAAAGCAACGCGTTGCATAAATGATGTCTCTCAAATGTAGACGGGTTCATTTAAAACATTTTTTTTTTTTTAGAATATGCAACGACAAATCTGGTAGAGCAGTGTCTGTTTTGATGAAGAGCCCTCAAGTGTCAAATGAATACGAGATCCAGACTCGGGGTTTAGGCTTTAATATATTCTGTCTTTTTTCTTTACACGGAAGTCTCAGTTAATAGTTCTTAATTTCCTGTCTCAGTAATTTCACTCTGCCTGTTTGTTTCCCTCTTAATGCCTGAAGTTGGAGTCACACAACAACAAAAAACCTTCTTACATTTTTCAAGCAAATTGACATGAATCACAGTTACACCTGCAGATCTCAAATTAGGTTTCAACCTAAGTGGATTTTGTCTTTAGTTATATTTTTCTGCACTTTCTTCCCCTCTTACAATTTTTATGCAAATGGTTAAATGTATTTGCCAGTGTCCTTCTGCTATTCTGCTCTATGATCTTATTGACTTATCCCCCCCTTCTCTCTTCCTCTTCTTTTTCCTCCTTCCTTCCTTCTCTCTCTCTCTCACTCTCTCTCTCTCTCTCTCTCTCTCTCTCTCGCTCTGTGATGGAAGCTAAGCGAAGCCAGTCTATCAGCAGCTGTGTCCATCTTTACGAGGCTCTGCCCGCTACTAAAAGCGTTCCTATGCTGCTTCACACTGTGAGCTCTTTCTTGCCTGGTCTCTCCTCCTCTTCCGGTAACTCTTGCTCTCACAGGCTTTCAGGTAAAGTGTTTCTGAGAGCTGTCTGTGTGGTGTCCTGTCTGTCACTACTCTATCTCCCGTCTCCTATTCTCCTGTCAGTCCCTCACTGTTTTATTAACACTCAGTGAAGTTGAAACCCTTGTTGTTTCTCACGGCTACTTACTGTCGTTTTGGATTGAAAGTAAAAAAGGATAATTGTCTGAATTGTATACTAATCTGTTCTAATGTTGATTACTGCATGTTCCTATTCCATCTCACTATGTGGCTAAAACAATGGAACCATTTTATCATTTTAAAGGTGCTACACAAGATTTTCTAGAATGTTTTGATTGTAATTGCAGAAAATGTCTATCTGGCACTAATAGTAGAATGATAGTGTTTCACAGTATTACTTACCCACCAGTGTTGTGAATGGCTAAGATATTCGCCTATTGATTTCTCCCACCGGATCGTCAAACTGGGAAGGCTGTTCTGGCTATGTTATCTAAAAGTACACCTGCTTGTCATACATCTCATTACAAAATAATGGGCATTAATATTTCTGGAGTTGGCACCCCTTTGCTGCTATAATAGCTTCTGCTCTTCTGGGAAGTCTTTCCACTAGATGCTGGAACATCGCTGCTGGGACTTGCTTCTATTCAGCCACGAGCGTTAGTGAGGCAGCACTTTGAGATATCAATTGATGTACGAAGGGCTATATAAATAAATTTGATTTGATTTGTATGGACCTCACTTTGTGCATGTGGGCATTATCATGCTGAAATGGAAAGGGCCTTCCCCTAAACTGTTAACACAAAGTTGGAAGCACAGTCGTTCAGAATGTCATTGTATGCTTTAGTGTTAAGATTTCCCTTCACTGGATCTAAGGGGCCCAAACCATGAAAAACAGCCCCAGACCACTATTCCTCCTCCACCAAACTTTACAGTTGGCACTATGCATTGGGGCATGGAGTGTTCTCCATGTAACCATCAAACCCAGATTTGTCCGTCGGACTGCCAGATGGTGAAGCGGGATTCATCACTCCAGAGAATGCGTTTCCACTGCTCCAGAGTTCAATGGCTGCGAGCTTTACACCACTCCAGCCGACACTTGGCATTGCGTATGATGATCTTAGGCTTATGTGTGGCTACTTGGCTATGGAAACCAGAGGCAGTTTGGATCTCTGTAGTGAGTAATGGAGCACAGGCGATTTTTACACGCTTTCAGCACTCAGCAGTCCCGTTCTGTGAGCTTGTGTGACCTACCACTTCGCAGCTGAGTCGTTGTTGCTCCTAAACGTTTTCACTTCACAATAACAGCACATTTAACGAAATGACTTGTATCCTATGACGGTGCCACGTTGAAATTCACTGAGCTCTTCAGTAAGGCCATTGTACTGCCAATGTTTGTCTATGGAGATTGCATGGCTGTGTGCTCGATTTTACACACCTGTCAGCAACGGGTGTGGCTGAAATAGCCGAATTCATTAATTTGAAGGGGTGTCCACATACTTTGTGTGTGTGTGTGTGTTTATATATATATGTAGCGAGCTCCAGAATCTATAGCAACCAGGAAATTAACTATTTCCGCTACTCTATCCATCCATATATATATGGATGGATGGATGGATAGAGTAGCGGAAATAGCAAATTTCCTGGTTGCTAAAATTCTAGAGCTCGCTCTATTTCAGTTTTTGTGAGAAAAAAAGCACTGAAGAGGGTAGTGAATCATTGTACCATCTAAACTGGAAGAAAAAAAATTGTTTTTACAGGTGTTTGAAGCTGGTGGACCAAAACATTTACATTACATTTAAGTCATTTAGCAGACGCTCTTATCCAGAGTGACTTACAAATTGGTGAATTCACCTTCTGACATCCAGTGGAACAGCCACTTTACAATAGTGCATCTAAATCATTTAAGGGGGGGGGTGAGAAGGATTACTTTATCCTATCCTAGGTATTCCTTGAAGAGGTGGGGTTTCAGGTGTCTCCGGAAGGTGGTGATTGACTCCGCTGTCCTGGCGCCGTGAGGGAGTTTGTTCCACCATTGGGGGGCCAGAGCAGCGAACAGTTTTGACTGGGCTGAGCGGGAACTGTACTTCCTCAGTGGTAGGGAGGCGAGCAGGCCAGAGGTGGATGAACGCAGTGCCCTTGTTTGGGTGTAGGGCCTGATCAGAGCCTGGAGGTACTGCGGTGCCGTTCCCCTCACAGCTCCGTAGGCAAGCACCATGGTCTTGTAGCGGATACGAGCTTCAACTGGAAGCCAGTGGAGAGAGCGGAGGAGCGGGGTGACGTGAGAGAACTTGGGAAGGTTGAACACCAGACGGGCTGCGGTGTTCTGGATGAGTTGTAGGGGTTTAATGGCACAGGCAGGGAGCCCAGCCAACAGCGAGTTGCAGTAATCCAGACGGGAGATGACAAGTGCCTGGATTAGGACCTGCGCCGCTTCCTGTGTGAGGCAGGGTCGTACTCTGCGGATGTTGTAGAGCATGAACCTACAGGAACGGGCCACCGCCTTGATGTTAGTTGAGAACGACAGGGTGTTGTCCAGGATCACGCCAAGGTTCTTAGCGCTCTGGGAGGAGGACACAATGGAGTTGTCAACCGTGATGGCGAGATCATGGAACGGGCAGTCCTTCCCCGGGAGGAAGAGCAGCTCCGTCTTGCCGAGGTTCAGCTTGAGGTGGTGATCCGTCATCCACACTGATATGTCTGCCGAAAGTAACTTTCATTTTGGTCCACCAGCTTGAGACAGCTGTAAAAATGATATTTCACAGCGATTTTGATGGTGCAATGATTCCCTACACTATTCAGTGCTTGTTTTCTCAGATAAACTGAAATTGAGCGAATAGTGTAGAATTTTTAGCAACCAGGACATGACAGTGATTTTCAGTAGATAACACAAACACACAGTCAGAACAATTTTCCCGGTTTGACAACAGATGCCACTCCGTCGGGTGGAATCAATAGCCGAATATCACAGCCAATCACAACACTGGTGGGTAAGTAATACTGTGAAACACTATCATTCCACTAGTAGTGCCAGATATATTAGACATTTTCCGAGAAATCCTATGTGTCGCACCTTGAAGTTGCTGGAGTTCTGTGTGGTAGAGCATGTCTTGTGTGCCGGATATGAGATGCCTGATGCATTGCTCTTAACCCTCTGTCCTCTCCTGGCTCCCTGGTCGTGGTGCCCAGATGTGGAGGAGGGCCAGTTGTCTGAGTGTGGGGGAGACGGGGAGCTGGAGGCTGGAGACAGCCCTCTACCACGCAGCAGCAGCACCTCCGACATCACACAGCAACTGACTGACACCTTCCCAGGTAGGGATACACCAATGAGTGCGCGAACACACACAGCGTGAGGGCGTGTTCTAACGTAGGCCATTTCTGCTGCCCTCTAGTGGAAGTATCTATACTGCCGCTAACAATAAGCCCATCTATACAGTGGTTGATGTGCTTTGAAGACTACAGGCTACAACAGTGGTTCCCGACCAGGGGTACTTATTCTATCCACAGGGGCTACTTGAGAAGTCTGATGAAACCATAGGTCTGCTTGTTAAATGTACATGAGGGGGTACTTCAGGGGTACTCTGGGCAGAGCTAAATTCAGTTGGTGGTACAGTAACCGAAAAAAGGTTGGAACCTCTGGGCTACAACTCATTCTGATCATGCATCTGGAGGATGTAGGGATAAGACTACAACAGTATTTATGACCAGGGGCTGTCTGCTGTGGGGGGTGGCTGTTTGTGTGTCCAGTGTGATTAACAGTCACTGTGACCTCCAGGCCACAAGAGGGAGAACTCCCCCAACAACTCCTGTGGCTCCGATGGCAGGGCGTCGGAAGCGAGGACAGACGGCGACCCGCCAGTGGTGAGAAACACACACCCGACGCAAAATCTGTGACCCTCTTACTTTGTTTGGTTATTTCAGCAGGGCATCTGTGGCGGTCTGATAGAGGCATCTCTGAAACAACCACTGATGACTTCTCCCTCTGTGCTCCCAGATTCTGATCCGGCGGAGCAGCAGTCCGGTCGAGCTGGACTACTCTGTAGAGGGACACAACAACTATGCAAGGCCCACGCTCCAGGAGAAAAGTGTGAGTGTGAGCAGCGAGACATCCAACGGCTACTTGAACGACGCTGACGGCAGCCTGCTGGCCTGGCAGGCCTTTGAGGAGGAGGCAGACACCCAGTCAGCCCAGATAGATGTCACAGCAGACACAGGGAGCCAGAGGAGCCTGCTGCTCAGCCACAATGAGGCCCTGGCAGGTACTGAACTGTACTGGTTGGGGGGGGGTGTTGATAAGGTTTCTGGGAGGACTGATTTTGGTAACCGAGGCTAGGATTGCATTGGTTTATATGGGATAAATACTGTAGCATATGGCCTTCAGGTTCAGTAGATTTGTGTTCTTTGGGGTTTGTCAGATTCAGGTGTTTGTCTGTGGGTCGTGTGGGGATTAATCTCAGAGCAGCCTGACCTTTCAGAGGATTAGCATAACCTTCATAGCCAGCCTCTGTCTGCTCTACAGTATCTTCCCCTGCCCTGCCTGCCCTCCCTCACCCTGGCCTATGAAGCTTTACAGAGAAAATACTCCCTCTCTCTCCACCTCTATCTAGCCTTGGACGTGTTCTGGTTTTACCACCTGCTCAGGGGTCTTTATTCAGCAGGCAGCTGGGCCTTTTGTTTATTAAGCTGTTTTTGGTATTAGGTTAACGCAGTATGGCTATTGAGGGAGGGCACATAAAGATGGATTGATTACTACTGTTACATGTTGACTGGGAAATGTTAGGTGAGAGTCTCCTTGCTATGAAGAAATGTTAGGTACGTCTTTGGAAAGTATCTCAAAATATTATCGTGGTTCAGCGTAGGTGAATATTTGGAAAAAACTGCTGTGGCTAATAGCTGTCAATTCTTGTCAAAAAAGAAAGAGTCCCTTAGCATAACCCCTGACCCGACACCATCCCCACCTCGTCTGTACTCTTACATTGATTCATTGTGAATTCTTGTGTTTGTGCTCCGTCAAGCTCCACTGTCTTCTGGTTGTCCTCTTGTTTTCTGTCCTGAGTGTTTTCTCTCCCCACTCCGCACCCCTGTCCCACCACCAGCAGCACCCCTGTCCCACCACCAGCAGCACCCCTGTCCCACCTCCAGCAGCACCCCTGTCCCACCTCCAGCAGCACCCCTGTCCCACCTCCAGCAGCACCCCTGTCCCACCTCCAGCAGCACCCCTGTCCCACCTCCAGCAGCACCCTGTCCCACCTCCAGCAGCAACCCTGTCCCACCTCCAGCAGCAACCCTGTCCCACCACCAGCTTTGCTCGTGCACACTGAGTGCCGGGACTTCCCCCATCTGCTGGAGAACACCGTTAGAGGTCGACCGATTTATGATTTTTCAAAGCCAATACCGATACAGATTATTGGAGGACCAAAAAAAGCCGATACAGATAGATCGCACGATTTTAAAAATAAAAACTTTTAAAATATATATATTTGTAATAATGACAATTACAACAATACTAAATTAACACTTATTTTAACTTAATGTAATACATCAATAAAATCAATTTAGCCTCAAGTAAATCATGAAACATGTTCAATTTGGTTTAAATAATGCAAAAACAAAGTGTTGGAGAAGAAAGTAAAAGTGCAATATGTGCTTAGTAAGAAAGCTAACGTTTCAGTTCCTTGCTCAGAACATGAGAACATATGAAAGCTGGTGGTTCCTTTTGAGTCTTCAATATTCCCAGGTAAGAAGTTATAGGTTGTAGTTATTATAGGAATTATAGGACTTTTTCCCTCTCTACCATTTGTATTTAATTAACTGTTGTTTATTGGATGTTCTTATAGTCACTTTAGTATTGCCAGTGTAACAATATAGCTTCCGTCCCTCTCCTCACTCCTACCTGGGCTCGAACCAGCAACACAAAGACAACAGCCACCACATCGAAGCAACGTTACACATGCAGAGCAAGGTAAACAACCACCCCAAGGCTCAGAGCGAGTGAAGTTTGAAACGCTATTAGCGCGCACCCCGCTAACTAGCCATCCATTTCACTTCGGTTACGCCAGCCTCATCTCGGGAGTTGATCGGCTTGAAGTCATAAACAGCGCAATGCTTGACGCACAACGAAGAGCTGCTGGCAAAACGCACAAGAGTGCTGTTTGAATGAATGTTTACGCGCCTGCTTCTGCCTACCACGCTCAGTCAGATACTTAGATACTTGTATGCTTGTATGCTCAGTCAGATTATATGCAACGCAGGACACGCTAGATAATATCTAGTAATATCATCAACCATGTGTAGTTAACTAGTGATTATGATTGATTGTTTTTTTATAAGATAAGTTTAATGCTAGCTAGCAACTTACCTTGGCTTACTGCATTTGCGTAACAGGCAGTCTCCTTGTGGAGTGCAACGAGAGAGAGGCAGGTCTTATTGCGTTGGACTAGTTAACTTTAAGGTTGCAAGATTGAATCCCCCGAGCTGACAAGGTGAAAGTCGTTCTGCCCCTGAACGAGGCAGTTAACCCACCGTTTCTAGGCTGTCGTTGAAAATAAGAATATGTTTTTAACTGACTTGCCAAGTTAAGTAAAGATTAAATAAAAGTGTAAAATAAAATTTGAAAAAATAAAATCGGCAAATCGGCGCTCAAATTTTCCGATTGTTATGAAAACTTGAAATCGGCCCTAATTAATCGGCCATTCTGATTAATCGGTCGACCTCTAGACACCATACATCAGTCTGTGTTGCACATGCCTCAGGACCAGGGTACTGCTACACCCCCTTTCTAGCCTGAACTGCCCACCTCCCTCTGTGTTGCACTGTGTTAATCCTATACCCACCCATCATGTGTGTTCAGCTGTGTGTGACTCTGGTGACTGGGGAAAATAAACCTCCTGTGTTGAATCACCTGTGTCCGGGGTGTGGACAGGCCTAGAGTTCTAGTGTTATATACAGAGTTTATACAGTAGTAAATCAGAGTTCTCTCTCTGCTCTATCTGGTCTTGCAGACAGCCGTGAGTGTCTGACTGATGATGTCAGCATCATCGCAGGCGGGAGCCTGACCGGCTGGCACGCTGACTCCGCCTTTGTGCTCTGGAGAAGGATTCTGGGTATCCTGGGGGACGTCAACAGCATCCGCTGCCCCAGGATCCACGCCAAGATGTTCAGTTACCTCTATGACCTCTGGCACAAACTGGCTAAGGTAAGCACTGCCCAGCCTTCAAACACTCTTATCAGCCCTGATGACATGTAATGTACAGTAAATTTGTCTCAGTCAATATTTTGTTCTGTCTGTTTTGTTCAGTCTGGCTAATGCAGTAGTGCCCTAATTGCAGATCCGGGACAACCTGGGCATCAGTGTGGATAACCAGTCATCTCCTCCCCGGCCTGTTTTCATCCCTCCACTCAGAATGCTGGCCTCCTGGCTCTTCAAGGTAACTCAGCGGTTCAGAGGTCCACTGCCTCTACGTGCATCACCAAACTAAGAACTATCAAATACATGCATGTGACTATAACCGTGTGACCTGGTCTCTCTCCCTTCCGCCTCTCTCCTTCACTCCTGTTCTCTCCCTCTGTCCTCCTCTCCTTTTCCCCCAGGCCACCATGCTGCCTGCAGAGTTCAAGGCGGGTAAGCTGCAGGCCTATAAACTCATCTGTGAGATGATGACCAGGAACCAGGACGTGCTGCCCAACAGTGACTTCCTGGTCCATCTCTACCACGTCATGCACAAGGGCTTCACCAGCGTGGACCAGGTAATTTTCTGTTTTATCCTAAGCATGCTTTAACTAGCCAGTAGGAGGGGTTCATGTGAGACAGATAAGGCCAAGAGGAAGCCTGACGAAGAACCACAGTATTTGAAACATTGCCTCTATAACTCTGATAGCACCTAAACTGTGCTGTCATTCTCCTGTGTTCATGTGCTTTTCTTGATGTAGATTCCAGTAACTAAGGCCAGAAGAAGGAGCCACTGTCAAACACAAGAGAATGGGACTGCTCTTGCAGCCACCTGCCAATAAACTGTACAGCTGGGATCTGTTGCATTGTGGCTGTACTTCCACTCATAACCACTAGATGTGGCTATCATCAAAGGCATCTTAGGTTTTGTTCCATGGTCCTCTAGATAGAGGAGGAGAATGATGAGATGCTCGGTTGCCGGTACATAGCACATGTTTGTTGACATATGTCCTGCTGATGATGACATTGTGTATACCTAACCTTTACCGTTTTAACTTAATCTGGACTGGCTGAGGTAAATGTGAAGATGGTTGATGAAGCTGGTGAAGTATTATATTGCGTGTAGGTAAGGCTCACCTGGGTTCAGATCAGTGGAGTTAAGTGTTCTCTAGTCCTTTACTCTCTCTAGACCTCTCTCTCTGTCTCTTTGGGAGGACAGCCAACCGGTGGTGATTGTGATGGCACACTGTTTTGGCATGTTGTCTCGTCTCAATTCAGCATGGTCCTCCTCTAGCTAGCCACTCCCTGCCTAGCTGGCTGGCTACTCTTCACATTTGGCAGAGGTCCAGTCCAGCCTACTGAGTGGGGATAAAAGAGCCCCCCCCCCCCCCCCCCACACACACACACACACACAAAAACAAAGACAAGCAAGGGAGAGAGAGAAAGAGATTGATGGAAGGGGGGGAAACTGTGAATAAATTAGTTTGTTTTGTGCGTGTATGCTCTGCCCACGGGTTTATATTGCGCTTTGGCAGAGCGACAAGCTTATTAGAATGTTTTCCATGTCGTTAAATAATGTTTGAGCTCCTGCCGTGTATACGTGATTAATTAAGGATTGACGTCTGTTGCACTCCGTTGGAGTGACACGTTGGCTGGGGCTGTGGAGGAGAGGGGGGTCCTGGGGAACGCGCTGTGGAGAAATGAGGGGGCCGGTGCAGAGGGACAGCGTGGCATTCTCCTTTCCAGCTTTTGTTGTGCCTAAATATAATATGGGGCCTGGGCCGCCAGTGTTGAGCTGGCTGGGCGCTGGAGCGTGCTCAAATTGGCCAGAGAATGAGTCCTAATGTCACACAATGGAGGGACAGCCCAGCCGCACGCCTGCTTTACATAAGAACGTGCCTCTTACTCCATCCCCCTCCCTCTATCCCAGGGATGTTAAACTAATTTTGTTTATTTCCTTGTCGTCACAATTTGCTGAAGATAGTCCTCTATCCGTCGTTTTTGGAATTGTCGATACTCCCTGTCATCCCCAACTGTCTAGCTTAATTTGTATGATCATTAGTGAGCTGGACAAAGCCAAGAAACGGTATAAATATAGGTCCATTATCGCTACACAGTTTTGATTTGGTTTTAGTCATTTTTAAATATATTGAGTTTGCCCCTCCCCCCAACCACCAGATTGGACCCTTCCTGTGTATGTTGTACGTTTGACCCCTGTTCTATCCGCTCTATCCACCATTCCTTACAGTATCCCTCCAAATCTAATGTTCTTCTCTCTTTAGTCTACTCTGTCCCACTCCTACGCTCCCCACATATTTGTCCACATTTCTTTGTTTTTAATGGACTGTTTGGTACTTTTTAAAGCACTGCACGTTTGCAAATATAACATGGCAATGTTTTTCACTGAAAAGGAGGGGCTGTGAAGGAGTGTACACCCCATGGCTGCCAAGGTCAATGGTATTGTCCAGGCTCTCTCTGTCTCCGTCCACTGAGCCTGCCGTGGCATGGCCACGAGACAATTGGCAAGGCCTTGGGCCAATGGTAGTAATCTATTTTCTAACTCTAAGAGTGCTGTATGTATATCAGCCTAATGTGAAGGGTTGTTTTTCTTTTTTGTGCATCAAAATGGGCCTTCTATGAACCGTGTGTTTTGTTTGCTGGGTGTGAGCCAGTCAGTAAACATCTCTCTCACACCTGCTCTCCCTATGCACAACCATAGGTTTTTCTATTCACCTCAATTTATCAGTGAAGAGAACAGGGATTGTTTCATCTGTGTAACGGAGGCCTGGGGAGAGGGGGGGGGGGGAAATGTGACAGTTGAGTTCTTTTGCGGTTGAAAACCTCAGCGGCTTAGTTGATGATGAAACCTTTGAAAAGGACCTCTACACCTTGACAGATTAACAGGAGAGGTCTATCTATTAGCCTGGACTGGGAAACCCCTCTTCTACACACACTTGCTGTCATCAGAACTTAGTCATGCTATGATTTCAGTCTCATACAATAATGACCAGTAAATTGTGAAATATTTCATTAGTACAGAGCCTTTAAAAAGTATTCACACCCCTTGACTTTTTCCACATTTAAAAAAAATATATTTTTTTTTCTTTTTACAAAGTGTGATTAAAAATGTGACAGTATTTCGTGTAGATCATTGACGGGAAAAAAAACGTCAAAGTGGAATACAAATATGAACATTTGTAAAACATATTAAAATAAAAAAAATAACTCTAATAGTGGTGTTTCAGAAACGATTCATACCCTTTGACTTATTCCGCATTTTGTTCTTACAGCCTGAATTGAAAAGTTAAAAGTGTTTTTTTCTCACCTATCTACACACAATACCCCATCATGACAAAATATACTGTATATATTTTTTTATAGAACATTTATTGAAAATTCCGAATTATTTAATTTACATAAGTATTTGCACCCCTGAGTCAATACTTTGTAGAAGCATCTTTGGCAGCAATTACAGCTGCAAGTCTTTCTGAGAGCTTTCCACACCTGGATTCTGCAACATTTGCCCATTTTTTTTATTTTTATTTTTTTCTAAATTCTTCAAGCTCTGTCAAACCATTTTTAAGTCTTGCCATAGATTTTGAAACCGATTTAAGTACAAACTGTAAGTTCCATTCAGGAACATTCACTATCTTCTTGTTAACCAACTCCATTGTAGATTTGGCCTTGTGTTTTAGATTAATTCAGCAGTAACCTAAACTAACCTATCTCCCAGTGTCTGTTAGAAAGCAGACCGAACCAGGTTTTCCTCTAGGATTTTGCCTGTGCTTAGCTCCATTCCCTTTTTTAAATCCTGAAAATGCCCAGTCCTTAACGACTACAAGCCTATCCATAACATGATGAAGCCACCACTATGCTTGAAAATATGGAGAGTGGTACTCATTTGCTTTGCCACATGTTTGCAGTATTACTTTAGTGCCTTGTTGCAAACAAGATGCATGTTTTGGTGTATTTTTATTCTTTACATGCTTCCTCCTTTTCACTCTGTAATTTAGGCTAGTATTGTGGAGTAACTAAACTCAGCAAGAGAAGAAATGTCCCTTTTTTAGGACCCTGTCTTTCAAAGATAATTTGTAAAAATCCAAATAACTTCACAGATCTTCATTGTAAAGGGTTTAAACGCTTGTTCAATGAACCATAAACAATTAATGAACATGCACCTGTGGAACGGTCGTTAAGACACTAACAGCTTACAGACAGTAGGCAATTAAGGTCACAGTTATGAAAACTTAGGCCTCTTTAGTGTCCTATCTACTGACTCTGAAAAACACCAAATGAAGATGCCCAGGGTCCCTGCTCATCTGTGTGAACAAGCCTTAGGCATGCTGCAAGGAGGCATGAGGACTGCAGATGTGGCCAGGGCAATAAATTGCAATGTCAGTACTGTGAGACGCCTAAGACAGCGCTACAGGGAGACAGAACGGACAGCTGATTGTCCTCACAGTGGCAGACCACGTGTAACAACACCTGCACAGGATTGGTACATCCGAACATCACACCTACGGGGCAGTTACAGGATGGCAACAACTGCCCGAGAAGGAATGAGCGTTACACCGAGGCCTGTACTCTGGAGCGGGATCGATTTGGAGGTGGAGTTTCCGTCATGTTCTATGGAAGTGTGTCACAGCATCATTGGACTGAGCTTGTTGTCATTGCAGGCAATCTCAATGCTGTGCGTTACAGGGAAGACATCCTCCTCTTTCAAGTGGTACCCTTCCTGCAGGCTCTTCCTGACATGACCCTCCAGCATGACAATGCCTCCAGCCATACTGCTGTGCATGTTTTCCTGCAAGACAGGAATGTCAGTGTTCTGCCATGGCAAGCGAAGAGCCCAGATCTCAATCCCATTGAGCATGTCTGGGACCTGTTGGATCGGAGGGTGAGGGCTAGGGCCAATCCCACCAGAAATGTCCGGGAACTTGCAGGTGCCCTGGTGGAAGAGTGGGGCAACATCTCACAGCAAGAACTGGCACATATTGTGCAGTCCATGAGGAGGAGATGCACTGCAGTACTTAATGCAGCTGGTGGCCACACCAGATGGTGAATGTTGATTTTACTGGAGTTGCAGCAATGAGAAGACTGTAACTACCAATTGGATACCACAAAATTGGGACGAAAAAGGGATAAAAGTACCAACAACAAAAAAATGTGAGGTATAGATCGATCATTCTCATTGACAGCAAGTCTAAGAAGTGGTAGATCTGTTTGCTCTATTTCCATGCTTCCTGTTCTTTAAGTTATGTTTTTGCACACCAGCTTCAAACAGCTGAAAATACATTATTTTTGGTTATTGGAAAGATATTTCCCAGTAGTTTCGATGGTACAGTGATTCTCTACACTGCTTGCTTGTTTAGTCACAAACTTTAATTTGGCAAACTATTTGAATTTTAGCGATTTCTGCGTATTGCACCTGTTATATCCAAAAAGTATTTTTTTAAAGTATTCAACGAGAGCGGGTTGAATACTTACCGACTCAAGACATTTCAGCGTAAAATTTGTAAAAACAGAATTCCACTTTGGCATTATGAGGTATTGTCTGACAACAACAAAAAATCTAAATGTAATAGATTTTTAATTCAGTCTGTGATGCAACAAAGTGGAAAAAGTCCAGGGGTGTCAATACTTTGTAAAGGCACTGGAGAGACTGAGGCTCATTTCCTGTGTGCCTTCAAACACGGCGGAATGAAAGGGTTTTACGAAGCCTCCTGTCGGGGTAGTGTTAATGCACCTTTTGTTGAGAAGAGCAGAACAGGCCAATCCCACTGCCAACCCTCAGCCTCACCACACAGGACCAATTCCCATCTCTACTACCACACATTCATTTCACAACCAAGCTCCCTCTACTTACATGCACAATGGAAATGCTTTGTAGGTTTGTCGCTTGCCTTAAAATGCTCATTTCAGGCAATCAGCCGACAGTTTGTTGGCAGCTAATTACCACAGACTGTTCACCACATTACGCCTTTCAGAGGTCAATTACGTCAGAAATGACGGTAAAATGGGCCTCCAAGCCCTAATGCTCCAAACCAATTTCTGTCTTCTGCCGGCACTGTGTATGTTTTGACTTGTTCCTTATTGCCTGCTTGTTTTTATATTCTTCCTTTGTTCCCCCTGTTCTGTGTTTACAAAGGCTTCATTTGAGGTGATTAATGTAGCGGGTGGGTGGGTTGGGAGGGGCAGAGTGGGGGTGGAGGTGTGCAGTGTGCCGGGTGTTTGTTGAGGTGCACTGGGGCTTAGGACTCGGGGAGACACGGCCACTGTTTGAACGACCTGATTTACACACATTTACAGCTACCCAGAAGGCAGGTGTTGCCGGGCCTGGATTTTGTCTGTGCACACACACACACACACACACACACACACACATATACACACACACACATATATATATATACACACAAACTGGCTTAACAAAGATAAGCGGGCCAACCAGTCTCCCCTTATGTAGGCCTTTCCATTCTTATCTCATAAAGAATTTCAGTTCACTCCTGACATTTAAGGCAACATGGCTGTACTTTGACATCGGGGTAATAAGATGGTCGTCAACCATTGTTATTATGGAGCTGTACTATCTGCCCACGTATAGAGAAATCCCTCTTTTAATGTCAGCACCCATCTGGCCAGAGAGCGCACTGTGTACCTGAACAATACCTTATCCCTGGCTTTAATTACGTGCGTGGAAAGTTGCAGGTCTTTTGTTCCACCATTCTCCCCCCTTTGTGCTGTTATCAACCCATCTGCTGCTGCCTCTTTCTCCCATTCCCCTCTCTTTTCCTCCTCCACCTCGTTCCCCTCTCTTTTCCTCCTCCACCTCGTCCCCCTCTCTTTTCGTCCTCCACCTCGTTCCCACTAATTTTTTTGTTTTTGTATAAAGATGGACTGTGAAATTAGGTGCACTCCTGAGTGCACTGTTGTCATGTTTATGCTAATTTTGGAAGGACTACTATGCTACCATTCCTTTCCAGAGCTCAGTGCCTGTCCATTCCCACAAATACACTCAGAAATACATGCAACCTGCTTACAAAACAGGTGTGGTTTTTACTGACCATTCAACCAATCAATCCATTGACCATAACCATCTGTGTGGTATGTGTGTGTGGTCCCTCCCAGGACGTTCTGAACACGGTGATCCGTTCCTTTTCCCCGCGGTTCTTCTTCCTGGGCCTGCCTGGCTTCACCATGCTGGTGGGAGACTTCATCACCGCTGCAGCACGCGTCCTCAGCAACGACTCCTCCGAGGTACGCAGGTCTACACACTCACAATATGACACGTCTTACATTGTAATAGCTACAATTGAATTATATCAGTTGGCTAATGTAAATATTAAAATGCAATATTTGATGTAATAACATTTACGGTCATTAAACATAATGTACTGAACATCATTCTGAAGTTCAGAGTGGAGTGTGTTGAATTCAACACAAGGCCATAAGGCAGCCGCTCTTGGATGAATTTCCAGGAAGCATAATGTTTCATGTTCTGTAGCCGTGATGATGGAAGTCTTTTATTTTCCTCTGAAAGGCTCCGAGGATAGAAGCACAGACCGTCCTTGGGTCGCTGGTCTGTTTTCCCAACCTTTACCTACAGATTCCACTACTGCAGACCGTTCCCGGAACTGATGACATCGTCGTCGGGAACGAGGACATCAAGGTATTCAGAGTTCTTCCATGTCCTTTTGACCTTTTAGTAAATACTCAGACAGCAAACCCATTTAGAAAAAAATGTATAGCAGTTCCCTGTAGTTACAAAATGTGTACTTTGATGGATAAGATGGAATGTTTGGATGGTATGTGAAGTGGATTGATCATTATCATGTCTTCTCTCTGCCCTCTCCCTTCAGGACTATCTGGTCAACATCTTACTGAAGACGGCACGGAATGAACCCTATGAAGCGGCCAGGTATGGAGGGTTAGGGGTGCAGAATAAAGGTGGTTTGGAAGCAATGGGACTGATTTTGTATCGAGTGGATTAAGGTTCATATTTCAAATAAGTAGTGTATTGAAATAAAATATTTGATGAATTGTTTAATTCAAGAAAGAAGTATTGTGAGTTAGTGAAATTGAACAGAGATACAACACCAGAAAGTGAGTAAAATGGTCCCATAGCGTATATCAGTATTCTCACTGGTCTGCTGTGTGTTCTAGGTGTATAGCTGTATGTAGTCTGGGCCTGTGGGTATGTGAGGAGCTGATGCAGCAGAATATTCACCACCAGGTGGAGGATGCCATCAATGTTCTGGGCGTAACACTAAAGGTCAGTGTGTTTTATGCGTCAGCGCCTGTGAGTGACAACATGCTCTGTGGTGTGACTGAAACATATTTTTTTTGAAGACCTCTGCTCCCCTGTCCATCGGTGGTTAGATGCAGAGGGAACCAGTGCTTTCTGGGGTTTTTTCTGGGGGGGGGGGGGAGCTCGAGGGCTGTGGCGTAATTTCCAGGCCACTCGCTCGGGGGGAGCTTGAGGGCTGTGGCGTAATTTCCAGGCCACTCGCTCGGGGGGGGGGGAGCTTGAGGGCTGTGGCGTAATTTCCAGGCCACTCGCTCAGTGGATGCAGGCCAATTTAAGAAACCACATCTCCCCTCTAGTTTACTACTATTGCAGTACTTCTCTCTAATGGCGCAGTAATCACTTCCCAACCCAACTTGACACACACTCAGCTGGCCCAAAATAAAGGAGATGTTGGGGGGGGGGGTGGAGGCAAGGGAGGGCTGCTTTTCTAAAAGCAGGTGCTAAACTCTCACGGTCTCTTTTTGTGTTGGGCCATTTCTGCATTGTCTACCCGTGTTATATGTCAAGAGGCACTCAGCCAGAAAACAGGAAGTTCCATTTCTGTGCCCTGAATTCCAAATCACTATGTTCAGCTGTCTGCCAGTCAGTCCATTAATGAACTGTAATTTGAAAGAAAGGTCATTGCAGAACCAAGACATTTTCATACGTTTTTCTGTTGTGCCAGATGGTCCCCATCCTAGTTTTGTACAACTACTCATCCTACGACTTCCCGGAGTTTTTAACCTGGATATCTTGTTCTCCTGTCCCTTCTCTGGTCAGTTTGGGAACAAAGCTGTGGCTCAGGTAGCCTGTGACCTGTTCCAGCTCCTCATCTCTCACTGGGAACACCTCCAGAGGCTAGAGCGCTCTCTCCCAAAGAAAATCATTGAGGCAGGTTAACACAGCTCCTCTTCACCTTCCTGATATGAGACATGCATATTCACTATCACTCGCGAAAAACATGTCGTCAAAGTATCCATATCTTGTTTTTTTCGTCCCATGCAGATCTTTGTGGCCACTATAGCATTTCTGTTGCCGAGTGCAGAGCACTCGACAGTGGAGGCTGACAAAAAGGTACAGGAAATTGAATGAGCATAAAATGGCTGAAGTCTGAAGGAGCCTTTCTTTCTAGATGTAGCAAGTGCATTTGCTCAGGAATCTTGTTCTGTCTCCCCCATCCTGCTTTTTGTCTCTTTCTCTCTCTCCAGCCCTGACTCTCTCACTTTCAGTCCCTCCTTACCTCTCACCATTGCTCATCTCCTCCCTAGCTGCTTTACTAATTATATTTGCCTGCATGAGGCTTCATTGTGTGTGTGGAGGGCACTGGGCTAATGGAAAAGCCTCTCCTCTCTTTGTGTGACTCAGCTAATGGTGTCTTTGCTGCTGTGCCTGCTGGACTGGTGCATGGCCATGCCCCTGAGTATGCTGCTGGAGCCCATCACCATGCCGGTGCTGGAGGACCCCACATCCCACAAGGCCCCTCTGCTCGACTACATCTACAGGGTGGGTAAAAGAAAAGAATAGTGTCGTAGTAATTTGTCTAACCCCCAACACAGCCCTCTTCAGAAGCCCTATTTGACATTTAAAATGTGTTCCATGCCGCCTTGGAAATTAAGTTTCCAATTTCTGCTTCCTGTTTCTACTGTTATGTGAGAATGTCCACCAAACTACCTCACCTGTTTGGTAATGCACATGTGATACTCAAAAACATACATTTATAACAGGGAAGTATTTTATCTGACTTTTTCCCCGATTGGGTGTTTGAACACCTATTTGGGGCGGCAGGTAGCCTAGTGGTTAGAGCATTGGACTAGTAACCGAAAGGTTGCAAGATCGAATCCCCGAGCTGACAAGATAAAGACTGTTCCTAGGCCGTCATTGAAAATAAGAATTTGTTCCTTTACTGACCTGCCTAGTTAAATAAAGGTAAAATAAATGTTTTTTAAAAAAGACTCATTTTGTGATTAAACGCAGAGGAAGAGGCTGAGAAATTAGTTATTATTCAGTGGAGGTTTGACAGATGCGGTCAAAGACACCTTTATTTGGATGTCACCCCTGATAAGAAATGGTCAAATTATTTAAATATGCCTTTGTCCTCTTGATAAGCCTGGATTTAAAAGCCTGTCTACTTTTTGAGTTGAATATCTCTTAATATGGGAGAGACTGCAGCTGCTATGTAGGAAATAAATACATTTCATTGGTTGTTCTATTGTGCACATGCAAGTAAAGTGTCCCTTTTTAGTATCATCATTGGTTAAGCAGCGTCCCTGAACTTACTGAAATGCTGGTCCTCTTGTTTTTTATTTGGACAACATTTAATGTAATAAAACCAGAAAAATATCGCAATCACACAAAATACATGTCCCTACTGGTCTCCCATACCAAACAGACTTTAAACTATACCCCCCCCCCAAAAAAAAACACTTTATTTTAAATATTTTATTCTCAGTCTTTTCAGCTAGGCACTCATTTACATACCAGTAAACCTCACAAAATGAGTAAAGCGTTTTGTCTAGTTTGTGCATCTCTTTTGGATTTGTTATAGTAACTATTTAGTTGTTTCTCATACCGAATCGTCAATGAACAGATTCAACTTAAAAGTGACCCATTCATACGCCGATGAATAAAGATGGAACATTTCTGCACCTCTGCTGAGGATTTGAGCTTTTGGTCGTTGGTGTATTTGTGTCTTAACAGCATGAGGCTGGTCTGTGCAAAAGGCATGATTGCTCTGGACCTTATTGGTTCACTGGACCTCCATGCCGTGTACTCCATCTGCTCTCTGCCTGCCTCAGCAGCTGCACCCTCGCTCTGTTGTTGTGTGTTTGCTTGTGTACATGTTTTTGTGCATCCATGAGTGTGTGTGCATATGTGTCTACACGTATCCATGTTTGTTCGGGTATGTGTTACCTTCCTGGAACTGTTGCTATGCGAGGTGCAGCCACTTAGTCGTCAAGCAAGCAGAAGCTTTTTTTCCCCCCGTCCACAGAGGAACCACTTTGGGGCTTTGGTGTGGCAGCTGTTTGGTTCTGGTCTTTTCACCATAAACCCCCCCCTCCCCCCATGCCCAGAGGACTGTAAGGCATTATAATCCACATACTGTCTGCATTTCCCCACACAATACTGTTTCAGATGACAGGACCTGCACCTCTCCTCTGAGGCTCAGCCAACTGTGTGTATGTGTGTGTGTGTGTGTGTTTTGAATGGGATTAGCCATTCATTTACATAGACCAGCCTCCACAATGGGTTTACCAAGTCCACCCTCTGTGTGAGAGGCCCCACAGTTGCTATTGTCTGGTATGTCAGGCGTAGCTTCCAAATGGTCTTTTCCTTTTTACATTTTTTACATTTTTTTTATTACAATAAACAAAAACCTACTTTGACAAAAACCAGTAGACAACTTATCATTTACATACTTCCACCTACTTCCAAACATAGGTGTTTGTGTGAGTGTCTGAGTGCGTGTGTTTGTGTGTGCATGCGGGTGCTTGTTTGTGGCAACATGAGCAGAGGGATAAAGTCTTAATTAAATCAAACAGAGGTAACCTGGCCAATCAGTGTAATCAACTGGACTACCACATCTTATCTAGCCCTGCCAAACCAACGGACAGATGCCGCACCATCTGTTATGCAGATCGATACTCACTCATCACAGGAGAAATGTGGCAGTGAAGCACCTCTTCTCCCTCAGGTGGAGGCTTACCATGGCAACAGACCATATAGTACCCCTACGTATGTGCCTGAACCATTCAGTGCTCGCGTCCCTACCCGGACCGTCTGCGTTTGAGATTACTGTATCCTTTTACATTGACTTGCCTAGTTACTTCCTTACTCTGTTTCAGTTACTGGAAGGTCAATGTTGTTCAGGTGTTCACTGTCTCCCGCTGCCGGCTAGTCCCAACTGATATTCTGTAACTCTCAGGTAGACTGAGTACTGTTTGTATGAGTGTGCAATGTGTCTAATTTCTGAGTCCCATGTATTTGTTAATGCTGTGCAGTTAGCCACACAAAGAAACCACAGCAGTGACTGCATGCAAGGCTCCCACTGTCTTTCTCCTGTGGTGTTTTTAACTCCTACCCTCTGTCCCGTAGGTGCTACACTGCTGTGTCTCTGGCTCCAACCTGCACACCCAGCAAAGCCACTACCTCCTGAGTCTGTCTGACCTCTCCACTGACTACGACCCCTTCCTCATGCTGGGCCAGGTCCAGAGCTCAGAGCCCCTTCTCTCGCACACCGCTGCAGACTTGGGCAGCCTGCTCACCGTGGCCGAGGGTAAGGAGACCAGAGACCTCGCCGCCGTCCCCGGCCTCACTACTGTCTCCAGCACAGCGTGGGGCAGAATGGGGAGACGAGGTGCCACCCGTTTAATACCTGCTGTGTGGGAGATTGCGCTGGGCTGACGACGAAATGAAAGGAGGGCTGTGTGACAGTGTGCGTTTGTGACAGAGAGTGTGTGTGTGTGTGCGTGTGCGTGTGTGACAGAGAGCGAGAATGCTTGTGAGTGCCCTGTCATCTAAGGTGTGTGCCTAGCTGCTGCTGTTGGTTTTCTACATTACTCTTCCTCTTCCAAACCACCTGGGAAATGAGCAGTGGGTGAACTACATGGCGATGTAACCTTTAATATGTTCCCTTCCATTTGGAGCTTGCTACTCCATTAAATGTAAATGTTTTTAACTAACATTGACGAGACTAACTCATGGAATGGAATGTTTTAAGAGGTAGGCATTAGCGCTCTGCCCCAGGGACAGGGCCCATTTATAAAAGAGACATCTAAAAATGATTTTTATTAGTGACCTTGTAGTGTCATTAGGTTATGTATTAGAGTATTCCTCTGCTCATCCAGAAGTCCGTTATTTCGACAACAAGAACCTAGCCGTTGATGCAATGTTGGCGAAGCCTAGCTGAAATATCTAGCTTATGTCATTACTTTTCATACAGCGCTACAAAGTCCAGATAGAAATAACAAACGGCCTCAGAAGACCAGCCAAAGAGCACTATGCATTTCCCTTTCAGCTCACATTGATTAAGTCTCATCAAAGGCCCTGTGCATCTACAATGCGGCGCACCGCCCGCTCTCTAAAGAGCTTTCTCCACTTTGATGAGCCATGATGGTATTGATAGCACTGTCACTATGCAGAGCTTGTCTTGTTTTCCCCACGTCGTAACATGGCATCCCTTTTTCATTTTGGCGTAGTCCTGAGCATGTGGATCATTTACATAGATCTGATTCGGGGGAGTAGTGCTCTGTTCACTGTTGCTTTAAACTTGTCCGTCTCATTAGCACCCTGCTGGTCTTTTCTCTCCTGCCGTTGTAACAGACTCAATAGCCTTTTCAAAGTCGTCTCCTATGATTAGATGCTACCTACTTGCGGCAGAGGTGTGCCATTGTGAGAAATGAAAAACGACCCCATTAGTGATTTTATAATGGGTAAGCTAGCTTTGTGTTGAAAAGGTGAGCGGATTGAGAGCACGTCTGCCCGTGGGTAATGTGGTTCAGAAAGACGGCGGCCCAAGTTCAAGGTGTTCAATTCTGTATCCTGACTTCACTGTATGAAATACACTGATCACATCTGGCGAATGCACGCGGACTTTGAAATGGTTTGTCTCTGCCCTACAGAGAAGAAAAGGCGGAACGTGGAGCTGATCCCTCTGACAGCACGGATGATCATGACCCACCTTGTGAACCACCTGGGCCACCATCCCCTCAGCGGTGGCCCCGCCCTCCTGCACAGCCTGGTCAGTGAGAACCACGACAACCCCTTTGTGGAGTCATCAGAGCTCTCCTCTGAGGTGTTCAAGAGCCCCAACCTGCAGCTGTTTGTGTTCAACGACAGCACCCTGGTGTCCTACCTCCAGGTGCCCTCGGAGCCCTCTGGTCCAGGGGAACCCCACGACAACTCCTCCCAGGTGCGCGTCATCGTCAGGGACATCTCTGGGAAGTACTCCTGGGACGGAGGGGTTCTCTACCGCACCCAGGAGGGAGTCAATGGGATGCATCAGGCGAGTGAAAACTCCTCCAACCACTCCACCACCAAGCCCACCTCGCCGGGGACCACTGAGCTCTCCTGCCCCCCAGACTGGGACTCCCAGTCAGGCTGTGAGGAGGTGGATGTCCTGGACCAACTCCTGGAGGACCTTGGCAACAGCAGCCCGGAGTGCCTGCCCCAGCCCCGGCTGAGGCTCAACCAGCCAGCCCCCTCTCCCTGTGGGATGAACCTGGAGCTGGAGGGGGCCATCGTGGAGGCCATCCTCAGGCAGACACAGCAGGAAGAGGAGCAGGTGAAGAGGTGGAACGCAGACGTGAGCGTCAAGGCCGCCAGCCAGAGAGAACCCACTCCACAGGAGCCTAAAGCCCCTTTCTACTTCTGCAGACTGCTACTCAACGACCTGGGCATGAACTCATGGGACCACAGGTACAGAGCCGAGCACAACACCACCACGAACACAGCTGTAGACTAGTTAGGAGAATACCTCGCAGAGAGAGAGAAAAAGAAAGGCCGGAAAGGCATGGCAGGGTGTGTAGCCTGTTAATCTTCTCTCCACAGGGCAACTGTGCCCAACTGTTTTCACTCAGGTCCACCTCGACAGGTGGCATCCTTGTAATGAGAGGCTCGCACCTCTGGGGAAGGAAGCAGAGACCCCCTCCAGTAGATTAGTACTGTCTCCGAGCCCAATTTAAACCTCTACACCTGTTATTCCTCAGACCAAAAACCCAACTGAAAACATGGAACTTTCCTATCCTACTTTCAGTCTGTCTTTTACCATTCAAATAATAATTAACAGGCACAAGCTTTGCATTGGTACACTGTAAAGTACCATCTGGTTGATACTTTTGAAAATTCTAATTGTCAATGGGTGCATTCAAGTTCAGCTTTGTTTGTTCCTTTTCAGGAAAAGTTTTCATCTCCTGAAGAAGAACTCTAAACTCTTGAGAGAATTGAAGAATTTGGATTCCAGGCAGTGGTATGTTCTTACCTGCTAATTATTTAGGGCCTCTTCAGCACACACTGTATCCCTAGATAACATTGGTCCACATGATGTGCTTCTTGTTAGGTATTAAAAAAAATAATAATCATAATTTTTTACTGAATGATGTATCATAGTGTTTAATTTCCAATGAAGGCCTTTTTTTTTTTTTTTTTAAATAAACCAACCTAGATTTCAGCTGGCTATATTTTAGTTAAGCCTAAGCCCACAAATGAAGCATCCTTTCCTCAAAATCAGTAAAGATCACACTCTCAAAGCGACCCGTCTAAAACAGCTCCACACTTCCCTCCTCCTCTCCTCCTAATCTGCACCGTCTCAGGCTGATCACAGCTCGGCAGCACACACACGCACAGCGATCAATAGGCACTCCACACTGTTAATGACCGGGGCTTATTAAAGAATGGCCCCAGGATCGGGCCTCGTTCTGCCAGACCAGCGAGCATACCTGGGCCGCTCATGGCAACCTGTGTCGAAACATGCAAAATTCCCCCGATTTAACACAGAGCCATGCACCACCATGGCAACACTGAAGCACATGGGTGGAACTCTGCACTTGTTTTGTTTGTCACATGAGGCTGGGGGGTATGGGAAAAGTAAACACACGTACTATTGTGCACTCACTCTAACACACACGCTGCTCTAATATTAGACCATATTTGCAGTATTGTTTGGAGGTGTACGTTTGGAGGTGTGTGGTTCACATTTCAGAGCACGCTGATCTTAACAGGGTTGAGTGTGGAGTAGGGATGTGCACGGATATTAAAATACTGAGAGAGAAAAATTATAGGCCTATTGTAACACAAAAGCTTTTTCTAAATTAAATTACAATATTAATGTGGCATTGTTACATACAAGGATATATTCAAATTATTAAGGTAATAAAAGCAACAACAACAACAACAAAAAAACGTTTCAATGTAGATTGTATGATGTGCGCCCCATGAAAATGACTGGTTGCCTTCGTGTGTAGTTTGTCAATGTTTGCCAATCAAAGCCACAGAGGAAACATGTGTAGTGAGTTCACGAATGCAATGCGATATGGACTACAATTACGGAATTAAAAGTTACCGAAATGAGAAGGAGTAGGCTACAACGAGCAACCAAACAGGTAGGCGATAGATTCTCTAGGCTACTCCAGTCGAGACAGACAAGCACTGTTATATGGAATGATAAATAACAGTGCGCCTGCTACACGTTAGCTAGTCTTGATTTGTAGCCGAGTTGCGTCTCTCTCTCTCTGCCTCCATCTGCTCACTCCCAAATCACCAGCCGCTCCACAGCTGCAGCAATAGAGCGCCTCACCATCTCGCAGCCGTGCTCAGGTTAAAAACGTATGCTACCAAAACCACACACATTTAGAATATCCAGATATCCGACCGCAATTCATCATAGCAGTCGAAATCATTTCAAACCGATGTCGAACAGTGTAACATCATCAGGGCCATTGTTCTAACAACAAGTCTCGTGTGTTTCGTCTTACAGCAGAGAGACGCACAAGATCGCTGTGTTCTACATCGGAGAGGGTCAGGAAGATAAGTGCTCCATCCTGTCCAACAGCGCAGGCAGCCAGGCCTATGAAGACTTTGTGTCTGGCCTGGGATGGGAGGTACACACACCCCTGCCGCATCTCTCGTCTAGCTCTCACACACTGACATCACTCTCCTAACCGTGTTGTGTGCCTTCAGGTTGATCTAGCCACCCACTGTGGCTTCATGGGAGGGCTTCAGAGGAACGGCAGCACAGGACACACTGCTCCATACTACGCTACCTCCACGGTGGAAGTCATCTTGCATGTGTCCACACGCATGCCGTCCAACTCGGACGACTGCCTCACCAAAAAGGTACTATTACTCCCTCTAGATCCAAGAAGTTAACGTCAGAAAAGCCTGCAAAAGGGAAGACAATCAACAATAAAAACGTATTTGTTGGTTTGCCATTGACTGAAAAAGCACCTTAACCTAAACTGGTTTAAATGCCTATCACTACACTAATAATGTAGTACGGTCCACAGTCCTTCAAACAATGTAATGACTGCGTACAAAACTAGGCTCCAAACACAGTGTATACAGAGTGAAATGGCCTCCGAGCCGTGCCCTGTCTGTCTGTGTGCCGTCTTGGGTCTTCAATCAGTTTAGCACAGAGGTCAGGTGGTGTAACTCCTGGGTTCTGGCACTGATTAGTAATCTCTGCGCGGGATGCGGAGTAGAGAGAGAGAAGCAGGCGTGTAAGAAGGGGCATGTGTGGCTATGGTAATGACCGTGATTCCCAGACCTGTTCCCCCCTCCCTGGGTGCTGTGACCGGGGCCCAGATTCAGCCATTAGCTGTCCCTGTCAGTGCAGGCGCCGGGCCGATGCCTGCAGGACGTTTTTATCCCATTCCGGCTGTGACTGCGGGAGCGATCGATGGTGCTTCAGCGGTTTCCCTGGCTATAGCACACCAGCAGCAGTTAGCATGGAGAAATGAGCCGCGAGGCCCCTGCCCGAGCCACCAGTCTTCTCATATGCTGTCCCACGGAGAGAGGAAATTCATCAGGCCATCCTCATATATACCCCCAACCTCCATCGACACATCTGCCCTTCTCCCCCTAAAAAAAACAGCCCTACACCGACCCCATACTGAACCTGTGCTCAGCGGCTGCGGAAATTAGTTTGATTTTGGCTAGCTGGTGTGAGGCGCTGGAGGGGTCGGCGCATGCCTTCAGCCCGCTTCGATTCATTTGATTGGGAGCCCCTGTAATTGCACCCCATTCTTTCCAGAACCCCACGCTAGCCAAAGGCGAGACAGATATTGGCAGCTCGGCGGCGCGTGTGTAGGCTAACAGGGACGGGAGGGATGGGGATAAATAATTGGGATGAAAAAGAGGCTTTATCGGGTAGGAAGTTTCTCAGTCAATTTCCGAATAAAACTTTCAGCCTCGTCCGACCGCCTGCTCTTAACTGCATACTGTGTCGGGTGGGGGAGGGCGAGGCTTTCGCTGGCCAGAGTGTCTGAGGGAAAGAATCAATGGGCCCCAAGCTACACCAAGAAGGAAAATGGGGGGGGAAAAAAACATTCCTCCAATCCAATTGTGGGCTTTAGGGCAGAGTGGTGCAGCGCCTAGCAGCAGCTGGCTGTAGTAATGCAGTTGTTGGAGCGCCTGGGAGGTGGGGGTCAGGCCACATAGGGTCCTAATGTCAGAGCAGGGGGCGCTCGGCCGGCCCCACACTCATAACCAGCACCAGGTCTGAACTGAGCTCTGTGTTTTTAGAAGGGAGCACTTGCGCTGCTGAGAGGCCTGCTGTGCTATGTGGATGGGAGGTCATTGAGGGTTAATTGGACAAGGGCCTTTGACTTAGGCCACACACAGGTGTGATTCTATTGGCACACATAGCTTCAGGGATGTGATTCTTCACCTGATTTAATCAGAATTTCCTGTCTTTCTCACATCCCCCTCTATCATTGAAATCTACCTACCCACAAACCAATATCCTCTTTTTCCTGACTTTCCATGTTCTCCTGACTCCTAATCACATCCCCTGGTCTTTTACTGAGTTACAGTTTAGATGAGGAAATCAGTTAATTGAAATAAATTCATTAGGCCCTAATCTATGGATTTCACATGACTGGGAATATAGATATGCATCAGTTGGTCACAGATACCGTAAAGGAAATGGGCCTTAGGATCTCGTCATGGTATCTCTGTGCATTTAACTTGCCATGGATAAAATGCAATTGTGTTTGTTGTCCATATCTTATTCCTGCCCATACCATCACCCCACCATCACCACGGGGCATTCTGTTCACAATGGTGACATCAGCAAACCACTCACCCACCTGAGAAAAGTTAGAACATTAAATTCTCTGCCAACAGTTCTGGTGGACATTCCGGCAGTCAGCATGAAAATTGCACACTCCCTCAAAACTTGAGACATCTGTGGCATTGTGTTGTGTGATAAAACTGGATATTTTAGAGTGGCCTTTTATTGTACCCAGCACAAGGTGCACCTGTGTAATGATTGATGTTTAATGAGCTTCTTGAAGTGCCACGCCTGACAGGTGGATGGATTATCTTGGCAAAGGACAATTACTAACTAACAGGGATGTAAACAAATTTGTGCACAAAATTTGAGAGAAATAATGTTTTTGTGTGTATGGAAATTGTATGTGATCTTTTATTTCAGTTCATGAAACATGGGACCAACACTTTACATTTTGCGTTTTATATTTTGGTTCAATGTAATATTCAAATGTTAATTAAAATCCTTAGGATTTTTGTCGGTAACCTCGACATACATATTCAACATTCTTGGTTAATTTGTGCCTGTCTGATCTGACCTGCACTGGAGTCATTGATCCTTGTACAGATGAGATGTACCAGGGAGCACGGTGTTCAATCACTGTGTTGTGGATTTGTTGAACATTATCCCATTACCATAATTAAGGGCTTATAATAGAATGTACTAATTGCAATTTTTTTGGGTGGCGAGGCCATGTTTTCTTAATGGCTCATTAGACCCAAGTACATTGGCAGATGTTTTCCTCCTCTAAGTGAGTCAGTCGGTGAGGAGGCAAGGCCTTGATGTTGCCACATAATCAGGGACAGGAGTTTTTTTGTCTAACCCTTACTAGGCCCAGTTTATCCTTATCCAAGTCACAAAGAAAAAAACAGGTTTCCCCACGAGTGATGGGTAAAGGCCAGTGAGGTTGGAATAGCCGCCCTTAAACCCATCACTCAATGTCCATGTCAGCCACAATACCGAGGGAAGACTGTTCTCTCACTTCCCTTCTGCCTTGGTTGAAAAAGTGTTCTACAGTACATTAACTATCTGCCAATTTCCTGTCATTTGTGTAATTTCTGTCCTAACTTCATTTGTATTTATGAATAGAACATGGAAATTGGATGCAATTTTATGTCTTTGGGGTAGGGTTAATTTCAATGATTGGTTTTAAAATGCTCAATTTAATGTTTTTTTGTGGTTTGAATTTCCAGTGGAAATTCAAATGATAAGAAGCTTTGTCACAACATCCAGAACTGTGGAAATCTCTAACCTAATATTAAAAACCTTTCTATAGGAATAACAAGATGTTCTTTCTCACCGTTGTGATCGCTGTAGCCGTGTCTAAACCCTGTGGTTTGTTCTGGTGCAGCTGCGTCACCTGGGCAACGACGAGGTTCACATAGTGTGGTCGGAGCACAGCAGGGACTACCGACGCGGCATCATCCCCACTGACTTTGGAGACGTGCTGATCATCGTGTACCCCATGAAGAACCACACGTTCTTCATCCAGATCATGAAGAAACCACAGGTACTGGTACTACAGATCAGCTGGCAAGCTCAAAACCTAAATGGCTTTTGGCGCTTGTTTCTGCACTTGCTTGATTATTTTCCACTCAAATCTACCTGTGTAATGGATACACTATTTTACTTACTGTCTTTTTAGCACTAAACAAATATTATGGGACTCCTTCAACATTTCACTGCTTCAGCATATCCAACTCTTTGTTTGGAAAAATCTGTCTGATCTTCACTTAGAGAACCCCTCACCTTACTCATGTCCCTCCAGACTGCCTTGTTGGTTGAGTGGGTTACCTGTTTGTCTGTCGGTCTGCCTGTGTGACTCTGAGATGGACGCTCTAATGCCCTCCTCTTTCACTCCAGTCCATTACCCTCACTGTGGGTATGTGCTCTGAGGCAGTCAGTGTCGCTCAGCTAGCTTTTATCTTGGTTCTGAGCCGCTGCACACACAGCTCTGGATAGACTGACTGGCTGGGTCAAAGACTACAGGTCACAATGTAACCGTCTACGGTATGCTAGGTTATTATATACAGTGCCTTCAGAAAGTATTCACACGCCTTGACTTTTTCCAAACATTTTTGTGTTACAAAGTGAGATTAACATTTATTTAATTGTCCTTTTTTGTCAACGATCTATACAAAATACTCTAAGTGGAAGAAAAATTTGAAAAAAAAAGTTAATGCATGGAAGTATATGTATGCATGTATGTGTGTAATTAATATATATATATGTATATATGTGTATATGTGTGTGTGTGTGTATGTGTGTGTGTATGTGTGTGTGTATGTGTGTGTGTGTGTGTGTGTGTGTGTGTATATTTATATTATATTTTATTTTATTATATATATTTATTATATTTTATTATATTTTATTATATATATATTTATTTATATTTATATATATTTATTATATTTTATTATATATATATATTTATTATATATTTATATATATTTATATATATTTATTATATATTTATTATATATATATTTATTATATATAATATATGAGAAAAATCAAACACTAATATATCTTGATTGGATAAGTATTCAATCCCTGAGCTTCTTGATATGACACACCTGGCAGGTGGATGGATTTTCTTGGCAAAGAACAAATGCTCACTAACACAGGGATGTAAACACATTTTTGCACAACATTTTTGAGAAATAAGTTGTTTTTGTGTGTGGAAAATGTCAGCTTTTATTTCAGCTCATGAAACATGAGACCAACACTTTACATGTTATGTTTATATTTTGGTTCAGTGTAGAATCACATTTGGCGACGATTACAGATGTGAGTCTTTCTGGGTAAGTCTCTAAGCTTTCTACACCTGGATTGTGCAACTTTTGCCTATTATTCTTTTACTTTTCAAAATTCTTCAAGCTCTGTCAACATTCGCTGTCTTCTTGGTAAGCAACTCCAGTATAGATTTGACTTGTTTATTGTCCTTCTGAAAGGTAAGTTAATCTCCCAGTGTCTGGTGGAAGGTAGACTGAACCAGGTTTTCCACTAGGATTTTGCCTGTGCTTAGCTCCATTCTGTTTTATTTTTTAATTCTGAAAAACTCCACAATCCTTTACAATTACAAGCATACCCATACCATGATGCAACCACCACTATGCTTGAAAATATGAAGAGTGGTACTCAGTAATGTGTTGTATTGAATTTGTCCCAAATATAATCCTTTGTAATCAGGATAAAAAAGTGAGTTACTTTGCTATGTTTTTTGCAGCATTACTTTAGTGCCTTGTTGCAAACAGGATGCATGTTTTTAATACTTTTATAATGTACAGGCTTCCTTTTCACTCTGTAATTTATGTCAGTATTGTGGAGTAACTACAATGTTTTTGATCCGTCCTCCGCTTTCTCTTATCACAGCCATTAAACTCTGTAACTGTTTTAAAGTCACCATTGGCATCATTGTGAAATCCCTGAGCGGTTTCCTTCCTCTCTGGCAACTAAGTTAGGAAGAACGCCAGTATCTTTGTGTTGACTGGGTGTATTAATGCACGATCCAAAGGGTAATTTATAAATTCCACACTCTCAAAGGGGTTTATTCAGTGTCTGCTATTTTTAGTTTATTATTTTTTCATCTACCAAAAGGTGTCCTTCTTTGCAAGGCATTGGTCTTTGGTTGAATTTGTGTTTGAAATTCACTGCTCGACTGAGGGAGCTTACAATTATCTGTATGTGTGTGGTACAGAGAAGAGATTAATTTAAAACGTGACTTGTCAAGCACATTTTTACTTGTGAACTTATTTAGGCTTGTCATAACAAAGGGGTTGAGTACTTATTGACTCAAGACATTTCAGCTTTAAATTTTGTATTAATTTGTAAAAGTTTCGAAAAGCATAATTCCACAAGGTGTGTGTGTGTGGGGGGGGGGGTATATCAGTGACAAAAAATCTAAATTGCTCTAAATTCAGGCTGGAACAAAACAAAATGTTGAAAAAATGAACGGGTGTGATTATGTTCTTATGGCACTAGATTGGTATACTCTAATATTCATCCTAAACGTGACCCAAAAAAATACAATTGGAAGTCCATCACTGGGACTTCCACATCTCAGATCTATAAGAAAACCTCACACAATATCTCCAGTCGCTTCTAAAGGGTGCCGAAAGAGACTGTGTCGGCCAAACAAGGGGCTTTGGTGTGTTGGAGCAAAAGATGGGGCCAGAATGCATGGCAGCTTTCTCATTCCACTGACCTGCCAGCAGGACTCTGCCAACCTGGGGATGATGCCCATAGACCTCTGTCTGGCCATCCACCTAGGCCTCCTCCCAATATCCACACAGACAGACAGAAAGACACCACCAACAACCACCCAGTCTGCAGCCCAAACCTCCACCATAGAATCCTACGGCCCCCATTACACAGACCCTTTATTGTTCTAGAGCTTCATTGTCCTGAGTTGACCTCTAGAAGTTTGGCTTTTTTTCTTCTTTTTTTTTACACCAGTAGAGATTGAATGGGCTAGCTGTCAGTTTGAAGTGTAGTCTAATTATTGAAGTGGAGGGACTGTCTGTATAATGAGCTATGCCATGTCAAGTAGACAGCAGGACTTATGGAGAGGCTCTGACACGCACGTCACATTCCAGGTCAATGATCATTAAACTCAGCAGATTTAAGATCTCCCCAAAAAGCATGAACAGACGCATGTGTCACACACACACACACATGCACGCTGCTCTCAAACACAGAGAGCTCCCACTGTATTTGTTCAACAGTTCAATCAAAGTATTTTCTCCGGTATTGATTTGCATTAGATGTGTGTGTGTGTTTGTTCTATGATAAATAAGCTCAACACTTAGTCCTAAGTCACTCAAACGTGAATCTAACCCTGTAGCAATATTAGATATTGGGCTGGGAGTTGCCAGGGACCCCAACAAGATAATGTTATCATGATACTTAGGTGCCAATAGCATATCTAATGTGATTCAATACTTGTAATTTATTGCGATTTGATGCTCCAAACATATTGCTCACTACAGTGGCAAGAAAAAGTATGTGGACCATTTGGAAATAGCTGGATTTCTGCATAAATTGTTCATAAAATTAGCTTTCTTCTTCATCTAGGTCACAACTATAGACAAACACAGTTTGCTTAAACTAATAACACACAAACAATTATGCATTTTCATGTCTTTAATTGAGCACACCGTGGAAAAAGTACATTTATTAAAAATAAACAGAAATACCTTATTTGCATAAGTATTCAGACCCTTTGCTGTGAGACTCGAAATTGAACTCAGGTGCTTCCTTTTTCCTTTAATCATCCTTGAGATGGTTCTACAACTTGATTGTAGTCCACCTGTGGTAAATTAAATGATTGGACATGATTTGGAAAGGCACACACCTGTCAATTTAAGGTCCCACAGTTTACAGTGCATGTCAGAACAAAAACCAAGTCATGAGGTTGAAGGAATTGTCCGTAGAGCTCCGAGGCAGGATTGTGTCGAGGTACCAATCTTGGGAAGGGTACCAAAATATTTCTGTAGCATTGAAGGTCCCCAAGATCACAATAGCCTCCATCTTTCTAAAATGGAAGACTCTTCCTAGATCTGGCCAAACTGAGCAATCGGGGGAGAAGGGCCTTGGTCAGGGAGGTGACCAAGAACCCAATGGTCACTCTGACAGAGTTAATTGAAATGCATTCCAGGTGACTACCTCATGAAGTTGGTTGAGAGAATGCCAAGTGTGTGCAAAGCTGTCATCAAGGTAAAGGGTGGCTGCTTTGAAGAATCTCAAATATAAAATATATTTTGATTTGTTTAACACCATTTTTTGGTGTGTTATTTCATAGTTTTGATTTCTTCACTATTATTCTACAATGTAGAAAATAGTTAAAAATAAAGAAAATCCCTAGAATGAGTAGGTGTCCAAACGTTTCACTAGTACTGCGTTTGAATAGCATTTTTATTTTTATGACGCACATTTTCTCCTTCCCTCCGCTCTTGACTGCATTTCTCCTTCCCTCCGCTCTTGACTGCATGTGCTCATGCTCATGCATGGGCGGGAGCGTTGCCTAGGCAACCAGACTGGTTTGTTACAGCACCTTGCTTGTTTCAGCACGGAGCAACAAAGTTTCATCATGTTGTAATGAGTCCATGTAACCGCGGAAACAGACTCAACCACACGAATGCCAGGCCGTCCTGTCTTCACTTTTCCTTCCACAGACAAAAAGAAGAATTCAACGGTTATGACGTTTATTTAAGATGGTAACTTTCTCCCTCCCTCTCTCTCTCCTTCCCCTCGTAGGTCCCCTTCTTTGGGCCTCTTTTCAACGGCGCCATCGTCACCGGAACGCTGCTGCCCAGCCTTGTGCGTGCCACCTGCATCAACGCCAGCAGAGCTGTCAAGTCCCGCCTGACGCTTTACCAGAGCTTGTATCCTTTGTGTGAACTCTTTACTCTGTCTCCCCTACCCTTACAGCCCTGTCTGCCTCCACAAGGTTAACAACTGACCACAGAGCCTCAGCAGTTAGGCCGTGCAAGTTTTTCCAGGGACGGTTATCTTTTTATATGTGTTATTTTTTATATGAATTAATATATTCCTCACACTCCGATGATTGTTCTCATCTGTGAAAATATTGAATTTCTAAACGTGTTGATTGTAATCACGGCGTTAGCCCTTCTAGTGGTTGGCCTGGGTGGATTCCCATGTGGTGCGTGTAGCGTGTTGGGTGATCTGCATGGGTGAGCGCTGACACTGATCTTGATGCGTTGGCTGATTTGCATACAGCGATTAACAGCGCACCGGGTTGAGGTGTTGGGGTGTGTCGCGCAGCCCGTAGTGACATGCGAGGACGCATGTGTCCGTCTGGGTCTGTAATGGGGATCTTGTGGAACCTCTGTCGTCTTGTATGATGCAGTAGGTTTAGACGACAGCAGCAGAGACATGACTGTCATTAACCCGTCCTCCCCTCCATCCCTGTAACAGCCTGCCTGTCGTTAAGGGCCTGATCTCCAGCTGTACATGTCAGTTGGTTTAAGACGAGCGTAATCAGCGATGGAGATGAATTTGCATGTGAATAAGTTGAGGACTGAAGGAGGGGAGGGACGTTTTTCTGGAGCGGGCCCCTGTGGGTGAAATCTGATCTCCCACAAAGCCTTGCAGTTCCACCTCTCCCCGGACAGGGACAGGCTGTACAGAGTGGCCTCGCAGGGACCACAGTAGCTCTCTGGGTGTTGCCATGGCGACCAGCAATCTCCAGTTTTTGAGGTTGGACCCAAGTTGTGCACCGCTCTCAAGTATTTATTTTGTCATTGGTTTACGGTTTGTAAGGAAAGTGGGCAAGGGTGCGCGATAATGTCAGTAGCCTATAGTATGTTTTTAAGCTAATAATGTGCACTAAACTTTGGCTACAGGTGTATGTGGCTGTACATTCTGAGTGTTTGATGTGTATGTGCTTGCATTTGTATGCACGGGTGTCATCCCACCCACCCATCAGCGAGGCTCATATCAGCCCCTCTCAGGGTCCCTGGGGGCATCAGTGGGACAGCAGAGAGGCAGATGTCTGTAACCCAAAGCCAAGTGAATTACTCCAGTGTGAGATGTGCTGAGCTGCCAGCGCTGCCTAGCTACCATAGGCCAGTCTGCACTGGGAGCCAAGGGGGAAGGGAGCCAGGGCCGGGACGGGCCGGGCCGGGCCAGACCAGGCCTACCTGGCATTCCTTAGCAAGAAGAGAGCAGCACGACGGCCTGATCTGCGAGATGAGATGATCACTGGCTGGGCTGGAGCGTTGGCAGTGTGAAGCAGCCAGCCAGGGTGAGGCCCCACATACTGCAGATCTGGAAGATGAGCTGACAAATGTATGCTTCAAGCCAATGGATGCTGGCAATGCCAGCACTGGTGTCTGTGTGTGGGACATTTTTCTGGATGGCTAGAGGATTACGTTTAAACAAAGAAATAGTCATGAGTCATCGAGGCGATGAGACCTATTTTTTTTTTATCAAGATAGGGCGCACATACAAACAAACACAAACTATTTTGTAATTCAGAAGATTTCTCAGGATTTATTAAAAGAAAAAATACTCCTACCAGTAAATAAAGTTCTGACTATTTTTGGATGAATGTTTTAAGATATAATTTAGAATGCTATTTGAGTTTTATTAACTCAAAAAAGAGCAGGAACACCAAAACTAATGATACAGTTCCAACCGCCGTGTCTTTGTGAGACGCAGAATCGGTGAATGGATGGTTTCCGCATATGATTCCCACCATGAAGCATGGAGGAGGTGGTGTGATAGTGTTGTTGTGCTTTGCTGGTGACAATGTTGGTGATTTATTTAGAATTCAGGGCACACTTAACCAGCATGGCTACAACAGAATTCTGCAGCGATATGCCGTCCCATCTGGTTTGCACTTAGTGGGACTGTCATTTGTTTTTCAACAGGACAATGACCCAACACACCTCCAGACTGTAAGGGCAATTTGACCAAGAAGGAGAGTGAATGAGTGCTGCATCAGATAACCTGGACTCCACAATCACCTGACCTCCACCCAATTGAGATGGTTTGGGATGAGTTGGGCCGCAGAGTGAAGGAAAAACAGCCAACAATTGCTCAGCATATGTGGGATCTCCTTCAATTCTGTTGGAAAAGCATTACTCATGAAGCTGGTTGCCAAGAGTGTGCAAAGCTGTCATCAAGGCAAAGGGTGGCTACTTTGAAGAATCATATATACAACATATTTTGATTTGTTTAACACTTTTTTTGGTTACTACATGATTCCATATGTGTTATTTCATAGTTTTGATGTCTTCACTATTATTCTACAATGTAGAAAATAGTAAAAAAAATAAAGAAAAACCCTTGAATGGTGTGTCCACACTTTTGACTGGTACTGTATCTAGACTTGACCCAAAGTCATGACCCATTCCTCCTTCTGCTGAATGGTTTCTGCATTGTACCACTCCTCCATGTATGCTCCCTTCTCTTCCTCATCTCATCTGCCTCTCGTCTTCTGCAAAATGTAGGTGTTTTATTTTGGGTTGGAACAATAACCTTGGCTCTTTTCAGAGCAGGCTGTTTTTGTAGCCGAGATTAAATCCCTATCCAGCGTTTCCCCGCCCCGGCGCTCCCCAATCTGCTGTCTGTAGCCAGGCCGCTCTCCAAGGTCATTTGTTTAATGTTTCTACAAAGAAAAGCCACATGACCTCTGCGTCCCCATAAAGGCAGGCCTGGCTCTGTGGTGCTCTCTGGTTTCCTCTCTCCCGCTCCGTCCGCCACAGAACTGGAGTCTCCAGCAGCCAGGCGCTCTGCTGCGCCATCACTCTGGCTAATTGGATTTGATATTGAAATATGACCACCAGCCACATTGCTGGAGACACACACACACACACACTAATCCTCCCTTCCTCTACAGTCCGCTGTTTCCTTTTTGGCTCTACACCATGGTACTTGGAGTAGTTCATGTGTGAGAGATTTTGTTTGTGAGTTTTTGTGTGTCTGTGTACGTGTGACACATGGTCAGCGTTTAAGATGTCTATCCAAGTGGGTTTACGTGTGTCATTCCACTCCAACTATGTACAGCATTCTGCTCTATTCAGTGACAACGCAGTGATGCTATTTCAGAGCCCTCGGCGCTGTGCAACGTGAAAGAGAGGGTCCTGACCCCACATACCTTTATATTACAAGGCTGTCAGAAATCACCCGTGTCATTAACATGGCCCTATTAGAAGAGGGTGTGTGAATGGCTGTGTGAATCCTAATAGTCACCCTGTATGAACACTGAGCAGCGTGCTGCAGTCTCCTCCACTGCCAGAGGGGAACGCAAACTCACTGTGAGTGATGAGGACCTGACGTGCGGGAGGAGAATACGCTTGACGGCCAAGTTCCCGCTATTTAAGTAGCACACCGTATATCAAGAGAATTTCCCCCTGACATGCAATGTGTCATTCATCCCAACTACTGTATGTGGTCCTACTGTAGTTGTTGGTCTCGTATTGGCGCTTGCAACGCCAGGATAGTGGGTCGCTTTGGATAAGGTTCTGCTAAATGGCATATTTATTATAGATATTATATGCCTGTGGTGGACTCCCTCTGCTTCCACATAGCCTGTTGGGTTTCTGACGGGAGGCTTGATCCAGTCACTAAGTGTTATTCTCTCCTAAACAAGCACTCACTCCAGAGTAACGTGTGCTGTGTGTTTAGGTAGCAGGAGCCTCTAATAGAGGGAGGTGAAGTAGAGCTGACCTTCATTCTGAAACGCAACATCCCCGCTGGACAGAATCAATAGCTTTTTCGCCCCAGTGCCCTTACTACCCTCCCCTAAGACACACACGCACACATACACAGAGAGATCCGTCTCCGGGCAGCAATCAATAGCCATAATCTGTTCCTGCACGTGGCCAGTCATGCGAGCCGGACTTTTAGGTGGCATTGTGGGGGACATGCAGTGTAGTGGCAGAGAGAGGTTTCATCTTCTCAGGGAGGCTCACAGAGCCCAGTGGAACCTTGGGCTGCCAACCTCCAGAGGTGCAGGTCCTTGCCTCATCTAGCCAACCGTCTACCAGATCTGGAGCTCTGCCTTTGCATGCTCATGAAAACATCATATATGTGTGACTCTTGCCACTGATATTGGCCTACTGCTTTGTGTACCTTCTGAATAAGGTTTTGTTTCTCTCTCTCATTGTCCCTACATGGATAACAATGTGTTCTTTAGGACAAGAAGTTTCATTACCTAGTCAGGAGGAAAGCATCTTTTGGAGTCTTTGAAATGAGGTTATGAATGGGAGCTGCCATGTTAGTGTACTGTAGCTGAACATGTACTATTTAGTGTTGCTGATAGGCTCTTATTTGTCAGCTTGTGTGCCATAACAGTCTCCTGCAGACATCTCCAAGCCCATGAACTGAGTGCTTGGCTTGGCACAGTGAGAAGGGTGAGCTGGGCCGTCTTCCCTCTGTCATAAGCCTCTCAGTGAGAAGTGATGTGTACAGCCCTAACTCTCCTCTGTGTCTTTGCCTTTCGAATTAAAGGCTCTGTGACGGTGTGGAAGAGCAACCTGCTTCCAATAGGTTAGGGTCTTGTTCTGTCTCCAGTCCAGCTCTGTCACCGTCCAGCTCTCAGTTCTGTCACGGTCCAGCTCTCAGTTCTGTCACGGTCCAGCGCTCAGCTCTGTCACGGTCAAATCAAATGTATTTATATAGCCCTTCTTACATCAGCTGATATCTCAAAGTGCTTTACAGAAACCCAGCCTAAAACCCCAAACAGCAAGCAATTCAGGCCTAGAAGCACGGTGGCTAGGAAAAACTCCCTAGAAAGGCCAATACCTAGGAAGAAACCTAGAGAGGAACCAGGCGATGAGGGGTGGCCAGTCCTCTTCTGGCTGTGCCGGGTGGAGATTATAACAGAACATGGCCAAGATGTTCAAATGTTCATAAATGACCAGCATGGTCAAATAATAATAATCACAGTAGTTGTCGAGGGTGCAACAAGTCAGCACCTCAGGAGTAAATGTCAGTTGGCTTTTCATAGCCGGTCATTAAGAGTAACTCTACCGTTCCTGCTGTCTCTAGAGAGTGGAAAACAGCAGGTCTGGGATAGGTAGCACATCCGGTGAACAGATCAGGGTTCCAGAACAGTTGAAACTGGAGCAGCAGCACGGCCAGGTGGACTGGGGACAGCAAGGAGTCATCATGCCAGGTAGTCCTGAGGCATGGTCCTAGGGCTCAGGTCCTAAGAGAGAGAGAAAGAAAGAGAATTAAATTCACACAGGACACCGGATAAGACAGGAGAAATACTCCAGATATAACAGACTGACCCTAGCCCCCTGACACACAAACTACTGCAGCATAAATACTGGAGGCTGAGACTGTAGGGGTCAGGAGACACTGTGGCACCATCCGATGATACCCCCGGACAGGGCCAAACAGGCAGGATAAAACCCCACCCACTTTGCCAAAGCACAGCGCCCACACCACTAGAGGGATATCTTCAACCACCAATTTACCCTCCTGAGACAAGGCCGAGTATAGCCCACAAAGTTCTCCGCCACGGCACAACCCAAGGGGGGGCGCCAACCCAGACAGGAAGGTCACGTCAGTGGCTCAACCCACCCAAGTGACGCACCCCTCCAAGGGAGGGCATGGAAGAGCACCAGTAAGCCAGTGACTCAGTCCTTGTTATAGGGTTAGAGGCAGAGAATCCCAGTGGAAAGAGGGGAACCGGCCAGGCAGAGACTGCAAGGGCAGTTCGTTGCTCCAGAGCCTTTCAGTTCACCTTCACACTCCTGGGCCAGACCACTCAATCACATGACCTACTGAAGAGATGAGTCTTCAGTAAAGACTTAAAAGTTGAGACCAAGTCTGCGTCTCTCACATGGATAGGCAGAGACCATTCCATAAAAATGGAGCTCTTTATAGGAGAAAGCCCTGCCTCCAGCTGTTTGCTTCGAAATTCTCGGGACAATTAGGAGGCCTGCGTCTTGTGACCATAGCGTACGTGTAGGTATGTACGGCAGGCCCAAATCAGAAAGATGGGTAGGAGCAAGCCCATGTAATGCTTTGTAGGTTAGCAGTAAAACCTTGAAATCAGCCCTTGCCTTAACAGGAAGCCAGCGTAGGGAGGCTAGCACTGGAGTAATATGCTCAAATGTTTTGGTTCTAGTCAGGATTCTAGCAGCCGTATTTAGCACTAACTGAAATTTTATTTAGTGCTTTATCCAGGTAGCCGGAAAGTAGAGCATTGCAGTAGTCTAACCTAGAAGTGACAAAAGCATGGATTCATTTTTCTGCATCATTTTTGGACAGAAAGTTTCTGATTTTTGCAATGTTACGTAGATGGGGAAAAAAGCTGTCCTTGAAACAGTCTTGATATGTTAATCAAAAGAGAGATCAGGGTCCAGAGTAACGCCGAGGTCCTTCAGTTTTATTTGAGAGGACTGTACAACCATCAAGATTAATTGTCAGATTCAACAGAAGATCTCTTTGTTTCTTGGGACCTAGAACAAGCATCTCTGTTTTGTCCGAGTTTAAAAGTAGAACGTTTGCAGCCATCCACTTCCTTATGTCTGAGAAACAGGCTTCTAGCGAGGGCAATTTTGGGGCTTCACCATGTTTCATTGAAATGTACAGCTACGTGTCATCCGCATAGCAGTGAAAGTTAACATTTATGTTTTCGAATGACATCCCCAAGAGGTAAAATGTATATGGCAACAATAGTGGTCCTAAAACAGAACCTTGAGGAACACCAACATTTACAGTTGATTTGTCAGAGGTCATACCATTCACAAAGACAAACTGATATCTTTCCGACAGATAAGATCTAAACCAGGCCAGAACCTGTCCGTGTCGACCGATTTGGATTTCCAATCTCTCCAAAAGAATGTGGTGATCGATGGTATCAAAAGCAGCACTAAGGTCTAGGAGCACGAGGACAGATGCAGAGCCTCGGTCTGACGCCATGAAAAGGTCCAGCTCTCAGCTCTGTCACGGTCCAGCTCTCAGCTCTGTCACAGTCCAGCTCTGTCACGGTCCAGCTCTCAGCTTTGTCGCAGTCCAGTTCTCAGGGACATCCATTCCCAAAGACCACCCTGACCCAATAGGAACTCAGAAGTCTGGGGCAGGGTGGATTGCTCGACAGGGTGGAGGTTGGGGTTGTCAGAGGCAGTTGGGTTGGAGACTGTTGTTGGGAGAAGCAGGACTTTGGAGTAGTTTGAGTTTGGTGGGGGCTGAGGAGTGGATGAAAGGGGGGCTATGGTTGGGGTTTATGACATTTTGGGATGGAGGGAGTTTCCTCTACTGAATATTTTAACTTAATCCCATTGATCAGTGGGATTAGGTCCACTCCTTCACCCTCAACCCCTCCACTCCTCCGCCCTCCGCTCCTCCGCCCTCCGCTCCTCCGCCCTCCGCTCCTCCGCCCTCCGCTCCTCCGCCCTCCGCTCCGCCCTCCGCTCCCGCCCTCCGCTCCTCCGCCCTCCGCTCCTCCGCCCTCCGCTCCTCTGCCCTCCGCTCCTCTGCCCTCCGCTCCTCTGCCCTCAACCCCTCCGCTCCTCCGCCCTCAACCCCTCCGCTCCTCCGCCCTCCACTCCTCTGCCCTTAACCCCTCTGCCCTCAACCCCTCTGCTCCTCTGCCCTCCACTCCTCTGCCCTTAACCCCTCCGCCCTCAACCCCTCCGCTCCTCCGCCCTCAACCCCTCCGCTCCTCAACCCCTCCGCTCCTCCGCCCTCAACCCTCCCCCACATTTCTCCAGCTGACCAGCTGTTCCTGGGGCTCACGACAATGTCTGATGTGTTCACATCACTGAGTCCCCTCCCCGCCCACACACCACCACTCCACGGCCGCTCCGCTCGGAGCAGAAGACAGCTCTGCCGCTGGGGCCTAGAAGGGCCAAGGGAGCAGAGGGGGGGGACACGCACAGACCTGTCAAACCCAACCTTGACTCAGGAGGCAGCCTGGCCGGATGGCATATGGCGTCTAGCTTCATACAACATGCAAAAGTACCCCCCCCCCTGCTGCTAATGCAGAATGACTCACAGCATTATAGTTTTTTCCCTCTCCCCTCCATCTCCTCTCCACCCTGCCTCTAACAAAAGGCGTCCCCCACTCACCCTCCCAGTGAAAGCCCTGGGGGCCGGTGGCTGAGCGGCGGCTGAGCAGAGCAGGGCCACTCTTAAATACAGGTAGAGCAGGCATGGAAACAGACGGCTGATGGCAGGGGCTGGAGGGCTTGATGACAGCACAGGGCCCTGAAAGACCATAAAGACACAGTCTGTGTACTGATCCTGGGGATGAGAGCAGCACAGAGTTGATGAGGAGTTACTGTGGGTTTGTCGGAAGCATTGAAGTGCTATTTATTTTTTCATCTTTTTGTTGTGTTACGGGGTGGGGTATGTTTTACTAAGGTTGTTAAACTGTCAATAGTCTCCAAATGGGAGAATGTAACCTATAATTTTGTCTGATCGTTGTCCACTCTTGTGATTGTGTTACCCAAGGGAATTTTAAAGGGGTCTTTTTGAAAAATGTTAGTTTAAAAAGATTCGCCGTCCGCCATTTGCAGAACAGATCAATTTTTGTTTTCTATACTTGTGCCCACCCCATCACTAAATATTTCAAGTCCTGGGAATGTACACACATTACAGCACAGCGTGTTACTGAAAGAATGTCATGCTCCGTGTATCTTTAAACTTGAACGCCTCACAACCCTCCCCTCCCTGCTCCGTCTGTTATGCATTCATGCCTGACATCTGTCTGTTTTGTAAGAGTGCAGTGAAAGGCTGAGAGGTTGCCAGGTCTGCGTGGGATCCCCTTCTCTCTCCCACCATTCAGCCAGCCAGCCCCGGTAGGGAGGTGTCGGGTAGCGTTACTAGTATCAGACTGGCTGTATCATTATGAACCTGTCGGGTGAAGCCACAGAGGTGTTTGGTATCCACTAGACACCCCTAGTTCTGATAACTGTGAAACCTGTCTCTATCGCCAGCCATCAAAACCTAGGCCATTCTTCCATATCTTGTTGTTATGGAAATCATTTATCTTTTTATCTGTGGAGGAAAAACATACTTTGAAGGAATCCCTGGTTGAAAAGTATTTATCTGAGAGGACTGGTGCTGATGGATGCTAGGTGTTTTGTCTTTGTAAGCAGTCATAACCGTGGGCTACAGTGGTACTACTCTGTGCACTTGTGTGTGCATTCCACTGTTCAACTCCGTGGATTGGCCAGCCCCAGTGTGCATCAATACTTTTAGTCCTTGTATATGGAAGGCCATCCGCTCTGCCGATCAGACTCCGTAACGGACTTCAGTGCCGGTAACGCAGTACATTCCATTTTAAGAGGCCGTGTTAATAGGGATTGATGTGTGTGTGGTTCTACGGCGGGTGTAAAACCGGTCTGTCTGCTTTAAGTGATTAGCATCCAACTAGCCATTCCATCTGTTCCCCTAGTCCTGTTTAATTAATGAACTTTCTTTCTCCTCCCAGCCAGCCAAACGCCACTAAAGGAAAGCTGTTAGCCCTCTCAGGTTATCCAAATTGATGCTTGTTCTTGTTTCCACTACAATGGCTGCGTTGTCATTGATTAGTTCGGTTTTGTTTCTTCTCTTTTGTCTCAGGGTTCTTGAGGGAGGGTTAATGAGCTTCCCTGGGAAGCCTCTGCACATTTTTAGTATTTTTAGTTTTTTGGGGGGCAGAAAAACAGAACCGTGCAGGTGTGTGGCATACGTGTTCATGTGTGTCTGTGTGGATGTTTATGAATAGGATGGGGAAGGTTTTAGCGATGGAAGGGTCCTGGGAGTTTTCTGGTGTTGCTAGTCCATTATTTCTCATCGGAAGCAGAGGGCCTGGAGCACTCAAACACCGGGCTCTCTTCCCCTCCCTTCTCTAGTCTCCAGTTTCCTTAGGCCTGACATCTTGTAGAAGATGGCGGAAAGAATATATGTAAAGCCTCTCTCGCCTTCTCTCCCTTTCTCCCTCTGTCTCTCTCTTCCTAGTCCTCTCTCTCCACTCTCCTTCTATCTCTCTCGTTACAACGAGGCACTGGACAGCCTTTGTCCACATAAAGCTGGCTTCTTTGTGTGCGCAGCCTTTTGCTAATCGGTGTGGTCGTGTGCCCATGTTTTAGCCCACATTTCACGCGCAGCTCCCCTTTTGTCTGAGGCCTGCCCCGATAAGGATCCCAGTTCTAGGGCTGCTCTGATATTGAAATCCTTCAGCGTCGCGGAGAGAGCCTTCAATCATCCATTGTCTGCGCACCAGTTATTACCATTCAATCTCTGTGTCCCTCATCATCACCGGCCCGAGCACTGAGACTGTCCCCTGAAAAGACCAGGGCTCTCTCTCCTCTCTCGCTCTCTTCTGTCACATTCAAGCATATCCACAGATATTTCTGTAGTCGTCTCGAGACGGCCCGTGTTCAATGCTACCGGGAAATGTCAGCAAAATGTCACTCCTCACATACCCCAGGATTCTCTGTCTCTGTGACGTGGCCCTGGGTTAGGGACTTCTTTTGTCTGGAAACCTTTGGCCTCGCTCTGTTTTGTCCTAAAATTGGCATTAGGCTAGCTTTTCAATTCTCTTTTATCATAATGAGACTAGAACCACTGTTAGTTTAAAGATTTTCTTCACATTGCGTTAAATGTCACAGCCTTGTGGTGGTTATTTTAAAGAGCAATTAGTTTATTATATACATGTTGCCTCTTTAAACAGTTGAAAGGCAGCACCTATTCCTCTGGCCAGCTCCATTGTTTCCACGTGTAGGAGGTCCTTGTCCTGAGCATTTGCATTTTTGCATTAAATGAAATTTTCTAAATAGAGAGACAAGCGAAACATTAAAGTGTGTATAGTGCATTTTCTGCCATTTCCAGAAGGCTCCCTTTGATGTGGTAATGGAGAGAGTATGTGTACGTTGTCAAGTGGCAGCCATTGATTTGGCCACAGAGCAACATACTGTACAGTAGGCCTTTCTATGATTGGCATTGTCATTTGGTGGCCTGAATGTATTTGCTGTGCTGCTGTTGTTGCTCTGGACAAAGAGAAAGCTTGGTTGGTTATCTGGTCATCAGCTCTAGATTTATAACCTCTTAGTAGTCTCTTTCTAAAAACAAGACTTTCGGCTCCCTGTCATTGTAGATGTTCCTCTCTAGGTTTTTCCATTTTAAATGTTGACAGAAAACCTTGTTTACCAGACCTGCACTCCTCCAAAAGGCTTTGGCAGGAAAACAAAGGCCCTGAGCTCTTCAGATTTATGTGCTGTGCACATCTTCATTAGTTATGTATAGCCACTAATTACTATTGATGAGATTCTAGCAGTTTGGGCTACAAATCTATATGTATTGTCATTGTAATGAGTGTTATTTACTCTCAGATCTTCAGGGCAGGGGGATATAGATGGAATGGCCTTTGTGGAGGCAGATATGGCCCTGGCTGCTATAGTCTACACCCACTTGTTTTTGTATCTGCCGACTTTGACCAAATCCCGCTTCCCTCCCCCTACTTTGTCGCGGCCATCTGCAGAGATGTATAGCACTTCCCAGCTCCTCCATCTGTTTTTGTGCGTCCATGAAAAGGCCCATTATAGTCCCTCGCTGTATGTGGACGCACCTCGAGTTGCTAAACAGGATGGAATCCTAGAGGCCTCAGTCCGTCGGTTAATTATTTGAGCTCCCTCTTAGAGATCTTCATTTGAACAAGTTTTCTAAACAACGTTGTCTCCGTACATCCCCATAAAAAGACAGCCAGTCTTGGATGGGGCTGAGGCTGGTAAATGGGATCCATGCAGCCAACACTAGGCTAAGACAGGCTCCTGATTAACTCTTGAGTGACTAGCTAATGTCATTGAAGTAGGACCACCTGGCGATGAGACTGTACAGTCAGCTGCCAGTGGAGGGCCAGAATGGGGAGGACCAGGTGTTAGGCTCCAGACCCCTAATTGTTGCCATGTAATAGCCCGCTTGACTGCATAGTGTGGCCCCAGGGCTAGGATTAGAAAAGGCAGTTGCCAGCACAGAAGACATCAGTTGTCTTTCTGCCCAGTTTTTTTTTCATACCTCTTTCTTGCCATCCCACCCCCACTAATCATTCCAGGTAGTAGGGAGACTCCCCATCCCTCCCCCACCTCATTCACTCCAGGCCTACCCCACATCCGGCTGTGCTTTCAGGCCTGGGGAGGGGCGGCGGTGGGTGGGTTTGAGGAAGGCTAGAGAGAAAGACAATGAAAGAAAAGAGGGGGAGGAAAGAAAAAGAAGGGGCGTCAGACAGAGCGGGGAGTTTTTCCGGTATTCCAGAGCAGCCGAGTCCGTGTCTATGCGGGAGCTTTTGGAACTCCATCTGCTCCTCCTAACCCTTCACACTGTAGACTAGAGGAGGGTCCCATAGTTCTGCCCTTCACACTGTGGACTAGAGGAGGGCCCCATAGTTCTGACCTTCACACTGTGGACTAGAGGAGGGCCCCATAGTACTGCCCTTCATGCTGTAGAATAAAGGAGGGCCCCATAGTTCTGCCCTTCACACTGTGGACTAGAGGAGGGCCCCATAGTTCTGCCCTTCATGCTGTAGACTAGAGGAGGGTCCCATAGTTCTGCCCTTCATGCTGTAGAATAAAGGAGGGCCCCATAGTACTGTCATAGTACTGCCCTTCACACTGTAGAATAAAGGAGGGCCCCATAGTACTGCCCTTCACACTGTGGTAAAGGAGGGGCCCCCATAGTTCTGCCCTTCACACTGTGGACTAGAATAAAGGAGGGCCCCATAGTACTGCCCTTCACACTGTGGACTAAAGGAGGGTACTGCCCTTCATGCTGTAGAATAAAGGAGGGCCCCATAGTACTGCCCTTCATGCTGTAGAATAAAGGAGGGCCCCATAGTTCTGCCCTTCACGCTGTAGACTAAAGGAGGGCCCCATAGTTCTGCCCTTCATGCTGTAGTAGACTAGAGGAGGGTCCCATAGTTCTGCCCTTCACACTGTGGACTAGAGGAGGGCCCCATAGTACTGCCCTTCATGCTGTAGAATAAAGGAGGGCCCATAGTTCTGCGCTTCACGCTGTAGAATAAAGGAGGGCCCCATAGTACTGCCCTTCATGCTGTAGAATAAAGGAGGGCCCCATAGTACTGCCCTTCACGCTGTAGACTAGAGGAGGGCCCCATAGTACTGCCCTTTACGCTGTAGACTAGAGGAGGGCCTCATAGTTCTGCCCTTTACGCTGTAGACTCGAGGAGGGCCCCATAGTTCTGCCCTTTACGCTGTAGACTAGAGGAGGGCCTCATAGTTCTGCCCTTTACGCTGTAGACTAGAGGAGGGCCCCATAGTTCTGCCCTTTACGCTGTAGACTCGAGGAGGGCCCCATAGTTCTGCCCTTTACGCTGTAGACTCGAGGAGGGCCCCATAGTTCTGCCCGTTACGCTGTAGACTAGAGGAGGGCCCCATAGTTCTGCCCTTTACGCTGTAGACTCGAGGAGGGCCACATAGTTCTGCCCTTTACGCTGTAGACTCGAGGAGGGCCCCATAGTTCTGCCCTTCCCTATGCGCTCCCCTCATGTGTCACATACATTTATCTCACACTTCCAGTCCTCCAATCTGACACTCACTCACACCCGCATTATTACCGTGATCTTCAAGGAGAACAACGTGGAGACGATCCTGAGGACAAATTGGCCAGCGATACGGTCTACTACTGGTTGTAATTTTTTGCAAAGAGCCCCAACCGCATTATGATTGTAACGACATTGATTGAAATATGGCTGTAATGCAGAGATGAGGGCAAATTAATTACCTTTTTGTCCCTGTAACTAACCTTGGCTCTCCAATACATTCATAACGCGATGATAACTGTGGTCATCTGTAGCCCTGTGCTTATCATTAGCATTTCCGCTAAATGCCTGCCGTTCTGCATAAGGCTCGAGAGCTCTATTTACTGAACCTTTCACTGCCAGGCTAATGTAGGGGCGGGAGAAGGCACTCTGGAGCATGAATCCAGACGCCGCCTCCACACGTTAACGCATAGCAATCATTTCCCCGCACCTGAAAAGTTCAGAGGCCTCACCTGTGTGGTAAATGTTTCATTAGCATTCTGTGGAACACACACCTTTGGCATAACACCGTGTTGTATGTGGCCCTGCAGGCTATTACGGACGTCAGAATCTCTCTGTGGAGTGGGGCTGACGTGTCAAACGGGCCAGAGGCGGTCTCTCTCTGCTCTGTTTGGGATTGAAGCAGGATACAGGTGGTACGACTCACATGTTGAATACATGTCTGAAAATATCCATTTTGGTCCACGGTTTCATATTTGATGTACATGTCATGGACACGCATTGTTCAAAGTCATGTCCACCCAGGCACTGCACATACATATTCACCTCCCCTGCTCTGTTGAGGCCCACCATTATTCCAGCCAAACAAAGTGCCCAGGCCACGGAAGCTTTCATCCAAACCTGATTACTTCAGCTCAGATTGGACCAAAAAAAAAGGCCATCTTCAAAGGTTTCTCTGACCACCCCACTTCTAGTCTCTTTCTCCTTGAGCATGTCGGCCAGGCAATCTTCTGTTAATGTGATGGAGCCCTGTGACTGGCTGCTTTTAATCATCTCTCTGGGTTTGATCAATCATGTCTCCGTTGTGCTCCACATCTAAGGCGCACACGTTACTGGCATGGATCAATAGACGGCCCTTTGAACAGGAGATTTGTTCCACATCGGAATACTCATCTGACTACACAACCAGCCCTGCCCGTTGATGGCGAACTGTTATGTTGGAATAACCAATTGACAATGTCCGAATTTATTACGTTATCAGAAAAAGGATAATTGTTATCCCTGGATATATAAACGACTTAGTTACCCATAAAGTATACCTTAATGTAAAGTGTTACCATCTCAACACTAAGAAGGAGTCTCTATGGCTCACCATCCCCAGGTGACCCATCACTATGGCATAGTTTTTAGTCCAGTCGACCATAACTCTGGTAAAGATTGCGTTTATTTGATTTGCGATGAAGTACTAATCGATTTTTAGTGCGCCTCAGGGAAATGTAAGCTGGCGGTAACATGGCATGCTTGAGAGAATGGGCTACTTCTTCACTGTGGTCCAGTCATAAATAAGGGTCCATGCCAGCGAGCAGACACAGCCCTCTGTCTGGATTGGTGCTACTGTAGCAGTGATGTCACGGGTTAGTAGTGATGTCACGGCCATAACTCCTCGTGCCTCTGTCTCGCTCTTAGATGGACGGTGGTGAGGTGTGGAGGTTGGCTTGAGAGGCTGACGCCGAGGGGGACTCATCCCCCTGAAGGTGTCGTTAACCTGGCCTTAATGCCAGCGTAATCCCCTGGGGCTCTGATCCTAATTAGGCCCCTTGTTAAAGCTCCTGTAACCTGCCATTACACCACAGACTGCAGTACAGAACATTTTGCATCTTAGCCAGGTCGTTTCTGGAAGCTTCTCAATTCACATCCCAGGTGACAGAATAGAAATCAATTTTTCTATCTTTCTCTCTCACCCACTCCGTTCTGATTCTCACAGGAACAATCTGTCTAATGAGACACCATGGGTACTTTGTGTACTTAGCATGTGGAGTAGTTTCTGGAATACGCTCTCGCGCACTCTTTATCCCCTCTTTGTGTATTTCGACAGTTCCTCTCGACCTGAAACCAACTTGTTCTCTGAAGCAATCGCACCTCTCTCTCTCTGTTCAATTCAATTGAAACGGCTTTATTGGCATGGGAAACATATGTTTACATTGCCAAAGCAAGTGAAATAGATAAACAATGCAAATGAACAGTAAACATTACACTCACAAAAGTTTCAGAGGAATAGAGACATTTAATGTGTAATATTATGGCAGTGTTATAACAATCTGAAAATAGTTGAAGTACAAAAGAGAAAATAAATATAAATATGGGTTATATTTACAATGGTGATGGTTATTCACTGGTTGCCCTTTTCTTGTGGCAACAGGTCACAAATTGTGCTGCCGTGATGGCACACTGGTATTTTACCCAATAGATATGGGAGTTTATCAAAATAATATTTGTTTTCAAATTCTTTGTGGGTCTGTGTAATCTGAGGGAAATATGTGTCTCTAATATGGTCATACATTTGGCAGGAGGTTTGGAAGTGCAGCTCAGTTTCCACCTCATTTTGTGGGCAGTGTGCACATAGGAAAGGCTATCTTGAGAGCCAGGTCTGCCTACAGCGGCCTTTCTCAATAGCAAGGCTATGCTCACTGAGTAGGTACATATTCAAAGCTTTCCTTAAGTTTGGGTCAGTCACAGTGGTCAGGTATTATGCCACTGTGTACTCTCTGTTTAGGGCCAAATAGCATTCCATTTTGCTGTTTTCTTTTGTAAATTCTTTCCAATGCGTCAAGTAATAATCAGCTTTTTTTCTCATGATTTGGTTGCGTTTAATTGTGTTGCTGTCCTGTTTGTGAACAGAGACCCAGGACCACCTTGCCTCTTCTCTAGGTTAATCTTTCTGTATGTGATGGCTTTGTTATGGAAAGTTTGGGTTTCTCCTCCTGTTAGGTGGTTGTAGAATTTAACAGATCTTTTCTGGATTTTGATTATTAGCAGGTATCGGCCTAATTCTGCTCTGCATTAATTTCTTGGTGTTTTACGTTATACACTGATTATGTTTTTGCAGAATTCTGCATGCGAAGTCTCAATTTGATGTTTGTCCTATTTTGTGAATTCTTGTTTGGTGAGCAGACCCCAGACCTCACAACTAAAAAGGGAAATGGGTTCTATAACGGATTCTAGTATTGTTAGCCAGATCCTAATTAGGATGTCAAATTTGATGTTCCTTTTGATGGTGTAGAAGGCCCTTCTTGCCTTGTCTCTCAGATCATTCACAACTTTGGAAGTTACCTGTGGTGCTGATGTTTAGGCCGAGGTATGTATAGTTTTTTTGTATGCTCTAGGGCATGTATTCATTGTGGGTGTAAAAGATCTGGCGGGCTGCCGGTTTGCTGCGGTCTGGGTGTTCTAATAATAAATCAAGATCATCAAACTGGGGTATGCGCAATGCCGTTGGGATACTCCAAATATACATTTTTTTGTTGTTGTTTTTTTTTCACATTTTCAAACAGTCCGTTTATATTCTCCAACGGGGCTATACATTTGGGTGAGTTTTTTTTTTCACGCTTGAGTAGCCTCGTTTCACTGCCGAAAATAATATTTAACCATCTAGTGTTAGGCGAAATAACAACACAATGTCAAATACAGCTAGCCTAGTCAAATAATTAACATCCAATCACATTACTCATTTACCGTTACACTCTTGCGGAAATTCCACTAACAGTCCTTATGTAGCCAAATGTAGCTGCTACTCATTCCATTTGCTCGAAAATGTATAAATGGTTTTAAAAAGGTACGGCCCATGTCAATAGAGACACATACCAGCTCTACTGGTAGTACTGCTACTACCAGCAGTACTACACCAGGACCTGTCGACGATACACATTTGTTCTGCTTCCACGAGCACATCCAATGCTAGCATCAGTAATTCTACATTTGTTGTTAGCCCAGCTAGCATGGACACTGACAGTTGTGAATCTGAAGCACCAAACAACACAGGGAAACAATGCTGGTGCAAAGGCCAAAAAAAAACAATACAGACAATGTCTTCATCAAACAACACTGTTTCATGATGCGTCAGTGACATGGCAGGATATGTTTTGAAACAATTACTGCTTTGCATACAAGCCAGTGAATTCTATGTGTTACAGCTTGATGAGGTCAACAGACTTGGCGGCCTGGCACAGCTCCTGTCCGTTACGTTTATGGGGGTCAATTAAGGAAGACATCCTCTTCTGCAAACCACTGGAATCAAAACCACAGGAGAGGATATTTTTTAAGTTCTTGACAGCTTTGTGACATCAAATGGACTTTGGTGGTCAAGATGTGTTGGTGTCTGTACTGATGGTGCAAAAGCCATGACAGGGAGACATAGTGGAGTGGTAACGCGTGTGCAAGCAGTTTCTCCTAATGCCACTTGGGTACACTGCAGCATCCACCGAGAGGCTCTTGCTGCCAAGGGAATGCCTGACCACTTGAAAGATTTTTTTGGGACACTACAGTGAAAATAGTTCACTTTGTTAAAGCAAGGCCCCTGAACTCTTGTGTATTTTCTGCACTATGCAATGATATGGGCAGCAACCATGTAACGCTTTTACAACATACAGAAGTATTGGCATGTTTTTTTTAATTGAGAGATGAGCTGAAAGTTTTCTATACTGACCATAATTTTTACTTGTCTGACTGCTTGCATGATGACGAGTTTCTCACACGACTGGCCTATCTGGGTTATGGTTTTTTTCGCCTGAATGATCTGAATCTATGATTACAGGGACTATCCGCAACTATTCAATGTGCGGGACAAAATTGAGGCTATGATTAAGAAGTTGGAGCTCTTTTCTGTCTGCATTAACAAGGAAAACACACAGGTCTTTCCATCATTGTATGATTTTTTTTGTGTGTGCAAATGAACTCAAGCTTACAGACAATGTCAAATGTGATATAGCAAAGCACCTGTGAGTTGGATGCGCAATTATGCAGGTGCTTTCCAGAAACGGATGACACAAACAACTGGATTCGTTATCCCTTTCATGCCCTGCCTCCAGTCCACTTACCGATATTTGAACAAGGGAGCCTCATCGAAATTGCAACAAGCGGTTCTGTGAAAATGTAATTTAATCAGAAGCCGCTGCCCGATTTCTGGATTGGGCTGCACTCCGCATCCTGCCTTGGCAAATCGCGCTGTTAAGACACTGATGCCCTTTGCAACCACGTACCTATGTGAGAGTGGATTCTCGGTCCTCACTAGCGTGAACACTAAATACAGGCACAGACTATGTGTGGAAAATTATTTAAGACTGAGACTCTCTCCAATACAACCCAACATCGCAGAGTTACAGTTGAAGACCAAAGTTTACATACACCTTAGCCAAATACATTTAAACTCAGTTTTTCACAATCCTAGTAAAAATTCCCTGGCTTAGGTCAGTTAGGATCACCACTTTATTTTAAGTATGTGAAATGTCAGAATAATAGTAGAGAGAATTATTTATTTCAGCTTTTATTTCTTCCATCACATTCCCAGTGGGCAGAAGTTTACATACACTCAATTACTATTTGGTAGCATTGCCTTTAAATTGTTTCACTTGGGTCAAACGTTTCGGGGAGCCTTCCGCAAGCTTCCCACAATAAGTTGGGTGAATTTTGGCCCAGGCCTCCTTGCTCGCACACGCTTTTTCAGTTCTGACCACAATTTTCTATAGGATTTAGGTCAGGGCTTTGTGATGGCCACTCCAATACCTTTGTTGTCAACTTTGGAAGTATGCTTGGGGTAATTGTCCATTTGGAAGACCCATTTGAGACCAGGCTTTAACTTCCTGACTGATATCTTGAGATGGGGCGGCAGGGAGCCTAGTGGTTAAAGAATTGGACAAGTAACCGAAAGGTTGCAAGTTCGAATCCCAGAGCTGACAAGGTACTAATCTGTCGTTCTGCCCCTGAACAAGGCAGTTAACTCACTGTTCCTAGGCCGTCATTGAAATTAAGAATTTGTTCTTAACTGCCTTGCCTAGTTAAATAAAGGTCAAATAAATTTTTAAAATACTTCACTATATCCACATCATTTTCCTACCTCATGATGCCATCTTTTTTGTGAAGTGCACCAGTCCTTTCTGCAGCAAAGCACCCCCACAACTTGATGCTGCCACTTCCGTGCCTCACGGGATGGTGTTATTCGGCTCCACCTTTTTCCTCCAAACATAACGATGGTCATTATGGCCAAACAGTTCTATTTTTGTTTCATCAGACCAGAGTACTTTTCTCCAAAAAGTACCATCTTTGTCCCCATGTGCAGCTGCAAACTGTAGTCTGGCTTTTTTATGTTGGTTTTGGAGCAGTGGCTTCTTCCTAGCTGAGGTTATGTCAATATAGGACTCATTTTTCTGTGGATATAAACACTTTTGTACCCGTTTCCTCCAGCATCTTCACAAGGTCCATTGCAGTTGTTCTGGGATTTGCACTTTTCGCACCAAAGTACGTTCATCTCTAGGAGACAGAACATGTCTCCTTCCTGAGCGGTATGACGGCTGTGTGGTCCCATGGTGTTTATACTGGTGTACTATTGTTTGTACAGCTGAACGTGGTACCTTCAGGCGTTTGGAAATTGCTCCCAAGGATGAACCCAACTTGTGGAGATCTACAACTTTTTTTCTGAGGTCTTGGCTGATTTCTTTTGATTTTCCCATGATGTCAAGCAAAGAGGTACTGAGTTTGAAAGTAGGCCTTGAAATACATCCACAGGTACACCTCCAGTTGACTCAAATGAAAGCCATGACATCATTTTCTGGAATTTTCCAAGCTGTTTAAAGGCACAGTCAACTTAGTGAATGCAAACTTCTGTTCCACTGGAATTGTGATACAGTGAATTATAAGTGAAATAATCTGTCTGTAAACAATTGTTGGAAAAATTACTTGTGTCATGCACAAAGTAGATGTCCTAAGTGACTTGCCAAAACTAGTTTGTTAACAAGAAATTTGTGGAGTGGTTGAAAAATGAGTTTTAATGACTGACTGTAAACTTTTGACTTCAACTGTATGTGCATCCTTTCAAGCACACTCTTCTCATTAAACTGTGGTGATTTACTCATAATTTTCAAGTAATAAATAAGGTTTTATATGTATGATGGTTAAATAAATTGTATTATTTGTGCCCTGGTCCTGTAAGAGCTCATTGTCACTTCCCACAAGCCAGGTAATGAAAAAAACTCACTCATTCTTATGTTTAATAAATGTATACATTGTGTATGGCAGGCTTACAATGATGGCCAAAAACATTTGAAAGTGCACTGAACCTGGTGCTAGAGGGGGTACGCAGCTGGAGGTTGAATGTTTGAAGGGGTACGGGACTATAAAAATGTTGGGAACTCTAGGCCAACAGTGTCTAGATGGAATTTGTATTTGTGGTCCTGGCAAGTGGACCTTTTTTGGAACACCATTAATTTTGTATTACTGAGATGTACTGTCAGGGCCCAGGTCTGACAGAATCTGTGCAGAAGATAAATGTGCTGCTGTAGGCCCTCCTTGTTTGTGGACAGAAGCACCAGATCATCAGCAAATGGTAGACATTTGACTTCAGATTCTAGTAGGGTGAGGCCGGGTGCTGCAGGTTGTTCTAGTGCCCTCGCCAATTCGTTGATATTTATGTTGAAGAGGGTAGGGCTCAAGCTGCATCCCTGTCTCACCTCACGGAAAGAAAGCTGCATCCCCGTCTCAGCCCATGGAAAGAAAGCTGCATCCCCGTCTCAGCCCATGGAAAGAAAGCTTCATCCCCGTCTCAGCCCATGGAAAGAAAGCTTCATCCCCGTCTCAGCCCATGGAAAGAAAGCTTCATCCCCGTCTCAGCCCATGGAAAGAAAGCTGCATCCCCGTCTCAGCCCTGTGGAAAGAAATGTTTTTTTTTGCCCATTTTAACTTCGCACTTGTTTGTGTACATTGATTTTAAATTGCTGTATGCTTTTCCCCAACACTGCTTTCCATCAATTTGTATAGCAGACCCTCATGCCAAATTGAGTCTGCTGTGTTGACACATATTCCACAGTAGTTATTGGGGTTAAATTTGTCTCCACTCTATGGATTCTTCAATGACATTGAGCTGATTTCTGACGCGCTATTCCTTCTTTTTTCCGTGGTGTATTTCTGTATTTTAGTGATTCACCTCAGTGAAGGCGTAGGCTCAGGTTTTCTGGGTCTTTATGTTTTTGGTTGGATAGGTTTCTCTATTGCTTAGGTTTTTGAATTCTTCATCAAACCATTTGTCATTATAATTGTTTTTTCTTAGGTTGTCCGCTTGACATTTTTTGATTTGATAGGGAAGCTGAAAGGTGAAATATACTGTTTAGGCTTTCTACTGCCACGTTTATACAGTGAAATGTTTTGTCCAGGATTGTTGTGTAAAAGAGATTGTATTTGTTGTTGCCTAATTGTTTTTTTTGGTTGGTTCCTACACTACTATATTTCAATATTTTGCAGTTCATTTGGCTTTGCCAGCAGCATACCACCCTGCATACCACTGCTGGCTTGCTTCTGAAGCTAAGCAGGGTTGGTCCTGGTCAATCCCTGGATGGGAGACCAGATGCTGCTGGAAGTGGTGTTGGAGGGCCAGTAGGAGGCACTCTTTCCTCTGGTCTAAAAAAAAATATCCCAATGCCCCAGGGCAGTGATTGGGACACTGTGTAGGGTGCCGTCTTTCGGATGGGACGTTAAACGGGTGTCCTGACTCTCTGAGGTCATTAAAGATCCCATGGCACTTATCGTAAGAGTAGGGGTGTTAACCCCGGTGTCCTGGCTAAATTCCCAATCTGGCCCTCAAACCATCACGGTCACCTAATAATCCCCAATTTACAATTGGTTCATTCAGCCCCCTCCTCTCTCCTGTAACTATTCCCCAGGTTGTTGCTGCAAATGAGAACGTGTTCTCAGTCAACTTACCTGGTAAAATAACAAATAAATAAATTTGATGCCTCATGATTGAGTGTATTGATCAGTTCAAGTAGACTGATTTTACTATGATCTGATAGGGGTGTCAGTGGGCTGACTGTGAACAGACAGACTCTCGGTCGTGGTCAGTCAAAAAGTAATCTACAGTACTACTGCCAAGAGATTAGCTGTAGGTGTACCGACCATCGGAGTCTCCACGAAACTTACCATTGACAATGTACAGACCCAACGTGTGACAGAGCTCTCTCTATCTCGCTCTCTGTCAATTCAAAGGGCTTTATTGGCATGGGAAACAGTAAACAAAAGGGTAATTAACAAGGGACAAATGTGTAAACATTACACTCACAAAAGTTTTAAATGAATATAGACATTTGAAATGTCTCTCTCTCTGTCCCTCTCTCTCTCTTCCCCATAATCACCTCACACATCTGGGGCTTTCCACTGGGACGAGCTTCACACCTTGGCATGCTCTGTGACAACCAGTACCGCTGGCCTGCCTGGCACTCACCACCCAGCCCCTGTCCAATCAACACCTGCACTCTCCCTCTCTCTTTCTCCCTCACTCTCCTTATCACTCTCACTCCCTCTCTTAAGCATCTCTCTACTACACTCTGCCTGTGTAATGGCTGGTGTCTCCTTTCCTCCTCTCCACACCATTTATTTTTAGGAGATGACACCTTGACACTTTATTAATTTGAATGTCTTCATGCAATGCCATACACACCTACCAGGACCAAATTAATGAGATATGTACATAATCCACTTTGACTAATGGATGGTGGGTGTGTAGGGGAATAGGGGTGGTACATTTAATTCAGGAGGAAGGAGTCGTGTGTGTGTGTGGTATTCCTGTTCATGTGGCACTAACATCGCTGAAGTATCAGGCCTTTTTCCCCTCTTAACGGGCCGATTATGTGACTGCTGCTAGTAAATGCGGTGGCCGCCCCCACACTCCTCTCCTCTCCTCTCCTCTGGAAGGTCAAGCTGATTGGGAGATTAATGGGCGGATCTGAGCGAGAGAGGGTGAGAGTGGGGGTCAAGCACCCACAGGTAGTCTACCCCGTCTCAACTGCGAGAGGTCAATTAGCAAGAGGACTTTTATACCAGCACGATTAACCTTGGCTCTTCATTCTCAGCGGTTACTTACTCTCTAGTGTTGTAGGAGAGACTGAATTCTCTGTGCGATTCTGTAATTACCTTGTTAGAGTGTAATACTGGAGGTAATACAAATAATAGATGGTGAAACGTCAGTTTAAAGGATAGTGAAATGGTACCAATCCTAGTGGCTACTGACTGCTTAAATAGAGGCTAGTTGAGTGTCTCTTGGGTCAATCCTTCACATGTATCATAGCAGCTCAGTGGGGTGTGGGTAGCAGCTCGGAGCGGAGTGTGATGTGCGTACCACTCAGAGCAAAGACAGCCTCTCCTCCCCATAGAGAGAGGCCAGAGCCTGGCTGCCAAGATCCTTGATCTCATTCAGGCTCCTGCCCTGGAGCCCTATGTTTCTAACCTGGCTCCCAGTCAAGTCAGGTTGAGGGGACTCTGGCCACTACATAGGCTCCCCACTGCAGGCTCTGAGTGGAGCTAATTGACCTGTATGGCTCCTGTAGTATCTTCAATAGAGCAACATATAATTGGAGGACACAGGATGTAATCTTTACTTGTCCTTTCTAGGAACTGATTTACACTGCTGTCTATCATGGAGACCAGTACTCAACTTGCTCTATTGCTCACAGAGCGGTTACCAACCGAGGACCGGTGATAGCGCCGCCTATTGGTTAGATGAGCCAGCATCATTTATCACTCCAACACTCCTTCCCCCATAAATCTGAACTAACTCTTGGTTAGTTTAACATTTTCAGATCTAACACCTACTATATGAATATTCCAATAACAGTAACCATTCTTATTGTAGCTGGTAAGTCATCTCTTCACTGAGCATTAATAAAATGAGCTGGAGGTTTCCTAACTCTTTGAGAGTGTCGCAATTCCCCTCTAGGTGAACCTTTTGTTGGTTTCCTTAATTTAACAAGTGCATTGTCCGTTGGTGGCCGTGGAGTACCTGTGTCCTGTGGTAACTCCTTGCCTGCTGGACTGGGCTTTGTGTTGCATGTCACTGGCTCTGGATCACCATGCCTACGTACTCCTCTACTATCCCCCACTATCACAGTGTACAAAACAGACCCAGTGATTTCTTGAACCAACCAAGTTATCCATTTAGATCCACACCCAAAGTTCTTGGTATACACTGAGTCTCCAACTACAAAACTGCAAGCTTTTGCGTGTTTGTCACGCAAAAGCTTGCTTAGGCTGCACCTTACTCTTTAGGTCTGTGTGTATCAAGTCTAACGTGCACCTCAACTGTCCTCCCCATCATCATCTCAGCCGGTAAAAGTCCAGTGGGCCGTGACGCGTTAGCTAAACAACACTCTGCTCAGTTTTGTCTCCAAGTCACCTGCTCTCTTTTTCATTCGCTCTTTGAATGTCTGAGCATCTCTCTCTACCAAACCATTCGACGCAGGATGGTGTGGTGCCCAAGTGACGTGTGTGATTCCATTCTTTGTCATGAACTCCTTACTGTTCTCACACACAAAGCACTGAGCATTGTCTGAAACAACAAACAATGAGACATTAACTCCCCTACCCCGTAGGGGGAGGCATCACAGGAAAGTATCAATTATTTTCCTTCATCATAATGCACTAACACTCTGCTCGACTGCAACAGTTCTTTTGACAGTTTGAAGGCCTTTTGTTGTTCTGATCGCCAACACCATGGCGTATCCTTCCTCAGCAGCTTGTGCATAGGAGCTATTATAGTAGTTTAATAGGCCGAGATACGATTTCAGTTCTGCGACTGTGGTAGGCATTGGTGCGTCCTGCACCGCCTTTACTTTCTCTGGCGCTGGATGCCGTCCAGTAGCGTCCACCCTGTGGCCTAGGAATGTCACTTCCTTCTCCATGAAGCTGCACTTACTCCGTTTCAAGCGTAGCCCAGCCTCTTCCAGTTGCTGTAACACTCTGTCCAGTGTTCGGATGTGGTCCTGATCATTTCTTCCTGTCAGGAGAATATCATCGAGGGACACTGGGTAATCCCTTGTAGAGTCTCCTCCATAGTGCGCTGGAAGATAACGGGACTGGAGCTGACACCGAATGGGAACTTGGCATATGTGAACAGTCCCTTGTGCATGTTCACTGTGACATATATTTCTTTGAATCTTCATCTAGCACAATCTGCTGGTAAGCATGACTCTTGTCTAGTTGGTGAAAATTTTCTCCTCCGGCTAAGGACGTGAACATGTCCTCCATTTTAGGAATGGGTACTGTTCTAGTGATAAAGTAACGGTAAACAATCTCACTGTACCGTCTGGTTTTAACACTGGGACTAACGGTGCTGCCCAGTCTGAGAACCTCACTGGTTCCATGATTTTGTTGTCCTGGCAACGATCTAACTCAGCCTCTATCTTAGTTTTCATTTTCAAACGGTACTGACCTTGGTTTGAAGAAACGGGGTGTGGCATCACTTGATAAACGCATCATAATTCGTTGTTTTTGTCCACACAGAAGACACACAGGTTTTCCAGCTACCTCCGTGTGACTCCCACCTTATTTTTGCTTTCAACGTGCCCAACTCATCGTTGAACACTTCCTCGTGTTTCTTTAACACTTCCTGTAGAGCATCTTTTGCTGTCAAGCATCATATTCATGGTATGCCAGTCCACATCCAACATGGTGATCCACCCTCGCCCCAGCGGGTTTGGTCCTGACCCAGCTACAACTATTTGACTATTCTTTTGTGTTCAGCTTTCACATTAGCTGATCCTACAATGTCCACTTTCTGTCCTGTATATGTTTTCAGATTGATAAAACATGTACCTGGCTCTGGAACCTTTGCTTTCTTCCCTAGCCTAGCATACTGTGACATTATTGTTATGCTACAGCCAGTATCTGTTTCTTATTTCACTTTTCATCCCATGTACTGTTAAATAGTAACTGCAAGTTCAAACCCCCAAGCTGACAAGGTACAAATCTGTCGTTCTGCCCCTGAACAGGCAGTTAACCCACTGTTCCTAGGCCGTCATTGAAAATAAGAATTTGTTCTTAACTGACTTGCCTAGTTAAATAAAGGTTAAAAAATATATATTTTAAAAATACGGTCTAAGCGGGGGTACCTTTAGTAATGGTTAGTGTCCGTGTTGTGAATAGTAAACACATCTGCACGACACTCTTCGTCTTCCTATATGAAATTTGCATTTTTCGAATGTCTTTCTCTCCCCCCTCGAATCGTCATAGGAGCCTTCGTGCTCATTTTGTCTGCGACTGTAATTCTATGCTTTGTCAAATGTCCAAAATCTCCTCAGATAAAAAGCTCCGCTGTATCTTATCCTCATTTACCCCACATACTAATCAGTCACGTAGCATCACTGTGAGGGTGTCTCCATAGTTACAGTCCTGTGCTAGCTTCCTTAGCTCCGCCACATTTATTTTAGTTTTTTTAAATGTTGAGAATTTCACAATATTCTTCACACAACTGTGTCTTGTTGTCAAATGGTGCCGCCGATCCTACTGTGCCTGCCATCCTGTCCGTCGTCCAGTCACTGCTGCCAAAGAGAAGGCAAAGTATTTCCTAGCTTCCCCACGTCGATGGCTCTCACTCACTTAGCTTAGCCTTTCCTAGCTAACTAGCATGCTAATATTCACTCACGGTAGTTTCACCGTCCAACTCGACCTCCGTAGTCTCACTGAAAACTTCTGATTTTTGCCTCGTCGCCGGATGTAGTATCTTGAATGCACCAACATATAATTGGAGGACACGGGATGTCATCTTTACTTGTCATTTATTAGGAACTGTTTTACACGTCTATCTATCATGGAGACCAATACTCAACATTGCTCACAGAACGGTTACCAACCTAGGACCGGTGATAGCGCCGCCTATTGGTTAGATGAGCCAGCATCATTTCTCACTCTATAACTGTTCCTTTCTAGCCTGTGAGAGGGAGACCTCAGGATGGGGTTTTAAAGCCCTTTTCTCCTCTGGACTCTAAACTAGTAGTGTGGAGCCCCCCTTCTGTGAGGCCCTCTCAACAGATTAACCTCTTGGTGTGTCCTGAACTCTCACACTGCCAGCTCCCATCCCACAGACTAAAATTGTGGTTTCCTTTTGCTTTGTACAATTCTCAGAGGATGAGAGGGCTGCTTTCCAGTCCTCTGGAAGTTCCACTTGAAAGAAAAGGAAATACTTGTTTTCACACTGCTATCCATTAAGTCTGTCCTTGTGCTGTTCTGGTGAACTAATAATCCTAGTCCTTTGGCCGGTATGAATGATAATCCCAGCAATGTATGTGTATGTCCCTCCCTACTCTGTGTGTAGAGCACTATGTGTGAGTGATGTTGTGCAAGGTAGAGGTCTGCACGGGACTGATTTCTTCATCCCTCTCCCGCCCGCTACCGAAGCTTTTCATACCGCTCCCCCTGGCTTTCTGTCAGACTCAAACATGCTACAGCAAGAACTGCTCTCGAACCCAACTGCAGTCCCGCAAAGTTATTTTAGGCGTATGTGACACAGCTCACTTGCCAGCCATGGTCCCAGCATTTGTGTGCCCTATAGACAATATCAAAATGCGTAAACATAACATACACTGGCTCTGACAATCGTCGGATGTGGCAGGGCTTGTAAATTATTACGGACTGCAAAGGGAAACCCAGCCACGAGCTGCCCAGTGACGCGAGCCTACCAGGTGAGCTAAATGTCTTTAACGCTCGCTTCGAGGCAAGCAACACTGAAGCATGCATGAGAGCGCCAGCAGTTCCAGACAACCGTGTGATCACGCTCTCCGTAGCTGATGTGAGCAAGACCTTTTAAACAGGTCAACATTCACAAGGTCGCGGGGCCAGACAGATTACCAGGACGTGTACCCGGAGCATGCACAGACCAACTGGCAAGTGTCTTCACTGACATTTTCAACCTCTCCCTGACCGAGTCTGTAATACTTACATGTTTCAAGCAGACCACCATAGTCCCTGTGCCCAAAAAAAGCTAAGGTAACCTGAAATGACTACTGCCCTGTAGCACTCATGTTGATAGTCATGAAGTGCTTTGAAAGGCTGGTCATGGCTCACAACAAGACCACCATCCCGGAAACCCTAGACCCACTCCAATTTGCATATTTCCCCAAAACATTGGTGTGGTCGGCTTCCGGGTTAAGTGGGAATTGTGTCAAGAAGCAGTGCGGCTTGGTTGGGTTGTGTTTCGGAGGATGCACGGCTCTCGACCTTCGCCTCTCCCGAGTCCGTATGGTAGTTGCAGCGATGAGACAAGACTGTAACTTAAATCAAAGTTTATTTGTCACGTGCGCCGAATACAACAGGTGTAAACCTTACAGTGAAGTGCTTGCTTACAGGCTCTAACCAATGGTGCCTTGTGAAGACTTACAGAAAACGTTTGACATCTGTCATTGCCAACAAAGGGTATATAACAAAGTATTGAGAAACTTTTTTTATTGACCAAATACTTATTTTCCACCATAATTTGCAAATAAATTAATAAAACTCCTACAATGTGATTTTCTGGATTTTTTTTTTCAGTTTGTCTGTCATAGTTGAAGTGTACCTATGATGAAAATTACAGGCCTTTCATCTTTTTAAGTGGGAGAACTTGCACAACTGGTGGCTGACTAAATACTTTTTTGCCCCACTATATATCGTGAACAGAGAGTAGCAGAAGTGTAAAAGTTTTTTTTTTTCACTACCAATTGGACACCGTGAAATTGGGGAGAAAAAGAGAAAATAATGATGAGTGGACACTTGCACTTTCAAAAATGTGGGATTTCACCCTGACTAAGGTTGGTTGAGCGTCCTCCACTTTCCATTATCAATATTTATGTACAGACACTGTAGTAAACTATAGCCTATTCCTATTTTAGTACATTTCCTTGGAAAGATAACTGCCTGTCATTCTCTGCCCGTGCATAGTCGGTCTACTCTATTTCATTTAGAACACACATATACTAGGCACTCTTGATCTCGCAAGCCCAACTTGAGAGGAAGGCCACTGGATTCTGAGAGTGTGAATAATGCAGCAAAGATACAATAGGTAGGCCTAGGCTAACGCATACAGTCGTGGCCAAAAGTTTTGAGAATGACACAAATATTAATTTAGACAAAGTTTGCTGCTTCAGTGTCTTTAGATATTTTTGTCAGATGTTACTATGGAATACTGAAGTATAATTACAAGTGTTCATAAGTTAACAAGTGTCAAAGGCTTTTATTGACAATTACATGAAGTTGATGCAAAGAGTCTCTGCAATCCGCCCTGGCATGCTGTCAATTAACTTCTGGGCCACATCCTGACTGATGGCAGCCCATTCTTGCATAATCAATGCTTGGAGTTTGTCAGAATTTGTGTTTCTGTTTGTCCACCTGCCTCTTGAGGATTGACCACAAGTTCTCTATGGGATTAAGGTCTGGGAAGTTTCCTGGCCATGGACACAAAATATCGATGTTTTGTTCCCCGAGCCACTTAGTTATCACTTTTGCGCTATGGCAAGGTGCTCCATCATGCTGGAAAAGGCATTGTTCGTCACCAAACTGTTCCTGGATGGTTGGGAGAAGTTGCTCTCGGATGATGTGTTGGTACCATTCTTTATTCATGGCTGTGTTCTTAGGCAAAATTGTGAGTGAGCCCACTCCCTTGGCTCAGAAGCAACCCCACACATGAATGGTCTCAGGATGCTTTACTGTTGGCATGACACAGGACTGATGGTAGCGCTCACATTGTCTTCTCTGGACAAGCTTTTTTCCCGGATGCCCCAAACAATCAGAAAGGGGATTCATCAGAGAAAATTACAGTCCTCAGCAGTCCAATCCCTGTACCTTTTGCAGAATATCAGTCTGTCCCTGATGTTTTTCCTGGAGAGAAGTGGCTTCTTTGCTGCCCTTCTTGACACCAGGCCATCCTCCAAAAGTCTTTGCCTCACTGTGCATGCAGATGCACTCACGCCTGCCTGCTGCCATTCCTGAGCAAGCTCTGTACTGGGGGTGCCCAGATCCTGCAGCTGAATCAACTTTAGGAGACGGTCCTGGCGCTTGCTGGACTTTCTTGGGCGCTCTGAAGCCACCTTCACAACAATTGAACCGCTCTCCTTGAAGTTCTTGATGATCTGATAAATGTTTGATTTAGGTGCAATCTTACTGGCAGTAATATCCTTGCCTGTGAAGGCCTTTTATGTGCAAAGCAATGATGACGGCACGTGTTTCCTTGCCGGTAACCATGGTTGACAGAGGAAGAACAATGATTCCAAGCACCACCCTCCTTTTTGAAGCTTCTAGTCTGTTATTCAAACTCAATCATCATGACAGAGTGATCTCCAGCCTTGTCTCCTCGTCAACACTCACACCTGTCTTAACGAGAGAATCACTGACATGTCAGCTGGTCCTTTTGTGGCAGGGCTGAAATGCAGTGGAAATGTTTTGGGGGGATTCAGTTCATTTGCATGGCAAAGAGGGACTTTGCAATTCATCTGATCACTTTTCATAACATTCTGTAGTATATGCAAATTTCCATCATACAAACTGAGGCAGCAGACTTCGTGAAAATGTATATTTGTGTCAACTTTTGGCCACGACTGTAGAAAACAAAGACCACAGTTTCCAAATAATCTGCAGGTAAACAAAAATGTATCATCCCAAGTTGTCTGTCTGAAATGCCTGATAGGGAGAGGACAGGGGCGTGGGGGATTCGCGGAGGTTCAATATAAGTCCCTCTGGACTGGGAGGGTGCAGAGAGATACTGAGGACGGATCCCTCTGGAGGGAGGGAGAGAGGGTGTAGGGGTCCTGGGCCAGAGCAGCCTGTTAAGAGCCATCTGAGGCCCTATTCACCTTGAACATGGCCCACTGCTGCTGCCTGACCTTGGTTTTGTTCCATAAAGGCGCTTGACCCTGGATTCCCCCTTGGCCACCCTGCCATCTGGACATTACGGTCAAAACACACACACACACACATATGCATTAACACATGCACGCACACGTGCACTATTGTGTGTGACCTCTGTTTCAGGGAACACACATCGGCTTGTTTATAAGAGTGCCAGAGGTGGAGGCTCCATGTGTGGTGTGTGTACAATTCACATCACCCAACAGCCACACACCGGCTTTATCTGAGCCATAAGTCACTGCCTTTTGTCCCAGTGAGCACCATGGGGGTAGAGTTAGGGGACGGTCTTTTATAGAGCTGGAGGATGACCTTTATCTACTAAATGCCTACATTGTCATTACCATTGTCAAGTGGATTTGAAATGTGCTTTTTTTGGGGTCATAACCAATACCTTTGATTTCTTCTTCTCTCACAGTTTCTTTTAAAGGCTGACCTTGTTGGTGAGTGACGTCAGAGCGTTATTTTACGTTACAGGTTGTTTCCAATCTCGTCTGACTGAAGAGGTTTGTCAGTTGCTCACGCAGCGTTCTGACACGCTTCACAGACATGATATTCCCACTCCTCTCCTCTCCCTAATGGGATTGTGCAGCTGCTTGGAACTTGGGGGAATATGCTTCTGGAAGCCTCTCGACCACTCTTTTTTAACTTAACAGTTCAACTGTGAAATGACAATTATTCTACAGATGACTTGTATTACGTTGATACTGCGGAAACTTATTGTTGTTTTCATCCTGGCAAGGTCCCTGTAGTATAGCCTAATGGTTTTGAGTGCCAGAGGCCTACAGTAGCCAGGGGCCAACAGTAGCCAGGGGCCAACAGTAGTAGCCAGGGGCCAACAGTAGTAGCCAGGGGCCAACGGTAGTAGCCAGGGGCCAACGGTAGTAGCCAGGGGCCAACGGTAGTAGCCAGAGGCCAACGGTAGTAGCCAGAGGCCAACGGTAGTAGCCAGAGGCCAACGGTAGTAGCCAGAGGCCAACAGTAGTAGCCAGAGGCCAACAGTAGTAGCCAGAGGCCAACAGTAGTAGCCAGGTACATTATCAGTAAATGATAAATAACATACCAACAGCCATCTCTCGGGTAATGGCCATTCCACCTGAAGAGGTAATTCCTTAACAGATATGTGTTGCCACAGAGAGAGAGAGACCGCATGTTTGTCGCCCAGGGAAGGGTCAGTGGGTTTGGCGAATGTGACGTGGACATGCTTTTTCCGTCGTTGTCCTTTGATTTAATTACTGGGTGCTAGGCAAGCAGGAACAGCTTTTGTGCACATGTAGGGGAACATCCTGTACCAAGCCTATAGTCGTTAGTGACAGAGACAGAGGGAGGGGACAACCATATAAATAGAGTCTCTAGTTCAACATTACCACTCACCTTGTATCTGAGCTTTTCTAGGGATATCTGTGCTACGAGATTCAAATCCGCAGAAGCCGTGCATTTACTGATTGCACTCAGTCGATTCTCTTTCCATCTCTTTCCTGATCTCTCTCTATCTCCCTGTTGGTTATAGTGGGTAGAGGAATCGACAGAGTGTAGGAGAGGTGTGTGTCAGAGGAGAGTGGAGGGCCACCCCAGCTGGAGTCAATATTTGCTCTAAGAATCTCAGTAATAGGCCGGGACAGTCATCTGCATCTCTGATAATGGACAACCATATGGCTCTGTTGGCTCAGTGGACTGGAGTTCTCTCGCTCGTTCGCTCGCTCTCTCTCGATTTACAGATTTTCTTCCCCCCCCCCCTCTTCACGTACATTCATAAAACCCGGGATTTGACCCGTCACATTGTGCTGTGACCTGGGTTACCATGGCAGCAAAGTCTGTGATGTTCTCTATTGTGTCCCCACTCCTGGTTGAATCGGCGGGATCTGGAGGCAGGTAAAAGATCACTGTGCAGCCTCACTGCTATCTTTACTGGCAGTCTCACACACAGCTCAGGTGATCTTAACCCATGCCCTTGTGTTGCCCTTACTCCGTGGATTTAGAACAGACTTGCTGCACCAATGAAGCTTATCTCCCTCTCTTTCTCCATGCCGCTCTCCCTCCCACCGTGTGGTGAGCAGCTTGCCTGTCCTCAGGCTGGCCCAGGCCCTAGGCTCAGGTGCCCGTCAGCCCCAGTTTGAAACGGCTGCCTTTCAGCCATTCGTCATGCCTGCCTCAACCCCTGCTGTGCCAGCATGTGCCCAGTCCATTCCATTTTAGCCAACCCAGCTTAGTCCAGCCCATACACATTCCCAGTAACATCTACTACCAGTGCCAGCCCTTCTTCTCACCAACACACTACCAGAGCAGAGGGGCCCTAGCAACAGCCTAGCAACACTTACTACAAGCAGCAGTCTGTTAATGAGTGCGGAATGAGGCCAGCAGGTTCCTGGAGTCGGGGGCTGTAGTAGATGCCTGTTTGGGTCGACTCTTGACGGGGTGACTGAATAACCATTTGTTAGGTGCAGTTATTTAGAAGGAAAGACGGAAACCTACAGCTAGCATAGTTAGTGACATTCTAACACACACACACACACACACACAGAGAGAACAGCATTTTGAGCCCTTTTTGTTATTCTGTTATGTTCTATCCTGACTGACTGTCTGTATCCATCCGGCACCATATTCCCAGGTTGCTCTCCCTGCCTGCCACTCTGAATTTGAAATGGCTACAATTTTCTCCCTGACGGGTTGGAGAAGTGCCAGGGTGGGAGGGATGTCCGAAAGCATCTCTCTGCCTCCAGCAGGGGTTCTATTAGAGTGCCCAAGGGTTTTTATTTTACCTTTATTTAACTAGGCAAGTCAGTTAAAGAACATTCTTATTTTCAATGATGGCCTAGGAACAGTGGGTAAACTGCCTTGTTCAGGGGCAGAACAACAGATTTTTACCTCGTCCGCTCGGGGATTCGATCTTGCAACCTTTCGGTTACTAGTGCTATGCTCTAACCACTAGGCCAAGGAGAGGCGAGAGGAGGGTCATGCCTGTAGTGTTTTTATTTGGTGACTGCTTTCCCATTTGTTGCTGCGTGGCCAGGCTGAGTGTCCTCTCCAACGGTCTGGTTATTGCTACTCCTCTGTCGACTCATGCTGCCTTTTGTCTGTGTCTGCTGCTGCTGTTGTTGGTCAGAGAGGCTCATTTCTCTATTATGTGACGGTGCGATGGGTTTTCTTCACCGGTTGTTTTGTCTTGATTGACTAAGTTCCTGTATTGATGAATTTAGCACTTTTGTTTCGATTTCATTGGGCTGTAAATTATCCGTTTTCTTGGTCTCTTCCTCTGGTTTTCCTTAACCCTGGCCCCAGCTATGAGGAGCGGGCGCTGTACCTGGAGGCCATCGTGCAGAACCACCGGGAGGTCATGACCTTTGAGGACTTTGCCTCGCAGGTCTTCTCCCCTTCACCCAGCTACTACCCAATGAGTGGGACAGGTAAGAATCCCATGCTCTCCTCCTCTCTTCCTCCACTTCCTCCTTTCTTCCTCCTCAGCAGCACACCTGTTAGCCCTCTTCAGGCCCCTCCATCTCTGTTTCCTGGTCCTTGTCTCCTCACACCCACACTCTGATGAATATCAAAGGCAACAGGGCCAATCTCTCTCCACTGTCTGAGCAGCACCATCAAAGACTTCACCCGTGGCTCAACAACTTAGTTGGGCCCTGCTCCTTGTCTCGCTGTGGACTGTTTCATCTCACCTCCTCTTTTCTGTTTTTTATCTCCCTCTCATTTAATGAGCCTGATCGAAATATACATATGACATGATTGAATGTGGGTCAAGCCAAGTGTATGTGATCGGACTCTTCTTATCGGAGCCTCCGTCCCCGTACCAGAGATGTGTAGTAACGAACAGTCGAGGGTGAACACTGGGCTCACACAGCTGTCCTCCAGAGGTCAGGAGGAGGAGAGGGAGGGGGACTTCATTAAACAATGTCTCCTCTTCCTGTCCTGCCTGGCCTAGATCTGATGGGTCTATAACAACAACAACAACACCAGCACCACTTTCATCCAATCGATACAGCAATGATAAAACTGGACACTTGTGCTGTTCTACTTTGTGATAACTGAATCTGTTATCGCGTGTGTCTGGTCTACGCGTGTGTGTGTGTGCGTGTGTGTGTGTGTGTGTTGTCCAGATCTCAGCGAGCAGCCCCAGAAGGCAGGGTTGATAAGCAGACTGGCGGAGGCAGGGGGTAGCAGGTCTATTAACATAATTACAGTCTGCTCCCTTTACTGCAGAGGTGGACAGGAGTCCCAACCACACCTGCACACTGTTTTTATTTGTTTATCTGTATTGTTGTCTATCAATAGTTTACTTTGGTGCAAATAAATATTTTCTAAAATAAAAGAAGTCCCAAACTGACCTCTTGACCTTTTTCATCATCCAGAATACTAAACAGGGACTATTCCTCGGGGAGAGGGAGGAAGTGGGAGGGAGCGATAGAAAGGCAGAGGTAAACGGAAAGGGAGAGATTGAACCAGCGAGCGAGAGAGAGTGATGGAGAAAAGACATGTAATTACCCAGCGCCGGGTCATGTCTATCCTCTGCTGTTGTGGGTTATTTCAGCAGTGGGCTCTTCTGTAGTGGGGCAGGAGTAGGATACCTGGTTGGCTCCTCATTGGGATTATGGGAGCAGAGGCCAGACAATTAACCATTATTTTCTCATATTGTTAAATGAGGATTGGTTTCACAGTATTGTGCATCAGCTGTGTCTGCTGAGAGCAGCCAACAGCAAGATGTAATATACTAACCCTCTTTAATGCAGTGGAAATATAGAAATAAATGGGTAAACATCATTTTTGGGCTATTGCTTCTGTTTGTGTGTCTATGTAAAAGTGTGTGTGGTGTATGCATACATTTGTGTGTGTCCAGGATTTAGGCTTTTGTCCACAGTGGGTTTGTAATCAGCTGGCCCTCTGCATCAACTGTTTTTTGGCACAGTTCCACGCCACAGAGATGCAGGGCAATTTCAGGACTCATTCTTGGTCTGCATGCGGTCTTCACCTGGTAATCTTTCAAACAAGGGGGAGGTTAAGTCCTAGTAGTACATTCACCCGCATACGGGCGGCAGGTAGCCTAGTGGTTAGGGCATTGGACTAGTAACCGAAAGGTTGCGAGATCGAATCCCCGAGCTGACAAGGTAAAAATCTGTCGTTCTGCCCCTGAACAAGGCCGTTAATTAACCCACTGTTCCTCGGCCGTCATTGAAAATAAGAATGTGTTCTTAACTGACTAGTTAAATAAAGGTAAAATAGAAATGAACACACACATACACACAGGTGCTTGCAGCTTCTTCCAGTGATAAACCAGGCATTCCTGTCTTTTCTGAGAAGTTGTTTTGAAATGGTAGTTTTTTTGTCACCATATTTTCATGTATTTCTAGCAGTAGTCACTAATATATCCTCACAACAGGCTCCTTTAGTTTTCTCCCTGTTAGTGTATCGTTGCTGTGTACTACCCTCTAATACAGGGTTCCCTATTTTATTTGGCCCACCAAGTTTTTGAACAAGGAAAAACAACATATTGTTGGACATAAGACCGTTAAAAACACCAGCAAATCTGCTCCAAGTGATTTTAATTTAGGAAATCTGCCCCAAAGTATTCTCACGCATAACAGAGCGATATAAGTGATCGTACAGAAATGTAAGGTTTGAAATGAATGTTTCAGTCATATCTGTTTCAGCATACACTGAGTGTACAAAACATTATGAACAGCTGCTCTGTCTATGACAGGCTGACCAGGTGAATCCAGATGAAAGCTATGATCCCTTATTGATGTCACCTGTTAAATCCACTTCAAATCAGTGTAGAGGAAGAAGGGACTGGGTTAAAGAAGGATTCTTAGGTCTTGAGACATGGATTGTGTCTGTGTGCCGTTGAGGGTGAATGGGCAAGACAAAAGATTTAAGTGCCTCTGAAAGGGTGGTAGTTGTAGGTGCCTGGCTCACTGGTTTGAGTGTGTCAAGAACTGCAACGCTGCTGGGTTTTTCCACACTCAACAGTTTCCTGTGTGTATCAAGAATGATCCACCACCCAAAGAACATCCAGCCAACTTGATACAATTGTGGGAAGCATTAGAGTCAACGTGGGCCAACATCCCTGTGGAACGCTTTCAACACCTTGTAGAGTCCATACCTCGGCGAATTGTGGCTGTTCTGTTTAGGTGTTCCTAATGTTTTGTGCACACAGTGTATATGTTCTTGCGGGCGATTGACAAATGATTTGTAATTAGGTTCTGGCCCCCTGACCGTGCGTTTTAAGAGGAAATCGTCCCGCAGCTGAATCTATTGTGGTGCTTGTCGTTCCATATGCTGCTGCAGTGTGTGTGCTTGTCAATACTCCTGCTTTGGCTCATTGCTCCACTAACATGTCATCCATGATGTGCAGGTGTTGGCCGGGGATGGTTTGGGACGTGGAGCACCCCTGGGCCAAGCTGGATGCCCATTGTCTACCCGCCACCAGCAACATTAACCTGTCCTTCACCTCTGACCCCACAGCTACGCCATCTCAGTGAACCTCAATCCCCCCCCCATCTTCCTCCTCCTGCATGTCCCATCTTGAAACACACAGTAGATTGCTGTCATCCTCCGCACTGAGGGTCTGCAATGTCACTCATTAGAGGGTTGTGCTCTGTCTGTCTGGATTTGAATTCATGTGGTTTGAGTGTTTGTTGGCATGTTGGATTGCCTATGGACTGTGCATTTTCCTATGGAGTTCTACACTGGCTGCAATACATGTGAAGTTGGAGTTACACATGATTATTCAACGGGTTGAATAAATGTGGATTTTAAGAGGTAAACAACTTCTCTCATGAGACCCAGCTGCTAATGGATTCAAACTGAGGAGCTCTCAACTCCCCAGAGTCTAGACAGGCCTCCCTCTCTCACCCTTAAACCACTGTCTGTCTGGAGACAACAGCTCTTCACCTGCTTTCCTCGTCTACCTCTGCTTTAACTGCATCAGTTGGCTACTGAAGAGCCTCTAGCTTTCACCATGTGTCAGAGAGGTTAACCTGGTCGGTGGTTTTTGTTTGTTCGCGGGACAGCACGCTGTATGTACTTCAGTGCAGATTAATTGTGTTATCATATACACATACACAAGCACTGTTTCATTAGTACGTGGTATATTTAAGCACTAAGGCATGAGGCGCTGTGGTATATGGCCAATATACCACGGCTAAGGGATGTTCTTAAGCACGACACATCGCAGAGTGCCTGGATACAGACCTTAGCCGTGGTATATTGGCCATATATCACAATCCCCCGAGGTGCCTTATTGCTATTATAAACTGGTTACCAATGTAATTGAGCAGTAAAAATACATGTTTTGTCATACCCGTGGTATACGGTCTGATATTCCACGGCTCTCAGCCAATCAGCATTCAAGGCTGGAACCACCCGGTTTATAATGAGTTGTAAAACACAGATATGGTAATATGCCTTTTTTTTCCTCTAACACTAATCTCTATCTCATGGTGTTTAACTGGTTCAGGAGCTTTTCACATAATTCAGCCCAACATATTCTTATTTTATAATATCAGTCATACCAACCAATGCAATGTAAAGTTACAGAAGTCATTTACCAATCAAGAGCACCCAAGAGACTCCAACCAACACAAAAGTGGACGTCTCGCTGTCTGATAATGCTGCCGTCTCTTAACATATTAAATGTCTTATTGGATGTGTACTGTTTCCTTGTTTCTTGTATGACTGTGATCCTCACTGTGACAATAACTAACCACACAGGCTTCTTGAATGTCCCCCTCACCTCTCTCCCTGACTGTCGGTCTACAGCAGGGCTGTGTTGTGGTGACTGTCTGTCGGTCTACAGCAGGGCTGTGTTGTGGTGACTGTCTGTCGGTCTACAGCAGGGCTGTGTTGTGGTGACTGTCTGTCGGTCTACAGCAGGGCTGTGTTGTGGTGACTGTCTGTCGGTCTACAGCAGGGCTGTGTTGTGGTGACTGTCTGTCGGTCTACAGCAGGGCTGTGTTGTGGTGACTGTCTGTCGGTCTACAGCAGGGCTGTGTTGTGGTGACTGTTGTCGGTGCAGGGCTGTGTTGTGGTGACTGTCTGTCGGTCTACAGCAGGGCTGTGTTGTGGTGACTGTCTGTCGGTCTACAGCAGGGCTGTGTTGTGGTGACTGTCTGTCGGTCTACAGCAGGGCTGTGTTGTGGTGACTGTCTGTCTTAATGTGACGCTCTACTGTCTGTTTTTCTTTTAGATTAAAACATGTTAAAGGTGTCATTACAGTAATTGAACAAGGTAAGCCCCGAGCACCGGCCGGAAGCTTGTGTGTCGCCCTAGAGCCTACCCTCGCTCACCCGTTCACTCATCTCTGGTTTCTCCTTTATTTGGTACTAACACGCTTTATTTACCCAACTACCGCTTTTTAAAGGAACGTTAACATAAAGTTGTATGGGGGTTGATATGACGTTATATGGGGATTGTGTTCTCTATTTATCCAGGCGGTAATTGCGAGTGACGCTGCACGGTTCGGGACAATTAGCACCTCAGTAGTAGCATGAGCAACACAGCCACTCTTTTCTCTGGCTAAGCTTCTGCATGTCACGCCTTTATATTTATCTCCCCAGCGCTGTTTTTCTCCCCTGTTTGCCTGGGGCAGAATGTGATACTAACACCTGCCCTACTGGAAGAAAACGTCTGTCATTTAAGCTTTTTTTGAAATGCTGCAGGGGACCGATGGGGATGAGGCCCATTTATGTCCTTTGTTTTTTTTTTTTTTTGGGGGGGGGTTGTCTCTCTCCTTTTTCTCTCTCACTTTCTCTCTCTCTTTCTTTCTCTTTTTTTTTCTTTCTATGAAAAGATCTCTGATTAAAGGCACCATGTGCAGGTCTCTGCCCCATCATGGCCTCTCTCAGGATAGTTGTTAAAGAGATAATTCAGGATTTTGGCAATAAAGCCCTTTATCTACTTCCCCAGAGTCAGATGAACTCGTGGAGACCAGTTTCATGTCTCAGCAGGCAGTTTAAAGGAAGTTACTAACTAACGGTAGCGCAATTGCTAACTGGCGTTAGCACAAAGACTGGACGTCTATGGAAACTGCTAGCATGCTAGTAGATATTGCAACGACTGGAAGTCGATGGTAACACTAGTTTGCACCGGCTTGCCAAACGACTTGTGACTTCCTTAATGCTGGATGCAGAGACATAAATTGTATCCCTGAGTTCATCTGACTCAGGGGAAGTTGCCAAAATCCCGAAGTATCCCTTTAAGGAGGAGCTCAGAGGAATTACCTTGGTTGATCTGAGTCTTAGTGTTATGATGAACCAGTCAGACACTGGCCAACTGAAGTCTTGGGAGATTTTTGTTTCACTCTGGAGATATATTATGCATGTGTTATTTTAATAATCAACTTAAGTTTGTGTCATTTTTGGGCTGCATATGATATATGCAGCCCAAAGTGCTGCAATTTGAAACAAGCATGAGTGTGTTGTTAATGGGTATTAAACCGATCACTCAATCTATAGAGGTGTCCATTGCATGGGTGGGTTCTAGGTAGCATGCTGGTGGGCTAGTAAATGTAACGTCTGTGTGGAGGCCTTTACCTGAGAAGGCTATCTTATCTGTGGCCCAGCAGGCAACTTCCCTCCCCATTATCCAACAACTCTACGAGAGGGTGGGGCGTGGCAGGGCCAGCGGGGAAGTTCAAGTGGTGGAAAGGTCAAAGGAAGCTAGTGGAATTCTGGAGTTGGAAGTGGGGCTGCAGGGTTGGACTTGGTTTAGGCCTGCCCCTACGTCGACTCACAGCCCTCCTCTGTTCTTTTCACATGCATCATGAAGATCCATTCTGCTAACACACCCACACACACCCTTAACCCCTCCCCCTCTGACTGAGTGGAAGTCGGGGATGCTTGTGTCTGCTGGGCTGAGTGTCTGTTACTGCAGCCATCTGCTGTCCCTTTTAGCTGCAGGAACTTGAGATGCTTCAGAAAGATGGAGAGAAAAAAGTGGAGGAAAGAAAATAGGCAACCAGATGCCATCTTGGCCAAAGCAGGAAAGTTGTTTAAACTTGAGGCATCGCTAAGATGCGTTGGGGGGTGTACGCAAAATATGTTTGCTCTTACCGGCCTCCCCCTCACGTTTCACTGCTTGCAGCCTGTAATCATTTTTATTTTGTATTTATTTAACCTTTACTTAACTAGGCAAGTCAGTTAAGAACAAATTCTTATTTACAAAGACTGCCTACCCCGGCCAAACCCTAACCTGGACGACGCTGGGCCAATTGTGCACCGCCCTATGGGATTCCCAATCACGGCCGGTTGTGATACAGCCTGGAATTGAACCAGGGTCTGTAGTGATCCCTCTAGCACTGAGATACAGTGCTTTTAGACCGCTGCACCACTCGGGAGCCCTGATCCACAATGTTGAACAAAAGGCGTCTCTCCACATGCTCGCGACATGCCTGTCCAGTTAACATAATGTTCCATTCACTTTTTACAATACACCATTTTAAAACTTGAACAATCTGTCACATCCTCTTTATGCTGAACAGCGAAGGCAATTTTATTCTTAGGACCACGTGGTTTAAAATAGATTGCGTTTTTTTTCCCCTACTCATGCAAGCATCTGCCCTCCCAAACCCAAAGTGTTGGGAGAAATATCCAGCTTCTCTCCCCAAGTAGCCTCTAGTCTGGCCAGTCAACGCACGTGATGAAAGAATGGTGAACATTGCATCTGATTGTGTATATAGCTTGATCTAGTCCACACACGTGCCACTTTGCAAACTGAGGAATTAAAGGTTCAAATCAATCTATACGCCTGTTTCGGTTTTGTTTTTGGTATTATACATTTGACCTTAGAGGGAGTAAGCCGTTTGGGGTGTCTGCTTTGGGGGACAGGGAGCGATGACATGCATGGCAGTCAGAACATGGAGTATGCCAGTCTTATCAGCTCTATGTTAGCCTGCCACATCTCACCACTTCTCTCCATCTTTCTCCCCCATTCTATCCCTTCTCTCATCCCCTCCCTCTCTCTCCAGGCTCTCTCAGCGGCAGCACGAGTGCTGAGCTCAGTGTTTCTTTAGGAACGGACCAGGCGGACCAGGTCTCCCCCACGATTCCCCGTGCCACAAAGAACAGAGTTTCCGGAAAACTCCGCCGATCAGCCAGCGCCATAAGCAAATCTTCCAACTGAGCTCTCTCGCCCGACCCACCTCCCAAACCTTCCCTGCTTCGTCTTTACTACAGGTCCTGCTGTGAAACTTCATACCTTAACCCCTCATGACTGCAGTTTGGGTGTGTGCGTTGTTTGTTTTATATCTCGTTTAAAAATATAACTGGAGCATATTGCAATGTTTTATTTATGTGGCAGTTATTGATTCTTTGATACATTTCCAATTGTTTTACTGTTAAACTGCATATTTGACCTGAAGAAAAGATTTAAGCTATTGAAGTTTGTTCCGATGTTGCTGCATTTTCTGAAAGAATCTGATTAATATCACTTGTCAGTCAGTACAGCGATTAAATATAGACAGGGAATTGACTGAACAATCATGTCTGGTGGCTTAAAGTCCACATATCATCAACATTTCAAAATTCCCTTTCTATGTCACAACAAGGATCTCTATGGTTGTGACATAGAAAAGGAATATGATCACCTATATGCATTTTGGTAAAGGTCTTTCCACAAAATGAGTTCCTTTTGTACCACTTTGATATTTTTAAGTAGAAATTGTGCACCAATATTGAATTTTAAAAGCCTCTTATATTAAATTAAGTGCTCTTTAAAAGACTCCACATGGAGAATTCAATAAATCTGTTTTTCTTTCATGAATAAAGACTTGCTGAAGTGCCAAAATGCAGCGTTTTGACATTTCCCTCTGACTTTTCGGAAGATGTTAACCCACTTAACCCTCAAATTCCTCCAAGTCTTGCTTTAACAAAGTCATTCCCTCATTTTAAGGTCAACCCTGCTATATGAACTTTTACTATAGTGTACTAGTAATAATTTTTTCAAAAGAAATGTTGAACATCTCATAGTAAAATCCTAGTGTAAAAGCAGGTTCTTGATGAGCTGGTTATCTTTTTGCCTATTTTCTGGTGTTTTGTGTTGGAGAACTGAGCGGGTCGAGCATAACACATTAACCCATAGATAGACAGGCTAGAAATGTTGTTGTTTTTATTTCTAAAATGGTGAAGCTGCATTCAATTGCCCCTCCCTGTCCCTGAACACAAGCTTCCAATCCCCCTGTCGCAAGGGGAATTATGGCAGATTTAAGAATTTTATTTAAGCTTTTATTTAACTAGGCAAGTCAGTTAAGAGCAAATTCTTATTTACATTGACGGCCTAGGAACAGTGGGTTGACTGCCTTGTTCAGGGTGAAATCATCAACCCTGTTACTTTTTTTGGCACTTAATAGGCACTTAATCTTTTTATTTAACCTCTTGAGATGGTATAACCTGTTTTTTATTCAGTTGAACATGTGTTCTTTATGAACACATGTTAAATGTTAAAATTATATGAAATACAACTTATTTTTCTTCACCAAGTTACACTACCCAAAAGGGACTCATTTCATGGTTTTCCCATCTCATGCCCCCCCCCCTGCAATTCTGCTCTGTAAATCACTGATACTCTTGCTGCTGACAGGATAGGATCATATTTAAGTGTGTTGTTTTGGCCTTGGCCTTGAGCCATGGAAGCCTGTGTGTCTGTTTAGACCATACTCATCCTCATGTTGTGGAGAGGTGGAAGGGCTGACATAGGAGGTGCTGCTCTAGCATAATGCTGCACCACACCACACACTTCCTGGTTACGGAGGGCTGTGAGCCAATGCAGTAGGAGTCTGTTTTTAATAGTTATGAACCTGGAGTGGACAATCAATGATGTCTTTCCAACCCCGAGGTGAATCGAAACTTGTGTTGGGTTTTTTATCGCTGTAAGGACCTTTTTAAATGGATTCTGATGGGTTTTTGTCTTCCTTTGGTTTATGCAACTCTGCTAGAAATGAGAAAAGACTGCATTTGTAATTGTTTAGTGATGTTACCCTGTGTAGGATTGTTTAACCTGGGTTCATAACCTGTAATCCAGTAACTTCCATCTGGCTCTTCCTCTGCCATTGTTCTCTCATGTTGTAAAGTTAAGAATGACATTCCAATGTTCCTACAGATGAACTTTTGCACTCACTGTCGTTGATAAACTAGCAATGAATGTGTATTTTCTCTTTATTCTTGGATGTAAATTGCTTTATTTGATGTTTGTGGTGTTGTATAATGTATACATGTGTTGTTTTAGAGGAAAACGCCACCAGAGCCTCAGGTGAATCTTAACTCCATGCACTGGTGTGTGTGTGTGTCTGTATGGCTGTGTGTATTTGTGAAGGAGCTTCTCGCAGTGCCTGTGTAAAGTCTGTCCACCAAGATCCATTCCAAGAACCCCACCACTGTAAACCACTGTTAGACATCATTGGATTTATTTTGTTTCTGTCCATTGCAAGAGCAAAACGGCAAGCCTTGCCTTCCTGTCTCATGTCTTTGTTCTAGAGGGAGAGACTGTTTTTTTCCCCCTGTGTGACTGTAAAGGTCAGTGTCTTGTCCTCCCCGTCCTCACACGTTTTATATGAACAGAATGACTGGGTTTGGTCCACTTTTGTTTCGTCTTTATTTGAGGTGCTCTGTTCTCCTTTCTCTCTGAATTGGAATCAAATGGCACCTACTCCTCCTATTTCCCATGATGCACCCCGAGTAACCTCGTGAGGCCACAGTGGAGGGGTGAGGGGCTGGGGAGTTAGAAGGCATACCAGCGCTGTACTCTGGCGACCCTCTTAGCAACAGGCAGGCTGGCGCTATGCTACTCACGCTGCCTCCTTCGCCACAACCTGCGCCTTTGGGTTGCCATGGAAGCCAGGTGTTACGCACACATTATGCAGGGTTCCATCAGAGCTGCATCCCTGTCTGTTGCACTACTTTGCCTTACCTGTACATCCTCTCTTTCTTTCATTTTGTTCTCGCTCTTTTTTTTGTGTCCCTTTCTGTCCCAAGCACTGATTAATAACATAGGAGGCAAGAACGGAGAGCTCGTTCAGAGATAATGAAGTCCATTTTGTGAATTTGAAGAATGTATGTAAATACTGACCTGAGTCAGATCAATGCTTTCACCTTCCCAGTAGCCACTGTAAAGAACTACCCAGCTCTTTTTACCAGTCTTCTTATGGAGTCTAAATTGTAGATTAGATGTTGTGGATGGGATCCCTGTTATATATGGGAGTAAATGGGTGTAAGGTTTGATTTGACCAGGGCAAGGATTGTGTCTTACTCAAGACTGGTTCAACTCATGTGAAGCAACAAAGTTAGTGTTAATTCTAGGTTTTGGTTTAGGAATCCTGTACATTGTGTCAAATCGAGGGTTTTAGTCCTTTACCATAAATATATTAATGCCTGTAATATAATATTTGTATAAGAGGAAGAGGGGAAAAAGGCTTGAAGATTTCATCATTACTTGTTAACATATCAAACCGTTTTTAATGACTGAAGTCATGCTATCTTTATTAGAAATGTGAAAATCAAAAACATTTCATTAAATCAATTTGAAATCCTATGTGTTTTCTGTGTTATTTGTATGGGTCTATTGATCTGAATGTTTTTTTTTCATAGCAGTGGTGCAGAAGTAGAGAAAGTAAATTCAACCTTTTCCTTTAAAACTGTCATTACAGAGATGGTTACTACCTAACCCTGTCACAGTAATGCCTATCATCCATGAATCATCTTGTGAGAATCTGCTGCTTTGGCTGCAGTGACAGGTTGACTGTAACCTCTGGCTTTGGGGGAAGGGGGGGGGGGGGGTCGATGGGGTGTAGGGGTGACTTGATGGTGCTGTTGTCTTGGTTTTTCAACCCTGGCCCAGAAGCAGCAGCTGGGGTAACCTGACCCCCTTCCCATCTGTTCCCCTGCTGCTCCAGGAGAGGAGGCTGGGATAATGGGCCCCCACCGAAGGTACAGGTGCAAAGTCTACAGCACCTAGCCAACACTGGGAGGACTGTTACTTGTTAGACTTAAGAGGATACTTGGTGATGTGTGTCTGTCCGTCTATCTTGCCTGACCATGTCCCTTTGGACCGTCTGAAGCTCTCCTGCGTTTGTCTACATTGTGATTTGAATATTCACAAGTTAAGAAAGGAGACTAAAAGTGATCTGCAGAAGCTATAGGTTCAAGACACACTGACTATAACAAACATTAGGAACACCTTACTAATATTGAGTTTCACCCCCCCCCCACCTCCTCCTTTTTGCACTCACAGCAGCTTCAATTCATCGGGGCATGGACTCTACACAGTGATGCTGGCCCATGTTGATGCCAATGCTTCCCACAGTTGTCAAGTTGGCTGGATGTGCTTTGGGTGGGGGACCATTCTTGATACACACTGGAAACTGTTGAGCGTAAAAAAAACTTGACACAAACCGGTGTGCCTGGCACCTACTTCCATACCTCGTTCAAAGGCACTTAAATCTTTTGTCTTGTCCATTCACCCTCTAAATGGCACACATACACAGTCTCAAGGTTAAAAAATCCTTCTTTAACCTGTCCCTTCATCTACACCCATTGAAGTGGATATAACAAGTGACATCAATAAAGGATCATAGCTTTCACCTGGTCAGTCGATTTCATGGAAAGAGCAGGTGTTTATAATGTTCTGTACACTCAGTGTATGTGAACAGTCTATTTTTCACATTGTGACATATCAAGAGTTCCAAATGTCTACTGATTACTGTCTAGAGGCCTGTCCTCATTAGTGAACAACATGATGGTATCCACAGTCCTGACCTAACAGTGGTCATTAACCCCTCATGTGCTGTCTGAAGCCACACACGCACTTCTGGAAGTTGATACACTCCCCATGGAGAGAAAGATTGGTATGTGAACCTGGATGTTCAGCCTCGACAGTCAGGCAGCCATTTAAAAAGGGGAAATCAAATTCTGAGTCTCCTCAAGAAAAGAGAAATGTCCTGATCTTGAGGTGAGTTGTGTGGTCATCACCTCTGTCCTGAGCCATGTTCTGACCAAGCATTATGGCAATTTATGACTGTAAGCTAAGTGCTCTCTGTCTCTTCTTTTATAGAAACCAAAACCAGGCTTGAATCATCATATCAATAATACAGTGACGATCAATTTAGGGTATCTTTTCCGTTGCCTAGAAAAAATTGCTGGCATCGGATGCAATCCCAGTTAAATGAAACCTGAAAGGGGTCTACGAGGAATTAGGTTGGTTTGTTTAGAGGAGTACAGTCCTTGAGAAGTCTCTGACATCAGTCACATCATTGTAGAAATGATGCATCCGTAGTGAATATGCCTGCATCATGGCTTGAGTATCCATGGTAATTAGGCTATTATACATCCTTTACTAATTACCCACTTGAGTAGGCTTCATCTATGTTTTGTTTTGAGCTTTCACATAGCCCGAAGATTCACATAAATAGACAAATTAATGTTGTGAAGCTGAGGGAAATTGTATATGATATTTTGTTGTGTAGGCGAAGTCCAGTGGAGAAAATGAAAGAATAAGAATGATTTTAAAGACAACTTTTTCCTCATATGCACCCATTTCCCAATAGCCTACCATTTAGAATTATTCGGCGGAAGATTGTGTCTCTTGAGTTTCTACCCAGGTGGATTTCCATAATATATAATTTACAGGATAAAAATTGTATTGTTTTGTTTTTCTAAAGGACAAATAATTATTTCTGACATCCATTTGAATGAATAATTCCCTATAGGTCCGTTTATTTTCTTGTTGATATGACTTGAAGTCAGGGAGGGCAGGCAGACCTGGGTGATGTAGGAGTAGTATTATTCAAGACAGTTTGTGTCAATGTCAAACTATAGCAAAATAAATGGTTTCATTTTGAAAATATTTTTTATTTCGATGGACAGATAGATGACAACAGTGTACACATACAATCAAAGCGCTATAAAAGCCAACATTTAAGAAAATAAAAATGTTCGTAGAAAAAGATTGCATCTAAGATAAGAGCTTTACGTTTTACAAGAGCTGTGGAGATTGAAGATTTAGACCGGTCCACGACAATTATCACAACTCCTAATTTTGACAAAACATTTGGCTACCACATATGAACTGCCAGAATGACACAGAATAATCACACAATACAACAATAAATTACAGAATAGAATTGCAAATAGAATAAATAAATAAATAAATACAAGTATTATGACGAAACAATATTGCAACAATTAATAATAAAATATGTGCCAGCATTCAAAATTAAAACAATCATTATGTTGACTTTTTTAAGGCAGTTGTACAGCAGAGTTTCGATGTGTTTAGGCTATATTCTAAAGGCATTTGTGGTTCTACTAAAAGGGAATGATTCGATATTTGCACGTTTTTAAGACCACGTTGATAAGTCTGTCCTGTGATTCATAAGTTAGCATAAAGCTTAATGAAACAGAAATTCACAGTCTGTGAATTAAAAGGCTTTTATGAGGGAAAATGAAACAGTTCTTAGGTCTAGAAGCTATTAGGCTACTTGAGCACGTGTGCAGCTGTCCTACAAAAATACCTTCAACAGTCAAACTAACACTTTGTTTTCTTTCAATAAACTATTTGAGAGAAATCTCAAAATATATGCCTATTTTTTATTTCAAGAAATAGATAAGCATTCAACAACCATCTGATTGGCATGGATAGGACAGCTCTCATTGAACACACAATCAAAACATCAAGTTGCCTGTCTTTCAGTAGTGTAGGCAATTCACTTGTTTTCCAACGCTCCCTTTGCTCAGCAAGCAGGGCGCACGGGCATTTGAAGCAGGATCACCTGTCTATTTTCCGACGGATGACATTTGTTGATGTGCCTCGTGAGTCCCGGTGAGCTGTAGAAAGTGGCAGAGCAGTACTTGCAGGAATACACCTGGGAGGAGTGCATGAGACGCAAGTGTCTCTCCTGGCTGGCCCTGTTGGGGAAATTCTCCCCGCAAACGGGGCAGAGAAGGCAGTCCACGGGGCTTAGATTCAGGGGACTTTGGTTTGTATTTTCCTCTGAGATTAAGGACACTGGCACCTGCTCTTCCACTCTGTCGCTGTTTTGAAACGTGTGGTCCTCGAACATTTTATTCTGCGAGGCTTGGTGTCCCAGGATGTGTTTTCTTAGGTATGCTTGGCGCTTAAACCTCTTCCCACAGTGTTGGCAGTTGTATAAACCGTCTTCTGAGCCCGATTCAGACATACCCGGGCTGGGGGAGTCTCTGTCACTCAGAAGCTCGATTCTTGGGTCTTTGGCTTCCTCTGGGGTGGACTTGACACCTGGGGGGATTTTGGCGATTTCAGATTTGATGCTCGGGGTAGATGGTATCCCGGCTGCACTCTGCGCTCTCGGTTTGTGCCAGCGCCGGTGAGAGGCGAGGTTAGCCGGGCAGCTGAACATCTTATCACACTCAGGGCACCTGTACTCAACTCTCACTATCCGAGAGCACTTGTGCTGGGCCAAAGAAAATGGATCAGCGTATGCTTCCTTACACAATTGACAGACAAACTCTCCTAACGGCTTCCCACCTGCCGACGTCTGCGTTCTGGGTTTAAAGTCGACAGGAGCCTCTTTGATTTTCAAACCAAGTACCGGAGACGTTGTCATTTCGTCTTCAAAATTCAGTTTTCTGATGGCTTTGGGTTTTTTGGAGGCAGGTTTGCTCTTGCGCTCAGTGTCGGATGCCGGCCTCTTAGTACCGCCCCTGATGGCTGTAGCAGGGATCCTGCTGGTGGTGCCGCTGCGGTTGCTGTTGCTAGTGCCTATTTTCAAATCCACGGGGGCGAACAGGAGATGATCTAAACTGCTGAGGGAGGCAGGTGTCGGGAATGATTCAGCAGAAATTGGCGAACCTAGATTAAAACTTCTTTCGTAATATCTCCTCTCGTGGTCCTTGCTGATGGGCCTGGTGGGGCTGTAGAGGGCTTGGTACACAGCCTCTTGGTTGCCAAACTGAACCCCTTTAGCATCCAGACTGGGGACCGGGGCGTCTGCTGCGATGTCTGGTGATGGAGCTGCGCGGTCCGGACTGGACGCAATAGAGACAGGCGGAGAGTCCACCTGACTCTGAAAGGCTGGGATGTGATGCTCCTGCTCATATTCATCTGTACGAGTCCTGTAGGAAACATGTGCTGATTTCCTGTTTCTTTTTACCAGGAATCCTTTAGGCATCTTTGCGAATGACAGAAAGGCACTTTGGAGAGGTGGGCGAAGGCTCGGATGATATCCAGGTTTGTGAAATTACAGTCACGCCAGGAGCCTCGGTTGCTAAATTATATTTTCGCTAAGCTATTGATCTCTGTGGTGCTGAAATGTTTTCTTCTCCAAGGCATAGCTGCACTCTTTTTATACCAGAATGATGCTATTGTTCTCGCCCCTTGTTGCCGCATCCTCAACCAATCAGACGAAACGAAGATCCCAGTGGATTTGGATGTGGGAGGGTTCAAAGCCTGTGTTTGGTGGATTTCGTTGAAGGATGTGCAGATAGCTTAGCAGATGTACTTGCGGTTTATTACATTCATGTGTGCGCTCGGCCACTCCCCGACAGAGGCACACGCCGGGCCCTCCTCCTTTTACGGTTTGATGGTTCTCTATACAAATACACACGTGCCACGGCTTTGTGCCTCTCCTTTGGGGGCCACGGAGCTGCCAAAAGGAAATGTCCATCACTGCCACAATCATCAGAATTGTGAATTAAGACGGGGACTGGACTGGAGAGGGGTCCGGTTGAGAAGGCAACAAAGACGTTGCAAGGGGTTATTTGCATTACTAGAATAAAAGACAACAAAACGAAAATCTAAACACTTGGGCAGAAAGTGACGTTAGTGGCGATAGTAAAGCAATGGCACACGTGTTGTTGTAGGCTATTGTGGTTTAATGGGACTTTCCCCCCAGTCAAAAGCAAGCTTTACGCACGAACCTCCAACAACATAACAACATAACAACATGTGTGTGTGTGTGACATTGGTACAAGGCCCTATCTTCGAAAAGTCGATACGCAGTGTTGTTTTACACAAACAAGGCAAGACTTGAAAATAAACATTATTTGGTACGAATGTATTTATTTGGGCACGAGTCTGTCTCGGCAGTTTAACTGGAGTTATACATCAGACATCTGACACTATAAGTTATAAGAAGGGTTCTGGTCATGGTACACAATAGCCACGGGAACGTCTGCCCACACTGGATATCCCGTTTTTGTTTGAAAGGCAAATTGACCCCTTCACTGTGAAATAAGACTCACCGCCAATCTGTCCGAGAGATAGGCGCGTGCTGTGTGTAATCACCGCCCGAGCGCGCCCAATGTTGCTCTGTCTGGAATGTGATATGGATGTCATGTGCAACGATAAAACATTTTTACGTCTGTAAAAATATCCTTTTACAAACTGTTCTTGTTTGACAAGGTTACGTTCTTGTTGGAAACAAATCCATGCATCTGTATCCGACTTTTACTAATTTTGTGAAATATTAGTTGGTTTTCAAAGTTTTACTCTGAAGTTTACATTTGGAATTAATATATCGTCTAACTTCTTCAAATCAAGATTGGTTTGATGTTTTTAATTTAGGCACTTTAAGTTGCATGTAGGCTATTATAAAACACTTTCAGAAAATCAGAAATCTTTCATGGTTCAATTCTTTGAAAATGTATTTCCAAAGGATATGTAAATTGAGCATTTCCATACTGTGTTTTGTAGTCAGGGTTATTTCTGGTAATTTATTGTCAGTTTTGTGCATACATTACATTTAAATGTAGGCCTATACAATCTTACAGCCATCAAGTTTAGAGAGTACGCTATATGCTTACAAGGTCGATCATCTACGATTATTTTTGTCTAGTAGACCTAGAGTTATGGTTGCCTGCGTTTTATAATAATATCTTCAGATGAGCGTGCATGCATCACTTGGCAGAGCGTGCTTTCTTTTTCTCTGCGTGGGGAAGCAAGGCAAGAATAATCGGGGAGGCCTATTGTTCTCCTAATTTGCATAAAGCTGCTGTATGACCAAGTCAAATAATTACACCATCTTTAGTTGAAACATGCGCCTTTTGAATGGGTGGCTCTGTTCTGATGCGCTTTCGCTTGTTTGAATGCAAACCGTTAGCTTTGTGCAATTCACATTTTGTCTCTCTTAAATTATACATATATAGCAACGTCTTTCTACGTTTAACTTTTTACATTAACAAGTTTAAAAACTAGTTTTCTCCCCTTATCAGGCCATAGTGTTGTAAAAATGTTAAATAGTCAACAATATATAGGTCTAGGCTAAAGGCCAGTCACATTATAGGCCCACGTAGGCCTACAACTGTTCATAAATCGGCCCTTATACATTTGAAGTCGGAAGTTTACATACACCATAGCCAAATACATTTAAACTCAGTTTTTCACAATTGCTGACATTAAAAAAAAATCCTGTTTTAGGTCAGTTAGGATCACCACTTTATTTTAAGAATGTGAAATGTCAGAATAATAGTAGAGATAATTATTTCTTTCAGCTTTTATTTCTTTCATCACATTCCCAGTGGGTCAGAAGTTTACATACACTCAATTACTATTTGGTAGCATTGCCTTTAAATTGTTTACATTGGGTCAAACGTTTTGGGTAGCCTTCCACAAGCTTCCCACAATAAGTTGGGTGAATTTTGGCCCATTCCTCCTGACAGAGCTGGTGTAACTGAGTCAGGTTTGTAGGCCTCCTTGCTCGCACACGCTTTTTCAGTTCTGCCCATACATTTTCTATGGGATTGAGGTCAGGGCTTTGTGATGGCCACTCCAATACCTTGACTATGTTGTCCTTAAGCCATTTTGCCACAACTTTGGAAGTATGTGTGGGGTCATTGTCCATTTGGAAGACTCATTTGTGACCAAGCTTTAACTTCCTGACTGGTGTCTTGAGATGTTGCTTCAATATATCCACATAATTTTCCTACCTCATGATGCCATCTATTTTGTGAAGTGCACCAGTCCCTCCTGCAGCAAAGCACACCCACAACATGATGCTGCCACCCCCGTGCTTCACAGTTGGGATGGTGTTCTTCGGCATGCAAGCCTCCCCCTTTCTCCTCCAAACATAACGATGGTCATTATGGCCAAAACAGTTATATTTTTGTTTCATCAGACCAGAGGACATTTCTCCAAAAAGTATGATCTTTATCCCCATGTGCAGTTGCAAACCATAGTCTGGCTTTTTTATGTTGGTTTTGGAGCAGTGGCTTCTCCCTTGCTGAGCGGCCTTTCAGGTTATGTCAATATAGGACTCGTTTTACTGTGGATATAGATACTTTTGTATCTGTTTCCTCCAGCATCTTCACAAGGTCCATTGCAGTTCTGAGATTGATTTACACTTTTCACACCAAAGTACGTTCATCTCTAGGAGACAGAACGTGTCTCCTTCCTGAGCGGTATGTTGGCTGCGTGGTCCCATGGTGTTTATACTAGCGTACTATTGTTTGTACAGATGAACATGGTACCTTCAGGTGTTTGGAAATTGCTCCCAAGGATGAACCAGACTTATGAAGGTCTACAATTTGTTTTCTGAGGTCTTGGCTGATTTCTTTTGATTTTCCCATGATGTCAAGCAAAGAGTCACTGAGTTTGAAGGTAGGCCTTGAAATACATCCACAGGTACCTCTCCAATTGACTCAAATGATGTCAATTAGCCTATCAGAAGCTTCTAAAGCTTTGACATCATTTTTTGAAAATTTCTAAGCTGTTTAAAGGCACAGTCAACTTAATGTATGTAAACTTCTGACCCACTGGAATTGTGATACAGTGAATTATAAATGAAATAATCTGTCTGTTAACAATCGTTGGAAAAATTACTTGTGTCATGCACAAAGTAGATGTCCTGACCAACCTGACAAACTATAGTTTGTTTACAAGACATTTGCTGCGTGGTTGAAAAACGAGTTTGAATGACGATAACCTAAGTGTACGACTTCAACTGAATATGTTTTGGCTATAGTCCGTGTTTGTTCCACAACGTTTTTGCTGGCAGTTCTATTGTTTGTGGTTCGTGGAGCTACACGCTTTGATGGCATTTTAAGGAGTTCCTCTCCACCCTGTGATCAATTCTAAGAGCGCGTGGGCCGGTATGTTGGGGTTTCAGCGGATGCGTGTACGTGTTTGCTCAGTGGCGCGTGCTGCCCTGCAAGAGTGGAAGCACTGAAGGATCGGCGCATCATTAGCATACAGCTGCCTTTCCATCCATCCATAAAGTAATCTTAATCTGCCCCTAAATAGACTATATATTTGGAGCCCTGAGCCCTATGCCACAACATCACTCGGCCTGTCTTAATGTTGGAAAGGGGGTCTTCTCTCTAAATGTCAAATAATGTTTAGTGATGTGGGGAACCATTCATGTCCAGAGTTTCTGCTTGTTAATGCTGCTCTTTTGATTGACTGATGTAGGCCTATTTAACAAAATACAATTCCCTAATGTGCTGCAAGTGGCAAGTTTTAATAAATTACACTAAAGTTAAATTTCAAACATTGTATGCCACTTTTGTACAGCATGATGATACAGGCCTACAGCATTTACCCAGAATGAATCTCTTTCTGTGTTCATTCAATTCGGACTCAGCTCACAGTCTGCCTATTTTATAGCACCACCTACAGGTGAAATTAGGATGCAGAAATTGAAGCAAGGGGGATCACCCTGAATAACTGTTGGCTCCCTTTCTGGTTGAATCCTTTTGGGTTGCGAGATATGAAACATCATTTAAAAATATTGCAAAAACTATCAAACTATATTTCTCTTTACGATAAATAACACCCTCTTAGGCCTCACTCCCCCCTATCTGAGATATCTACTGCAGCCCTCATCCTCCAAATACAGCCCCCGTTCTGCCAGACACATTCTGTTAAAGGTCCCCAAAGCACACACATCCCTGGGTCGCTCCTCTTTTCAGTTCGCTGCAGCTAGCGACTGGAACGAGCTACAACAAACACTCAAACTGGACAATTTTATCTCAATCTCTTCATTCAAAGACTCAATCATGGACACTCTTACTGACAGTTGTGGCTGCTTTGTGTGATGTATTGTTGTCTCTACCTTATTGCCCTTTGTGCTGTTGTCTGTGCCAAAGAATGTTTTGTGCTGCTAGCATGTTGTGTTGCTACCATGCAGTGTTGTCATGTGTTGCTGCCTTGCTATGTTGTTGTCTTATGTCTCTCCTTATGTAGTATTTTGTTGTCTCTCTTGTTGGGATGTGTGTTTTGTCCTATATTTATATTGTATTTATTTTTATTTTTTGATCCCAGACTCCTGTCCCCACAGGAGGCCTTTTGGTAGGCCGTCATTGTAAATAAGAATTTGTTCTTAACTGAATTACCTAGTTAAATATAAAATAAATAAATGACCACCGAGATATCCATTTCACCTATTCCGTTCGCCCACTGTCTGAATCTCACCCACCCCCATCCTGTTAGAATGCTCAAAGGATGTCACTGTAATTTACGCTCATCATGACATGGGCTCCATGAATGGCATTGTCAATCAATGATTGTCATGGATGAGCTGTAGGGCCATTGTGCTTGTGTGTAATCTGCTAGGGAGAATCCATTCAGCATCAAGGACAGGGCCAGTGAGGAATCTAGATTTAATCAGGGACTTGGGGGTTTCTAAGAACCAGGGCAGAAAGTCTTACAGACTTTGTCTCCTTGCAGGTGGACAACATGTCTGTCCGACATTTGACCTATTAGATCCTGAAACAATATTTAGGAAATCATTGTTTTTTATAACAATATTTTACGATATACAGTACCAGTCAAAGGTTTGGACACACCAACTCATTATCTTTATTTGTACCATATTTTTCACATTGTAGAATAATAGTGAAGACATCAAAACTATGAAATAACACATATGGAATCATGTAGTAACCGAAAAAAATGTTAAACAAATCCAGATGTATTTTATTTTCTTCAAAGTAGTCACCCTTTGCCTTGATAACAGCTTTGCACACTCTAAGCATTCTCTCAACTAGCTTCACCTGGAATGCTTTTCCAACAGTCTTGAAGGAGTTCCCACATATGCTGAGCACTTGTTGGCTGTTTTTCATTCACTCTGCGGTCCAAACCATTTCAATTGGGTTGAGGCCGGTTGATTGTGAAGGCCAGGTCATCTGATGCAGCACTCCATCACTCTCCTTCTTGGTCAAATAGCCCTTACACAGCCTGGAGGTGTGGGTCATTGTCCTGTTGAAAAACAAATGATAGCCCCACTAAGGTCAATCCAGATGGGATGGCGTATCACTGCAGAGTGCTGTGGTAGCCATGCTGGTTAAGTGTGCCTTGAATTCTAAATAAATCACAGACAGTGTAACCAGCAAAGCACCCCACACCATCACACCTCCTCCTCCATGCTTCACGGTGGAAACCACACATGTGGAGGTCATCCGTTCACCTACTATGCGTCTCCAAAAATCTCCAATTTGGACGTCAGACCAAAGGATGGATTTTCACCACTCTAATGTCCTTTCTCGTGTTTCTTGGCCCAAGCAAGTCTCTTCTTATTATTGGTGTCCTTTAGTAGTGGTTTCTTTGCAGCAATTCGACCATGAAGCCTGATTCACAGTCTCCTAACAGTTGATGTTGAGATGCGTCTGTTCCTTGAACTCTGTGAAGTATTTATTTGGGCTGCAATGCGAGGTGCAGTTAACTCTAATGAACGTTTCCTCTGCAGCAGAAGTAACTCTGGGTCTTCCTTTCCTGTGGCGGTCCTCATGAGAGCCAGTTTCATCATAGCTCTTGATGGTTTTTGCGACTGCACTTTAAGAAACTTTTAAAGTTCTTGACATTTTCCAGGTTGACTGACCTTCATGTCTTAAAGTAATGATGACCTGTCATTTCTCTTTGCTTATTTGAGATGTTCTTGTCATAATATGGACTTGGTCTTTTACCAAATAGGACTATCTTCTGTATACCACTGTATACCACGCCTCACAACACAACTGATTGGCTCAAACGCATTAAGAAGGAAAGAAATTCCATAAATGAACTTTAACAAGGCACACCTGTTAATTGAAATGCATTCTAGGTGACTACCTCATGAAGCTGATTGAGAGATAAATTGACAGCAGAATCTAAAATGTAAAATATATTTTGATTTGTATAAAACATTTTGGGTTACTACATGATTCCATGTGTTATTTCATAGTTTTGATGTCTTCAATATTATTCTACAATGTAGAAAATAGTTTTTTTTTAAAAAAAAAAAAACTTGAATGAGTGGGTGTGTCCAAACTTTTGACTGGTACTGTACAAATATCTGAATTGTACACTGATTTCTTAAATAACACCTTCCAAATGTTGAGTTTTGCCTTCAGAACATTCTCATTTCGTTGGGGCATGGACTCTACAAGGTGTTGAAAGCGTTCCACAGGGATGCTGGCTCCTGTTGACTCCAATCAAGTTGGCTGGATGTCCGTTGAGTGGTGGACCATTCTTGATACACACAGGAAATTGTTGAGCGTGAAAAACCCAGCAGCGTTGCTGTTCTCGACACACTCAAACCAGAGCGCCTGGCACTTACTACTATACCCCGTTCAAAGGCACTTAAATCTTTTGTCTTGCCTCTCACCCTCAGAATAGCACACATACACAATCCATGTCTCAATTGTCAAGGCTTAAAAATCCTTCTGTAACCTCTCCTCTCCTTAGCTAGCATGTGGAAATGGTTCCCTGAAACATGATGTCTCCTAACCCTGGGGCATAAATTCAATCATCTGAAACTTCCGAGAGCTGCTCAGAAATCTCTCCAGTCCGTTGGTTGTGTTCCACCAGAGCCTCCTGTCACCAAGCATGCCCTGGAATGTTACATTGTTAAACGCTAATTCACCTCAGAGCCATGGAGGTGGATAAAGTGATTGTTCTATCTGGGCTGGTTAAAATGTGATGCCCTGTCTCTCTCCTCAGGGTTCACCTCTGTCATTCCACACATTCCTTTTGTCTATTCATGAGCGAACCACAAAGAGCAAGCGGTGCGACTGCTGTGTTACAGATAATAAGGACAGCAGGCGCCAAGCTCACCACTGCAGGTTTTCTCTCTGCTACAGCTCATTCAATTATCTGACAAGAGTTCTTTGAGACAGAGCTGCACTATGGGGGTGCAGAGAGGGAAATTGAGGTACATACGGGTGGAGACACACACATACACACACACACACACACACACACACACAATCCAACCATTCTCCAAATGCATTTTGAAACAACAAAAGCGCAGGTTTTCTTCCCTGGTGGATTCTATTAACAGATGTTTACTCATGACTGTAGATATTATTGTCTGTAGTGCGGCAGCATGGTGACCTAGTGTTTTTTTGTTGTTTTTTTGTTACGGCTGTGTATTTCTTTTCCTTTAAGATCAGAATGTACTGTGATGTCCATTTACACCCCAGGTCATGAACAACCAACCATAATGACCGTAGTGACTCAATGTACAGAAATGAAACGGGAAACATCGCTCATATGGATTCTTTTTTTGGGGTCACCATTATCTTGATGAAACTGCTGAAGACAGAGGCATCATCAAGAAAGATGGCCGCTCAGAAACCTAATGAGCCACATCCTCCCTCGATTGACAAATGGAGCCCTCAGCACTTCATCTTACATTCTCTATTTTCCTGTGAACCATACATCAACCACCATCCCCTTTCATAACCTGCCAGAGAATCAGGTCACAGCTTACCTACCCCACTGTTCAAATTTAAAATAGTTAAGGTTAAGGTTAGGGTTAGAGTTAGGGTTGGGTCAGGGTTAGGGTTAGAGTAGGGGTTCAGGTTAGGGTTAGGGTTTAGGGTATTTTGACAAATCACATCAGAACACAGCCTATAAGTATGAATGTAGGCCTATTCAAATCAAATTTTATTGGTCACATACACATATTTAGCAGATGTCATTGCAGGTGTAGCGAAATGCTTGTGTTCCTAGCTCCAACAGTACAGTAGTATCTAACAATGCACACAAATCTAAAAGTAAAAGAATGGAATTAAGAAATATACAGTGCCTTGCGAAAGTATTCGGCCCCCTTGAACTTTGCGACCTTTTGCCACATTTCAGGCTTCAAACATAAAGATATAAAACTGTATTTTTTTGTGAAGAATCAACAACAAGTGGGACACAATCATGAAGTGGAACGACATTTATTGGATATTTCAAACTTTTTTAACAAAAAAAAAAAAAAAATCTCCGTCCCAGTCTCAGGTCTTTTGCAGACTCCATCAGGTTTTCTTCCAGAATGGTCCTGTATTTGGCTCCATCCATCTTCCCATCAATTTTAACAATCTTCCCTGTCCCTGCTGAAGTTAAGCAGGCCCAAACCATGATGCTGCCACCACCATGTATGACAGTGGGTATGGTGTGTTCAGGGTGATGAGCTGTGTTGCTTTTACGCCAAACATAACGTTTTGCATTGTTGCCAAAAAGTTCAATTTGGTTTCATCTGACCAGAGCACCTTCTTCCACATGTTTGGTGTGTCTCCCAGGTGGCTTGTGGCAAACTTTAAGCGACACTTTTTATGGATATCTTTAAGAAATGGCTTTCTTCTTGCCACTCTCCCATAAAGGCCAGATTTGTGCAATATACGACTGATTGTTGTCCTATGGACAGAGTTCCCACCTCAGCTGTAGATCTCTGCAGTTCACCCAGAGTGATCATGGGCGTCTTGGCTGCATCTCTGATCAGTCTTCTCCTTGTATGAGCTGAAAGTTTAGAGGGACGGCCAGGTCTTGGTAGATTTGCAGTGGTCTGATACTCCTTCCATTTCAATATTATCGCTTGCACAGTGCTCCTTGGGATGGTTAAAGCTTGGGAAATCTTTTTGTATCCAAATCCGGCTTTAAACTTCTTCACAACAGTATCTCGGACCTGCCTGGTGTGTTCCTTGTTCTTCATGATGCTCTCTGCGCTTTTAACGGACCTCTGAGACTATCACAGTGCAGGTGCATTTATACGGAGACTTGATTACACACAGGTGGATTGTATTTATCATCATTAGTCATTTAGGTCAACATTGGATCATTCAGAGATCCTCACTGAACTTCGGGAGAGAGTTTGCTGCACTGAAAGTAAAGGGGCTGAATAATTTTGCACGCCCAATTTTTCAGTTTTTGGTTTGTTAAAAATATCCAATATATCCAATAAATGTCGTTCCACTTCATGATTGTGTCCCACTTGTTGTTGATTCTTCACAAAAAAAAATACAGTTTTATATCTTTATGTTTGAAGCCTGAAATGTGGCAAAAGGTCGCAAAGTTCAAGGGGGCCGAATACTTTCGCAAGGCACTGTATTAATATTATATAGAGAAATGTCAGACTGGCATTGACTAAAATACAGTAGAATAGAATACAGTATATACATATCAAATGAGTAAAACAGAATGTCAACATTATTAAAGTGACTAGTGTTCCATTATTAAAGTGACCAGTGATTCCATATCTATTTAAATGGGGCAGCAGCCTCTATGGTGCAGGGTTGAGTAACCGGGTGGTAGCTGGCTAGTCTCAGTCCAGCTTTGATGCACCTGTACTGACCTCGCCTTCTGGAAAATAGCGAGGTGAACAAGCCGTGGCTCGGGTGGTTGATGTCCTTGATGATCTTTTTGGCTGAGACATCGGGTGCTGTAGGTATCCTGGAGGGCAGGCAGTGTGCCCCCGGTGATGCGTTGGGCAGACTGCACCACCCTCTGGAGAACCCTGTGGCATGTTCACCTATGACTTGTTTGCAATGTTTTGATCGATATCAGAAACTGTTGGTAATAGTTTTAGTGCTTTGACCTGAGACACCCACCAAGCTGCTAAAGGCCAGAGTAAAGGATATCACTTCAGAACCCTCTGGATGGAGAGCGGCACTGTGGTAGCTGTCCATGGTGCTGTATCTTAACTCATGACTTAGAAAGAGGGGAGATGGGATGAAGAAGACATGACTGGGTGTGTGTTGTAGGACTGGGTGTGTGTTAGGTCAGTTAGTCGAATCCATTTAATTTATCCGTAGGTGATTATTAGGCTTACCCTTCTTCTACTCAGAATACTTAGCATTCATTTGTCATTCTGATGTACAGAGGAGAAAACCCTGATATCAAAGAGGCCTAAATGACTTCATCGGCTAAGAAACGGATGAATGTTTCATGTTAATTAAAGTTTGTACTAATGTATCAATGAGATGATTCATTCAGCTGATTTGTCATGAATCATTTGTATATCTGTTGCAAACTTGTCATCCTTTGTTAATTAATTAATTTTTCCAGTAAGATGTTCTTCAATGCATGAGAAATACAACGATTCGATGGAATAATTTGAGACTCAGACAGTCCTCAAGTATACACAACATATACACACACACACAAATGACCATGTGTGATGAGTTTTCAATGTCACATTTCCCAAAGCTTGTCCAAAATGGACACACTCCTGATTTAGATGGCATAATTAGCATTCTTCTTTGATTATTAAATGATCCCCCTAATTAGTCACTATAATGGGGTTAATCAGACTCTGCTCATCACACTTATTATTTTCTCCCAGAAAAAAATACTTAATTAATTATATCAATCTTTTCATCAGCAAGGGCACCATACCTCCCTCCGAAATTAATATCATGTTGTAAATGGAAGTAAGGAGCAGGCCGGATCCAGACAGATGAAAGATTCCTCTCATGTTAATTAAGTCCTAATTATGCAGTGGGAGTTGGGAGCCGTTTGCATAATAAACTAGATGAGATCAGTCATGGAGTGGCCTGTGGAGTTGCTCCGAGACACCCTCCACCACCTACCCCTACTGCCTCCACCACCTACCCCTACTGCCTCCACCATCTACCCCTACTGCCTCCACCACCTACCCCTACTGCATCCACCCCTCTACCCCTACTGCCTCCACCACCTACCCCTACTGCCTCCACCACCTACCCCTACTGCCTCCACCCCTCTACCCCTACTGCCTCCACCACCTACCCCTACTGCCTCCACCCCTCTACCCCCAGTGCCTCCACCCCTCTACCCCTACTGCCTCCACCCCACTACCCCTACTGCTTCCACCACCTACCCCTACTGCCTCCACCCCTCTACCCCTAGTGCCTCCACCCCTCTACCCCTACTGCCTCCACCCATCTACCCCTACTGCCTCCACCACCTACCCCTACTGCCTCCACAACCTACCCCTACTGCCTCCACCACCTACCCCTACTTCCTCCACCACCCCTACCCCTACTGCCTCCACCCCTCTACCCCTACTGCCTCCACCACCTACCCCTACTGCCTCCACCACCTACCCCTACTGCCTCCACCCCTCTACCCCTACTGCCTCCACCACCTACCCCTACTGCCTCCACCACCTACCCCTACTGCCTCCACCCCTCTTCCCCTACTGCCTCCACCACCTACCCCTACTGCACCACCTACCCCTCTACCCCTACTGCCTCCACCTCTCTACCCCTACTGCCTCCACCACCTACCCCTACTGCCTCCACCACCTACCCCTACTGCCTCCACCCCCCTCTACCCCTAGTGCCTCCACCACCTACCCCTACTGCCTCCACCACCTACCCCTACTGCCTCCACCACCTACCCCTACTGCCTCCACCACCTACCCCTAGTGTCTCCACCACCTACCCCTACTGCCTCCACCACCTACCCCTACTGCCTCCACCACCTACCCCTACTGCCTCCACCACCTACCCCTAGTGTCTCCACCACCTACCCCTACTGCCTCCACCACCTACCCCTACTGCCTCCACCCCTCTACCCCTACTGCCTCCACCACCTACCCCTACTGCACCACCTACACCTACTGCCTCCACCTCTCTACCCCTACTGCCTCCACCCCTCTACCCCTACTGCCTCCACCCCTCTACCCCTACTGCCTCCACCACCTACCCCTACTGCCTCCACACCTCTACCCCTAATGCCTCCACCACCTACCCCTACTGCCTCCACCACCTACCCCTACTGCCTCCACCCCTCTACCCCTACTGCCTCCACCACCTACCCCTACTGCACCACCTACCCCTACTGCCTCCACCTCTCTACCCCTACTGCCTCCACCCCTCTACCCCTACTGCCTCCACCACCTACCCCTACTGCCTCCACCCCTCTACCCCTACTGCCTCCACCACCTACCCCTACTGCCTCCACCCCTCTACCCCTACTGCCTCCACCACCTACCCATGTACTCTGTGACCCTGTAGAGAGGCCTGTCAGCCAGCTGGGAGTGATGAAAATGTTAACATGGAGCTTAGCGGTTCAGCTAGTTAGGCTTCTGCTAGTATTAGGTAGGGTCACAGAACCTGGAGGATATTAATAATGTGCATACAGTATATATGTGTTTCAATGTATCTTGAGTGGCTTGAGGTCCTCCTTTAAAACAATGCTCCATTCTGGGTACAGGGTAGTGAACCCTATTGTCCCACCTAATCACAAACAACCTGCATGCATTTGCCAGAGGATTAAAATACCCCAATACTGCCTGCACTGGAGGCTGGCTGTGACTGAAATAAACGCTGTACCTCGTAATTGTGTGGTTAATCACTGCCATTCTGTAGTGTATGGACTTAGGTTCCTTGAGCTGATTTGCTCCATACCCTTAACAATCAAGTGTTGGAGTCCACAGTCATGCGTTGCCCTCCACGGCCGAGTGGGATTACAAAGAGTATGATTAGTTAATCAAATCAAGATCCCCATTCTCTAGATTTCTGTCCTTTCTATGTTTGTGTGTACACCTTATCTAAATGGAAATTATACTGCGTTGCACTTCAGGGAGGATGAATCTGCATGTGAATGTTGATAGTAGGCAACAGACAGTAGTGAATATATGATAGGATCTTTCACTCTCAATCATAGTGTTATGGCATCATAATCCTATAGTTTAACTGCGCAATTATCCGTGTTATTCACAACTGAGGACTCAATCAATGGTCAAGAAAATCATAATTTGCGAGAAAAACTGCACTTCAAATGTATGTAAGGATACACAAGACAGAAAAGTGCATTACGTGCAATACGTCAAAAGATAGGGCAATTTCTCATTTTAAAAACATCAAATAGCATGTGAAAGACACAATAGGCTGGCACAGTACTCAGCTCAGGAAAATCATGTTCATTCTATTGTATTGGTGTGTACCCCTGGGGTTCAGGACAGACTGTGGCGTCCAGGAGAACAGGCAGCTATGTCAACAGATAAATGGGGTTCTGTCCGGGGCCTTCTGATATTTCCTTCCAGGGGCAGCTAACTTGACCTGAGCACCATGCCTGGGACCAGCTCAATTATCTACCAATGACAGAAGCCCATTGTGAGAGTGTCTTTACCAAGAAGATACAGGGCCGTGGATGCCCCCATCCATCTCTGTCCCGGGGGCGATTGATTGTGACGTGAGGTCGGGGGGATTCCATTCTGATGACTGATGGGAGGACCCCTTTGACTCTCAGCACATGGTGAGCAGAGGCAGGGGTATGATGAGGGGTCAGGGCAGCTGGTGGGGGTAACAGGGGTTGGATAGGGGGGGGGGGGGGTTGCCGGTATCACAAGATCGAGGGGTGCCTGGACAAAGCACCCCAGCCAACCCCCTGAGTCTATCAGCCACCCCATCCATCACCCGCTCGCTTTGTGATTAGCCTAGTGTCTGCTAATCGTTTCATCATCAGAGGGATATAATGGTGATGACAACAGACGCAGGCTCACAGTGAGGCCCTGCTAGGAGTGTCAGTCCACGGGGACCTAAGTGCCCGCAAGGTGCCGTATGCCAGCAGGCCAGCTGTATTAAACGTGTGTCCCTGTATGCTTTCTTCCTCGTGTTTCTAGCAACTGAGAGTCAACACTGCAGCCACCAGAGAAGGTGTAGTTATGACCAGATAGGTCATACGATATTGTGTTTGAAGAGTGGTTAATGGTTACACAAGGAAGAGGCCGACATAGGTGTCTATTGAGTTTGGGTATTCTGAAATGAACACCTGCCTTGTTCAGTAATAACTACTGAACCATTGCCATGGTGTTTTTGAGTTTCTCGAGAATATAACATTTCATTGAAAATCAATTTCCATACCCAACATTAGGAAAATGGAATAAAGATGATCTCTAAATCTCATTACACCTGAGCAATGTTCCAGCTTGTCTCCTCTTCGTCCTCCAGCGCTCCCAGAAATCTGCCAGTGAGAGTATGATATAAGAGTTAACCAGCAGAGAGAGGATGCCTTTGGAAGGTTGTTAAACACAGCCTCGCTCCACTGGCCTGCTCCAGCAGCTTAGCACCCTAATCAGCCTGAGAGGCCCTTATGACAAGCTCTGGAGCTCCACTCGGAATACGCTGTTGCTGGAGGGATGTGGGGATACATATGAGATAACCTTGGGCGAGGCTAGGCGTTTTCCCCCGACTTCATGACCAGAAAAAACACTGGGCTCTGGTTCCAAATCAAGTGCAATTCATCTATCTCTAATAGTTGTCTATAGTTGTGATCAATGTTCCCTCTAAGCTGCGCACATAAGAAATATCAACACGCCGCAGAGAAGCACGAGATTGAACTTCACTCAGTTTTCCCCATTAGTTAACACCATCAACATTTCCCTTTACTGTGGGATTTGTGATTGAATCAACACAATATTAGTCACTTTCAATGCAGCATACCGAAACAAAAGAAACTATGCAAGACATAGTATTCAAAACAAACTATGCAAGAGATGTTGTAGGCAGAATACATCGGAGTAGGATTCTATTGCATTGACAGGCATGACTCAGGGCCGTACTCCACACAGACCTGTGGCCATAACCTATAAGAGCTGCAGTAGGCCTATAGGCAATAGACCATTTATATTTGGATCTGCCATTCATTTTGAACTGGACTGTTTTTATAGCATGAGCGGTCGTCAGTTGATGCACTTGCTTTGTTGTTGATCAAAGTGAGTGCTACATGTAGCAACATGTGCATATTTGTACATTTGTTAATATCCTGTGCTCGTTAGTGAGTTATTAGCCCAGTTATAGATCATTTGTAGTCAGCAATGGGGGAGGGATTGCTTCCTACAGGAGCACAAATCATGTGCATTTCTAGACACCTTTTGAAATGCAAGTCAGGAAAATTGCTTTTTTGTGTGTTAAAGGGGCAGTGTTGTATTTTGAGACAGACTTGAATAAGCTAAGTAGCCAATAGGCAGAGGGTAGCATAATTTGTCTGATTCGCTGTAATGGAATGGTAATAATAATGTATTTTATTTTGTGAAGTGGTTTCTTGCGTCAAATAAAACAACATTTTCAGTCACAGTGGATAAGCATGTTTTTTTTCAAAAGTCTCATTGAATGTAGGCCTACATTGAACACCACAAATTGTCTGCTGCTGTTGGCTGAATGATAGAACAGCTATTTCCATCTTTTAATGTTATGGGAAGCATTTTCTCTTTTGTTTTTGATGGTAAGCAACTCTGGTAGGCACTGAGATGCAGTGCCTTCGACCACTGCGCCACTCAGTGAGCCCAGTGGGAGCCCATTCACGGAGTCAGTGAATGCACTATTTGTGTGAAGGCACTGCCAAACATGGTCAGTCTATTTCTAATAACAGGAAGTTGTGCAACCTATTGAGAAGCCACCCAGCCAGGTGAGAGCAGGGTGAGGTGAGGCGCTCCAGGATGCCACAGGTAACCTGATCTGATGTTGACAGAATGTGACAGGTGCTCTAAGTCTGACTGGATCCAATTCACATATGCTGCAAGCAGGGCCAACCTTCGCCTTTTGGGGGCCCTATGCAAGAGTTGGTTTGGGGGACCCCCCACCTCGTGGGCAAGACATTTTAGTGGCTCCCCTCTTGATGGCGGAGAGAAGCATTTTTAGTTTTAAAGTACATTTCCTGCAATTCTACACATTTTGCCATGACATGCCATGTTAATGTGATGTCTGAGTGAGAGTGACTAACAAAATCAGTGAGGGCCCCCTGGCAGTCAGGGCCCTTGGGCACGTGCCATTTGTGCCCAGTTGATAATTCTGCCATGATTTCTGCAAGTTTTGATAGCTGGGTAGACTAACTTACCAATAAAAAACATTTTGTTTGCTGACAGCGCTAATTGAGTGACTGTCAATGACTGACAGAAGAAGAGGAAAACTGCCGATGCACAACCACATTTCCAAATTGCACCTTGTTTATTCTTCTAATCTAACGCTCAACAGTAAGTTGAGACCCCGACTGAACCCCCCCCAATATATTTTAGATTCTTCAAAGTAGCCACCCTTTGCTTTGATGACAGCTTTGCACACGCTTGGCTTTCTCTCAACCAGTTTCATGAGGTAGTCACCTGGAATGCATTTCAATTAACAGGTGTTAAAAGTTAATTTGTGGAATTTCTTTCCTTCTTAATACGTTTGAGCCAATCAGTTGTGTTGTGACAAGGTAGAGGTGGTATACAGAAAATAGCCCTATTTGGTAAAAGACCAAGTCCATATTATGGCAAGAACATCTCAAAAAAGCAAAGAGAAATGCCAGTCCATCATTACTTTAAGACATGAAGGTCAGTCAACGCAGAAATGTCTAGAACTGACATTTTCTTCAAGTGCAGTCGCAAAAACCATCAAGCTCTATGATGAAAATGGCTCGCATGAGGACCGCCACAGGAAAGGAAGACCCAGAGTTACCTCTGCTGCAGAGGATAAGTTCATTAGAGTTAACTGCACCCCCGATTGCAGCCCAAATCAATGCTTCACAGAGTTCAAGTAACAGACACATCTGTCTCCTGTTCAGAGGAATCAGGCTTCATGGTCAAATTGCTGCAAAGAAACCACTACTAAAGGACACCAAGAAATTCGAGCAATGGACATTTGACCGGTGGAAATCTGTCCTTTGGTCTGATGAGTCAAAATGTGAGATATTTGGTTCCAACCGTTGTGTCTTTGTGAGATGCAGAGAAGGTGAACGTGTGATCTCTGCATGTGTGGTTCCACTGTGCAGCATAGAGGAGGAGGTGTAATGGTGTGGGGGTGCTTTTCTGGTGACACTCAGTGATTTATTTAGAATTCAAGTCACAGTTAACCATAATGGCTATCACAGCATTCTGCAGTGATACGCCATCCCATGGTTTGCACTTAGTGGGACTATCATTGTTTTTTCAATAGGACAATGACCAAAAACACACCTCCAGGCTGTGATGGAGGAGACTGATGGAGTGTTGCATCAGATGACCTGGGCTCCACAATCACCCGACCTCAACACAATTGAGATGGTCTGGGATGAGTTGGACGGCATAGTGAAGGAAAAGCAACCAACAAGTGCTCAGCATATGTGAGAACTCCTTCAAGACTGTTGGAAAAGCATTCCTCGTGAAGATGGTTGAGATAATGCCAGGCGTGTGTTAAGCTGTCATCAAGGCAAAGGGCGGCTACTTTGAAGAATCTCAAATATTAAATATATTTATATTTGTTTAACACTTTTTTGGTTACTAAATGATTTCATAGTTTTGATGTCTTCAATATTCTTCTACATTGTAGAAAATAGTAAAAATAAAGATAAACCCTTGAATGAGTATGTGTGTCCAAGTTTTTGACTGGTAATATCTATATATATGTGTGTATATTTTGGGGGGTTGGGGCCCCCCTTGCGGTCGAGGGCCCTAGGCAACCACCTATGTCGCTTATGCCCAGGTCTGGCCCTGGCTGCAAGCTGTAGGTGATCTATTAGACAACTACAGTAATTCAGAGCTCTAAGACTCCCTTCTGTTCTCCCTTACCTGGTTGCCATGCTACCACATTGCAATAAAGTTTATTTACCTTATGTTCACAGTGGATAGTTGTTTGAAACATGAATAAGGAGAATGACTGGACTCGACTGGACTGGAGGGGTATAACATAGGTTGAAACTATGGAAAGAACTTGTTAGTCACCCATTTCTAATAACTATTATATTTACTTGATTCACATAAAATAATTTGTTATAGTTAAAGGGACAACATCCCAGCATGTTAAAAAAATTGTTTGTTCAATAGGCCTACAAATCCGATTTTAACATCCAATCATATTCAGATCCATCAAAAAAGATGATGGCTTAAATAGTCGATTGGATAAACCTTGACAAATGTCATGATCAAACTCTCTTCCCTCTCCTTCCATTATCCCCGAAACAGCACCATATGCCAAATACAGGTTAACAGGCAGAGATGTGACATCTGCTATGTCCTGATTGGCTAATGGGGATATGATATGCTGCTCACCTGTTATCCACACACCAGTGCATGGTAAACACTCCCAGTCCGACCTGTAAGAGAGACCATCTGGCCCAGCGCATTAATACCACCTCTTTAACAATGGCTTCTGGGAAGGGAAAAGGGCAGATTGCACCACAACGCCCAATAAAGAAAAAAGGCTATGCATGACATTTAGCTCCTAATACAGGGCTTTAGCTCCACACAGGTTGAACTGTACTCTGTGCTCTACCAATAAAAGACAGGGCATTTCAGAGAGTGCAGGTTGCTTTGTGTAAAAGTCTGTTTTAGTCAAGGATGTCATGTTTTTCTTTGCGGGGATGGCGAAAGACTATACAATTAAAGGCAGTGATGATTCCCATGTTGCTTTCAAGTGAACTTCAGGTGATCTAATAGCCCATAGGTTTTGTTACAAAGGGTGAATATCATTATATTCTTCAATTGGGGTTGACGCATTCTGAAAAGAATAAGGTACAAAAAAGTCTAAAAATGATTTTTGGGGTGAAATGTCATGCATTTACCTAGGTGGACAGTGTGTGGTTTGTTGATAACTGAACAGTGAATATTGTGGTCCTTTAGGTGGATTGTATGTCAAATAAATGCAATTTTACCATGAAGACTTGTCAAGATGTTGCTTTTGCAGAACAGTGCCCTCTTGTGTTAGATTTGTCTTCCGAAGAAGAAAATGTTCAATGTGTGTCGACGTTGGACAAAAGAATGATCACTGTCTGGTCAGTGTACGTCGTACAATCAAATTCTAAATAAAAGCTGAAAATGTGACACAATTCAGCCACATCTCGGGGTGGCAGGGTAGCCTAGTGGTTAGAGCGTTGGACTAGTAACCGCAAGGTTGAAAGTTCAAATCCCAGAGCTGACAAGGTACAAATCTGTCGTTCTGCCCCTGAACAGGCAGTTAACCCACTGTGCCTAGGCCGTCATTGAAAATAAGAATTTGTTCTTTACTGACTTGCCTAGTTAAATAAAAAATCTCATGGTCAATCTAATCCTAACCCTTTGCACGTATGTCCCCTTAGTTATACCCACCTTTCTGAGGATTCGGTAAAGTATGTCAATATGAAGACCAACACAGTAAAAAAAACTGTCTCTCCAAAAAAAAGGTCAGAGAGCAAATTGCATTATATCCTTGACGTTTGTATTTGTGAGCCGCTAAGGTGGGAAGGAGAAATGTTTGAACTAACATCCTTGTGGGTTGCAATTTTCTCGTATTTGTGATGTCAGTAGTTGTCATTGTCATAAAATAGATTAGGACTTAAAGCCATGGGCTGGTTGCCCAGACACAGATTAAAAGTTCTGGACTAAAAAACAGAAGATCCAGTGGTTTTTAGGCCCTATGGGCCCTACTGGCCCTGGTAAAATGTAGTGCAATACATTGAAAATAGTGTACCATTTGGAGAGCAGCCAGGTTAAATGTATGTTAGTCCTCAGGTCCTGCAAAGAGAAGACCCTACAGACTGGTTGCTGTCAGCTTTGGGCTGCAGTGTGTTCTGCACGTCACTCTGAACATCTCCTTGCCTCTGGCCCACTGTGAGTCCAATATCTTCTATGTAGGGTGTGATTTTTAATTATACGCTTTATCGCTAGATTGCAAAATGAAGAAAAATATCTGGCACAATGAAGAAAAAAGAATGTAAATTTTTTAAATGAAGATACAGATCTGTTGAGCAGGGCTGTAGCGTGGAAATGTCACCTTTCTTTCAGATGTTCTCAAATGATAAGCACGTTTCTGTGTACTGATGAAATAACTGATAGACTCACAGCTTCTTTCAGGACACTCAACCACAGCTTCCTGTCTTATTCAACCACAGCTTCCTGTCTTATCCCAGCTAACTTATGGCAGGAACTAATAAAATGGTTAGAGGCCAATTATATCAACCTGACTAAAGAGAGAGATCAGCTGCAGATCAGTCACAAGAACCTGACTAAAGAGAGAGATCAGCTACAGATCAGTCACAAGAACCTGACTAAAGAGAGAGAGATCAGCTTCAGATCAGTCACAAGAACCTGACTAAAGAGAGAGATCAGCTACAGATCAGTCACAAGAACCTGACTAAAGAGAGAGATCAGCTACAGATCAGTCACAAGAACCTGACTAAAGAGAGATCAGCTACAGAGTCAAGAACCTGACTAAAGAAGAGAGACAGATCAGTCACAAGAACCTGACTAAAGAGAGAGAGATCAGCTACAGATCAGTCACAAGAACCTGACTAAAGAGAGAGAGATCAGCTACAGATCAGTCACAAGAACCTGACTCAGTCAAAAGAGAGAGATCAGCTACAGATCAGTCACAAGAACCACAAGAACCTGACTAAAGAGAGAGATCAGCTACAGATCAGTCACAAGAACCTGACTAAAGAGAGAGATCAACTACAGATCAGTCACAAGAATCTGACTAAAGAGAGAGAGGATTCAGTTTGAGCTGGGTAAGTAATAAAATGTGTGTGTATGTTTGTGTGTTTGGGTGTGTGTGTTGGATCAACTAATAGTGCATACAAACGCCAATGAATAGAAAGCAATTCACATTGTGTATTCTTATTGCTGTCTGAAAGAATGGAGGAAGTTTAACTCCAGCTGGTATTACATCTCCAACCAGTATATAACATTACTGTCTGAACAGAGGAGCAGACAGGACTGTCTGAAGAGAGGAGCAGACAGGACTGTCTGAACAGAGGAGCAGACAGGACTGTCTGAACAGAGGAGCAGACAGGACTGTCTGAACAGAGGAGCAGACAGGACTGTCTGAAGAGAGGAGCAGACAGGACTGTCTGAACAGAGGAGCAGACAGGACTGTCTGAACAGAGGAGCAGACAGGACTGTCTGAAGAGAGGAGCAGACAGGACTGTCTGAAGAGAGGAGCAGACAGGACTGTCTGAAGAGAGGAGCAGACAGGACTGTCTGAAGAGAGGAGCAGACAGGACTGTCTGAAGAGAGGAGCAGACAGGACTGTCTGAACAGAGGAGCAGACAGGACTGTCTGAAGAGAGGAGCAGACAGGACTGTCTGAAGAGAGGAGCAGACAGGACTGTCTGAAGAGAGGAGCAGACAGGACTGTCTGAAGAGAGGAGCAGACCTGGCGGTCATAAACAGCGAAGAGGAACAGATGAGAGAGGGCGGGAGAAAGAGAGAGAGAGAAAGAGAGAAATTACCCTTTGAAGTTTTAAGATTTTTCAAATCTTTCAAGATTCAAACCAATAACCCTCAGGCTACAGGTCTCATCACGAATGCATTGCATGCAGTGCAGTTGCATTATGCTACAGGTCTCATCACGAATGCATTGCATGCAGTGCAGTTGCATTATGACTTAACTGTTGCTCTCTTTCTTCCAAGGTGTTTATCAGTGGACTGAACAGCAAGCCCTGGCTTGGTCTGACTGATAGAGTTTCTGAGGGGACCTGGAAATGGGTGGACGGAACCCCACTGACCACAGCGTAAGAGATGGTGACCTGTTTTCATCACCTCAACAAGTCTTAATACACAGGATTTGGAATATGTAGGTTCTGGAATTCTGGAGAGTCTAATAACAGAGGTGGGGATGGAAACTGTGTCAGCCTTGGAAACTGTCAGCCTTTACTACCATACTACCAAATCTGTGCTGAATAACTGGAATGACCTGGCATGCTACGCTTTGATGAAATGGACCAATGGGATTGTAGTTGACTGTTCTACAGACAAACAAACACACAGACACACACAAACAAGCACAGACACACACATGTGCGCACGCACACGCCCATACGCAAGCTAGCAAGCTGGTATGTAGACACACACACATACTGTAAATACAAACATATTGGTGGGCAGATATACAAAACCACATGCAGGTAAACACACACACACACACACCTTTAGAGAGCTTTTAATTGCTTTTAGAACACCAAAATGTTTTTCTTATTTATTGTTTTTAATGAACTCATTTCAGGTATTAGATTCTACTGTAGCTATTACTACATTTTTAAAAAAGCGTCTGTTGTATTTTAGCATGCAATCTCACTGTAAAATCTAACAAGTCATATTTTTTATGTACAAATACATGTTTGTAAATGTAGTCCCTCTCTGGTAATACGTTACATTATAGTGCCCTTATTACTGTGCCACTACTGATGTAATTACAGTGTAACAAGTAATGTAATAACTCACTATTACACTGTACTCACAGCAGTAACCCTAACCCTAAACCTAACCCTTACCGCGTATCGCTGACTCAATTTAAGCGCTGTATGTACTCCACAATATCCTCTTCAGCTAATTCTGCTCCCTCTCTGACCACTCCTGTTCCACACCAATCCTCATTAAATAGATGGGCATTCAGGCAGATGGAAGAGACTTGGCAAAGGCATCCAAATATTACAAGTATAGGGCGTAGATGTGTCAATTCAATTCAAAGAGCAATATCCCTCAATGGACAGTAATGCTGGGCAAGCATATCTGTTTTTTGTAAAAAAAAATATATATATATTTGTGAACATGTCAAATCAAATCAAATCCAATATATTTATATAGACCTTCTGATATCTCAAAGTGCTGTACAGAAACCCAGCCTAAAACCCCAAACAGCAAGCAATGCAGGTGTAGAAGCACGGTGGCTAGGAAACACTCCCTAGAAAAGCCAAAACCTAGGAAGAAACCTAGAGAGGAACCAGGCTATATGTGTGTTACTATAAGTTAAATAGAAGGTTGGGTTATACCCGTTGAGATCTGCTCCTCGGATGAGCATTGGTGCACAGTGAAGAGAGAGATGGTTGGGGTGGGGTCTGAAGGGCTAGCCACACTGAGCTCTCTACAGCTGTTGTCACTAATGAGGATAATTACCACAGTAATGACATTACCGTATCTGAGGGAATGGATGGGAAAACAAGTGGTAGTGTGTGTGTGTGTGTGTGTGTGTGTGTGTGTGTGTGTGTGTGTGTGTGTGTGTGTGTGTGTGTGTGTGTGTGTGTGTGTGTGTGTGTGTGTGTGTGTGTGTGTGTGTGTGTGTGGGTGTGTCACTCGTTCTTTCCTGCTTTGAATTACAGTAAATTGACATAACTCTCTCTCTCTCGCTCCATTTGTATATATCAATCATTCTCTCTCTCTCTTTCGCTCTCTCCCTCTTTTGCTCTCTCTCTCTCTTTCTTTCTTGCTCTCATTCTGTCACTCGCTCCCTTAATCTCAATCTGTCTTTATTGGACTGCAATAATTGTATTTGTGCCTCATATCCGCTATATCAGATTCTAGTTTGTACAAGGTAATTAGCAGAGGAAGGGGAGCCTCCACACCAGGAGGAGATGTCTCATTATGACATCATCTCTTTGCACGCAATCGGAAAGATTTTCTTTTCTATCTGGCTGGTCCCTTCAGAGATGAGTGTCAATGAAAGGTGGGAGAATGGAATTAATGAGAAGAGAATGGGAGAGAGGTAATACATGTGTGAGAAAAAAAGGGGATGAGAGAGAAAGGAGAGGTGGCGGGAAAGAGAGAAGGTTGGATGGACTGTGTCTCCCCCCAAGTTTCTAATCTCTTATCAGAGTTGACTAACATAGAACCTTTCACAGCAGTCTAAGTGCTAATGCAGGCTGCTATTCAGATGAAGCCTCTGTATCCAGCAGGGACCAGTGGATGAACTGAAGAGAGGAGAGGATTAACAAGCCAGGCAGGGAGTGGCACACACACACATTCCCTCTGGTGGGTCACATATTTCAGTCCTTCAGTCAGTCTCTCTCTCTCTCTCTCTCTCTCTCTCTCTCTCTCTCTCTCTCTCTCTCTCTCTCTCTCTCTCTCTCTCTCTCTCCATGTATTTTTGCCTCTTCCTGTCTCTCTGCTTATATTTCTCCCAACTTTATGTCAGCTTGATCTTATTTACTGCAGCTAACAACTGCTTGCCATATTTCTCGAGTGTGTGGAGAGAAAGAGATGGATGACCAGCCTGTCGGCTGGAAAATATAGACTACGTCCTTGTTTCAACAGAACCACTATGTCAATAGTATCTCAATGTAAACATATACAAGACCTAAACAAATATCAGATCTGCAAACACTAAGGACATGGAACTATAGGAAGGGACCAGTGATTTACAAACTCCCAGTAAGTATTTACAGTTTTTCTCAATTGCTAAAACACTAAAACCCATTTGGCTGAACAAAGTTCTCAGTTGCCTGGACTCATTTAGCTAGTTATGCAGTCTGTTGTCAATACCTTAAACCATTTCACATGGTAAAACACAGTCTGTTGGCAATACCTTAAACCATTTCACATGGTAAAACACAATTTGCAGATCTCACTTAGTCTTTTCAGCAAAACTCTAAACACATTCTCAAAACACATTCGGCACTCTAATGCACATGTCATCCATACTGGTAAACACAAGTGGCAACAATCAAATACAAATAGAGAACATATGTCATTGCTTGAACACAACCACTCAAAATTGATTTAACCTGTTTCAAATGATGCGACACAACCAATATAAGCCAGTTCAGAGAGCAAACAGGTTGTTGAAGGTGGGAAGGAGAAAGTCTTGCGAATGGATAGAAGAAACAATGTGAGAGGACGAGGACGAGTGTGTATGCGAGGTGGGCGGCGAGGAGGAAGAGGAGGAGGAGGGCAAGAAAGAGGAAAAGGAGGACGAAGAGGAAGAGGAAGACAAAGAGTGGAAATATCTGATGAAATTCGAGCAACAGTTATAGACCATGTTCTTGTCCATGGGCTGACAATGAGGGAAGCAGGACATAGAGTGCAACCCAATTTGAGCCGATTTTCCGTGTCCACCATAGTAAGGACATTCAGAGAAAAGAACAGGTACAGTTTACTACTGTATTTTTGTAATTGCAAATTTACTGTACTATATGCAGCTGTTTCAATAGACATTTGTGAAGTTAATCACTGTATGTATTGTACTGCATGAATATGTTTTGTAACTGCACAACTACTTTTTGTAGAATTGCAAGGCTGCCACATTCAGGTGGAAGGGCAGCTATATTCACTCGGGGGCAAGAGGCTGTTATAGTTGGCATGGTCCTTCAAGATAATGCAATACGACTCAGAGAAATCCAGGAACGTGTGATACAAGACAACACACACTTCCAGGGAATTGACAGTGTGAGCATTTTCACAATTGACCGTGTCCTCCATCGTAACAGGATGCGAATGAAACAAGTTTACAGAGAACCTTTTGAGCACATCTCACTTAAGGGTGAAAGAACTGCAAGCTCAGTGTGTGCAAGTAAGTGTAGATTCAGAAACATTTACTGTAATCCAGATTGTCTACAGTACTAACACATACTATGTGAATGACATTACTCTTCAGTACATACAATGTATGTGAATCAGAAGCCTAATTGTACTCTACAGTATAGCACTGTCTCTGTACGACTTACAAAATCCTACATACAGTATATTGTATTTCTACACAGACAAAATTTGACTTGGAATCCTTGGACAGACCCCATGAGTTCATCTTTGTCGATGAAGCAGGCTTCAATCTAACAAAGAGGAGAAGGAGAGGCTGAAACATGATTGGACAGCGGGCCATTGTTGAAGTCCCTGGTCAACGAGGTGGTTAATGTCACAATCTGTGCTGCTATCAGCAACCATGGTGTTCTACATCACCATGTTATACTCGGGCCATATAACACCCAGCACCCTCTAAGATTTATTGCCAATCTAAGAGATATTTTATTTGAGAAGCAGGTTCAAGAGCAGCAGGGTCAAGAGCTAAATGAGAATCCCATTCCCACCTATGTGATAGTGTGGGTGTCACGTTCTGACCTTGATTTCCTTTGTTTTGTATTTATTTAGTATGGTCAGGGCGTGAGTTGGGTGGGCAGTCTATGTTTGATTTTCTATGATTTGGGATTTCTATGTCTCGGCCTAGTATGGTTCTCAATCAGAGGCAGGTGTCATTAGTTGTCTCTGATTGAGAATCATACTTAGGTAGCCTGGGTTGCACTGTTTGTTTGTGGGTGATTGTCTATGTTAGTGGCTTGTGTCAGCACCGGTCTCATTTGTAGCGTCACGGTCGTATTTGGTTGATTGTTTTTTTACTCTTTTGTATAGTGTTCTCTTTATTAAAATTCACAATGAACACATACCACGCCGCATATTGGTCCTCTGATCCTTCTCGCCTCTCCTCTTCAGATGAAGAGGAAGACCGTTACAGTGGGACAATGTCAGTTTCCACCGAGCTGCTCAGGTATGGGAATGGTTTAACATCAATGGGCAGTTTATGAACTTGTACCTCCCTCCATACTTTCCTTTCCTGAATCCAATTGAGGAGTTTTTCTCCTCTTGGAGATGGAAAGTGTATGATAGACCACTCTACACCAGAATAAATCTGCTGCAAGCCATGGATTTAGCCTGTGCTGATATAGGTGAGGAATCATGTCAGGGCTGGATACGGCACACGAGGCTTCTTCCCCCGTTGCCCCAGGAGGGACAATATTGCTTGTGATGTCGACGAAGTGCTCTGGCCTGACCCAGCCCAAAGACAAGAAGAAGCACAGTGATCACATGTTTACTGATTTCAAGGTTTTACTGCTAACCTACAAAGCATTACATGGGCTTGCTCCTACCTATCTCTCTGATTTGGTCCTGCCGTACATACCTACACGTACGCTACGGTCACAAGACGCAGGCCTCCTAATTGTCCCTAGAATTTCTAAGCAAACAGCTGGAGGCAGGGCTTTCTCCTATAGAGCTCCATTTTTATGGAACAGTCTGCCTACCCATGTCAGACGCAAACTCGGTCTCAACCTTTAAGTCTTTACTGAAGACTCATCTCTTCAGTGGGTCATATGATTGAGTGGTCTGGCCCAGGAGTGGGAAGGTGAACGGAAAGGCTCTGGAGCAACGAACCGCCCTTGCTGTCTCTGCCTGGCCGGTTCCCCTCTTTCCACTGGGATTCTCTGCCTCTAACCCTATTACAGAGGCTGAGTCACTGGCTTACTGGGGCTCTCTCATGCCGTCCCTGGAAGGGGTGCTTCACCTGAGTGGGTTGATTCACTGATGTGGTCATCCTGTCTGGGTTGGCGCTCCCCCTTGGGTTGTGCCGTGGCGGAGATCTTTGTGGGCTATACTCAGCCTTGTCTCAGGGTGGTAAGTTGGTGGTAGAAGATAACCCTCTAGTGGTGTGGGGGCTGTGCTTTGGTAAAATGGGTGGGGTTATATCCTTCCTGTCTGGGGGTGTCCTCGGTTGGGGCCACAGTGTCTCCTGACCCCTCCTGTCTCAGCCTCCAGTATTTATGCTGCAGTAGTTTGTGTCGGGGGGGCTAGGGTCAGTTTGTTATATCTGGAGTACTTCTCCTGTCCTATTCGGTGGCCTGTGCGTTCTCTAATTCTCTCCTTCTTTCTGTCTCGGAGGACCTGAGCCCTAGGACCATGCCCCAGGAATACCTGACATGATGACTCCTTGCTGTCCCCAGTCCACCTGACCGTGCTGCTGCTCCAGTTTCAACTGTTCTGCCTTATTATTATTCGACCATGCTGGTCATTTATGAACATTTGAACATCTTGGCCATGTTCTGTTATAATCCCCACCCGGCACAGCCAGAAGAGGACTGGCCACCCCACATAGCCTGGTTCCTCTCTAGGTTTCTTCCTAGGTTTTGGCCTTTCTAGGGAGTTTTTCCTAGCCACCGTGCTTCTACACCTGCATCGCTTGCTGTTTGGGGTTTTAGGCTGGGTTTCTGTACAGCACTTTGAGATCAGCTGATGTACGAAGGGCTATATAAAGAAATTTGATTTGATGTTTACTCCTTTGCTTTTTGTCCCTTTTAGTATTGTATGCTGTAGTACAGTGCATTGTAGGCTGTATACTGTACAGTACTGACTGTATTACAGTTTTTCTCAATTGCTAAAACACTGAAACCCATTGGCTGAACAAATTTCTCAGTTGCCTCGACTCATTTAGCTAATTATGCAGTCTGTCAATACCTTAAACCATTTCACATGGTAAAACACAATTTGCAGATCTCACTTAAACTTTTCAGCAAAACTCTAAACACATTCTCATTCTCAAAACACATTCTGTACTCTAATGTACATGTCATCCATACTGGTAAACGTGGCAACAATCAAATACAAATAGAGAACATGTCATTGATTGAACACAACCACTCAAAATTGATTTAACCTGTTTCAAATGATGCGACACAACCAATATAAGCCAGTTCAGAGAGCAAACAGGTTGAAAGTGGGAAGGAGAATGTCTGAGAATGGATACTGTAATACAGTGCATTGTAGGCTACTGGACAAATTGTATGGCCCTGAACATTGTGCTTTCCATTTATTAGTTTTTCTCAGTCGCTTTGGTGCATTTTTCACATCCCTAACATGTGCAAAATAAGTGCATTTCTCAGAACAATTTGTACAAACTGCCATATACAATAGATATGTTTCTAAAGCTCGTCAGCCACTAAAAATCCTTAGTACATCTCTCAAAAGTAAATATTCATGTCAGTGTCATCAGAATGATAAGTCATTGAGTCATTGTTCACGAACAAGGTCGTCAAAATGTTTAGGCATGTTGTCAATGTAACTGTACTTTGACAGTATTACCTGATGTAAACTTAGGCTACAGTTTGGATGACAGTTACTGTATTGAAAATGCACAAGGCTGCACTTCTATGGCATATCAATTTCAACAGTACTATTTACATATTACTGTATGTGGGGTATGGATTGAAAGAGACTGGACAACCCAAGGGGCACAAAGGAAAGAAAACGAAATTAGAAAGAAACACAGGAAACCACCCCTAAGGCACAACTTTGCCCGCAGCACTGTTGTGCTGTCTCTACACATCCAGACGTTCCTGTCTGTCGGCCCACATATTCTCATCCACATCACACCGGATATTTTCCCTTCCAACGCAACGTGGAAAGAATCTTTTGGAATGCCTTATCCATCCTCTGCAGGTGTCTACTGTGATGTCCTCACATGCTGCATCCATTGCAGCCAGCAGGGTCATCTGTGTGTGTGGCTGACGATCGTACACCTTCCACCTCCATGCTGAAAAGAACTCCTCAATTGGGTTAAGGAATGGTGAACAAGGTGGGAGTAATTCTATGAGCATCCTCGGGTGGGTCATAAAACCATTGCCTTATGATGTTTGATCGATGGAAACTCACATTATCACAAATGACCACATACAGTGCCTTGCGAAAGTATTCGGCCCCCTTGAACTTTGCGACCTTTTGCCACATTTCAGGCTTCAAACATAAAGATATAAAACTGTATTTTTGTGTGAAGAATCAACAACAAGTGGGACACAATCATGAAGTGGAACGACATTTATTGGATATTTCAAACTTTTTTAACAAATCAAAAACAGAAAAATTGGGTGTGCAAAATTATTCAGCCCCCTTAAGTTAATACTTTGTTTCGCCACCTTTTGCTGCGATTACAGCTGTAAGTCGCTTGGGGTATGTCTCTATCAGTTTTGCACATCGAGAGACTGAAATTTTTTCCCATTCCTCCTTGCAAAACAGCTCGAGCTCAGTGAGGTTGGATGGAGAGCATTTGTGAACAGCAGTTTTCAGTTCTTTCCACAGATTCTCGATTGGATTCAGGTCTGGACTTTGACTTGGCCATTCTAACACCTGGATATGTTTATTTTTGAACCATTCCATTGTAGATTTTGCTTTATGTTTTGGATCATTGTCTTGTTGGAAGACAAATCTCCGTCCCAGTCTCAGGTCTTTTGCAGACTCCATCAGGTTTTCTTCCAGAATGGTCCTGTATTTGGCTCCATCCATCTTCCCATCAATTTTAACCATCTTCCCTGTCCCTGCTGAAGAAAAGCAGGCCCAAACCATGATGCTGCCACCACCATGTTTGACAGTGGAGATGGTGTGTTCAGGGTGATGAGCTGTGTTGCTTTTACGCCAAACATAACGTTTTGCGTTGTTGCCAAAAAGTTCAATTTTGGTTTCATCTGACCAAAGCACCTTCTTCCACATGTTTGGTGTGTCTCCCAGGTGGCTTGTGGCAAACTTTAAACGACACTTTTTATGGATATCTTTAAGAAATGGCTTTCTTCTTGCCACTCTTCCATAAAGGCCAGATTTGTGCAATATACGACTGATTGTTGTCCTATGGACAGAGTCTCCCACCTCAGCTGTAGATCTCTACAGTTCATCCAGAGTGATCATGGGCCTCTTGGCTGCATCTCTGATCAGTCTTCTCCTTGTATGAGCTGAAAGTTTAGAGGGACGGCCAGGTCTTGGTAGATTTGCAATGGTCTGATACTCCTTCCATTTCAATATTATCGCTTGCACAGTGCTCCTTGGGATGTTTAAAGCTTGGGAAATCTTTTTGTATCCAAATCCGGCTTTAAACTTCTTCACAACAGTATCTCGGACCTGCCTGGTGTGTTCCTTGTTCTTCATGATGCTCTCTGCGCTTTTAACGGACCTCTGAGACTATCACAGTGCAGGTGCATTTATACGGAGACTTGATTACACACAGGTGGATTGTATTTATCATCATTAGTCATTTAGGTCAACATTGGATCATTCAGAGATCCTCACTGAACTTCTGGAGAGAGTTTGCTGCACTGAAAGTAAAGGGGCTGAATAATTTTGCACGCCCAATTTTTCAGTTTTTGGTTTGTTAAAAAAGTTTGAAATATCCAATAAATGTCGTTCCACTTCATGATTGTGTCCCACTTGTTGTTGATTCTTCACAAAAAAATACAGTTTTATATCTTTATGTTTGAAGCCTGAAATGTGGCAAAAGGTCGCAAAGTTCAAGGGGGCCGAATACTTTCGCAAGGCACTGTACTTTGGCAAATCCTCTCTAAACAGACCCCTCTCATCATCAGGGATGAAAGCCCTGTAGAGAGTCTCTAAAAAGTTGAGTAGATGCTGGGTGTTGTATGGCCCTATAAGGGGGATATGGGTTAGGACACCATGCTCCGAAATAGCAGCACACATGGTGATATTTCCTCCCCGTTGGCCTGGAAAATCCACAGTAGCTCTGTGACCGATGACAGTCCGACCCTGCCTTCTGCATTTGGTCAGGTTGAAGCCAGCCTCATCCACATATACAAAGTTGTGAGAGGGTTCACTTGATTCCAACTCCATTGTACACTATATCCCAGAACACACAGTTGAATTTGTTTTGGTAAGGAAGAGTGACATAAAATGTATATATATTGCATGTTCCTTTCACAGCAATGGAAATGTGTGCAGTTTATGCTTATTGTACTATGTATCACTATAAAATGTTGCTGTAAAGTAGTTACATAGATATGTTTTACCTGTACATACTGGTACAATAGCTCCTTAACTCTGTCCTCATTCCTTTGGAATGGTACACGGTACAGCTGTTTCATACTCATCTGGTCTCTATGCAGCAACCTGTCGATGGTTGAGATGCTAACCATATGGATGTTTTCAAAGACATTGCTGTCTTCTATAATGGTCCTTTGTATTTCCCTGAGTCTCATGGCATTGTTTGCTAGGACCATGGTGCAAATAGCCTCCTCCTGTTGAGGTGTGAAAAGGCGTCCTCTGCCACCGGTTTGAGGTCATCTTGCAGTCCTATTTGGGGAAAAATGCAGTGATGCATCGCACACTTTCACATAGACAAAAACTATGCGAACACACATTTTACTGTAAAACATACAGGTGGGTGCATGTAAGGTGCAGTATGTATCTGTATAGAGTATATTTCTGTATGCTGTGAAATACAAGTGGACTACTGTAATATGAAGCATTGCAGGAAGTATACAGTATACTGCTTTTATACAGTAACAGTGCACTGTACATTGGTGGACATACCTGTTCTCTCTTCGAAACGTTTGAACTATTGAGGACACGGTTGATCTCCCAATATTCGGCTGCACCCTTCGACCCACCTCAGCCATTGTAAGGCCATGATTGACATCATGGTCTACAATAGTGGCCCTTATGTCATCAGATATACGGTTATGTCCTTTTCTACCTCTTCCTCTGTTTTGCCTTCCACCACGCATCCTTGCTCCTCTTCTTCCTCCTCTTGGCTGTTGACCCTGTTCGTTTCCTGGTTCGTCCATTATTGGAAAATTTCAACTCTGTGTTGTGGTCTGTCTATATATGCTTGCCAATTGATTCTTCATGAGATGCACCTTTGAGCAATTTAGACAACTGGATGATTGTTGGTTGAACTAACACTTTACATTCCTTCATGAGTGAGGGTCAATTTCACCTGCACGATTCATCAATTCACGTTTTTGTACAAAAGGTCTAAAAGAAATGTGTAAAACTATGCTTGATAGTTTATGACAAATAGTTCAACAATTTTGCATGTAATGGCTTATGCAAGGAACTAATGCCTAGATGTTTTGAGGGGTAAGACTATTCAACAGAGAACCATCTACTAGATTTTGATCAACACGACATGAGCAATTGATAATGTGGAAAAAGCTTACACTTGTACATTATCAATTGCAATTTGTTCAAAGGAATAGGAAATTGCTTTAATGATGTGCACAAGTGACTAGATGATTTGGAATTTGTACAAGTAGTATCAAGAATTGCACTTTTGATCTAAGAAAAGCACCAAAGCAACTGAGAAAAACTGTAACAGTACTGACTGCTCAATAGATTTTGACTGGTTGCAGGTTCATATCAACAAAGAACAAGAATTACAGTATCACAGAGACAAAGGACAAGTTTGTGAGATACAGGGTACAGTACTGTAAAAATAGGGGTACAAGGAGGAGGAAGAACAAAAAACAAAATTGCAAAGCAGAGTAGTAATTTCTGATCAATTTTGAGCTACTATGATAGACCATGTTTTCATTCATCAAAAGACAATGACGGAAATATATGAATATTTTTTTAGATTAAAAATGTACTTCTCCCTGAGAATTGTATGTTTTGAACAATGTGTTTTCTATTTTTCAGTGTATTGTTTACTGAGTGCTTGAGAGTGTATATCATTTTGATCACTTTGTTTATGATTTGAGAGCAGTGTTTGATTTTGAACACATGTAAAATTGTTTTGAGGCGAATGTTTCATTTTGCGAGAGGAGTCAGAGGTTATGTAAATAGTGTTTGAAGATGAGGTTTTGTGTTTAATGTTTTCAGGAAATGGAGCAAGGTTTCAGAAATTGTGTTTTAGCAATTGAGAACAAGTGTAATGCATGGGCATAGCACCCTCTGCTGCTGTGATTCAGAACAACATGCAGAATGCAAATGGCAAACAAGTTGCAAATAATGACATACAAACATACAAAAAGTTAACAACAGTGTTTTATTGTCTTCGTGCTATGATAATGCGTGCCATAGTATGATACACTAATAGAAAAACTAGTCTATTGATATGTGGTATTCTACGTATGAGGATATTTTGTTAACAAACATCATGCTCAGACTACATGCTCTTGCTCCTCCTCTCCTTTGGTCAGTTAGTTCATTTTCTGTAAGTTAAACACTGTTGTTTTTATAAAGACCCACAGTTCATCCCAGGTAGTCTCCAGATTCTGTCTGCCCATCATCGCTGCCTTCCTCAGTGTCGTCATAGTAATACTCCTCTTCATCGTCCTCTTCATTCAGACGGCCTTTCAGAACCCTCAGCTCTGATGTAGAGACAGATCGGGGGGGGGGATGAAGAAGCCAATGGTGAAAACACCCGTTTCAAATCATATGCAGTGTTGGACTGGGATCTTACAGATGGAATGCTTTATGGATAGTATTTGCTGCCCTGTCTCACCCTGTCTGAGCACCGTGAGACGGGCGGACGCAGACGTCTCCCCCAGTGCATTGTGGGAGATGCAGGAGTAGATCCCTGCGTCTGAGAGGTGAAGATTCTGTATCTGCAGCCAGGTAGAGACTGTGTACCTCTGGGGGCCACCTCGAGCCTGGGAGGAGGAGAGGGAGGGCGGAGTCTGGGTATACAGGACCAGACACAGGCCACATAAATACACCAGATGTCACGTGCAAGTCCAACTTCATCAACGGAATGTAAACTTCAGTAAACTTTGACATAAATAAATAGTAAAGTGGTACACTGGTGACATCATTAGACCTGGACAGAGATGTGTGGATCGTCCCCTGGCAGGAAGTTGTCACTGCCCTTCTTCCTCCAGCTGAGGTTGGGCAGAGGGAAGGCAGAGACCTCACAGCCAAACACAATGTCGTTTCCAGTGTAGTTGGACAGGTCTCTGGGGGCTCTGGAGATACGAGGAGCTGAGCCAGAGAGGAACACCATATAGAGACCAGGGTATACATTGTGGCTCTTTTCACAGAACATATCAACATTACTTTTTAAAAATATAAATAATGTAGTGAATCTTTAAAGCTGTAGCTCTTTTAAGACCTTAAAACCATGTCACAGCAGCAGTCTCTCTACTCTATTATTAGACCAATAGCTTTAACCTGACTGATGCTATAATAAGAATTGACTATAGTCACCAGAGTAGCATGGTCCCTGTCCAGTGAGCCTCAGTGTGGTTCCTTTCCGGCTGGCTGCCTCTCTCAGCTGACACAGGTTGGGATAGGTGCGTCCATCAGAGCCACACACAGAGCCCTGTGCCTCACACACACACTTTGGTTCTGGTTCACCCCTCCTGCGGCCCCTCCGTGCTTTCCTGGTTCTCCTCTGGCAGACCAACCCCTCTCCACAGCGCCCATAGAACAACTGCGCCCCATCCGGGTCACATTGCTGACCCTCCACGTTGCCACACTGCTCACAGCAGCCGCAGCTGTCTTGCACTTGCCCTGCTGGACAGTTAGAGGGCGCTAGAGGGCAGCGCTCCCTCTCACACTCCCCACAGCCCTCGCCCTCCTCCCATAGACGCAGCCAGCCACGGTGCTGGGGGGGTACCCCAAGGATCAGATGGACAGATACAGTCACACCGACACACATACACAACCACACCCCAGCCCAGGCCATGGTATGTGCTTCCCTTAACAAACACACAAGCGCAAATGCTCTCTAAGTCAATCACTGTCAGAGCAATTTCTCATTGGAAACTTACAGAAAGAGGAGACACTGCAGAACCCCAAACCAGCACCAAACTGCAAATTGTTCGTTTCTGTAGAACCCAAACCCCTGGCTCTGTCCAAAGCTGGAGAATGTTGATCTGGTTGTTATTGTGTAAAAGCCTGTGGCTGTGTTGTTCTTCTCTGAGCTGAAGTAATATAATAAATGTTCCCTTCTGTCTTCAGTGCCACGTTGGGTTGGTCCTCCTCTGGATTGTTGGATTTCTGTGTTTGTTCCAAATGCCTTCTTCTTTTGTTCACCTTTCTCAAACAGTGTCTCCCGTTTGTGTTTCTCCAGTTTTAGAGAAAGCGATTCAATTCTGCACGTAAAGGAGGTGTGAGGAAATTGTGCCCACCGAATACTTCTCCCGTCTTCTCTCCTCCGTCACAATGACTGCCTTTCTTCATGTGCCAGTGTTCCTCGGCAGGCCTGGAATGGTGCAAGAGTTTCAAAAATGCCACACCATATAAAAGAATGCCCCTCAATGTCTATTTCACATAGGCCTCCTCTCCTACAAATCTGTCATCCGCACAGACCATAAGTAATCTCCCATACACACTGAAACATGTATCTACATTAAGATGGCACGTGTCAATTTACGATGACATCCTTTCGATTTTATCATCCCTCTCTCTCTCTCACTTTCTATCAGAGCCACTCTGGCTAGTGGAGCCATGTGACATTCCTGGGTCTGGCAATGCTTTGTGTCTGCCAGTGAATCTGTCTGCATTTTGGGAATACACATGCAAGAATGTTATTTAATATCTCTCAGTTGTTTTGTGCATTTTTGAAACACATGTTTTTTGTTATTATTTGGTAAACAAATTGTTTAAAGCTGAGATACAAAGAAACATATTGTTCTGCCTTGGTATCATTTGCAACGATATAAAATCATCTTGGATAAGAGGATGGCTTGAATCATGTCCAAATTAGAATGGAAGTTTGCATTTTTTATGTTTTTAAATATCTGTTCATAATGATGATTCATTACTTCCTCCTGCCAAAAAAATATGCTAACGATGCTTGTACATTTTTTGTGTCAGGGTAATAATTTTTTTCTAACTCTGTAGTTTCTGTTCCTCCAATGTGGCCATAGCTGGCCAATCCAATGCACAAGCTCATTGCCACCACAATTACGGTACTGTCTTTAAATAGTCAAAGGCATGGTTTCATCCGGTGAATTCTGACGTCAGAGCATGTGAGGCTTCGTTGTTTGACGCCGTCCACGTATCAGTGCCAAGAAGTTAGCGCATGTGGTCCGTAAATGTTCCAACTGAACTGGGTGACGCTACAAAAATAAAACTCCTCTCTGATAAATAGAAATAGAAAGTCAAATATGATAATTTCTGATAATACAATTATAACATCTTTAAGTCTCTAAGAAAATCGAGCTCTTCCTGCATTAATTATATCTGCTTAAAAAGTTAGGAAAAAGGCTTTAAATGGGCTTTTAATTTGAAAGAACGGCGCATACGCTACCGGATGTAGTATTTGATTGTTCTGACTTACGCGTGGTCCACGTATCTGAACAGGAAACAAGAAATATGTCCAAACAACTGCACTGGACAAGGGAGACTTATTTCAGGTGACGTCTTTATTTTTTATTGACAGTCGTTGACACACACTCTATCTGTACTATATTCTTCGGACGTCATCTTTCCCGCGAAGACAATTCCTGGAGAAGAGTAAGAGTAAGTATTTTAATTCATGTATGATCTCCTGGGTGAATGACAGTGGTAACGTTCATCCAGTGGTGACAGCTTAGCTGCAATAACTCAATCAGAAGAGTTTCATGTGAATGTCTTGCTAACTTTACCACATCAATAATGTTCTTGTTAACTGCCCATTTTAGTTGGACAATAGACTTCATACTCTAGTGGCTGATGATTTACAGGCAGGATTGTCACGCATAATATAGCAGTTCAGTTGCTTTTTAGAATGTAATTATGTTGCTGATGTGTCTTGATAAAAAGTTCTGCCTGGGCCCAGTCATATTCAGGTTATGTCATGGAGTTAATTGCAACTGCAGTATAATGTGATCTGGCAGAGACACTTTCTTCACTGCACCCTACAGTGCGTTCAGAAAGTATTCAAATATATTGAAAATGAAATAGAGAACTCATTTACATAAGTATTCAAACCCCTGAGTCAATACTTTGTAGAAGCACCTTTTGGGGGTGATTACAGCTGTGAGTCTTTTTGGGTATGTTTCTAAGAGCTTTGCACACCTGGATTGTACAATATTTGCCCATTGTTCTTTAAAAAAATGATTCAAGCCGATTTAAGTCAAAACTGTAACTAGGCCACTCAGGAACATTCAATGTCATCTTGGTAAGCAACTCCAGGGTAGATTTAGCCTTGTGTTTTAGGTTATTGTTCTGCTGAAACGTGACTTTGTCTCCCAGTGTCTGTTGGAAAGCAGACTGAACCATGAAAAGTATACCCATAACATGATGCAGCCACCACCATGCTTGAAAATATGAAGAGTGGTACTCAATGATGTGTTGGTAGCTTTGCCCCAAACATAATGCTTAGTATTCATGACAAAAAGTGTTTTTCTTTGCCACATTTTTTTGCAGTATTACTTAAGTGCCTTGTTGCAAACAGGAAGCATGTTTTGGAATATTTTTATTCTGTGCAGGCTTCCTTCGTTTTCACTCTGTCATTTACGTTAGTATTTTGGAGTAACTATAATGGTGTTGATCCATCCTCAGTTTTCTCCTATCCCAACCATTCATCTCTGTAACTGTTTTTTAAAATCAACATTGGCCTCATGGTGAAATCCCCTGAGCAGTTTCCTTCCTCTCCTGCAATTTAGTTAGAAAAGACGCATGTATCTTTGTATTGACTGGGTATATTGACACACCATCCAAAGCATAATTAATATCTGAAAATATGTGGAAAAAGTCAAGGGGTTTGAATACTTTCTGAAGGCACTGTATGTTACCTTTTCATCATCTGTTTCCTGGTTGTACAGGTGCACTAAGTGGTGGGGTGGGGCACTGAAATTGAATAGTTGAACTACATACCTCTTGCCATTTATTTTCTAGCTTTACAAGCACTCCAGGTTTTATGGGTTGTTATCTCGAAGACAAAAGGAAACCTGGGCTGTCCTGAAATATTGTGACGGTCTCATTAAAGCCAGGCATTGATCTAAGGTAGACCTGAGGCCGAGCACATCTCTAGAATGTTGCTATGTGCACTAATGATTGTTGTGTGTCGTGTGTTTCTGGTGTGTGATGTGTTTTGTCTTTGTAAGGCAGGGGGTCACGATGGCACAGAAGGTCCTGGTGACTGGGGGAGGAGGCTATATCGGCAGCCACTGTGTGGTGGAACTGATTGAGGCAGGATTCTGCCCTGTGGTCATAGATAACTTCAGCAATGCCGTCCAAGGTAAATGTCCTTCGTTTGCCTAGTGCGGCTTTGCGAGTAGGCTAATACGGCCTATGATACTCTATCTGTTTGCCAGTTACTGTTTGTTTTGTGTGTGATGCTGATAACTCTTACAGTATAGGTGTGTTTTGTGTATGTGTGTTGATCATTGTTCCACATCCTTTTGTTTTTTGGAGGAGAAAGGGATGTCCCTGAGAGCCTGCAGAGGATAGAGAAAATCCTGGACACCAGCATTGAGTTCTATGAGCTGGACCTGCTGGACCGCCCAGGACTGGAGAAGCTCTTCAAACAGGTTTAAAACTACACATGTATCCCTGCTGAACAGTGTTCACAGGCTTCAACTAGGCCCCAGAGGATTTCCTCTTCAGGTCATGGAGTCAGGGACAACTCTTGGCCCTATTAGCATTTTTGCTCAAGACCTTTTGTCTTTGTTTCAGTTTCTACCTGTTTGTCTCTGTCTTCATGTCCTAACAGCATTCATTCAGTGCTGTAATGCACTTTGCTGGTCTAAAAGCGGTGGGTGTGTCCGTTGAGCAGCCATTGAGGTACTATCAGGTCAACCTCACTGCAACCATGAACTTGCTTGAGGTAAGCGAGAACACCTCAATCTTAACTTGCTTTGCATGTTTTTGAAGCAACCTATTACGTAATGGCATTCACTGCTGCTTGCCTAGAACTGCTACCAAAGTGCATGATTGCTTGTGGGTTGATTTTATTACGTTGTAGCACTGTACTTGTCTTTTACTTTTGACCCATTACTAGTGTTTGTGTCGCTTGCAATAATCTCAACCCGCTTCCTGATGTTAGTCTGCATGCTTAAGTGTGTGTGTGCCTTAGATTGCTGTCTCAAGGGCTGCTGTCTGTCCGTGTGTGTGTGTGTGTGTGTGTGCATTTGCATGCCTCCCAGGTGATGCAGACTCATGGCGTGCGCAATCTGGTCTTCAGCAGCTCAGCCACGGTGTATGGAGACCCCCAGCGGCTTCCCATAGACGAACAGCACCCTGTTGGGGGGTGCACCAACCCCTACGGCAAGACCAAGTTCTTCATAGAAGAGATTATTATTGACCAGTGTAAGGCAGAGAAGGTACTGTACCTACCCCAGGTTCTCTATTCAACATCACACACACCCTGGCCATCTGTTACATACGTCCCATGCATGATAGATGTCCTGAATAACAGTGTGTACCAATGTGTACAACAATACTACTGTATGCATTCGCAGGACTGGAACGCGGTGCTGCTGCGCTATTTTAACCCGATCGGGGCTCACTCCTCTGGGCTCATCGGAGAAGACCCTCAGGGCATCCCCAACAACCTGCTGCCCTATGTCGCCCAGGTAACCACAAGCAATGTTTATCCACCTTGAATGACGCGATATATACCACTTTGAGTTATTCCTTTTCTAATCTCTGTTCTTGTCACTGGGATGTAGTAGTGTAATTGACTTCACTTTATGTGCTGTGGTTCTCTTGTCGCTAACCCAGGTGGCCATTGGGAGAAGAAAACACCTCAATGTGTTTGGGAATGACTACGATACTATTGATGGAACAGGTAATGATGACTGACTTTATGCTTAAACAAAAGTGGGTTGATTGACATTGATTGAAAACAACATTGAATAGAATTAAATCTAAATCATAACCGTCTGATGGTAAATGTCAAGTCATATTTTTTTTTTGTGTGAAATGCATTCAATTCGGAAAATAATCCTTCTCCTCTTTCTCTCTTTAGGAGTGCGAGATTACATCCATGTTGTGGATTTGGCCAAAGGACACATAGCTGCCCTCAAGAAACTGAAGGACAATTGTGGATGCAAGGTACAGTATACCGACTGCCTGAATTACCTGAACACACTATTACCTGAGTGATTTTTTTCCCCCTGTCTTTCCTCATTCAGTCACAATTTCTCAGGTCTTGGCCATGTTCATATAGAAATGTGACATTTCCCCCCTCTCTCTCCCTCCCTGTATCTCACTCTCTAGGTGTATAATTTAGGAACAGGAACCGGTTACTCTGTGCTCCAGATGGTGAAGGCTATGGAGAAGGCCTCAGGGAAGGAAGTGAGTGACTTGAGACTCTTTAAAAAAACTTCAGAGCCTTCATCCATCAGTATTCCTAGATTTATTTCCTCTTGATTGTAGGGAATGGTATCATTTTTAGAACTACATGTGTAGAAAGCGGCTACTTCAAGCAATGCCTGTCTGACGGCTAATTTCAGATCAAACCATTTCACGTGGGGGTGGTTGTACTGTAATGATTGTCTTTGCCACAGATCATGTACCTGATCGCCCCTCGGCGAGGAGGAGATGTAGCATCCTGCTATGCTGACCCCCTTCTGGCTGAGAAAGAGCTGGGCTGGAAAGCTGACTTCGACCTGGAGAGAATGTGTAAGTACACCTTTATTGAACTACTACTACCCTTTTACTTTCATTGTTACTCTGAGTCTGTACATCATTTGTCAACACAACACGACAATTCCAGGCCTCAGTTCAATGCACAATCTTGATTACAAAGAGCAAATGTTTATTCTCATAATGTCATACCTCTGGTTGTCTCCAAAGGTGAGGACCTGTGGCGCTGGCAGTCCAAAAACCCAACCGGATTCACTAATAACAGCCCGTCTTCAATATGATGTCACTCAATGCTCATCTTCACGTACTCCTATGTTCCTGGGCCAAAGCAAATCATAAAGTTCTTTATTTTTCTTTCGCGTTCACACATGAAGAGACCTCAAGACAAAATGAATGATTTATATTCCATAATGACTTAATATTATGTTGTTGATTCCATACAGGTACTTCTCTAATGCTTAGGTGAAAAATACCATGTCTTGTCATTTGTATGTATTGTCATAGACATTTTCTCTAATGATATAATAGCTGAGTCAATAGCCATAAAAATGGGGAAATAAATACATTTTCTAAACAAAGAAAATATATTGTGTCATTGTGAAATCATTTTTCATTGACCCTGGTAAGAGATGTTGTAGTGTATATGGTGCATGATTGAATGGATTGTTTGAGTTAACCATATAACTGAGTGGTAGTTATAGTGCTACAATATACATGTGGGAGGGCTATGTTTTTGGAACAATTAGTTCAAATTGGTTTTTTTACAAAAATTAAGATCTGGTTGGACTAATCTTAGGAATGTTATTATTTCAATACTTCCAAATGTCAAGCCCTTAAAAAGGTGAGTATAGTCTCTAAAAGGGGGCACTTGTACTGTCAGTGGCTCCTTGGTCTTCGGGCGCTCAGCACTGCCTGCACTGCCTTTTTTTTAATCGTCTAACAAATGGGTTTCGGTCTTAAGGGCTGAGCAGGAAGTGAATGTAGAAAAGAAAATTGCCCAATACTTTTATTTTTTTAAGTGGCAATGATGACAGAGATGGAGGCGAATAGAGCATATCGGGCACCGGGCGAACCAGGTCACCGTAGAATATCGATACCTTTGAAGTGGTAGAGCATTGGCAGAGACCGGGCACATGTAAGCAGGATATTGGGTATGGGGAATGATTCAGGTCAAAATTAAGCCTTAGGCAACAGTACCACCATGTGGCTGTCGTCTGCTATTGAATGTCCGGCTGAAATGAGGTGATACCAATGCCTTACTAACGTCTGCGTGACTCCTGCGTATGAATAAAAATCCTATAATCCTATAGTTTTATATTTGTACCGTTTTCCCCATGCAAGCCAACATACCGATGTAGCTAGCCACATTGGCCTATAGTGTTGCCTACAGCTTGTGTGTTTCTGGCTATTATGGCCTAGAAAAGATTACGTCTAATATATAAGTAATTTGGCTTTTCCTCAATACCTCATGGGATAGTACGTTATCTTATCTCGCTGTATACAGATCTAAACATTGTTAGCCAATCACAGACTGTGTTGTTACCAGTTCGCACTACATCAGACAACCAATAGGGTTTATATTTTATTTTTTATAAAGGGTGGATCGGCTTAATATTGCGAAAAGATTGTTGCTTCCATCAATGTAATTGGCTGCATCATTTCCAATCCCCCATATATATATTCTTGTAAATATATATTTCCATATACATACACATATGTATACATATACACATTTATACATACACATACCTACAGTGGGGCAAAAAAGTATTTAGTCAGCCACCAATGTGCAAGTTCTCCCACTTAAAAAGACGAGAGAGGCCTGTAATTTTCATCATAGGTACACTTCAACTATGACAGAGAAAAAAAAGCATTGAAAAAAAAGCATTTATTCCCAGTGCTGAGCTAGTAGTGTAAGTGACGTGTAATGTTAGCTAATGTTTCATCCCTTCTCAACTGAAGTTTTGTCTTAATTTAGTAGCTAGTAGCTACCACAGCCAGTTCAGCTCTAGCTTCTTGCTATCTGTCAGGTAGCAATATATAACAGCTGTTGTATGTATGGAAATGTTTTGTAGCCTTTGTTTTGTCCCGTCTCAATAGAAGTAAACATTTTCGCCAGGTAATGTACCATTAGAGCTAGCCAAAAGTTGTCTAACATTAGCTATTACTTTTGCCTCAATCACACTAGACCTGAATCAAATAATGAAACTAGCGACCAAATGATTGAAGACGGATATTCTGACGTTTTTTAAGAGCGCAATGTGAGTTTTTATTTGAGTCAGTATATGTAACGTTATTGATCTGTCAGTTTCCCTAGGTAATTCCTTATTTTTCACACTGACATGTTATGAACAGCTTCACTGTCATGGTGCACAGTCAGTACACAACACTATGCTCATCATGTCTTAGCAGGATCAGATGGTGACAGGTGTCCCAGCAGGGTCAGACAGTCAGAGAAGACCAGTCTATGGAGCTCAAGGGAATTGTGCAGTTTATTATAACAGTCAGTGAATGGATACAACGTTCCATCTTGAGTTGATGGTCAGGCTACAGTCTGAGATCTGGGAATGATGGACATTTCAGTAAATTAACCATTGATTCTATTCTTGGATAATAAAATGTATAAATGTACACCAAGGTAATTATGCGTCTTGCCTCATCGGAGCAGGATCAGATAGTGACAGGGATCACAGCAAGGTCAGGCAACCAGGGAAGACCAGTGTGTGACGGCGCTAAAGTGAACGTTTGCAGATGTAACACATTATTCCCTCTGTGCTGCAAACACTGGACAGGCCAGAAGCTTCAAAGATTTAAACTATTCTAAAGCAGTCTGACAAACCTCTAAAGTTAATTTACAAACTGTATCAAGGGTTAATAGAGGCTTTTCCCAATGACACAAAATATATAGAACAATAATGTGAGGAAGACCTGGGAGACACTATTGATGATGATGAACGGATACCCAGTCATATTCATATCATCTCAGACATACTCAGGCATTACTGCAGTTTAAGACCATCCATAGAACGTACTATATGCCAGTGAAACTGAATATCACGCACTCAGAAATGCAATTCCTCTGCTGGAGATGTAAAACACAAAAGAGGACATATTTGCATATGTTATGGTCTTGTCAAGGCTGGCTGAATTTTTGCAAAGAGTATGTTATTTTATCTCAGCATGTCTACACACTCTACCCTCTCCCTGTTTTTGTTTGCTTGGAAATGTTGATACTGGAGACTGTTATCAGAAGAAACTGTGTAACCTAGCATTTATAGCGGCTAAGAAATGCATTGCCATTCATTGGAAGGTTGGGTATCCTCCCACAATGTCACAATGGATGGCAGAAATGTCAAATTATGTATCACTAGATTTGAGTTATTACAAAATGTAGAGTATACTGTGGAACTTTCATAAGTTCTGGATGCTTTATGTGGAATACTGTACGACAAAAGGAGCCTGTATTGAAATCACGCCCAAATCAGGGGATATACAATATATATATATATACAAACGTATGTCGATACCTCTTCGAAATAGTGGATTCGGCTATTTCATCCACACCCGTTGCTGACAGGTGTATGAAATTGAGCACACAGCCATGGAATCTCCATATTGGATTTAGTAGAAATGTAGGAAATTAGCTTTAGAAGCCCAGACCCCCGTAAGACCCCCCCCCCACACACACACACACACACACACACACACACACACACACACACACACACACACACACCACACACACACACACACACACACACACACTTCTAAAACCAAAAACAGACATATTTGAGAGCTCGCTAGCAACACAGACATGAATTGTTTTTGGGGGGGGGGGTTAAACAAGAAAAACTATGGCAAAGAAATGGTACACTATACAACAAGAGAAAGGCGCGATTTTCGAGTCTGCCCCAGATAGACGATTAAAAATAATTCACAAGATGTCCTTGATCCTATTGAGGAGTGAGTATATTTAAGTTCTGATATTGTTATAAAATATTTAGGCCTACTGTGTTGGTAAGGCAAATATGGTTTATTTGAAAATAAGTACTTTTTGCTGAGTTGACAACGTATAGTCGAAGGCACAAAGGCAAATTTATTTACTGTGTCGATAGTGGAGTAGGCTAGTATACAATAATAACGTAATTTGATGTATGGTATCATTTATTTAATGGATTAATTCAATTGTAAATTAAAATATACACACGGGGTGCTATATATAGGACATGTACACGTTTTACATTGTAATACACTACCCCTACATGCCATTGTGTGCTGGAGCTATGGGACATTCACACCCGGACTTAATTGAATGGGGGATGCATAACTACTTTTCCATGAAGGACGGAAATGAGATACAACATACAACTTTGATTGAAGACCTAAGATCACGCCAGTATCATAACGGTATCCTATTATAGTGTAGATACAGGAGTAGCCTGTTCTACAATAATGTAACTGTATGTGCTTGTATTATTTATCTAATTGATCAATTAAATTGTAAATGTGGATGGGTACGCTACTTCATTCAATGAGTACAGCATTGTACAAGGTAGATACAGGAGTAGCCTATAGTCTACATAATAAAGTCATTGAATGTGCTATAGGATTATTTATTTATTTTTAGAATTAAATTGTATATGCGGAATGGGTAGGGTAGCTACTTCATTCAGTGAAAACGGAATATCTTGCTATCTCTGGGACCATGTTAATGAAGTCTATTCAGCTGTTGAACTATGACAATTTCGAACAAATTTCTAAATCAGTCTTTCTTTTATTCAAGATGATGTCATGAGCCAGATCAACCAATCAGCTTCACTGAAACTGTTCAACCCACTACACCCACCACTCTCCCTCTCCTGTTCAACTCATTTGCAGCTGCACAGAAAAGGGCTGCACATACCTCTGTGCCTATCTCAGTGCAACACGATTCAACCAAGGCCTCAGTTGGACGCCTAAAATGTGAGAAATGTAAACAAGATGCTACAGACGTGTGTGTGTGTGTGTGTGTGTGTGTGTGTGTGTGTGTGTGTGTGTGTGTGTGTGTGTGTGTGTGTGTGTGTGTGTGTGTGTGTGTGTGTGTGTGTGTGTGTGTGTGTGTGTGTGTGTGTGTGTGTGCGTGCGTGCGTGCGTGTGTGTGTGGTTATGGATGGAGTTCCAAGAAAATACATGAGTGTGATGTGCCTCTCTGTGTCAATGTTGAAATGCCATACATGGAAGATGGCAAAGTGATGTGAGTGAGAGCATATGAAAATAAAGGCGCCCTGGGATCTGAAATTAATTTGGGGTGTCCTCTTGTGTCCTCTTTTTGTCCATTTGAGGATGCTCCAGTCTGCCCTGGTGGAAGTTTTTGGAACTGCTATTTAAGTCTCAATAGAGGTTAACGCGCTATGTTGCGTGTTATCTGGATTACCAGGCAGATTTTTGTTGAGTACAGATGTAACTTGTTGTGTACTCTTGAAAAAGAGGTTCCAACAGGGTTCTTTGGCTCTCATCAAAGGAGAACCCTTTTTGGTTCCAGGTAGAAGTATTTTTGATTCCAGTAAGAACCCATTTTGGTTCCATTTAGAACCCTCTGTGGAATGGAACCAAAAAGGGTTCTTCAAAGGGTTCTCCTATAGGGACAGTGGTAGAATCCTTTTAAGTTCTAGATAACACCTTTTTTTCCCCAAGAGTGTAGGCCTATATTGTATTGGTGGTTCCATGGTTTTCTGGTGGTGAGTTAAGATAATCAGAAATATAATGAAACATCCCCACTTTTAGCATACATTTGCAAGCAGGCAAAGTAGCTTACTTCTACAAAAAAGACACGCTCACACGCCAACAAAAGACCATGAATAAACTGACAAAACAATGAAGAAATTGACAGAATTCGTATATGTTATGAAATAAGACAAAACTTATTGTTTTGTGTAGCATTTCAAATTGCATGAACAGAAATTGCCGTAAATCAACATTGAAGATGATCAAATATGGGAATTAACGGTGAACATTTACTGGTGGTGAATTCTAAATAAATCATGGTCGAATTGCTGCAAAGAAACCACTTCTAAAGGACACCAATAAGAAGAAGAGACTTTATTGGGCCAAGAAACAACAAGCAATGGACATTAGACTGGTGGAAATCTGTCCTTTGGTCTGATGAGTCAAAATGTGAGATTTTTGGTTCCAACCGCCATTATTCTACAATGTAGAAAATAGTCAAACATAAAGAAAACCCTTGAATGTGTAGGTGTGTCCAAACTTTTGACTGGTACTGTATATAACGGAATTGATCGACATCAACAAACAAAAGGTAGCCTAAACAATTCACACAATGACACAATTAAAACGCACGATTTGTCAGGAGACAGAAACATGCCTTTGGTGCTCTTCACCACACACCCATTCCCACCTTGTTGTCTAGTCATTGTTTTTTATTCCACTCAGTACAATCTTTACAGGGAACAGGCCGAGGCGTAACCTTAACAACGTGGTCAGGTATAAAGCAGTAGTCATTTATGGAAAACAAATGAAAAATCAAAGTCCATGCAGAGCATTGAAAACAATTATTGTTAATGGTGCCTTTTTAATAATAAAAAGCAGAAGATAGTAAATATCATTAATCACAATGGTTAACCTATGCAAATGAATCTGAAAACATCGCAGCCTTATTAATTCAATGTGATTCTGAGAGATAAAAATGTTATCTGTTAAGCTCTTTGCTCTATGAATAGACCAATACTGCTTCTATACTGCTTCTATCTTTTTGGTCTTTTGTTATAGGCATAGCCTACCACTAATATTCTAAATTGCTGAGCATTTAAAATGACCATATTTATCTTGGGATAATGACTCCTCCATTACATTTCAAAGTAAATGTTTTCATAAGCCCATAGGCCTACCAAGAACCCTTGTTGAGGCTGGGCAAGACCTGCAATAGGCTAGTAGACTTTGCAGAAATAATCATGGAGTTAATCATTGTTATAGCCTAGATCGCTTTATATAATCTGGACTGTTGTTTTTTCTACGGCTAAGCTAACGTAGCATATGCTTTTTGCCCTGCCCTGCTTTTAACCATAAGACATCTCCATAGAAATTACTAGCCTAAGGACTGCATGGTGACAGCGACTGTGTCTGTTAAACAGGTAACTTGTGGTAAACTGGGAACTCTGGGGGGGAAACGACGTCAGAAAGATCCGAGTTTGGATGACTGTTCAAATGTTTTTACTTATTTTTAATTCCCAGTTGTCTTGAATACACTGAAGCCGGAATTCAGGGATTGCAGAGTTCCGAGTTCCCAGTTGTCTTGAATGCACTGAAGTCTGAATTCAGAGATTGCAGAGTTCCCAGTTGTTTGAACTCTGTGCTAGAGACATAGGCTACATCTTCTTTCTGAATAGGGCTCCATCCAACAAAGAAGCCATCTTTGTCATGTCTTATTATGTCTTGTTCCTGTTCTTTCTCTTCACTCTGTCTCTCTCTGCTGGTCTTATTAGGTTACCTTCTCTTTCTCTCCTTCTCCAGCTGTTCCTCATCTCCTCTAACTACCTCGTTCACCCTTTCCCCACCTGTTCCTTTTTTCCCTCTGATTAGGTCTCTATTTCTCTCTCTGTTCCTGCTTCTTTCGGTGTCAGATTCTCGTTTGAGTTTCTCATGCCAGAAACAAGCTATCGTCTCGTTTGCTTCATCCTTGTCCTATCCTGTCGGAATCTGCCTGGCAGGTGCATCCTGTACTCAGCTAACTGTCTTTCGTCTGCACTGTGTCCAGTTCATCTGATGCTACGTGAGATCAGGTACCACTGTTCCTCTACGACCCGCACCTACCCAGAGCGACCTGCAGCCTGTCGCCGCTAACCCAGCTATTCTCCTCTGCTGCTAAGAAGGGGACTCTCTTGTAAATTATCAGAGGGACTTTGTGTTTCATTTGTCGCCCTCTCTGCGGGTTGTCTATTTTTCCCATGATCTACATCTGAAGAGGATCTATGTCTTTCCTGTGTGCTCATTAAAGAACTCTGTTTTTGGTTAAACCGCTTTTGGGTCCTCACTCAAGTGCATAACAATCTTGTCCTTGTTGATTTGAGAAATAGGCATACCTACACGGTAATCAAATTATATTGATCACATGGTTAGCAGATGTTATTGCGAGTGTAGCGAAATGCTTGTGCTTCTAGTTCCGATAGTGCAGCAAAATCAACAATTAATCTAACAATTCCACAACAACTACCTAATACACACAAATCTGAAGGGATGGAATAAGAATATATACATATGGATGAGCGATGACCGAGCTGCATAGGCAAGATGCAATAGATGGTATGAAATACAGTGTGCATATGGGATGAGTAATGCAAGATATGTAAACATTATTATTAAAGTGGCAATAATAAAGTGACTAGTGATCCATTTGTTAGTTTGGCCAATAATTAAAGTCTGTATGTAGGCAGCAACCTCTCTTTGTTAGTGATGGGTGTTTAGCAGTCTGATGGCCTTGAGATAGAAACTATTTTTCAGTCTCTCGGTCCCATCTTTGATGTACCTGTACTGACCTCGCCTTCTGGATGGTAACGGGGTGAACAGGCAGTGGCTCGGGTGGTTGTTGTCCTTGATGATCTTTTTGGCCTTCCTGTGACATTGGGTGCTGTAGGTGTCCTGGAGGGCAGGTAGTCTGCCCCCAGTGATGCATTGTGCAGACTGCACCACCCTCTGGGGAGCCCTGCGGTTGTGGGTCGGTGCAGTTACCGTATCAGGCGATGACAGCCTGACAGGATTCTCTCAATTGTGCATCTGTAAAAGTTTGTGAGGGCTTTAGGTGACAAGCCAAATTTCTTCAGCCTCCTGAGGTTGAAGAGGCGCTGTTGCGCCTTCATCACCACGCTGTCTGTGTGGGTGGACCATTTCAGTTTTTCCGTGACATGTACACCTTCTCCACTGCTGTCCCATCGATATGGATAGGGGGGTGCTCTCTCTGCTGTGTCCTGAAGTCCACGATCATCTCCTTTGTTTTGTTGACGTTGAGTGAGAGGTTGGTTTCCTGACACCACATTCCGAGTGCCCTCACCTCCTCCCTATAGGCTGTCTCGTTGTTGGTGGTGATCAAGCCTACTACTGTTGTGCCGTTTGCAAACTTGATGATCGAGTTGGAGGCGTGCATGGCCACGCAGTCATGGGTGAACAGGGAGTACAGGAGGGGGCTGAGGCACATGCACCGTTGTGGGGCCCCAGTGTTGAGGATCAGCGAAGTGGAGATGCTGTTTCCTACCTTCACCACCTGGGGGTGGCCCGTCAGGAAGTCCAGGACCCAAACGCATAGGGTGGTGTTGAGACCCAGGCTCTCCAGCTTAATGATGAGCTTGGAGGGTACTATAGTGTCGAATGCTCAGCTGTAATCAAAGAACAGTATTCTTACATAGTTAGCATTCCTCTTGTCCAGATGGAATAAAGCAGTGTGCAGTGTGATGGCGATTGCATCATCTGTGGACCTATTGGGGCGGTAAGCAAATTGCAGTGGGTCTAGGTTGGCAGGTAGAGGTGGAGGTGATATGATCCTTGGCTAGTCTCTCAAAGCACTTCATGGTGACAGAAGTGAGTGCTACAGGACGATAGTCATTCAGTTCAGTTACATATGCCTTCTTGGGTACAGGAACATTGGTGGCTATCTTGAAGCATGTGGGGACAGCAGACTGGGATAGGGAGAGATTGAATATGTCAGTAAACACACCAGCCAGCTGGTCTGCTCATGCTCTGAGTACACGGCTAGGGATGCTGTCTGGGCCGACAGCCCTGCTATGGTTAGCACGTTTAAATGTCTTACTCACGTCAGCCACGGAGAAGGAGAGCTGGCTGCAAATCAACTAGCCATATACATCTTTTTTATATAGAGGTGAAATGCATATTTGGTGAGATCTTTAATGAAAACAAAACTTTCACATAAAATAATATGTGACACATAAGTATCGCGTGTACACAACGTGAAAGCATGATGTACATGTAGATGTTATGTAGATGTTTTTAAGGCTTTCAAGGTGAGATCTTTCATAAGAAACGTCTATATGATGTGTCACGTGACATGAGATGAACATGACATGAACGTGTTGGCGGTTTGACGCCATAGAAAAAAACTCCATTGACAATCCATGTTAATTGATGGCAGTATCTTATTGCGCTAGGAAAATGTTAGGGGACTTGGTGAGAGGTATCAGTAGCTTCATTAGGCTGAATTCTGTCCTGAATCACTCCCCATAGGCATAGGACAAATGATTGTGTAGTTTCAGTGGATAAAGTTGTGTGCGTCAACTGTAGGGGTGCCCATGTTGTTGGGGATTGGAAGTGTCCGGTGCGAGAGAGGCAGATTGAAATGCCCAGCAGAGTCAGAGTTGTGCAGAAGGTGTCATATGATGAGGCAGTGAAGAAAGTGGAGGAGGATGGGGTCAAGGGTGAGGGATCGTGAGAGTAGATTGGTCCCAGAATAGAGGGATAAGCCAACGAGTGAAATATGCTTCAGTAAGGTTGGCTTCTTAGCGTTCATAGCAATGGTTATCTTCTGTGCTGCAGAAATGGAGCGCACTGTAAATCACAGAAAATAGATGTGGTGGCAGTTGCAGAGAAGTATTTGGGTTTACGAGATTTGACTTCAGAAGAGTTACAGGGTGTGTTGAGTAGTGGTGTCCCGTCCTCCCAGGCCGTTGGCATGGTTCAGGAGAAGTTAGGGTCAACATAGTGGAATGGGGCAGTGGGTTTTTAATGAGTGTAGGTGGCAGCTGCAGAGAAGTACCTGGGTGTACGATATTTGACTGCAGAAGAGTTATAAGATATTTCGAGACGGATTTTTATTATATTGTGGTATATAGGTGCAGGGTTGGTTGGTGGTGCAATTTTGTATTTTCTTTCGCTTCATTTTAATTTTTGTATCACAAATGTAACGTGATTGAACACACGCTACCGTACAGTAGGTGGCAGCATGCACAAACAAAATGTGCGAACGCCATGATACCAAAGAAGAAGAAGAAGAAGAAGAAGAAGAAGAAGAAGAAGAAGAAGAAATTGACGTTAACGCTCATGCTAATGTTGGACTAAAATGGCGGCTGTCATGAGATTTGTCAACAGAAGCTGTTTTGGTTCTAGAATGGGTCTTCAATGTTTATCCTTGAGTCGTCCAGTAGCAGTGGCAAAATTAGTAAGTCCATATGCTTTCTTTTTCAATGTCTCCTCAATGCAGTGGCTTGCTTTTTTGACTAGCTACATTTGATTACAAATGAGTGCCCTTTAATAAACACAAGCGCCTGTTGTTAGCCTACGTTTGCTAGCTAGCGACTACAGTACCAGTATCATTGATACTAGGTTGGCTAGCTGTTTTTGTTAGAATTGACATAAAGGCCGCTTTTAAAATGTGTGTGATACTATATTTTGGTATAACCGTCAATGTCATAGCCATAATGCGATATGGTTTGCCTTAATCTGAGCGTGTGTGGTTCTTGTGTGTGTTGCTTTTAACTAACGTTACGTGCACTGCCTCACAACGCTCTGTTTGACAGGTTCAGGATGGCGCGTCTGCAGGGAAAACTCTCCCAGAGAGGGTAAAGATAGTGGAAGTGGGACCCAGGGATGGCCTGCAAAATGAGAAGGTAATATTTCACTTTATTAAGATTTGATACTTTTAAATCAGTCCACCAGTGAATTACATATTTTTGGCGGTCCATTGGATTGAGTGGGTGGGCGTGTCACTGAAACTCATGAGGAAAAAGTTAGTCCTTCCAATTATGGGGAACTGGGTCAAAAGCCACCGGTTATTGTCATAACTCCTGTCTCTCTCCTGTTGGCCCTGTCAGACTGTCGTTCCTTCTGAAGTTAAGATTCACCTGATTGACATGCTCTCAGAGGCAGGTCTTTCTGTCATCGAAGCCACGAGCTTTGTCTCCCCGAAATGGGTTCCACAGGTGAGTTTACTAGAGTGATTTGGGGGATTTTAACTAAATTGAATGCCATAGAAGGGTCCTTTGGAATGATTGTTGACATATTTGAGATTTGTATTTTAATAGAGACATAATTCATTGAAGTTAGAACATTTTACATTTTGGCCTTACCCAGGACTCCATAATGTTTAATCTGTATGTGCTACAGAGGAAAAATGTGTTTCATATGAAGCTTTACTACTTCCTCTGTAGAATGGGTAGTATTTTGATTTCAATAACAATTGTATTACATTCATATATGAATATTGAAAAATATAAACATAATTATAGAAAATATAAAACATGTCTATTGTTATATCAATATATTGTTGAACATAATATACTCTACGGGCATAACAAAGTTCCAGAGTGGAATCTCAGGTAGTTTTAGAGTTATTGCCCATTTTTCTACAGAGAAATTGGCATAGTTGGCAATCACTAACCCCTCTTTTACTTGTATTAAATTTTTATTTAAATAACTTTTTTTACCTGGTAAGTTGACTGAGAACTCATGCTCATTTACAGCAACGACCCGGGGAATAGTTACAGGGGAGAGGAGGGTGATGCATGAGCCAATGGTAAGCTGGGGATGATTAGGTGACCATGAGGGCCGGATTGGGGAATTTAGCCAGTACACCAGGGTTAACACCCCTGCTCTTACGTGCCATGAGATCTTTTGTGAGCACAGAGAGTCCGGACACCAGTTAATGTCCCGTCTGAAAGATGGCACCCTACACAAGGCAATGTCCCCAATCACTGCTCTGGGATATTGGGATATTTTTTTTAGACCAGAGGAAAGTGTGACTCCTACTGGCCCTCCAACACTACATCCAGGAGCATCTGGTCTAAGAAGGACAAACCCTACTTAGCTTCAGAGACAAGCCAGCAGTGGGATGCAGGGTGGTATGCTGTTGGATTGTATCATTGCACACCCTGCAAATAACCAGCAGAGGGTGACCAATTTTGATCCATTTTTACATTCACTCTGTTGGAAATGCTTACAAATTGGAACATAACTCAAACTAGCAGAGATCCCACTCTAGAACTTTGATATGCCTGTACAGTAGATTATGTTCAATGTATTGAGAATTTAGACAAATCAAATATTTTCAATATTCATGTTTACAGTGGGGCAAAAAGTATTTAGTCAGCCACCAATTGGGCAAGTTCTCCCACTTAAAAAGATGATAGGCCTGTAATTTTCATCATAGGTACACTTCAACTATGACAGACAAAATGAGGAAAAAAAATCCAGAAAATCACATTGTAGGATTTTTTAAATGAATTTATTTGCAAATTATGGTGAAAAATAAGTATTTGGTCAATAAACTTTTGTTATCTCAATACTTTGTTATATACCCTTTGTTATTTTGGCCCATTCCTCCATGCTGGGCAACACGGACTTTCAACTCCAAAGATTTTCTATGGGGCTGAGATCTGGGGACTGGCTAGGCCACTCCAGGACCTTGAAATGCTTCTTACAAAGCCACCCCTTCGTTGCCCGGGCGGTGTGTTTGGGATCATTGTCATGCTGAAAGACCCAGCCACGTTTCATCTTCAATGCCCTTGCTGATGGAAGGAGGTTTTCACTCAAAATCTCACGATAAATGGCCCCATTCATTCTTTCCTTTACACGGATCAGTCGTCCTGGTCCCTTTGCAGAAAAACAGCCCCAAAGCATGATGTTTCCACCCCCATGCTTCACAGTAGGTATGGTGTTCTTTGGATGCAACTCAGCATTCTTTGTCCTCCAAAGACGACGAGTTGAGTTTTTACCAAAAAGTTCTATTTTGGTTTCATCTGACCATATGACATTCTCCCAATCTTCTTCTGGATCATCCAAATGCTCTCTAGCAAACTTCAGATGGGCCTGGACATGTACTGGCTTAAGCAGGGGGACACGTCTGGCACTGCAGGATTTGAGTCCCTGGCGGCGTAGTGTGTTACTGATGGCAGGCTTTGTTAATTTGGTCCCAGCTCTCTGCAGGTCATTCACTAGGTCCCCCCCGTGTGATTCTGGGATTTTTGCTCACCGTTCTTGTGATCATTTTGACCCCACGGGGTGAGATCTTGCGTGGAGCCGCAGATCGAGGGAGATTATCAGTGGTCTTGAATGTCTTCCATTTCCTAATAATTGCTCCCACAGTTGATTTCTTCAAACCAAGCTGCTTACCTATTGCAGATTCAGTCTTCCCAGCCTGGTGCAGGTCTACAATTTTGTTTCTGGTGTCCTTTGACAGCTCTTTGGTCTTGGCCATAGTGGAGTTTGGAGTGTGACTGTTTGAGGTTGTGGACAGGTGTATTTTATACTGATAACAAGTTCAAACAGGTGCCATTAATACAGGTAACGAGTGAAGGACAGAGGAGCCTCTTAAAGAAGAAGTTACAGGTCTGTGAGAGCCAGAAATCTTGCATGTTTGTAGGTGACCAAATACTTATTTTCCACCATAATTTGCAAATAAATTCATTAAAAATCCTACAATGTGATTTTCAGGATTTTTTTTCTAATTTTGTCTGTCATAGTTGAAGTGTACCTATGATGAAAATTATAGGCCTCTCTCATATTTTTAAGTGGGAGAACTTGCACAGTTGGTGGCTGACTAAATACTTTTTGCCCCACTGTATATTTTTCAATATTGATTATTTGTAAGAAAATTATTGAAATCAAAATACTGCTTATATTACAGAGGAAACTGTAAGGCTTCATTTGACACCCATTTTTCCTTTATAGAATATACTGATGAAACATTATTAAACTCTTTCTGTTCAAGAGACTCTTATGTGTGTTGTGGTAGACTGTTGTTACAATTGCTTCACAGGAACCTGGTAAAATGAAGTTTGAAGTGTGCCTAACCACTGGACGGGTCTAAATGCACTGCCAGCACGCACTCAAAGCTACTAACCACTTTTCGAGCTTCAATGCCTTCAGAAAGTATTCATACCCCTTGACTTATTCCACATGTTGTTATAGCCTGAATTAAAAATGTTTTAAATATTTTTTTTCTCTCACACCTATCTACTCACAATACCCCATAATGACAGTGAGAAACATATTTTCAAATTTATTGAAAATGAAATACAGGAATATATAATTTACATTGTGAAGGAAAATGTTATGTTTGTGCTTTTCTAATAACCATTTTGACTGGGTTCATGCAAGTGACTGATTGATCCGGCTCCGGAGGAATCCTCACTATTAGTATAAGCAATTTGGCAGTACACCCAGCACATTGTTTTGAGAACATAAATGGGTATATCCGTTTCAAGTTCTCCGCTTGGAAAAGAAGCCTCATGTGGTATTGGTTGGTCACATGCATGAACCAAAAGTAAATAATGAATAATGTAAATCATGCATATATAACTTGTCTGTGTAAGCAATATGTAAGAGAACTAACGGGACTGCCCCGAGGGAGCTCCTGACAGAGCTCCACAACATATTCACACCCCTTTTACTATGACACTCCAAATTGAGTTCAGGTGCATTCAATTTATTTTGATCATCCTTGAGAGGTCCCTACAACTTGGAGTCCACCTGTGGCCATTTCAATTGTTTGGACATGATTTAGAAAGAAACTGATGACAGTGCATGTCAGAGCAGAAGCTACACCCTGAAGTCCAAGGAACTGTCTGTAGATCTCTGCAATATAATTGTGTTGAGGCACATATCTGGGGAAGTTTATAGTGTTGAAGATGTCAAAGAGCACAGTGGTCTCCATCATTAGGAAATTGAATAAATATGCAACTACTCTGAATATGCAACTACTGGCGGAAGTACAACAGTCTCTACCTCACTTCACCAATCTGGGCTTTATGGGAGAGTGGCCAGATGGAAGCCACTCCTGAGAAAAAGGCACATGACAGCATGCCTGAAATTTGCTAAATGGCATGTGAAAGACTGCGAGAATAAGATGAAATATTCTGGTCTGATGAGACAAAAGTTTTACGCTTTTGGCCTGAATGCAAAGCACTATGTCTGGAGAACCAGGCACATCTCATCACCTGTCAAACACCATCCCTGCCGTGAAGCATGGTGGTGGCAGCATGCTATGGTGCTAATCCCATGGAAAGACTTGAATATTGTTCACCGCTGCTTCCCATCTAACTTAACAGAGCTTGAAAAAATCTGCAAGGAAGAATGGGAGAAAATACCTAAATCCAGATGTGCAAATGTGATACAGACATAGCCAAAACAACTCAAAGCTGTAATCGCTGCCAAAGTTGCTTCTACGATGTATTGACTCAGGTGTGAATACTTATGTAAATTATATATTTCTGTATTTTATTTTCAGTACATTTAGCAAACATTTTGAATAACATGTTTTTACTTTGTTATTATGGGGTATTGTGTGTAGAAGACTTATCAATTTTGAATTCAGGCTACAACACAACATTGTGGAATAGGTCAAGGGGTATGAATACATTCTGGAGGCACTGTAACTAGTGCACTCAGATCATATCCTGATATCGACAGCAGATGAGTTCGCTATATTATGAATATAACTTAGCTAGCTAACCTGAGCCAAGCTCACGTTTAAATTGCATGAAAACTGAGATTTTTCTTTTAAATGAATGTGTAAATGGTTAATTGAGCAGTGCACCAGGAGTACTTGCCACTGTGATTCTTGAAATGCAGAGCCTGTTGGAGTATTTTTCGACTCCTAAATTATACTTTTGTTACATAGTTTGCTAGCTCAGCTGGTTAGCTAGCTCTCAGTCTCATTGACCACCAAATGTTGCTAACGCTAGCCACTTAATATAACTTGTTTTCTCAAAATGTATGTTTAGCCAAGTTGTTATGAATACAACTCCCATCTGCTGTTAGTTCCAAATGTGTTTTATAGCTTTGATTGCATGCTTACAGTGGATTCAGAGCCATTCAGTGGTTTGCTTTACTACAAACATTTTACCAGGTTCCCATGAAGCAATTGTAATGACCGTTCTCCACAACATACCCTAAGAGTTTCCTGATTTGCAAGTGGCCCTGAGGGAACACACTAAATGTATTGGGTAAAGTGTTATGAAATGTAATGTCGTGTAATATTTCAAATTGTAAATAACCGCCTTAATGTTGCTGGACCCTAGGAAGAGTGGGGATCCTTAATAAATACAAAATAGTGTGTTTAATTGTGTATTAGAAACACCGTTTGAGATCATTGTGAGGGGATTTTGCCAGTGGATGTATTTGACTTCCCAGAAAAATGTTGTCCAAGGTTGTAACAATAACCAAGGGTGCCGGGACTTAGCGAAGACTCCATTGCATAGTTTGTGATGTGTCCTCAGAGACGGAAGAGGAAGTGAGACATCACACTCCTTCATTTCTTCGAGTTCATATACAGTCAATGAACTAAGCAGATCAGACCCAGCTGTTAATGCATTGGTGTCTATGGGAGAGCTACCCCGTTAAGCAGACAGAACTTACAATTTATTTTAAATGGTAAATGGCCTGAGTGGGACATCTTCATTTATCCATAATCTTTGGTGTCTTTTCCCCCCTGGTTGGCAGATGGCAGACCAGGTGGAGGTGATGATGGGGATCCACAGAAGGCCAGGTGTGTCCTACCCCGTTCTGACCCCCAACCTCAAGGGATTCCTGGCAGCTGTAATTTCCTACCTGGGCTCCATGGCACTCTGCTTATGTCACCTCAATATCATATCTATACACAAATTACTTAAAAGCGAGAAGTTAGAATAACTAATGAATTCCATCAAGCGTCATCATACACTGTTGTAAAGTCAGTGTCCTATTGTATAATGTAGGTATCGAGCAAGTATGTTGCTGTTTGTTTTCCCAGGTGAATGCAGGAGCTGCAGAGGTGGCCATATTTGGTGCAGCCTCGGAGCTGTTCAGTAAGAAGAACATAAACTGCTCTGTGGATGAGAGCCTGCAGCGCTTTGAGGTCGTCACCAAAGCAGCCAAAGAGGCCGGCGTGCCAGTCAGAGGGTAAGACGGACTGACAGACGGACAAAGAAGCTGAGGTGGAAAATGAGGAGCAGTGATTGTCAATGGAGAACATCTGTAGGGTTGGTCACATTCTTTAGGGTTGGTCACATTCCTCTTATGTCCATGCTCTGTTTCCTCAGGTATGTGTCATGTGTGCTGGGATGCCCATATGAGGGCAAGGTGTCACCAGATAAAGTGGCTCAGGTGAGTTCCTCTGGCTCAGACAAAGCCTAGCATTCTTTCCCTTTTCACTGAGAAATATCTCATCTTCCCTTATAAATGTCATTATCCTCCAAATAGATTTAATTGAACATTGTTATAGAGCTTTAAAACTGCTTGAGGATTTCACTTGTAACTCTTTAATGCAGGTAGCCAAGCGTCTGTACTCCATGGGTTGCTATGAGATATCTCTGGGTGACACCATAGGTGTGGGTACCCCAGGTGGCATGACTGAGATGCTGCAGGCGGTGAGCAGGGAGGTGCCCGTCAACGCTCTGGCAGTCCACTGCCATGACACCTACGGTCAGGCCCTGGCCAACATTCTCATTGCCCTGCAGGTACTGTATAGTCCCGGTTGGCATTAGATAGAACATTGCGGCCCCACTCGCCTATGGGGATACCAACCAGTGCTCCCAGCAAAAAAACATGACTTTTTTCAAATGTAATTTTCTTGTTTTCCGCTTGTTTTAGTCAATTGCAAAACTACATTTAAGAAAGGTTCAACATGTCTAAAGATGACTTTTCAACATTGCCTGCTCTAGAGCATTCTCACATCTTACAAAAATGTAATGTTGTAGGGCTTCTCTTATGCCCCTTTTAATGATGGCGCTCGCAGCTACGCAGGTGCTAGCTTGCTACCAACAAGAATATTAAGCTAGCCAAGACCAACAACACAAACAAATAGATGATACAGCTACAAGAGTGAGTAGAGTTAGACGACACAAGTTAAATGTCTTACCTGTGATTAAATGTTTTCCACACACATAGCTACACTACCGGTCAAAAGTTTTAGAACACCTATTCATTCAAGGGTTTTTCTTTATTTTTGCTAATTTCTACAATGTAGAATAATAGTGACGACATCACAACTATGAAATAACACATGGAATAATGTAGTAACCAAAAAATTGTTAAACAAATCAAAATATATTTTATATTTGAGATTCTTCAAATAGCCACCATTTGCCATCATGACAGCTTTGCACACTCTTGGCATTCTCTCAACCAGCTACATGCGGTAGTCACCTGGAATGTATTTCAATTAACAGGTGTGCAGTTTCCGACAGCCCTCGCCATATTTGAGCGTGTGTTTGCGCTCACGTTCATCTCTGTAGGCCACGTGCATCACCACCATGAAGGAGGGACAGGTGACAAAGATGAGCTGCAGGGCCCATAGGCGGATGTGGGACACAGGGAAGAAGTGGTCGTAACAGACATTATGGCAGCCAGGCTGGGCCGTGTTGCACTGGAAGTCCTTCTGCTCATCCCCCCACACCTTCTCTGCTGCCACGACAAACACCATGACCCTAAAGAGGAAGACAACGGACAGCCACACACGGCCGAATGCCGTGGAGTACTTGTTCACCCCACTGAGGAGGCCCTGGAGGAATGCCCAGTTCATTGGGAAGCTGACTCACAATCTACCTCTCTGACAGAAGTTAAGATGGAGGATGGTGTGAGAAACCCTTTTCGGTTGAAAACTGTTGGTTGAGATCTCAAGTCAAATTCTGGAGTGTTCTTTACCTCCAGCCATCTATAGAAGAGAGAGAGAGGGAGTAGGGGGAAGAGATGGCCTTTGAGTATGAGTGAACAAAAACATAACTGGTGTTATGACATCAAAACTATGAAATAACACATGGAATAATGTAGTAAGCAAAGAATTGTTAAATCAAAATATATTTTATATTTGAGATTCTTCAAAGTAGCCACCCTTTGCCTTGACAGCTTTGCACACTCTTGGCATTCTCTCAACCAGCTACATGAGGTAGTCACCTGGAATGTATTTCAATTAACAGGTGTGCCTTAAGTTAATTTGTGGAATTTCTTTCTTTCCTTAATGCGTAATCACCCTTTGCCTCGATGACAGCTTTGCACACTCTTGGCCTTCTCTCAACCAGCTTCACCTGGAATGCTTTTCCAACAGTCTTGAAGGTGTCCCACAAATGCTGAGCACTTGTTGGCTGCTTTTCCTTCACTCTGCGGTCAGACTCATCCCAAACCATCACCATTTGGTTGAGGTCGGAGGGATTGTGGAGGCTAGGTCATCTGATGCAGCACTCTCACACTCCTTAGTAAAACAGCCTTTATACAGCCTGGAGGTGTGTTGTGTCATTGTCATATTGAAAAATAAATTAAACTAAGCCCAAACCAGATGGGATGGCGTATCGCTGTGGTAGCCATGCTTGTTAAGCGTGCTTTGAATACTAAATAAATCACAGACCGTGTCACCAGTAAAGCACCCTCACACCATAACACCACCTCCATGCTTTACGGTGGGAAATACACATGCGGAGATCATCCGTTCACACACATCACGTCTCACAAAGACACAGCGGTTGGATCAAAAATCTCCACTTTGGACTCCAGACCAAAGGACAAATTTCCACCAGTCTAATATCCATTGCTCGTGTTTCTTGGGCCAAGCAAGTCTCTTCTTATTGGTGTCCTTTTGTAGTGGTTTCTTTGCAGCAATTCGACCATGAAGGCCTGATTCACACAGTCTCCTCTGAACAGTTGATGTGTCTGTTATTTTAACTCTGAAGCATTTATTTGGCCTGGAATTTCTGAGACTGGTAACTCTAATGAACTTATCCTCTGCAGCAGAGGTAACTCTGGGTCTGCCATTCCCGTGGAGGTCCTCATGAGAGCCAGTTTCATCAGAGTGCTTGATGGTTTTTACAACAGCACTTGAAGAAACGTTCAAAATTCTTGAAATGTTCCGTATAGACTGACCTTCATGTCTTAATGAAATGTTGGACTGTCGTTTCTCTTTGCTTATTTGATCTGTCCTTGCCATAATATGGACGTGGTCTTTTACTAAATAGGGCTATCTTCTGTATACAAGCCCTACCTTGTCACAACACAACTGATTGACTCAAACGCATTTAGAAGGACAGAAATTCCACAAATTATAAAGGGACACCTGTTAATTGAAATGCATTCCAGGTGACTACCTCATGAAGCTGGTTGAGAGAAACCCAAGTGTGCAAAGCTGTCATCAAGGCAAAGGGTGGCTACTTTGAAGAATCTCAAATAAAAAATATATTTAGATTTGTTTAACAATTTTTTGGTTACTACATTATTTATTATTTATTACATTGTGTTATTTCATAGTTTTGATGTCTTCCCTATTATTCTACAATGTAGAAAATAGTAAAAAATTAATAAAAACCCTCGAATGAGTAGGTGTTTTTTAACTTTTAACCGGTAGTAACGTGTAGCCTACTTGGACACCGGGTCCCCACATTTCCTACTCTCCCAACCCGAATAGCCTGAAGCCACTGGGCTCTTCTCGAAGGCTCTATTTCCCTACGTGGGAGCATTGCAAACTATAGTTCAGAATTTTAAAAAACCTGGTTACATGTACTGTACATTGAACAACATATAACAAAAAAATCTACGACGAAGTTGGCTCTTTTACAATGGGGGTATGTTTACCCCAATTTCTGGGCGTGGTTGAGGGGAATTCCTTGTTATGATGTGAATATCGACTCTGAAGCTGAGTGCAATATAGAGGACTCTGATTGCTGTATGAATAGTACTGGAATTCTATTGGCATGCATTTGATGAAGATGCTGTTTGCTTTTTGCAGATGGGCATCAGTGTTGTGGACTCGTCAGTGGCTGGCCTTGGCGGGTGTCCATATGCACAAGGGGCTTCTGGCAATGTGGCCACAGAAGATGTGGTGTACATGCTGCACGGACTTGGCATTCAGACAGTGAGAATTCTCCTCTTCCCTCTTTTTACCGGTCTCCCACTTTCACTTCCTCCCTCAGTTCAATGGAATCTGGCAAACTGTTACGAGATAGTGTTCTACTTCCTCTGTATTGACAGCATCATTGTCATCAGTGTTTACTTCGACACAAAGCGTTTTGATCTGTAGGAGAACCAGTTCTTTTTTTAAACTAGTCAGTGCACACAATGAGTTCCCTGTTTGTGTCTGACTCTGTCCTTCCTCTCCCTCTATCTCAGGGAGTGGACCTGCCAAAGCTGATGGATGCTGGAGCTTTTATCTGTTGTTCCCTGAACAGAAAGACAAGCTCGAAAGTGGCCCAGGCCACCTGCAAACTGTGAACCTGGCTCCACAAAGGCCTAGAAGAGGGATGTCACGAGTGATTCCTACAGACAAGGCTAAAAGGCATTACTAAGGCAACACACACCTGCGCCACCGAGGTGTAATATATTTTGTTTAGCTGTAGATAAAAATGGTTGTAAGAACTGTGTGCGTTCCATTATTTGATGTAAGTCAAGTACCTCGCTTATAAATGAAGAAATCAAAATAGTTGGAAAGCCTTGCTCAAGTGGTGCCTTATCATTCACATCATGTCCTACATAAACCTGGTGCCTTGCCCGCTACCTTTGTGTGTTACATGATTATTGCAAATACACTAGTCATGGATGGAAATGTTATTCTGAATAAAGTATGCTGTTTTAATATAATTTAAAGTTACATGAACAACAACAGTTAAAAGAAGGGATTGCCTGACTTGTACTTCAGTTGCTTGGTGTACAAACAGCCTTGTCCTTATTTGTCAATCCTTATGTTTCGCCAGTTGTCGTAACAGTGGCAAAGGGATGGGTCCTACCAGTGTATTGCAGTAGGTATCCTAAACAGATCTTGATGTTTGCAGAGTGGAATAGAAAATACATGTATTGATAAGAATCAACCAATTGTTTTCTATTATGGGACAGGAAGTCACAGGATTTAGTCATTCTGATGTCATGTTTATTTCCATTTAACCAAACCTCCAACTATCCTTACTTGAAAACCACTTAGGAGTTACAAGCCTACCATATTAGGACAATTAAAGTCCACCATTCCTGCAGTTTGAGTGGAATTTGTCTGTTTTTCTTTTTCTGTTTAATTCTTGGTTTTGGTGTGTCTCATTGAATGTAAATATTTATTGTAAAAGGTTATACTTCTGAATTAAAGCCATTCGAAAAGTTTGTCTCAACTCTAAGGAAGCACATTTTTTTGCTGTATTTTCAAAAAATAAATACTAACATTTTTAATGAATGTGTTTTGCATATTTAACAGAACAGGTTATATAATCTAGTGCATTTACACAGCCAGTGTCTGTGACACGTCTACAGTGTAGCCAAAATGTCTGCCAGCACAACACTCCCCATCCCACGAGGACGAAGAAATTACTCACCTTGGGATCTGGTGATTATATAACAGTAGACTAGTTGAGGATTTGACATTCATTCATAGGCACTACAAAACCAATCAAAGGTGGATCCATTGAGATATTTGTAAATCATTGGATTTGTGTATATCCCTAATGGTTGAGTGATATAGTCTGAGAGGTTGTGATTTTGCAATTTTACTGGAAAGCAAGTGATGCAAATCAAAGTTTATTTGTCACGTGCGCCGAATACAACAGGTAGACCTTACAGTGAAATGCTTACTTACAGGCTCTAACCAATAGTGCAAAAAAGGTGTTATGTGAACAATAGTAGTGAGGCTATAAAAGTAGCGAGGCTACATACAGACACCGGTTAGTCAGGCTGATTGAGGTAGCATGTACATGTAGATATGGTTAACGAGACTATGCATGTGTGATGAACAGAGAGTAGCAGTAGCGTAAAAGAGGGGTTGGTGGGTGGCACGACACAATGCAGATAGCCCGGTTAGCCAATGTGCGGGAGCACTGGTTGGTCGGCCCAATTCAGGTTGTATGTACATGAATGTATAGTTAAAGTGACTATGCATATATGATAAACAGAGAGTAGCAACAGCGTAAAAAGAGGGTTGGGCACACAATGCAAATAGTCCGGGTAGCCATTTGATTACTTGTTCAGGAGTCTTATGGCTTGGGGGTAAAAACTGTTGAGAAGCCTTTTTGTCCTAGACTTGGCACTCCAGTACCGCTTGCCATGCTGTAGTAGAGAGAACAGTCTATGACTGGGGTGGCTGGTGTAAAGGTCCTGGATGGCAGGCAGGTTAGCCCCAGTGATGTACTGGGCCGTACGCACCACCCTCTGTAGTGCCTTGCGGTCAGAGGCCGAGCAATTGCCATACCAGGCAGTGATGCAACCAGTCAGGATGCTCTCGATGTTGCAGCTGTAGAACCTTTTGAGGATCTCAGGACCCATGCCAAATCTTTTTAGTTTCCTGAGGGGGAATAGGCTTTGTTGTGCCCTCTTCACGACTGTCTTGGTGTGTTTGGACCATTCTAGTTTGTTGTTGATGTGAACACCGAGGAACTTGAAGCTCTCAACCTGCTCCACTACAGACCCGTCGATGAGAATGGGAGCGTTGTCAGTCCTCCTTTTCCTGTAGTCCACAATCATCTCCTTAGTCTTGGCTACGTTGAGGGATAGGTTGTTATTCTGGCACCACACGGCCAGGTCTCTGACCTCCTCCCTATAGGCTGTCTCGTCATTGTCTGTGATCAGGCCTACCACTGCTGTGTCGTCTGCAAACTTAATGATGGTGTTGGAGTTGTGGGAGCCTGGCCATGCAGTCGTGGGTGAACAGGGAGTACAGGAGGGGACTGAGCATGCACCCCTGTGGAACTCCAGTGTTGAGGATCAGCATGGCAGATGTGTTGCTACCTACCCTCACCGCCTGGGGGCGGCCCGTCAGGAAGTCCAGGATCCAGTTGCAGAGGGAAGTGTTTAGTCCCAGGATCCTTAGCTTAGTGATGAGCTTTGAGGGTACTATGGTGTTGAACGCTGAGCTGTAGTCAATGAATAGCATTCTCACATAAGTGGTCCTTTTGTCCAGGTGGGAAAGGGCAGTGTGGAGTGCAATAGAGATTGCATAATCTGTGGATCTGTTTGGGCAGTATGCAAATTGGAGTGGGTCTAGGGTTTCTGGGATAATGGTGTTGATGTGAGCCATTAACAACCTTTCAAAGTACTTCATGGCTACGGACGTGAGTGCTATGGGTCTGTAGTCATTTAGGCAGGTTGCCATTGTGTTCTTGGGCACAGGGACTATGGTGGTCTGCTTGAAACATGTTGGTATTACAGACTCAATCAGGGACATGTTGAAAATGTCAGTGAAGACACCTGCCAGTTGGTCAGCACATGCCCGGAGCACACATCCTGGTAATCCATCTGGCCCCGCAGCCTTGTGTATGTTGACCTGTTTAAATGTCTTACTCACGTCGGCTACGGAGAGTGTGATCACACAGTCGTCTGGAACATCTGATGCTCTCATGCATGCCTCAATGTTGCCTGCCTCGAAGCAAGCATAGATGTTATTTAGCTCGTCTGGTAGGCTCGTGCCACTGGGCAGCTCGAAGCTGTGCTTCCCTTTGTAGTCTGTAATAGTTTGCAAGCCCTGCCACATAAAACAAGCGTTGGAGCCGGTGTAGTATGATTCAATCTTAGCCTGTATTGACGCTTTGCCTGTTTGATGGTTCGTCGGAGGGCATAGCAGGATTTCTTGTAAGCTTCCGGGTTCCGAGTCCCGCACCTTGAAAGCGGCAGCTCCACCCTTTAGCTCAGTGCGAATGTTGCCTGTAATCCATGGCTTCTGGTTGGGGTATGTACGTACAGTCACTGTGGGGACAACATCCTCGGTTGGAGCTGGTGTAGTATGATTCAATCTTAGCCTGTATTGACGCTTTGCCTGTTTGATGGTTCGTCGGAGGGCATAGCAGGATTTCTTGTAAGCTTCCGGGTTCCGAGTCCCGCACCTTGAAAGCGGCAGCTCCACCCTTTAGCTCAGTGCAAATGTTGCCTGTAATCCATGGCTTCTGGTTGGGGTATGTACGTACAGTCACTGTGGGGACAACATCCTCGATGCACTTATTGATAAAGCCAGTGACTGATGTGGTGTACTCCTCAATGCCATCGGAAGAATCCTGGAACATGTTCCAGTCAAATGACTGAGTCAGATCTAGACGATTATTGTTTTACCATTTGCCTATTTCCTCATTGTGGCACAGAAACATTTGTTGAGATTCTCTGAGAATTTGTGTGAGCAAGCTAAAAGAATCTGCATAGCAGGCCCAGCTTGCCATTCAGGTTTCTCTTTGCATTAGGACAAGGAGTGTTTGTCTTCCACTCCTTGTCCTAACGCAAAGAGAAACCTGAATGGCAAGCTGGGCCTGCTATGCAGATTCTTTTAGCTTGCTCACACAAATTCTCAGAGAATCTCAACAAATGTTTCTGTGCCACAATGAGGAAATAGGCAAATGGTAAAACAATAATCGTCTAGATCTGACTCAGTCATTTGAATGTTTGTTGGTCCATTTTTATCATTGTCATCATTGATTGGGAGAATGCAGAACAGGAAACGGTAAATTACATGTTGTCCTTAGCTGGCAGATATGGGCCAATGAGTTGATGACTTGAACATACACATCAGAGAAATTCCAACATCTAATTGAAAATGAACACTAAAGCAATATTTAGTGTTAGAAACATCCTTTCACTGACTTACGTGTATGGACCTACATCAATACGACATACTGTATTACATGGTTATAACAGGATGTCTTTGGGCTTGTGGTCCTGTATGTCACATGGGTCTGTTTTAATGTCCTGACTAGAGATGTTCTGATCGAGTCAGTCAGGGTCACCTGAATGGGGCCTTAAGTCAAGTACTTGTCTTAGAATCCAGAAAAAGATAAGTCAACAGGAATGTCAAATAACTACTGTAACATGAGACTGAAGTAAATTAAATGTAAACATTTTATTTATCAAAATAATAATGTTCAAAATGGAAGTTTGAAGCTGATTGGGAAGGTTCTGCTCCTGACAATGGGAGGCTATCAGGTATCCACACCAATGTTCCCCGAGGAACACTGTAAGGCTGAGATTGTATCCACTTCATTGTCCACCCTGTTCTTCTTTGCTTTCATGTGCTCCAGCTTTCCAAGATGCCAGGGTTTACTTGCATAAGTGGACTTGATCAATTAAATAGCAGCGTTCCTTGTCCCTCATTTGAATCAACATAAACCTTGGATGAGGAAGGTTGGTTTACAAGCATGTAAAAACACAGGCAATCTGTTGTAGCTTTGCAATATAAATCTGAGTGGAACCATGCTAATGTAGTCTTGCAATAGAGTAAGTAAGAAAATACAACATATCCGTAATAATGATAGAGGAGCTTCTATTAGAATAAATGCTGTAAATAAAACTAAATAAATGATAAGAGCGTCAAGTAGGGGAAGCCACTGTCCATTTTAGACTAATCTTGCAGTAACACTATAAAGTCCAAAGTAAAGAGATTTGTTATCATTCTGTTGTCCTCATATTGAGGTCATAAAACAGGGTTAAAAAGTGTATTTGAGGGTAATGTTCTACTAGTTTTCATGCAATCTTTTTTAACTTTTTCACTTACACCAAACATCTTAGCTATATATACACAATTGTGCGACAGACATCCTCGGTAAAAAATGTATTACAGATTTCTTGATTTATCTTAGATTAATTCTGACTGTTTTGAGGATGTGTTACTGACTATGTTGTTGCTACGGTGGCTTACGAGGGACATCCACATTAATATTGCTGCTTTTTTCTTGTTTTTCAAGCGAAAGTCTTTAGGGAGTATGCGAACACAGACGTTCACTTCGCCAAGCCGAGTTTTGCTATGAACAAACCAAATCTAGTATGCGGGCACCTTTACCCCTGGCAAGAAACCCCAAAGTAATGTGAAAACAAAGTGAGAGTAACTGGAAAAGCTTTGTATAAGATGTTACAGTAGACAATTATAGATTTTCTTGTATTTTTTTGTATTTAGTCTAGCAGTGGGAGCTGAGTTGTATAAAATGGGGTGTGGCTGAAGATCAGGGTTGTCTAGCCCCAGGGTCATGGAACATCAGTACAAAGCCTTGCACCATGGCAGTATAGGGCAGTAATAGGACAGTAGAGTCTTAGAGAAAAACATGTCTCTCATACAGAGTCTTAAAGGAGGACAAGCATGAGCAGATTTGATCAATAAGGTGAGACCTGGCTCCATAGGCATACATGTTGTGGTTGAATCGTGGGATAGTTCAGGCATCCTATGCTGCAGAGGACAGGTTAGGGGCAGACGCCCGCATGTGAGTCGGTAAAGGGGCTTGAAGGTGGTCTGGGGACTGGAACCTTAAGGGTTGTTTCTCCAGCTGAGACATGGGCAGAGTGCAGTTGCTGCAGGAATTCTCCTTGCTGTACCGTTCATTCAGGGCCATGGTGTTCTGTTTTCTCCTCTTATTTTGTGCTATGTGAGCGATCCGCTTGGAGACAAGGTATATGATCTCACAGACGTTGAGTACAATACAGAGGGCCGAGGCACCCACCATGAAGTAGGTGAAAACTTTCTTCTCTGTGGGGTGGCCGATGTAGCAGTCCACCTGATTGGGGCAGGGGCTGACCTCACACTTGACCAGCCGGGGCAGGTAGAAGCTGTCGTAGATTTTGTGGAGGATGTAGAGGAAGGAGATCTCGATGCCCGTCTTGACGAAGAGACTAAGCAGGTAGGTCCACCAGAGGCCGCCGTGCCTCTTCCCTGTGTTCTCGTACAGCTTGCCCTTGTTGCCATGCATGGCATTCTTCCGTTCGCGTTCATCGCGATACGCCACATGCATCATCACCATGAAGGAAGGGCAAGTGACAAAGATGAGCTGCAGGGCCCACAGGCGAATGTGGGAGATGGGGAAGTAGTGGTCGTAGCAGACGTTGGCACAGCCGGGTTGCTTGGTGTTGCAGTCAAAGTCCTTCTGATCATCGCTCCACACACGCTCTGCCGCCACCACGTACACCATCACCCTGAACACAAACACCACAGAGAGCCAGATACGACCAAATGCCGTGGAGTACTTATTCACCCCACTCAGGAGGCCTTGGAAGGTCTTCCAATCCATGGTTGAGGCTGGATGTTGACAGTCTCTTTTTCAGAACTTGCCTCCTTTTGTTCGATAACTATGGAACACTGGAGCAACCTGAGTAGATAAAAGAGAAGATAGTTGAGGGAAGGCATCAATGTAACCTGGATCCTGGTATGAATTAATTGCACAATGCCCTTCAAAATGGTATGATACAATCCACACAAACAAGAGGAGCTTTTCAGCTTTTTGGGTGTAGGCCTATGTTTATGTGTAGACCTCAATCTACAGCATTTTATAGCAACCAGAAGTACATTATTTCTTATTTGAGAACTTAGGTGTTCTACATTGACTGAGATTTTGTTTCCCTTTTTCAATCGATTTAAAAAAAATCAGTTTACTTCCACATATCCCACATATCCCACATATTACTGTGTGGCAGGGAAGGAAATCAATGCCATCATGTTTATTTGTTGTTTGTTCCCTCATTGTTTATGTCTGCTTATACATTTTACATTTTGGTATAAAGCCAATGTGAACTGTTCAAAAAGTATCCATAAGAAAGGAATGGATACAGTTGAAAGTAGAATACTTTTTACGCATAGGCCTACCTGCTCTTCTTATTGCGCATATTCAGGTGGCTGAGTAACCTATAAATTGTATGATATGTCGGAACAGAGTAAATCTCAGACTTTTGTAGTAACAGAGTAAATTAAATGGGCTATCTGGTTACGCCAAAACTTTAGGCTACAATTCAACATCAGCGGAGTAAGACAATCAAAATACATTTTTACACCATGCTCTCTTTAAACTCATCCACAAAGTAAGGAACAGATACATTCATAAAAATAGATAGCCTACTTTTCACTTACTTAACAAATGTCAATCCATTGTTTGTGCTTCAGTTCATAATCAGTTTTCTTCTGTTTTCTGTAGTTAATTCGTTTTACGCATAGATTAGCCCCGCTCAACAGATAGAATGCTGTTGTCATGATTGATGTGTCTTTGGCGTTTGTCTGTGGGTGGGGTTTAAAAAAATACACTTGTAGCCTACCAATTGAGGCCCAGATGTTTTTTTTCTGGAATGGGCCTACACCACACTGTAAAACATTTCCTGTAAAATGTACAGTAACTTACTGGCAAGCAATTGGTAGTAAGTTACTGTATTTGATTTTACAGTACAGCTACTGTAATACATTTTATGGTACCAAAAATGTTCATGTAATCTAATTTACAGTACCACGTCAGTTACTGTAATATAATTTACAGACCAATTACAATTACAGCATATTAATGAAATTACCCAGTGACATATTACCAAGTGTTTTTGCAAGTTTTCATTTTTATATTTTCATTTACATTTGGGTCATTTAATGGGCACTCTTGTCCTTAACAATTTACAGTTGGTGCATTCAACCAAGATTGATAATTTTAAAAAACATCATAGTCATAGCAAGTAAAACTTTTCTGTTATCGTTACTGAAAATCCTGTTGTAGTTAAGGATATACTGGTCTTCAAAAGAATTGTAATTACAACAAGATATCTTATGGTATATTTCTGACTATCTCTGGATAATGCTAATACATTACTGAAATATTCACGGTAATTGGATGCCTGCTTCCTGTAAATTACTATAATGTCAAAGCAATGAAAGACAGTACAATACTGTAAAAGTGACAAAGTAATGGTAAGAAAGTTGTTTTTACAGTACTTTACTGTAATTACGAGGGAGTGGTGCAAGCAAGTTGGCTGATAGGCATTTGTATATTATAGCATATTAATGAATACTTGGTGTTTTATATCACTTGCACTTCTAGGGGCCTAAACAAAGGCTTCCAAACTGGCTGTAATTACAGGGCATAACAGATTTGATTAAATAGTCAACCATTAAAGGTTTAACACCAGCCATCACTCTGATTTGATTCTGTATACTTCTGGCCCTTCTTTGGACACTGTGTTAACAACCCTCCAGGCAAGCTTCAATGCCATACAACTCTCCTTCCGTGGCCTCCAATTGCTCTTAAATACAAGTAAAACGAAATGCATGCTCTTCAACCGATCGCTACCTGCACCTGCCCGCCTGTCCAACATCACTACTCTGGACGGCTCTGACTTAGAATACGTGGACAACTACAAATACTTAGGTGTCTGGTTAGACTGTAAATTCTCCTTCCAGACCCATATCAAACATCTCCAATCCAAAGTTAAATCTAGAATTGGCTTCCTTTTTCGCAACAAAGCATCCTTCACTCATGCTGCCAAACATACCCTTGTAAAACTGACCATCCTAACAATCCTCAACTTCGGCAATGTCATTTTCAAAATAGCCTCCAATACCCTACTCAACAAATTGGATGCAGTCTATCACAGTGCAATCCGTTTTGTCACCAAAGCCCCGTATGCTACCCACCATTGCGACCTGTACGCTCTCGTTGGATGGCCCTCGCTTCATACTCGTCGCCAAACCCACTGGCTCCATGTCATCTACAAGACCCTGCTAGGTAAAGTCCCCCCTTATCTCAGCTCGCTGGTCACCATAGCATCTCCCACCTGTAGCACACACTCCAGCAGGTATATCTCTCTCGTCACCCCCAAAACCAATTCTTTCTTTGGCCGACTCTTCTTCCAGTTCTCTGCTGCCAATGACTGGAACGAACTACAAAAATCTCTGAAACTGGAAACACTTATCTCCCTCACTAGCTTTAAGCACCAACTGTCAGAGCAGCTCACAGATTACTGCACCTGTACATTTACATTTACATTTAAGTCATTTGGCAGACGCTCTTATCCAGAGCGACTTACAAATTGGTGAATTCACCTTATGACATCCAGTGGAACAGCCACTTTACAATAGTGCATCTAAATCATTTAAGGGGGGGGGTGAGAAGGATTACTTTATCCTATCCTAGGTATTCCTTAAAGAGGTGGGGTTTCAGGTGTCTCCGGAAGGTGGTGATTGACTCCGCTGTCCTGGTGTCGTGAGGGAGTTTGTTCCACCATTGGGGGGCCAAAGCAGCGAACAATTTTGACTGGGCTGAGCGGGAACTGTACTTCCTCAGTGGTAGGGAGGCGAGCAGGCCAGAGGTGGATGAACGCAGTGCCCTTGTTTGTGTGTAGGGCCTGATCAGAGCCTGGAGGTACTGCGCTGCCATTCCCCTCACAGCTCCGTAGGCAAGCACCATGGTCTTGTAGCGGATGCGAGCTTCAACTGGAAGCCAGTGGAGAGAGCGGAGGAGCGGGGTGACGTGAGAGAACTTGGGAAGGTTGAACACCAGACGGGCTGTGGCTATGTGGAAGTACAGTCTGAGGTGGGATGGTCCCCTTTACAGATTCTGCAGAAGATGGCTGTGCAGTCTGCAGCCAGATGACATTGGCCACACTTTCTGCACAGTTTAGGCATGCCGTAGTAGTGGGACTGTCGAGTACTGGGACTGACGTGGTTTGGTAACTTTGGTTCAACTTGGACTAACCCACAGTGACACGATGAAATGTGATTTTCTCAATCATATACTCATTCTGTATATGTAACACAACAAAAGAAAGACACACCCCCCCAATAGTGATCGACTATCGAGGATCGCTATGGGGCGCAATCGGGCGATGTAGGCTTGTACACAATCGCCCAACCTTAACACACACACACACACACACACACTCTGTGTGGTTACAGTAGGCTAACGTATGTCAACGGTTTTAGGAACAGCAGTAACATCAGGGAGGATTTAGGCTACCAACTGCCTAGCCAGTTGTAGCTCAATCTTGGGTGCAATGATCACTTTCCTGCACTGACTGACTGTGTGGAGGCTCATTGTGCCACGCACAACTTTTTCTCAGCTGGCACAATTTGATTGGCTGCTGTCCGATTCAAATTGTAATCCCTTAAATGAAGAGTTTATGCGCTGCACACCTTTTTAAATAGCATAATTTTTATATTTGGGTTTGGGGAGGGTATCAAGTCATAAGGCTCAAGTCCAAGTCAAGTCACGAGTGATTGGTGTTAAAGTCAAAGTCGAGTTGCAAGTCATCATATTTGTGACTCAGTCTGACTCAAGTCCAAGTCCTGTGACTCGAGGCCACACCTCTGGTATCTGGTGTGGCCACCAGCTGCATTAAGTACTGCAATGCATCTCCTCCTCATGGACTGCACCAGATTTACTAGTTCTTGCTGTGAGATGTTACCCCACCCTTCCACCAAGGCACCTGCAAGTTCCCGGACATTTCTGGGGGGTATGGCCTTAGCCTTCACCCTCCGATCCAACAGGTCCCAGATGTGCTCAATGGGATTGAGATCTGGACTTTTCGCTGGCCATGGCAGACCACTGACATTCCTGTCTTGCAGGAAATCACGCACAGAACGAGCAGTATGGCTGGTGGCATTGTCATGCTGGAGGGTCATATCAGGATGAGCCTGCAGGAAGGGTACCACATGAGGTCGGAAGATGTCTTCCCTGTAACGCACAACGTTGAGATTGCCTGCAAGGACAACAAGCTCAGTCCGATGATGCTGTGACACACCGCCCCAGACCATGACGGACCTTCCACCTCCAAATCGATCGCCGCTCCAGAGTACAGGCCTCGGTGTTACGCTCATTCCTTCAACGATAAACGTGAATCCGACCATCACCCCTGGTAAGACAGAACCGCGACTAGTCAGAGAAGAGCACTTTTTGCCAGTCCTGTCTGGTCCAGAGACGGTGGGTTTGTGCCCATAGGCGTCGTTGTTGCCAGTGATGTCTGGTGAGGACCTGCCTTACAACAGGTCTACAAGCCCTCAGCCCTTAGCCTCTCTCAGCCTATTGCGGACAGTCTGAGCACTGACTGTGCGTTCCTGGTGTAACTCGGGCAGATGTTGTTGCCATACTGTACCTGACCCGCAGGTGTGATGTTCAGATGTACCAATCCTGTGCAGGTGTTGTTACACGTGGTCTGCCACTGCGAGGACGATCAGCTGTCCGTCCTGTCTCCCTGTAGTCTTAGGCGTCTCACAGTATGGACATTGCAATGCCTAAGGCACGTTCACGCAGATGAGCAGGGACCCTGGGCATCTTTCTTTTGGTGTTTTTCAGAGTCAGTAGAAAGGCCTCTTTAGTGTCCTAAGTTTTCATAACTGTGACCTTAATTGCCTACTGTCTGTAAGCTGTTAGTGTCTTAACGACCGTTCCACAGGTGCATGTTCATGCATTGTTTATCGTTCATTGAACAAGGATGGGAAACAGTGTTTAAACCCTTTACAATGAAGATCTGTGAAGTTATTTGGATTTTTACGAATTATCTTTGAAAGACAGGGTCCTGAAAAAGTGACTTTTTTTGTTGCTGAGTTTATATACACTACTCACACATGTTAAGTTACATACACAATAAATAGGTATTAGCATATTGTTGAAAGGCCATCTCTTCTCCATTAACTAAACTCAGGACAAACGGAGATAAGGAAACAGCAGATTGTTTGAGCATGTTTTGTTTGTGTTGATGTTCATTTCTATCGCCTGTTTCTATGCACAGTTCCTTCTTCTAGTTGAAACTTGTTCCAGAATGCTTCCAACCCTCCACTAACATAAGAGACCGCCACACCCAGAGATGAATATGAGTTTTTGTTCAGTTGCTGTTTCTTACACCTGATTGGTGGAAAGCATCAAAGGCTTACCTGGTGCTAGGCAGTGGTGGAAAAAGTAATCAACTGTCATACTTGAGTAAAAGTAGAGATACCTTAATAGAAAATGACTCAAGTAAAAGTCACCCAGTAAAATACTACTTGAGTGAAAGTCAAAAAGTACTTGGTTTAAAATATACTTAAGTATCAAAAGTAAATGTATCAAAAGTAAATGTAATTGGTAAAATATACATAATCATTTCAAATTCCATATATTAAAGAAACCATATTACACCATTTTCTTGTTTTTAAAATGTACGGAAAGCCAGGGGCACACTCTAACATTCAGACATAATTTACAAATGAAATAAGTGAGTGAGTCTGCCAGATCAGGGGCAGTAGGGATGACCAGGGTTGTTCTGTTGATAAGTGCGTGAATTGGACTATTTCCCTGTCCTGCTACCCAAAGTAGTTTTGGGTGTCAAGGAAAATGTATGGAGTAAAAAGTGCATCATTGCCTTTAGGAATATAGTGAAGTAAATGTAAAATAAAGGCACAGCAATTCCTTATCATATTACCTGTTTTTCTTTTAAGTTACCCTCTTTTCATTGTGTTTTTCTACCCTCTTTTCATTGAACACATTTAATTTTTACTTTTGTTTGTTGCATTGACATGCAGAGACCTTCCTTTGCAACACAATATTAGGAGTGTGTTTTATTTGGCTATTTCAGCCACACCTGTTGCTGGCAGGTATATTTATTATTATTTATTTTACCTTTATTTAACTAGGCAATTCAGTTAAGAACAAATTCTTATATTCAATGACGACCTAGGAACAGTGGGTTAACTGCCTTGTTCAGGGGCAGAACGACAGATTTAAAATCGAGCACACAGTCATGCGATATTCATAGACAAGCATTGGCAATAGAATGACCTTCCTGAAGATCTTGAGGATAAAATTAGAAATAAAATTAGTTTCATTCTCTATTTATTCGAGGTCACAATAGTTACATAGTCTTTTCTCTTCCATTTCACCACAATACTGACAATACTGACCCTGTTTCTTTTTTAATACGCAGAGACAATATATCCCTAGGATAGGATGTAATCTTACCTTAATGATTTAGATGCACTTTTAATACTGGATGTCAGAGGTGACAATATCCCTGATCTTACCTGTTTCAATACGCAGAGACAATATCCCTGATCTTACCTGTTTCAATACGCAGAGGCAATATCCCTGATCTGACTTGTTTCAATACGCAGAGGCAATATCCCTGATCTGACCTGTTTCAATACGCAGATGCAATATCCCTGATCTTACCTTTTTCAATACGCAGAGGCAATATCCCTGATCTTACCTGTGTACATAGCGATCTTTTGCTTTTAGGTAGGTTATACATAATATATCTCTCACACACAAATTCACCCTTAGTATTTATCACCACAAACCGATGCTGGCACTAAGACGGCACTCAATGAGCTGCATAAGGCCATAAGCAAACAAAAAAATGCTCATCCAGAGGTGGCGCTCCTGGTGGCCCGGGGACTTTAGTGTAGGAAAACTTAAATCCATTTTACCTCATTTCTACCAGCATGTTAAATGTGCAACCAGAGGGGGGGACTCCAGACCACCTTTACACAACACACAGAGACGCATACAAAGCTCTCCCTCACCCTCCATTTGGCAAATCTGACCATAATTATATCCTCCTGATTCCTGCTTACAAGAAAAACTAAAGCAGGAAGTACCAGCGACTATCTCAATAAGGAAGTGGTCAGATGAAGCAGATGCTAAGCTACAGGACTGTTTTGCTAGCACAGACTGGAATATGTTCCGGGATTCCTCCAATGGCATTGAGGAGTATACCACATCAGTCACTGGTTTCATCAATAAGTGCATCGATGACGTCGTCCCCATAGTGACAGTACGTACATACCCCAACCAGAAGCCATGGATTACAGGTAACATCCGTACTGAGCTAAATGGTAGAGCTGCCGCTTTTAAGGAGCGGGACTCTAACCCGGACGCTTATAAGAAATCCCGCTACGGCCGCCGACGAAACACCAAACAGGAAAAGCTTCAATACAGGACTGAGATCGAAGCATTCTACACCGGCTTCAATTCTCGGATGTGGCAGGGCTTGCAAACTATTACGGACTACAAAGACAAGCACAGCCTGTAGCCGATGTGAGTAAGACCTTTAAATAGGTCAACATTCAAGGGTAAGGGTAGGTAACAACACATCTGCTACGCTGATCCTCAACACGGGAACCCCTCAGGGGTGCGTGCTCAGTCCTCTCTTGTACTCCCTGTTCACCCATGACTGCATGGCCAAGCACGACTCCAACACCATCATTAAGTTTGCAGACGACACAACAGTGGTCGGCCTGATCACAGACAAAGGTGAGACAGCCTATAGGGAGTCGTGAAGAGGGCACAACAACGCCTGTTCCCCCTCAGGAAACTGAAAAGATTTGACATGGGTCCTCAGATCCTCAAAACGTTCCTCAGCTGCACCATCGAAAGCATCCTGACTGGGAGTCTGGAAGCAAGTCCTGTTTCTATGCACAGTCCTTTCTTCCAGTTGAAACAAGCAGCCTAGTGTCCTAGAGGCCGGAGAGGGAGCACACGTGACCCATAGCCTGTTCTCTCTGCTACAGCATGGAAAACGGTACCGGAGCGCCAAGTCTAGTTCCAAAAGGCTTCTTAACAGCTTCTATCCCCAACCATAAGACTCCTGAACAGCTAATCAAATGGCTACCCGGACTATTTGCATTGTCCCCACCCCAACCTCATTTTTACGTTGCTGCTACTCTTGGTTTATTATCCATGCATAGTCACTTGAACTCTACCTATGTGTACATTTTACCTCAATTACTTCTACTAACCGGTACCCCCGCACATTGACTCTGTACTGGTACCCGCTGCATATAGCCTCGCTACTGTTATTTTATTGTTGCTCCTTAATAATGTGTTATTTTTTTATTTTTCATATTTTTTTCTGGCATGTTTTGTTTTTGTAAGTACATTTTTTAAACTTCAGTTTATTTTAGCAAATACTTTCTTAACACTTTTTTCCCTTAAAACTGCATTGTTGGTTAAGGGCTTGTAAGTAAGCATTTCACTGTAAGGTTGTAGTCAGCGCATGTGACAAATAAAATGTGATTTGATTTTCAGTGACTTTCAATGTGGCACCATCATAGGATGCCACCTTTCCAACAAATCAGTTTGTCAGATTTCTGCCCTGCTAGAGCTGCCCCGGTCAACTGTAGATGCTGTTATTGTGAAGTGGAAATGTCTAGGAGCAACAACGGCTCAGCTGCAAAATGGTAGGCCACATAAGCGCCACACAAGTACACAGAGCGGGCCCGCCGAGTGCTGAAGCACGTAAAAATCGTCTGACCTCGGTTGCAACACTCACTACCGATTTCCAAACTTCCTCTGGAAGCAATGTCAGCACAAGAACTGTTCGTTATGAGCTTCATGAAATGGGTTTCCATGGACGAGCAGCCGCATAAAAGATCACCATGTGCAATGCAAAGCGTTGGCTGGAGTGGTGTAATGCTCGCCACCTTTGGACTCTGGAGCAGTGGAAACATGTTCTCTGGAGTGATGAATCACGCTTCAACATCTGGCAGTCTGACGGACTAATCTGGGTTTCACGGATGCCAGGAGAATCAGCCCAATGCATAGTACCAACTGTAAAGTTTGGTGGAGGAGGAATAATGGTCTGGGGCTGTTTTTCATGGTTCGGTCTAGACCCCTTAGTTCCAGTGAAGGGAAATCTTAACGTTACAGCATATAATGACATTCTAGACGATTCTGTGCTTCCAACTTTGTGGCAAAAGCTTGAGGAAAGCCCTTTCCTGTTTCAGCATGACAATGGCACAAAGCGAGGTCCATACAAAAATGGTTTGTATAGATCGATGTGGAAGAACATGACTGGCCTGCACAGAGCCCTGACCTCAACCCCATCGAACACCTTTGGGATGAATTGGAACGCTGACAGCGAGCCAGGCCTAATCACCCAACATCAATGCCGACCTCACTTATGCTGGTGTGGCTGAATGGAAACAAGTCCCTGCAGAAATGTTCCAACATCTAGTGGAAAGCCTTCCTAGAAGAGTAGAGGCTGTTATAGCAGTAAAGGGAGGACCAAATCCATATTAATGCCCCTGATTTTGGAATAAGATGTTGGACTAGCAGGCGTCAACATACTTTTGGTCATGTAGTGTAGTGGTCATGTACACTGCTCAAAAAAATAAAGGGAACACTTAAACAACACAATGTAACTCCAAGTCAATCACACTTCTGTGAAATCAAATTGTCCACTTAGGAAGCAACACTGATTGACAATACATTTCACATTCTGTTGTGCAAATGGAATAGACAACAGGTAGAAATTATAGGCAATTAGCAAGACACCAATAAAGGAGTGGTTCTGCAGGTTGTGACCACAGACCACTTCTCAGTTCCTATGCTTCCTGGCTGATGTTTTGGTCACTTTTGAATGCTGGCGGTGCTTTCACTCTAGTGGTAGCATGAGACGGAGTCTACAACCCACACAAGTGGCTCAGGTAGTGCAGCTCATCCAGGATGGCACATCAATGCGAGCTGTGGCAAGAAGGTTTGCTGTGTCTGTCAGCGTAGTGTCCAGAGCATGGAGGTGCTACCAGGAGACAGGTCAGTACATCAGGAGACGTGGAGGAGGCCGTAGGAGGGCAACAACCCAGCAGCAGGACCGCTACCTCCGCCTTTGTGCAAGGAGGAGCAGGAGGAGCACTGCCAGAGCCCTGCAAAATTACCTCCAGCAGGCCACAAATGTGCATGTGTCTGCTCAAACGGTCAGAAACAGACTCCATGAGGGTGGTATGAGGGCCCGACATCCACAGGTGGGGGTTGTGCTTACAGCCCAACACCGTGCAGGACGTTTGGCATTTGCCAGAGAACACCAAGATTGGCAAATTCGCCACTGGCGCCCTGTGCTCTTCACAGATGGAAGCAGATTCACACTGAGCACATGACAGACGTGACAGAGTCTGGAGACGCTGTGGAGAACGTTCTGCTGCCTGCAACATCCTCCAGCATGACCGGTTTGGAGGTGGGTCAATCATGGTGTGGGGTGGCATCTCTTTGGCGGGCCGCACAGCCCTCCATGTGCTCGCCAGAGGTAGCCTGACTGCGATTAGGTACCGAGATGAGATTCTCAGACCCCTTGTGAGACCATATGCTGGTGCGGTTGGCCCTGGGTTCCTCCTAATGCAAGACAATGCTAGACCTCATGTGGCTGGAGTGTGTCAGCAGTTCCTGCAAGAGGAAGGCATTGATGCTATGGACTGGCCCGCCCGTTCCCCAGACCTGAATCCAATTTAGCACATCTAGGACATCATGTCTCGCTCCATCCACCAACGCCACGTTGCACCACAGACTGTCCAGGAGTTGGAGGATGCTTTAGTCCAGGTCTGGGAGGAGATCCCTCAGGAGACCATCCGCTACCTCATCAGGAGCATGCCCAGGTGTTGTAGGGAGGTCATACAGGCATGTGGAGGTCACACACACTACTGCGCCTCATTTTGACTTGTTTTAAGGACATTACATCAAAGTTGGATCAGCCTGTAGTGTGGTTTTCCACTTTAATTTTGAGTGTGACTCCAAATCCAGACCACCATGGGTTGATAAATTTGATTTCCATTGATAATTTTTGTGTGATTTTGTTGTCAGCACATTCAACTATGTAAAGAAAAAAGTATTTAATAAGAATATTTCATTCATTCAGATCTAGGATGTGTTATTTTAGTGTTCCCTTTATTTTTTTGAGCAGTGTATATACTACCTACACATGTTAAGTTACATACACAATAAATTGGTATTATCATATTATTGATAGGCCATCTCTCCATTAACTTAACCCAGGACAAATGGATATAAGGAAACAGCAGCTTGAGCATGTTTTGTTTGTGTGTTGGTCTTGATTTCCAGCTCCTGTTTCTATGCACAGTCCTTTCTTCCAGTTGAAACTTGTTCCGGAATGCTTCCCAGCCCTCCACTAACATAAGAGGCCGCCACACCCAGAGGTGAATACGAGGTTTTGTTTGGCTGCTGTTCCTTACACCTGATTGGTGGAAAGCATCAAAGGCTTACCTGGTGCAAGGCAACTCTATTATTGAATGGAGAGGTGGGCCAGCGGAAGGCGCGAGGCAGTGGGTGAGAGGGAGGGGGGCACTTTCAAATCAGCAAGAGAATTCATCCTTTCAACTTTTTTAATAAAGGCACAGCAATTCCTTATCATATTACCTGTTGTTGTTTTTAAAGTTACCTGACTTTTCATTGTTTCTCTACCCTCTTTTCAATGGAACAAATGTTATTTTTACTTTTTTTTGTTTCACTGATATGCAGAGACCTTCCTTTGTTGTCTCTTTATTCCCTTATTCTTATTCTTCATGGTTATCGAGAGGCCAGGGATGGACTGAACTAGAAGGTTTTTGCTTACTATGGAGATCATCCCAAATCTAAATCTCCAAGGAAATTGACTATGGCTCATTTCTCCTTGATATGACCAGCAACCCCCCACTTATATGAGCAGACTTTGGAGATAAGCTTTCATAGAAGATGTTCACAATGTCTTTTACTGGATGGCTGTGTTGATGTTCCCAGGACAAAGAGTATCAGTATATTTTCAGATGGCCATAAGAACATCTTTGTTGGGAGAATATTTGTGGGCAAAAAAAAAAACTCCCAGATGTGTGGTGTATGGAAAACATCATCAAATATCTACTTGTGATAATTCCCCAAACATGTCAGAACATATCAGCTCTATGAGGAGGATTGCCTCTATTCAACGCTATCACATTACTGTATGTCCCCACGCATGACACAACAACAAAGGCAAAAAGGCTTGTTATATGAATGTACCGTTCCTACATGTACATTCAACTTTACTGTGTGTGACTAGTATGTATTTGAGCATCCATGTTCTCAAACAGACACACAAACACACCTGAGCTATTGACATATTTTATATTTCATACGGGCTGATACGTACTAATGCTGCAGGATTATAACACACTGGGATCACAAGTATGTACCCATGGGATGTGAACTTTCAATGACATCAAACACTTTCTTCATTTCTTATAACACCTCTCTCAACTAGTGTTTACTGTTCATCCACTTTGCCCACGCATCAGAGGTCTCAGCTCAGCGAATGGGCAATCTCCCCACATACATTCCTGCGGTTGAACTGGTTTCTATTTTTCTGTATTTTGTTCACATCCACCAAGGTGAAGTATTCTACCTCTATTCACATTCCACAGGCTATTCAACGACTCATCCAATAGATCCATGCAATCCTTTAGTCGCTCAATCAAGGGCTGTGTTTTACACAAATTCTGATATTCTGCCAAATGACTGTCAAAAGAGCTGATCTGTTTGGTCAAATTACAAATTAGGGAAACAAATATCAGAATTGGGCTGTGTAAATGCAGCCAATATGACAGTTAGGCTCAACGTAACTACATAGACAAAGGATGTGACTTCTGTCTAGCTTTTGAGAATGAGGCATGATTGGTAATGGTTCACCACTAGACTAAAAGTTATCATCAGGTATTGTAAGAAAAGATCCTCCCAGATATCACACTTCAGGAATCTTTACAATGGTCATAGGCCTCTTATAAGACACGTCAACATCTTCCCTGGCAACACTTTCTGTAATTTATTTACTAGGTCTAGGAGACAGGGATGGAGTGGAAAGTTCCTTTTTTGGCTCCAGTTTAATGACAACTGATCCAGGCAGTTGGACGGGCACACCTGATGGAATGCAGCCCATGACTCAACCGCTGTGCAGGGCATGTCTCCACACGCTGAGAGAATAGATCAGGAAAACTACTCCAATGTTCTGTGTCAGTACTTGTCTTATAGGGCGGTGTACAAACAGAAGATGAGGAGCTGGGGCAGAACTAACAGAGAATCCTGTACAGTCTTACTGCTGCAAAGGTGTGTTATTTTCTTTGTATACGCAGTAAAATACCCACAATTCCTGATTCAAGATGCTGAATAGAGAGAAAGGATACAGGCAGATTACATTCACTGTGTCAACAGACAAGGCCCGTCCTTGATTCCTGGTTGACTATTACAGAAGACAAAAACATACACATCATTGAACAACTTTAAATGCCTCTTTCTGGAATACCAAGTGAGAGTAATTTGTTTGATTTCACCTCATAGCCCTGTGTTCACCTTTACTACACATATCATCCCTTTTCTTTTCTCTCATTTCCATGTAAACAGAGGAGTCACCAACTCAGAACCTGTCCCAGAGATCGTCAAATTTCTCCACTGGGCGGGTCTACAGTTCTGGCTGACGTGTTAAACTGGGGACCCAACCTCTGTCCATACAAATGGCAGTGGTGGAAAAAGTATCCAATTGTCATACTTGAGTAAAAGTATAGACACATAAATAGAAAAGGATTCACGTAAAAGTGAATCACCCAGTAAAATACTACTTGGGAGTAAAAATCTAAAGGTATTTGGTTTTAAATACACTTAAATATCAAAAGTAAATGTAATTGCTAAAATATACTTAAGTACCAAAGTATAAATCATTTAAAATTCCTTATATTAAGCAAACCAGACGGCACCATTTTCTTGTTTTTATTTTATTTACAGATACCCAGGGGTACATTGCAAAACTCAGACATAATTTACAAACGAAACGTGTGTTTAGTGAGTCCGCCAGATCAGAGGCTTTAGAGATGACCAGGGATGTTCTGATAAGTGTGTGAATTGGACCATTTTTCTGTCCTGCTAATAATTCAAAATGTAAAGAGTAGTTTCGGGAGTCAGGGAAAATTGAAATTGATAGTGTAAAAAGTTGATTATTTTCTTTAGGAATGTAGTGAGGTAAAAGTACAAGTAGTCAAAAATATAAATACTAACATACAGATACCCCAAAAAATGACTTAAGTAAAAATACTTTAAAGTACTACTTAAGTACTTTACACCACTGACAAATGGACAGGTCCTCTTATACAATGAGAGTGTGCTTCATATGTTCTGGTCCCCATATATAGAATGAGCTTCATGAATAACTGCTGTGACTAATGCACTGGTGATGATATGGGACTAATATCAGCACCCAGAACCAAACCATCCAAGGCTGTCACAAGAGAGTGAAATGGGACTGATACTGTATAATTCAGAAATTATGATTAATCCGAAATAAAGTATCTTTCCTACCATACTCAGGGACTTTATTCATGCTCTCGATCCTTATTTAAGAATCTTTGAACAAAAAAACCCTTCATTTGAATACTGTCTGTTGTTTATATTTATCAAATGTATTTGAAAAATGCATAAATTGCATTGTATAAATATACAAACAATAAAGTGAAATAGATAAACTGCAACTGTACTTTGATAAAAATATGTAAATATACCTATAAGTGGACCTCATTGTTTGCATCCATGTAATATACATTCTGGGACATATCATCAACAACTATGTTTACTGAAACACATTCAAATCAACATGCTTTACTGGCTTTGTGCAGAGTGCATGTATTTTATAATCTATCATACACATGAACACAGAAATGAATCGTCAGTATTCAAGCCATAGTTGTGCATAACCTACTGACAAACAACATGACCAGAAACAACATGACCAGAAAAATACTCTCTCAATATCCAGAAGGATTAAAAAAAATCATCTGACAATATTGACGTATGCGCCATCTTTTCACAACAAAGCCTAAAGCCGCCTCTGCTATTAGTAATGGAGGATGACACAGGTAACACTTCCCAGGGCATAAGAACAGCAATGGTGTGGGCACAGTGTGGCAAAGGTTGAGTCCTTTCCGAAAAATAACAATGGTAAAGTTGTGAGGTGTGGTAGACAGCAAACAAATAACTTGAGAATATATCACATTGTCCAGCCCTGGTGCAAAACTCTGCTAATGATGGATGTTTTATTCAAAGTGACTCAATTAATTTGATTGTGTTGTAATCAAATCGGCCACATGCGCCAAATAAAACAGGTGTAGAGCTTACCGTGAAACGCTTACTTACAAGTCCTTAACCAACAATGCAGTTCAAGAAATAGAGTTGAGGAAATATTTACTAAATAAACTAAAGTTTAAAAAAAGTAACACAGTAAAGAGGCTATACAGGGTGTACCGGTCCCGAGTCAGTGTGCGGGAGTGGGGGGGGGAGGGGGGAACACCGGTCATCAACACAAAGGTAAGTAAACAATGCCTACAGAGGAACAATGAAGAACTCTGGCCAAGTCTTGCCTATCCAGAAGAGAAATGGAAGATACTTCTCATTGCCTCCAGCCTCGTTATTCGACTTCTTTACATTCTCTTTTTGGTGTGTCATCATAGTGGTCTTTCACTTGTGGTCAGACTCACTCAGGTGGAACAAACTTAAACTTAAACTTGAAACCTTTTTTCAATGCTGAATTGAATGTCATTGAGAAAACAGAAAGGACTTCATGTATTTTCTTTTGCCAAAAATCTTTTCTAAATGTAAAAGTAATCAACAGTATCTGTAATCTGATTACAATATTTTTGTTGGTGACGTAATTGATTACCTTTTTTTTTTTTTTAGTAATCAGATTACATGTGACTGATTACATGTAATCAGTTACTCCCCAACCTTGAGTATAAGATGGGGCTGAGGCATCCTTGCTGGGCAACTTTAGAGAGTTGGACTCCATTTGATTCTTGCCACCGATCACCAGAGACGTAGCCATGACCACCTGGCGTGACTGGATGGTGGAGTTGCGTGATTGGTGTATCTGGGTGAAACACTCTTTACATCGTTTCCCCACCAGGTACAGGATCTCAAAGAAAGATAGCAGGATACAGGCCAGGCTGGTGACCACCATGAAAATGGTGAAAATACGCTTCTCTGTGGGGCGAGAGATGAAGCAGTCCACCTTGTTGGGACAGGGCTTCTGCTCACACTTGATGAGAGAGGGGAAGTCATAGCCCTCGTAGATATGATAGATTAAATACACAAAGGTGCCATCCACGGCTATTTTGAAGATCAGGGTCAGGACGTAGGTCCACCACAGCCCCCCGCGCTTCTTGCCGGTGTTCTTGTAAAGTTTCCGACAGCCCTCGCCATATTTGAGCGTGTGTTTACGCTCACGTTCATCTCTGTAGGCCACGTGCATCACCACCATGAAGGAGGGACAGGTGACAAAGATGAGCTGCAGGGCCCATAGGCGGATGTGGGACACAGGGAAGAAGTGGTCGTAACAGACATTATGGCAGCCAGGCTGGGCCGTGTTGCACTGGAAGTCCTTCTGCTCATCCCCCCACACCTTCTCTGCTGCCACGACAAACACCATGACCCTAAAGAGGAAGACAACGGACAGCCACACACGGCCGAATGCCGTGGAGTACTTGTTCACCCCACTGAGGAGGCCCTGGAGGAATGCCCAGTTCATTGGGAAGCTGACTCACAATCTACCTCTCTGACGGAAGTTAAGATGGAGGATGGTGTGAGAAACCCTTTTCGGTTGAAAACTGTTGGTTGAGATCTCAAGTCAAATTCTGGAGTGTTCTTTACCTCCAGCCATCTATAGAAGAGAGAGAGAGAGGGAGTAGGGGGAAGAGATGGCCTTTGAGTGTGAGTGAACAAAAACATAACTGGTGTTATGACATCAAAACTATGAAATAACACATGGAATAATGTAGTAAGCAAAAAATTGTTAAATCAAAATATATTTTATATTTGAGATTCTTCAAAGTAGCCACCCTTTGCCTTGATGACAGCTTTGCACACTCTTGGCATTCTCTCAACCAGCTACATGAGGTAGTCACCTGGAATGTATTTCAATTAACAGGTGTGCCTTAAGTTAATTTGTGGAATTTCTTTCCTTCTTAATGCGTAATCACCCTTTGCCTCAATGACAGCTTTGCACACTCTTGGCATTCTCTCAACCAGCTTCACCTGGAATGCTTTTCCAACAGTCTTGAAGGTGTCCCACAAATGCTGAGCACTTGTTGGCTGCTTTTCCTTCACTCTGTGGTCAGACTCATCCCAAACCATGACAATTTGGTTGAGGTCGGGGGGATTGTGGAGGCTAGGTCATCTGATGCAGCGCTCTATCACACTCCTTGGTAAAATAGCTCTTATACAGCATGGAGGTGTGTTGTGTCATTGTCATATTGGAAAATAAATTAAACTAAGCCCAAACCAGATGGGATGGCATATCGCTGTAGAATGCTGTGGTAGACATGCTTGTTAAGTGTGCCTTGAATTCTAAATAAATCACTGACAGTGTCCCCAGCAAAGCACCACCATACCATCACACCTCTTCCTCCATTGCTTCACGGTGGGAACCACACATACGGAGATCATCCGTTCACCTACTCTGTGTCTCACAAATACATGGCAGTTGCAACCAAAAACCAGACCAAAGGACAGATTTCCACTTTTCTAATGTCCTTTGTTTGTGTTTCTTGTCCCCAGCAAGTCTCTTATTGTTGGTGTCCTTTAATAGTGGTTTCTTTGCAGCAATTCGACCTTGAAGGCCTGATTCACGTAGTCTTCTCTAAACAGTTTATTATGAAATGTGTCTGTTACTTCAACTTGTAATATATTGATTTGGGCTCCAATTTCTGAGGCTGGTAACTCTAATGAACTTTTCCTCTGCAGCAGAGGTAACTCTGGGTCTTCCTTTCCTGTGGCGGTCCTCATGAGAGCCAGTTTCATCATAGCGATTGATGGTTTTTGCAACTGCACTTGAAGAAACTTTCAAAGTCCTTGCCATTTTCCACGTTGACTGACCTTCATGTCTTAAAGTAATGATGGACTGTCTTTGCTTTTTTGAGATGTTCTTGCCATAATATGGACTTGGTCTTTTACCAAATAGGGCTATTTTCTGTATACCACCCCTACCTTGTCACAACACAACTGATTGGCTGAAACGCATCAAGGAAAGAAAGAAATTCCACAAATTAACTTCCACAAAGACACATCTGTTAATTCAATGCATTCCAGGTGACTACCTCATGATGCTGGTTGAGAGAATGCCAAGCGTGTGCAAAGCTGTCATCAAGGCAAATGGTGGCTAATTTGAAGAATCTCAAATATATTTTGATTTGTTTAATCATTTTTTGGTTACTGCATGATTCAATGTGTTATTTCATAGTGTTGATGTCTTCACTATTATACTACAATGTAGAAAATAGTAAAAAATAAATAAAAACCCTGGAATGAGTAGGTGTGTCCAAACTTTTGACTGGCCCTGTATATATTTAACCCCCGGGCGCTGAAGACGTGGATGTCGATTAAGGCAGATTCAGAGGGGTTTAAACTGAAATGTGCAGAAGACCCATTTCAGTTGAATACATTCAGTTGGACAACTGACTTGGTACATTATTCCCATGTTTTATTCACACATAATTGGTTTTCCCCTTTGTAAAATTATCAATAAATAGGCATAACTGGGAGCTATTTTCACACTTACCGTCTTTTTCAAAATGAGATTGAATGATGAATAATAATGTGTATGTATCAAGGATGGCAAAAACACCCATGTCCTAAAAGTACATGACAAGATTCCTATTTAGTAGCAAGTTAACTATTGCAAAAAGGCAAGTTAAATGTTCAGAGTAGGTCTTAACAACGACAGCCTATGCAGCAACTACAGTACTTTATTCCCCAATTGTTTATTCTAGTGAGTTCGCTGAATAATAGAAAAAGTATAGAGAAAACCTTTCCCAAACGCAGTCTCTTCAAACAATGAAAAATAACCCAAACTTTCTCTATCGTAATCTAATAACCTTACACTACTAGTATTGATACACAGGTGGAAATGTAAACAAATCATGTACTTACACTTCAAAATGTCTATGACAAAAGGACCATAAACTCAGTCGGGGAAGTTGCAGTCCGAATAGGAACGGAGAAACACCCTTTGAACGCGACCCTACGGATGAAAATCGGTTTCTCAACGCAGGCGTGTGGGTGGAGCAGTCAGTCACACATAGCGATGTTGTCGTGCAACAATGAACTTGTTCAGGTGTGGCGGGTGGGGCTCGTGAACCATGCAGATGAGCGGTTTCACGGGCCATTTAAATGTACAGAACCACAATATAAACATGCATTAATTCAAAATATTTGACTGAGTTATCAGTTCATTTAAGGAAATCAGTCAATTGAAATAAATGCCTTATGCCCTAATCTATGGATTTCACATTACTGGGAATAAAGATATGAGTCTGTTGGTCACAGATACTTTTGGTCAGGTAGTGTATGTGGACACCTGCACATCAAACATCTCATTCCAAAATCGTGGGCATTTATATGGAGTTTGTCCCCCTTTGCTGCTATAACAGCCTCCACTCTTCTGGGAAAGCTTTCCACTAGATGTTGAAACATTGCTGCAGGGAATTGCTTCCATTCAGCCACAACAACATTAGTGAGGTTGGGCGATTAGGCCTGGCTCAACAAACCATTTCTGTTTGGACTTTGCTTTGTGCAGCGGGGCATTACCTGCTTAAACAGGAAAATGATTCCCCAAACTGTTGCCACAAAGTTAAAAGCACAGAATGGTCTAGAACAGGGGTACTCACCTCTTACCCTACGAGGTCCGGAACCTGCTGGTTTTCTATTCTACCTGATAGTTAATTGCACACACCTGGTGTAAGTCATTCCCTGATTAGAGGGGAACAATGAAAAATGCAGTGGACCTGTCTTTGAGGTCCAGAGTTGAGTTTGAGGGGTCTAAAATGTAATTGTATGCTGTAGCATTAAGATTTCCCTTCACTGGAACTAAGGGGCCTAGTCCGAACCATGAAAAACAGCCCCAGACCATTATTCCTCATCCACCAAACTTTACAGTTGGCACTATGCATTGGGGCAGGTAGCGTTCTCCTGGCATCCGCCAAACTCAGATTCGTCTGTCAGACTGGCAGATTGTGAAACTTAATTCAACACTCCAGAGAACGTTTCCACTGCTCCTGAGTCCAATGGCGGCGAGCGTTACGCCACTCCAGACGACACTTGGCATTGCACATGGTGATCTTAGGCTTGTGTACGGCTGCTGGGCCATGGAAACCCATTTCATGAAGCACCCAACGGACAGTTCTTGTGCTGACGTTGCTTCCAGAAGCAGTTCCAGAGGCAGTTTCAAACTCAGTAGTGAGTGTTGCATTTTTACGCGGTACAAGCTTCAGCACTCGGCAGTCCCGTTTTGTGAGCTTGTGTGGCCTACCACTTTACGGCTGAGCTTTGTTGCTTCTAGACTTTTTCACTTCACAAGCACGTACAGTTTTCCCTGCAGCAGCTCTAGCAGAGCAGACTTGTTGGAAAGGTGGCATCCTATGACAGTGCCACATTGAAAGTCACTGAGACATTCTACTGCTAATGTTTGTCTATGGAGATTGCATGGCGGTGTGCTCAATTCGATACATCTGTCAGCAACGGGTGTGGCTGAAATAGCCAAATCCACAAATTTGAACTTGTTTACACATACTTTTGTATAGTGTACATTAGAAAAAGTAGGAGCGTAGATCAGAAAACAAGTGGTGTGACCACCATTTGCCTCATGCTGAAATATGAGGTGATGGTGGCAGATGAATGGCACGACAATGGGCCTCAGGATCTCGTCATGGTATCTCTGTGCATTCAAGTTGCCATCGATAAAATGCAATTGTGTTCGTTGTCCGTCGTTTATGCCTGCCCATACCATAACCCCCAGCCACCATGGGGCACTCTGTTCGCAACATTGACATCAGCAAACTGTTCGTCCACACCATTCATGCGGTCTGACATCTGCCAGGTACAGTTGAAACCGGGGTTCATCCGTGAAGAGGACACTTCTCCAGCGGCCATCAAAGGTGAGTATTTGCACACTGAAGTCGGTTACAACTCCGAACCGCAGTCAGGTAAATACCTTGGTGAGGACTACGAGCATGCAGATGAGCTTCCCCCGAGCTGGTTTTTGATAGTTTGTGCAGAAATTATTCAGTTGTGCAAACCCAGAGATTCATCAGCTGTCTGGGTGGCTGGTCTCAGACGATCCCGCAGGTGAAGAAGCCAGATGTGGAGGTCCTGGGCTGGCATAGTTACACATGGTCTGCAGTTGTAAGGCCGGTCTGACGTACTCCCAAATTCTCTAAAATGACGTTGGAGGCGGCTTATGGTAAAGAAATGAAGTCAATTCTCTGGCAACAGCTCTGGTGGACATTCATGCAGTCAGCATGCCAATTGCATGCTCCCTCAACTTGACATGTGGCATTGTTGTGACTAAACTACACAATTTTGAGTGGCCTTTTATTGTCCACAAGGTGCACCTGTGTAATGATCATGCTGTTTAATCAGCTTGTTGATATCTCACACCTGTCAGGTGGATGGATTATCTTGGCAAAGACGAAATGCTCACTAACAGGGATGTAAAACAAATTTGTGCACTAAAGGAGAAAAATAAGCTTTTTGGGCAAATGGTACATTTCTGGGATCTTTTATTTCAGCTCATGAAACAATTTACATGTTGCGTTTATTTTAGTTCAGTATAATTTGGACTGGAGCTGCTTAACATAGGCTTTCATTTCAGACATTTTATTTAAAAAATAGCAGAGAAAATACATGACCAAAAACATTCTAATCTAAAACAGGTCAATTTTATAGTGAGTAGATGTTGGTAAAGTATTGTGAAATACAACAAAACGTTTCATTTTACATCTGGAAAATGTGAAATTGACACAGAAGCTGTTCATGTTCATTATAAAAAAAAAAGTGTTTGCAATATTTACATCACAGAGAAGGTGGAACCAACAGGAACAATCCATGTACAGCAGATGAGTCATGGGCAACTGCAGTACATGATACAACATTTGCCCTTTTAACAATTCTGCAGTCCGACACTGCTCATTTTTCTCAAACATTCAGTCACACAGAGCTACACAAACATACAACAGTCACTCTTCTGTACTTCAACTCAAACATACTCTCCACAGTCTGAAATGATCACTTTTTGCTTGGGCTTGCCTTCTTTCGTTCCTTCTGCCTGTGGGGACAGAAAACAACATGACAGTCTTAGTACACAACTTCTTCAGTCTGTAACCACCTATAGGACCATTCTTCCCCTTCACCACCTCCATGCATGTCCCTCCCCTCTGCTTACCTCCATGGCTTTGACCACCTCCATGCCCTCCATCAACTCTCCAAACACAACATGTTTGTTATCCAGCCAATCCGTTTTATCACAGGTGATGAAGAACTGAGAGCCGTTGCTGTTTGCTCCAGAGTTAGCCATTGAGAGCTGACCTATTACACATGAGAGGAGAGCATTGTGATCAGAAACCATATTCAACCAAATCTGCGTATGGCAATGCCTCTCGTGCACTTCCTCACCACTCTACACATTAATTCACAGACAGCCATTTAGACCTGGGTGTGTCTCACCTGCAGCAGTGTGTTTGAGGACAAAGTTCTCATCGTCAAACTTGCGCCCGTAGATGGACTTGCCCCCAGTACCGTTGTGGTTGGTGAAGTCTCCTCCCTGACACATGAACTGAGGGATGACGCGGTGGAAACTGCTGCCTTTGAAGCCAAAGCCCTTCTCATGTGTGCACAAGCAGCGGAAGTTTTCTATAGGAGATATCAGGGTCGAGAGGGTTGGAGATTTTAGGGGATGCCCCTATTTAACAAGCATACAGTACTTCAGACCAGCTGCATGTTTCCTGCTTTACATATGAGCTCTGATTTGATACGTCCTGATACCCAGTCACTTCACCCTGCCTTCAGAATGTATTCATACCCCTTGACCTATTCCACAATGTTGTTATAGTCTACATTCAAAATGTTTCCCATAATGACAAAGTGAAAGTGTTTACAGAATTTTTGAAACACAGATATCTAATTCACATAAGTATTCACACATTGTAAAGGCACCTTTGGCAGTCTAAGAGCTTTCCACACTTGGATTGTGTAACATTTTCCCATTATTCTATTCAAATTGGTTGACAATTGCTAGACAACGATTTTCAGGTCTTAGCATAGATTTTCAAGTAGACTTAAGTCAAAACTGTAACTCAGCCACTTAGGAACATTCACTGTCTTCTTGGTTAGCAACCCCAGTGTAGAGCTGGCCTTTTGTTTTAGGTTATTGTCCTGCTGAAAGGTGAATAAATCTCAGTGTCTGGTGGAAAGGATACTAAACAAGGTTTTCATTTAGGATTTTGCCTGTGGTTGGTACCGGTACCCCGTATATAGACTTGTCATTATTTTACTGTGTTTTTTTTGTATATCATTTTTTTTTTTAACTTTGGTTTATTTAGTAAATATTTTCTTAACTCTTATTTTTCTTAAAACAACATTGTTGGTTAAGGGCTTGTAAGTAAATGTTTCACGGTAAGGTCTACACTACACCTGTTGTATTCGGCGCATGCGACAAATAAAATGTGATTTGATTTAGTTCCATTCCATAGATTTGTTTTAATCCTGAAAAACTCCCCAGTCCTTAACGATTACAAGCATACCCATAACATGATGCCACCACTATGCTTGCAAATACAGAGAGAGGTACTCAGTATTATGCTGTAATGGATTGCCCCAAACATAACATTTTATATTCAGGACAAAAAGTGACTTTCTTTGCCACATTACTTTAGTGCACTGATTAATATTTGTATTCCGTACATGCTTCCTTCTTTCCCCTGTCAATTAAGTTAATATTGTGGAGTAACTACAACGCTGATCCATCCTCAGTTCTATCACAGCCATTAAACTGTAACTGTTTTAAAGTTACCATTGGCCTCATGGTGAAATCCCTGAGCGGTTTCCCTCCTCTCCGGCAACAGTTAGGAAGGACGCCTGTATTGATTCCCAGCAAAGTGTAATTAATAACTTTGAATATCCCTTTGAGCATGGTAATGCCGGCTTTTGAATTTTTACCCATCTACCAATAGGTGCCCTTCTTTGCGACGCATTGTAAAATCTCCCTGGTCTTTGTAGTTAATCTGTGTTTGAAATTCACTGCTCTACTGAGGGACCTTACACATAATTGTATGTGTGGGGTACAGAGATGTGGTAATTCAAAAATCATGTTAAACTATTATTGTATACAGAGTGAGAAATACAATTTTATTTGAATATCCCTAAATAATCCCCGAAGTCTAATAATTAAGTGTTCTATTTTCAGAAATGTCCCAGGTACTTTATAACAAGGAGGAGCATAGATACCTGCTGTCATAGGAACAATGTCTGCTCGGAGCAGAAAGCGCAGTCTCCCTGCTGGCTTGTTGCCAATCTTGATGTCCATGTAAACCTGGGGGTTCGTTCTGCCCTTCTTGGCTGGGGGCTCGCCCTGCAATCAATGATAATATTTTATCGTGTCAGGCTTTTAGATCATAATATGATACTATGCAATGTACTACACTCACAGAGAAACAGGCAGGAACACACAGTCAACTTACATCTGCTGTTGTTGATTTGGCTGATTCTCCAGTGGACTCCGTAACCTCAGCGTCTTCGACAGTCGTTCCCGAGAACTTCTTCAGCCAATCATCATCCGACCAAACTGAGGAAATGGTATACAGTTAGCGGTTTTACCACATCTAAAAGCCATGGGACAGTTTAAAATCTTTATAGAGAGACTAACGCATATCACTCACCTGGACGAGAAGAGCCTTCTTTGATTCTCATAGGTTTGGCAATGTTGACCCGGATGGTTCTTCCAAACAACTCTGACTCATTCTGTCAATAAAACAGAGGGAAAACATGCATCAATGAGAATTGTCCAATACCACAGCTTTTAAACATGTGAGTCACTGTCTCAGAGTACATACTATCAAAACAAGGGATAATGCAAATCACTGTTAGTTAAACCAATTTGACTTTAGTGGAAAGCAAACACTCACCATATTATCAATAGCAGCTGCAGCATCCTGTGGAAGATGAAGAGGGGGATGAAAGACAATCACAGCAAACCAGTACAACACAATCACCATGATGACTAATGACCATCCACCATAACCCCTAGATTAGGATGTTAGGTGACGCGACAAACAACGGGCGCAATGCTGGAATTCTACAAAACACAGCAGTAATCAAATCAATTTTCACTAAACGTCAATAATGTAGTCATCAAAATACATAATAAATAATTTGAAAACATGAATGTGGACGTTGTTAACCATGTCTAAAAATCACAATACTGTACGAAATGATATTTATGTGAAATGACCCTAAATGTATGTAAAATGTTGTTTAAAGCATACCGCGATCCATGCCGAACCTGTGGAATGACCTCACAGTGGTAACTAGCTAGCATCACCAACATCATTTTGTATACTTACATTGAGGTTTTCATTAAACTTACCTCTGCCAATTCAAATTCAATGAAGGCGAATCCTCTGTGCTTCTCTGCAAAGTAAACAATAACATGAGACGTTAACGTCTGCTCCAAACTTCAGGGTTTCATCTACAAACAGTAGCAGTTTGTTCCGGATAAGTAGACAGGACGGATAGATTACTTTCTTTTTACTGATTCAGCTGATTGTTTATGCCAAATTTGAATGGTAAAGCCATTTATTCTGACCTGTTTCATAGTCTATTGGAATCTGAATGTCTGTGACATCCCCGAACGGAATGAATGCCGCGTGCAGCACTTTTTCGTCCACCTCTTCTGTGAGACCACCTGTCAACACAACAGGCACACACAATCAAGTTAGTTTACTATGAGTTGATTCAAATCAGATAAAACGCTATTTCAAGCTTTTATAACTAAAGGTGTTCATATAATATCACGAATAGGGCATTACAACAACCAACAGCTTGATAGACGTTAAATTGCTAACGTTACACACACTCGCTGCCTGCAACTAGCTAACTATCTAGCCAGCTTATTCACAGACTGGTCCACTTTACACGTAAATAATGTGTAGCTTATTTGCCAGGAGATTACTAAGATGTTTATTTCAACTACACAGTAACTACGTACAAAAACTATTGCAAAGAGTAACCAACTCACCAACATACAGCACTCGTTTGGTCGCCGCCATCTTGTAACCTTTAACCCTTGAACCCAACAAGACTCGTGATTGGTGCGTTACAACAAAAGCCCACCTCTCTGGTGATTCATGTTTGAGCTCCGGCGCCACCTGTCTTTTCCATTTAAAAATTATCGCCCAATCTTAAACCAGTGGGACTCTCCAAAAGCTGAAATCTTACAGCTCAACTCAAAATACCAGTATAGTATTATATATATTTTTTTTTTCAATCACTGTTGCTGGCTAGTTGGTATAATAGTTGTCTTACTTCTTATGGTCCTCAGTTCCTGCGAAGGTAGCTAGTGTTATTCATGTAACATTGTGTTTTTTGGTTGTGAAATTAAATGAATAATTTGATCAATAACCAATAATCTAATCTTTATTCAATGCTTCACTTGAGCAATGAAATGTGTACACACTAGGCATTTTTACACTGCATTTTTCTTAGCTCCGGGTTAAGAGTCCCTGGACTAGCTTATCCGGTTCAAACAAGCATTGGTTAACCTAATATTTAGCCCTGGGGTAATGCGCAGTGTGAGCACACCTACTATGGGGCTATGGCAGTATGCAAACTATTGTGGAAAAGAAAAACAAACATTGTAAATTTGATATTCATCCCTTTATTGAGAATAACATATACCACACCACCCATGATAACATGATGGGACGGAGGAATCCAATTGTCCAAAACAAATCATAAAACAAAACTTTCAAACAAAGAATAAGAGCAAAGCAAATTTTCAGAGAAAAGGGGTTTGTCCTGGCCACAAAATAAAGGGCCTTATTTAGTTGGAAGTTTTGCTTTTGGTAAAGTTAAAATGTATTACAGAACTTTTTTTTTTTAACTAGACAAATTAAGTACTGTAATCTCTTTAAAAAATATTTATGTTTTTAAAATATTTTTTCTATTTTTTTCAACCTTGTTTTTATTTATTTTTGCATAGGATTTTTTCGAGATGACCCAGTCATTTGAAGCCAATGTAGTGATCTCTCCCCATCTTTTTCTCAGTTGATTGTGTCCTGGGGGGGGGGACACAAAAAGCATTGGATAAGAAATATGAACCCACTACAATTGAACTAATCAAAAGCAATGGATTAAGTTTGTAAATCTATACACCATTAATGTATGTTGCAAAAATGTTTGAGTAGACACCATTATCAGTGCTAGGGCAAAAGCTCATGCTTCGGTGATATCATAGCTCACATTTTCTCATCTATTAACAAAACTAATCTAACAAACATTTAGTAAGCGGTCTTACACATCAGGAAGTAGAGGCAGCAGTGGTTGTAGGGATGACTCCCACTTTTTGTGTGGCATCCTTCTTTGCCTGGTGGGCCTGCAGAACGGCAACAGCCTCCTCCACCTGCACAAACACGCAGAGAAATAGGAGAAACAATTAGAGCCTTAGCCAACACTATATGACCCTAGATCCATTTTTATGATCTGATATTATCCTGTTCCTGGTACCTTGGAGCGCAGGGATTCGTGGGACTCCAGCATGTGCAGCAGCTCAGAGTTGTCAATCTCAAGCAGCATCCCAGTGATCTTCCCTGCCAAGCTGGGGTGCATGGCCTGGATCAGGGGGAACAGGCGCTCCCCTGAGAGAGAGAGACAAGAGACAGGGAGGGTTAAGATTGGCTTTCACGGCTTCAAATGTTACTGTATAATTGCACCTTATTGCAATGATGTTCAAAATCCCTCCAAAGGTTCTAGACTATAGATTCTAGAATTTGGCTAACTTCCAAGGACCAATATGACACACCACCAATCTGTTCCAGCACTCACCCAGCATCTGCTTCTGCTCCTGGGGGGGTGCAGAAGCCAGCATGGAGGATGTGAGAGGCTCCTGACCCTGCACATGTACAGCTGGCTGAGCCTGAGAGGAGGAAGACAGGGAAGAAAGTGGTTAAAACAAGGGAGTGATGGAACAGAAAAATAGTGGAAGGGAAAATAGAGATTTGAGGGACAGAAGAGATGAGGGATGAAGGAGGCAGCTTAACTATGCTAAAGATGGAGGTTGGTGAGATTTACCTGCTGTAAGGCGATGGGCTGCACCACTTGGGGGTTAGTATTGCGTATGCTGGTGGCGTACTTGTAGGGTGGCATGGCACGAGGGGCAGGGACTCCCATGGAGGGACGAGGACCCATAGCCTGGCCAGCACCTCCTAATGGTAGGGGTAACACATAAGGATGTATGATGAGCCAGTATATCAAGCTTGATGAGGTAATATTTCCACCATGTAAATTATAGTCAGTGGCTATCAGATATACTGAGGCAATCCAGTCTTACCAACTCTCTGAGCTCCAGCAGGCCCCATGCCTCGTGGGCCCTGGGCGCTGGGAGCCAGGTGTCTCAGGTTCGCACGTGGACCAGGCTGGCGCAGGGAGTTGGGCATCCCTTGGAAACCACCTAGAGAGAGAAGAGGGGGTTAGCAGTGTTACTATTGGACAGCAGTTCAAGTCAACATAATGTCACTAGGACAAATAGTAATTTAATAAATATAGCCTGCATATATAGCCTAGATATATAGCCCATGATACATTTAGTTATTATGTATGATGTCATCTCTAACCCTCACCTTGGCCTCTGCCACCCTGCTGCTGCCAACGGGGATTGGGCCTCATCTGGGTCAGCTGATTGGGTGCATAGTAGGTGGTCCTGTTTTGGCCCTGGGACACACACACACAGTTAATGACAGAAGTGTAACCATGTATGCAATAATGTTGCACAAAATTAAAGTTCTACATCCTGTAAACAACAACTGACTCACTTGTTACAGTGCCAATTATCTTACTGGCATTTGCACAGCAGTATTTATCATATCAACTGTCAGAACCTTGACATGGCTTTTTGAAGGGAATTTTAAGGGCATTTCCAGTAAATCTCACATAACTTTCTTTCAAACCCATTTTAACCCTCTCTCCCTCCCTCACTAACCTGAGGCACTGCAGGCATGAAGTATCCGCTGGCGGGCTGGAACTGGTTGATGATGGCGTTGGCAGGCATGGCCCTCATGCCAGTGATGCGCTGCATGTACTGGTTAGTGAGGTGGGCCTTGCGCTCTTCTTTGCGCTGAGCCAAGGCCACGTAGAGGGGCTTGGAGCCCACAATGCGCCCATTCATCTCAGTCACAGCCTTGGTGGCCTCCTCAGGAGAGGAGAAGCAGACAAACCCAAAGCCCTTGGAACGCCCCTCCTCCAGCATCACCTGCAGCAAGAGAAGCCGTGTTATATCTGGATAACACACTCCAAATACACAACTGAAAATAGTAATTGTGGTGCACTGTTTTGGCTTATGCTGCACTCTCTCACTTTGGCACTGGTGATGGAACCGAATGGGGTGAATTCCTTGCGCAGTTTCTCGTCGTCAATGGTGTCGTCCAAGTTCTTAATGTAAAGGTTAACACCCTGAAACCAGAAAAACAGTGTCATGACCACAAACATACATACTCAGCCTGGCTTGTTCCCTTAATGAATGGGTACTATGAAACAAGATGTCAGGTTGATTAATGGCATTTGGTTGTAATTAGTGTTCTATTAGACATAGTGGTGCCAGAGGAGAGTGACATGCTAGTTGACCTGGTAACGGCTGATCCTCTCCTGTTTCAGCATCTCAAACTTCCTCTTCAGCTCCCCCTGCCTTTCAATCTTCTTCTGAGCGCGTCCCACAAACACAGTCTTCCCATTGAACTCTTGGCCGTTCATCTCCTCACATGCCTGAGTAGAGATCTATTTGTTACAGCCAGTCTATATGCCGTAAATCCATAAGTTAACACAATGTGATTATTCGTACGATTGTCTCACTTAGTCTTTTTACACCAACCACGAAAGCCTGCTGACTTGTATTGGCATGACTGTTGTTATGAGGGTATAATAGTACCTTGTTAGCATCCTCGTGTTTCTCGTAACTCACAAAGCCAAAGCCTCGAGATTTGCCACTAGGGTCGGTCATAACCTTCACACTGAGAATTCTACCTGCAGGGAGAAAAGAAGAACAAATGGGACTCAGTTATATGCGTTTTGAGAAATGCAAGTGCATGTCTAGTTTCCTTGAAAAGATTGCAAGACAAATATGTGATAAACAAAAACTTCTCCACTAATAAGCAAACTGGGTATGTTTCAGTCACAGCTTACCGTATTGGTCAAACATTTCCTTTAGCTTGTCATCGTTCATGTCGTCTCCAAAGTTCTTGATGTAGACGTTGGTGAACTCCTTTGCTTTGGCCCCGAGTTCTGCCTCCCTCTCCTTCCGAGACTTGAAACGTCCAACGAACCTAAACACCACGAAAGAGCAATGACAACTCTTGTAAAACAGTCCTGAGCAGCAGGGAGAAAGGGACGGTGATCCATCTCTTATATTTTCCCTCTGAGATTCATGTTTTCACAGCACTGACATTGAGGAGTCCAAGACTATTAAATGGAAGGAAGCACTTTGTATAGAACAGCAGCACAGTGAGTCAGTCAAGGACGTCTCAGGAACAACATTGAACACACTTCTTCTTGCACTGTTTATGGCACCACAATCAGGCAAACTGAGCATTCATGCTATACACCCAGAACACAGCAGACACAAGGACGTTTCCTGGTCCAAGACTTGAGGCATGGAGGGACAGAGGTCCATAAAAAGGGAAGCTGAGGACCAAACTAGGTTGATAGATCATATTTTTCTACTCAGACTGTACCTTGTTATGCAGACCTCTCCCAATCTGGCTCCAGTATTGCATTCCTGCATTCGCTCCATCACTAAAACACACAAGCGTGGTTACACACACACACACGACAGGCAGGTGGACGGGTGGACAAACGTACAGACAGAAGGATGCTCAGCTGACACATGGAGTGAGTTGACCACAGAGAGTCGAAATGGGTTGTTGTATAGGTTTAAAGCCACATTTCCCTGTAAGCACTGCAAAAAACATTCACTGTTAGTTGTGTAATTCACGCAAATCACACAGAAAGACAGGGTGTATGGGGACTGAGTGTGAGAAAGAGGCTCGTTATATGCATCTACAGCAGGGATGGGCAACTTTGATGGGGGCGGAGGCCACAAAATAAGATAGATCTGCGGGCCTCCAGTTGCCGATCCCTGATCTACAGGTTGCTGTTCCTCTGCTAACCTCACCCTTTTTCCGTGTCACAGTATAGGCCTACATCAGACTCCAACCATGTACAATCCTCATCAATATCTTAGCTGCCCTTGATTGATATAAACTGTCCACTTTCTACACAATGATGTAACTCCAGTTCAGCCCCTTCCCCACACCTCCCCACCCGCTCTTCATGATCAGACACTCACACCTTGCGGTCGTTCAGAAGCATGCCGTTCATCTTTTCAATGGCGCGGTCGGCTGCGTCCTGCGTTTCAAAGTGCACAAACGCGTATCCTTTGGATCCATTCTCATCACACACAACCTGTTTGAGAGACAAGTTGATGCTCTTTTTTAAAAAAGTACACAAGTCTATGGTCATACCAGATGTCTATGGTCAGAAACACGGCAATCTTACTTTGCAAGACAGAATGTTCCCAAAGGCAGAGAAGGTGTCATAGAGGGCCTTGTTGTCGATGGTCTTGTCCAGGTTCTTGATGAACACGTTGCCCACCCCAGACTTCCTGAGTGAGGGGTCTCTCTGTGACCACATGATTCTGATTGGCTTCCCTTTCACCACATCAAAGTTCATGGTGTCCAGGGCTCTCTCGGCTAGAGGGGAGAGGTCAGAGTGTTAACTTACATCATGGAGCCAAAAACATACCAGCCACTGTGTACACCATGTTGTTTATGCTATATAGTGCTCACTTCAAACCATGCACACCACACCATGCTGCATGCTACACCATACGTACATCTCCCAAATCATTCACACTACCACATTGTGTCGTGATGGATAGGACCAGGAGTTACTCCTGGTCAAGTCATGTGGTCAGGAAAAACTACTGGCCCTAGTTTATTGCACACTTAAGAAACCATGCTACTACTGGATTGTCCGAACTACTACACCATGTGGCTATGGAGTCTGACCTCCGCCTGCCACCACACTGAGCAGCTGTTGGGGGGCAGTTGGCTAGGCAGGAGCACATGGCGCTAACACACAGACAAATGGGACCAGAAGTGCCACAAGACATAATAGTTGATTCACCCTCTCATAATGAATAGATACAATGGCAGACATATAGTGCATGTACAGATATAATTCAGTGAGGCAAATGGCTCTTAAACTTTACATTCTCTTATAGGTTCTCCAATAAACACCAGCCATTGTATTATTTTTCATGGTCCACACTACCTATGCCAGTGTGTGTAACTTTCCAGATCTGCCTATCATGATTTCTGTTGTGCCAGTTCTCATTTTCCTGCCCCCTCTCTCATGTCCATCTGGGTACACATGCCAACCAGAGAGCTCCCCTTTGTTCCTGTCACTCCACAGCAACACACACCCGGGCTTTAGAGCTAAAAATGTCTGTTAAACAAAACGGAGCTCCCTTGCGTCTGCTGGCATCAGCAGTTTGCTGTGCAATTGTACTTCACACAAACCAGCTCAGAGAAGGTGTGTGACGGTCACCCTGTCTGTCTAGTTCTCGAAGGTTCCCATGGCCATGCTTGATGAAAGACCCTGAGCACCATGTGGAGCTGAGATTGCTCAATGGATGAATAGCAGAGATAAACATGATGAAATCAAAGAGGTAAAGTGAACGTGACACACAAAACAAGTGAACTTCACTGGTCAGTTTGAAGATATTATACTGTAAATGTATTTAGTCATACAGCTGAAAACTGGATAGTTTATTCTAGGTGAGGCTGATAGCCACCCTAATTAATTGTCAAACATTACCCCTGTATGAAGACTAAAACTTTTGAGATATTATAGGCAGGCAACATTTGGACTGCCTGCGAGAGCGACTATATTTAGAGAGGGGTCCTGAGAGGTATGTGCTGGTGTGGAGTGAGTTTATTCATTCTCTTCCATTGATGGAGGGAGACACATTCAACAAGAATGTTCAGATGAGCAACCCCAGGTCTTGTAACTATTTACAAATGCAGCTGTGACATGCTGAAACCCAAGTGGAGACGGTCAGCCAAAGCTAGTTTAGTCACACGAAGGAACACTACTCCCCTCAAATATGTGGTTGTAGTTCTACATCTGTGGTAGTTGTACTACACTTTTACTTCCTGACATGTTATATTGATTGTGTATTGTCATAAAAGTACAACCTTCAGGTTATATTGTGACCACAGAGTTCTCTAGCTACACTAAGTCAGATATCTGGTGGCAGGTGTGAAATGAAAACAGCCCCATAGGTCCACACTGCTGAACAAGTTGGCAGCCACACTGTCGTAGAACACACCCCATATGCTACAGCTCAATCGTGTCAGGTCACACCTAACAAATACATGATTCTACTGCACATAAAAGCACTACTTTGGACAATTAAGAGATGAGTGATTGTTGAATCGAGTGGTAATTCAAAGTGTGCAAGTATGTGTAAATGTTCAGACTTCTCACAATAGGAGCAGGGGCTTGGATACAAATGTTGGAAATTCCTCCAGTGTACCCTGCAAGCACGTACATTGTAAGCCACTACAACCCGAGCAAAACATCACAGATCAAGATGTAGAGGAGAGAACATGGAGGTGTTGAGAATGACACACTTCAACAATTACCCAAGAAAACCAACCAGAAAAGGGTGTTGAATCCACATGAAAAGTTTCAGCAGAATTGTATTTGCAGAAGCAATCTATTCAGACTTATTCTCCTCAGATCAGAGGACATCACATGATCCCCAGAAAGCAGGGAAATGCAAGTTAGGTCGTGTTCTCCTGCTTAGACATTTCTGACACATGCCAGATCTTACAACGCCTGGATAGGTATTTTAGTTATCAGCAAACCACATATGTTTTAGCACTCTGGTGCCTGACTGCACAGTCAATAAAGTGGTACGCAACCATTGGTTGGTGCGTGCAACCTCTAATCATTGGGAACGTGGCCTTACTGTTCAGCTGGGCCGTTTCTTCCTCTCTCTGTAAGGCAGCAGGGAAGGTATTGGGAATTAATTTCACTACAGAACGGTTCCCTTATGGCCCTTTAAATAGGAGCAGAAATGGGTCACTTTGGGTTAGGCACTGTGGAGCAGGACTGGAGCAAAGCTGTAGCCATCCGTTCAAAGTTAGAGGCACAACACAGACAGTAGGCTGGTTACAACATATCCAAAGCAGGAGTCTTGTACATGTGAAAACAGGAGTCCTGGAGCATATCTTGGTCAATCCTCAAACAATGACACATTGAAGTGGGCCACCATTATTGCTATATGGGTCAAGAGATATTCCAAATGTTGTACTTCTCCACTCACCAGAGTTAGTCCATGAAGGGTAAAAAGCATTCTGAGTCCATACTGCATGTATTAGTTGTCTGATTCACTGTGCCAGGCATGGTTCAGTGCAAGTTGTGTGGAAAACATTCTCTCTCACTATAGTTTTTCACTCATTCCGTTACATGCAGCATTGGGGCTTAGCCTACACCTCTTAGATTGCCTGTGTATCGGTATGTTTCTATTATGTCGTCTGGAGGTAACCACTGAGTGCTAGACAGGTGTGAATGCTGGAGATACCTTTAACAGGAAATCACATCACAACTGATATACACTCAATAAAATCAAGATGTGCTTTACATTGTATTCTCTATAGGACGAATGCACTGAACTGTTGACATGCTCAAATAAATCCAACATCCAAGCAACTCTTTACGCCGTTATCTTGGAGGCATGCTTGATTGCTTACCGTCGGTGGGTTGCGAGAAATTCACATAGGCATAACCCAGAGAGCGTCGGGTGATCATATCACGACATACTCGAATAGACAACACCGGTCCTGCTGGGCTGAATTTCTCATACAGCATAGCCTCCGTGATATCAGGGTGCAGATCGCCAACATAGAGAGAAGCCATTGGATAACTCCCTGTAGTCTCCGTGTTCATGTCTCGGAGTGCACAAAATGTATGAATTCTTCCTTCGCGCTATAATCACGGGAATTGTTGATAAGAAATGTTCCCCGGGGCCGAATCTGTGAGTAAAAACACTTAGAATGCGACTTGTGTTCAGATCGAAGTTTCAAGACTCGCTGACAAGGAAAAGTGACAGCTAAAAACAGAATGGAATCTCGGCGTATTCTCCTGATAAATATAATTGTCTTAAACGTCGGGTTAAGCCCGAGGCCTCCTGTTAACACAATTTAGCGACGTATTTTTATTTTGTATATTACGGAAGGCCTATTTATTTTTAAGATTTTATATTTTTTATTTTTTATATTTTTTTGTTTTTTAAAGTTGTTAAAGAACGGTGAGTTAGACACTCACGGTTGTTTTGTGGCCGGGGAAAGAGACTGCGTGGGAAAAGCATGGTCACTTTATAGACAGTGCAGTGCGCAGAGGAAATAGACAGGGTCAAACTTGGAATAGAAAAAAAAAACAGTGCATGCGGTGTAAAAGGGAGAGCGGCGGGTGTACGGTCACAACTACCCACCGCAGATCCCTACAGCGACATCTGGGTTTGACTACGTGGTCATTATAGCAGGGGCCCGCTATAGTGTGAAGGGGCCCAAAACGCCTGAGTTTTAAGGACAAGAGAGAATATTTTGGCCAAAGTTACACATTTAAATTGAAAAAGTGGAGTTACAATAACAGAAACTCAGTTTATTCATTTATACAAATGTATAAACATGTTCATTTGACTACTCCACCACATTGGAGGAGGCTACTCTGCCTTGTCCAGCTACCTAAAGAAAAAAGAAATAAAAGAAATACAGTTCTGAATGAAAAACCATTCAGTGGAAAAAAAGTTACACTAACTAAAGGATACAAGTGGAATGAATAAATAAAATCGAACCTGTCAAAACTACAAATGACCTCATCAGATCCAGGAGGGACAACACCAGGTTCCGCTGCCCAGCCCTCAGCCTCTTCACTGGGAACCTCTCCTCCATGCCAAAACTCCTGATCCCTGGTTCCTTCAGTCTAGGCCACCTATCTTCATAAATCTGTGTCTGAAAGCTGTCAGCGGCTTGGGACAACTGGAGCTTAGTGTGGACCACAAACTGGGAGTCTGTTGCTTTGGTCACCAACTTTTCAGTCTGCTGGCTCCAGACCCCATCAATGGCAGAATTCAATAGAAGCTATCTAAGAGAAGACAATACATTAAAATAAGCCTGAAACATGAATGGACTGTCAAGTCCTAGAAGATTACTATACAGCCATGATAGTATAATCACATTAAGACAAGTAAAATCATAGATACGGACCAATGAGTAAGTTCTTATTCAGAGCCTTTACACCTGGAGCCACAGCAGCTGCACACAACATCCCCACTAAGCTTCTCTCATCTGTAACAGATTGGCCACCCATTAAAGCTACATGTTATAGAATAAATCAATGCTTCCCTAGCCCATGCCCAGATACCTTGATTTGATCTTGTTGCAAGACTTAGCATCTGGAGACACCATGATTAGAGATGATCACACTGCAGTGCACATAGGTCTAGGAAGGACAGATTAATTCAGAATGGAGTCTAATGTGGACAGAGAACTTATTGTCCTATGGGCAGGCCTGGTGGACACATACCTGGAGGTGGATGAGCTGCCCTCTTTGATAGATACTGGTTTCAGATGCATTGGTCCAGAATGCTGCAAGTTCCATGCGAACATTATATTTGTAAAGAGATTAGTAAAAAAAAAAGTGTCAATTTCACAGTGTCCCCTTTATCATGATTCACAGTTCATCACATTCATAGCATGTAGACTCCAGTCTAGTGAGCTGGTGTTGAAACAAGTGTAGTGGGACTCACCTCAGACCTGAGATAGAACAATATTGTAATTAAGCAACATACAACACCCACATTACTTAAACACAAATGTAGAAGCTTTGAAACAAACCTGTGGCATGAAGGTATCGACAGTACAAAAGCAGACAGCCACCAGGTGGGAGTTCCTAGGGTTTAAGTGGAGGACATTGGAATAGGTCTCAAATCCATTGTATGTAGTATGTTATACACGTCTTGAAATCATGAAACTGTCATGACGTTGGCTTATTGGTGAGGTTTTCCCCCTTTCCTCTCTCTACTCTACAGATGTGACTCTTGGAAAGCCCTTTGTTAACATAGAGTCTGTTAACATCAAAAGATTGGTGAACAGAACCATATTTCGGTAATCCAACCAGTTGAAAATATGTGTTGGTACTTAAAGAATATGATATCAGATCAGTTGTCATCTGAAACATTATTACTGATGATAAGATGACATAAACTGTATCTTGGAAAGTCTACACATTAGTAGTTATCAGTTTCACATGGAATTGTTGTGCAATTTAAATGTTTAAATATGAAACTATTTGTGAACAGATGAAATGTAATTTTAGCTTCTAAATGAGAGAATTGGTTTTCATAAGTGAACTGGGCTCAACTCAGTGGCCCCGCCCATGTGAACAGACATTGGCTGTGAACTATGAAACACGCCCTTCTCTCCCTACTACATAAGCCCTTTACAAAAAAAATAAAATAAATTGTGTTCCCGAGGACTTGAGGACAATGGTCCATACGTTAAAAGGGCTAATATCAAAATACAGTACTAAGCCAACTTCAGCATGAGCTTAAAGTATGGCAGCTTGGTAGGAACTTTGAACTCTTATTCACTAAAGAAGTGATACCTCCTAGCCGTTGAGTGAGCAGCAGCAGCTGTAAACGTGGGCTAGGAAAGGAAAAACAAAGTATCTATTCTATCAAACACACAACGGTACTACAACGCCTCCGTTCTACCAGACATTCTTCAGAGGACAGGAAGATTTCTGTTGGGCAACACGGCCTTCCATCTACGACCAACCTATTGAAGCACAGCTCAGAGTAAATATTTCTTGCATTTTCCTTTTCCAAATGGGCGGTTATTTAGAATGCATAATATTCTGTATTTACGATAGCATAGCTTTACAAGGTCCGATCAGAGACCAAATTTCTTTGTTCCTCAGTCTTCCCGTGCTTTCATTCAAAACCCAACCCCCTTTCTTTGTGTAACCAGCTGTCATATCTGTTCCGTCCGCTAGGGACGTTTTCTTTTATGACATAATTAGTAATCAATGTATGACCCATCCGGTGTATGTGTAATTCTGTGTGATTGTTTAGGTTTTTAGTAAATAAATAATTAAACCAAATTTTGTATTGCTGATTCAACTTGTTAGCCAGGGTTTGTGAAGATAACCAAGAATTCTACGACTTCAGATGAGACTAAATAAGGTGATGATTAAGATTTGACTGCAAAAGATTGCCAGGTCTTTAAGAGTTTATTCGGAAGATAACAGCTCTATAAACATTATTTCATGGTGCCTCGACTTTCTAGTTAATTACATTTACATGATTAGTTCAATCAGGTAATATTAATTACAGAGAAATTATTTTATAGAATAGCATGTCATATCACTTAATCCGGTATAGCAAAGACACAACAACACATTTTATTGAAAAGTATAGTTGTCAGAACAGCATTTGGGATACGCTACTCACATCTCAGTTCCACACTGGGTGAGTTTATAAGTGAAGACAAATGCACTCCCATGAGCTCCCTTGCTCTGGTACCCTACACCAAACATGAACTCCTCACCACAACACCACTGATCTACCTGCAGGGTTAGCTGTGTTCCACTGCATGTTAACTGATTTCTGGGGAGATTAACACATGGAGGTAGTTCTGCACGCATGCGGAAGTTCAGCACCCCAGTGAGCCAAGAACTGTATATGGTGTCATAGGGGGATATCATTATATATGGTACTAGCAGAGAAAATCACTGCCTTGTCTTCTACAGCTAGACAAATCCCTATGGTAAATCACAGGCATACCACAACTGCTCCCATCCTGCTCTATCACAACCACACTAAGCCACTCTCCAATCTGACCTGTAGCACTGGTAAAGGCCCAGTGAATCAAGGACTCTCTGATGGCTCTATTTGTTGGCAGGTTGGCAAAGCACAGGTGTTGATAATCATTAATCAATGTGCTATCAGTAAGTGTACGCATGTGCACAGCATTTTAAGTTTGGAACCTATAAAATCAATGAGAGATGATATTTGCAAATGAATTGCTTACTGGCTGGTTGGTTACACTCAATTGTAATAATTAGTCTGATTGTGTGGTCTTTTACATTACTTCATACATACATACATACATACATACATACATACATACATACATACATACATACATACATACATACATACATACGTACATACGTACGTACATACGTACATACGTACATACGTACGTACGTACGTTGCACCATTGTTTTCCCACCAAAGAAAAGATGGCACTTCCTGAATGTGGTGTCATTGTAGGAAGGGTTATTATATTAAATGGAGAATTACAGCAAACTAACAACGTGGACAGTGATATCAGGGCCACACAGAAAATCTTAAATAAAAAATAAATACAACCGTGAAAAACGTTATTGATGAGAGAATTTAACTAGGACTATAAAATAATGAAAGATTGAATATTTTATGGCTTATTTTTTGTGGAAGTTGATGAATAACACCCAGGGTCATAGCAAAACCACCTACATCCAAAAGAGTTTAAAAAATGCATAAAATTCCCATTCAAGGTCCATATTTTTTTGTTTTTAAGGTAAAGGACACCTGACCTTATTTAAAGCTTTTTCGGAATCCATATTTACACCACATAAAAAAGTTATATTTCCTGGGGACAGAAAAGGCACAACCGCAAACTTGGAATGACTCAATTATGAATGACCCATATTCGATGAGGTTACAGCGCATACAAAACGCCACAATGGAACGTATGGATTCCAAAAATGCAGAAAATATATATTGTGGTGGCACCTTCAGAGAAGTACTTGGGGGTACGAGATTTGACTCCGGAAGAGTCACAGCGTGTGTTGAGTGGTATCTCAGGCTGTTGGCCTGAGGTAGGATCAGATAGATTTAACCCTATGGCAACATTTTGTATAAACTAAGCTGTAACTTCGAGTATGGAAACATAGTTATCACATATCTTATGTCACAAACTGTAGCTAGGCGAAGTGTAGCATCCTCATGCTGATGCACAGGCAACAATTGTCTATAATATTGACAAGATGGTCGACTGATCGCACTTAACAATGGAAATACATGTCCCCAAGGGCGAAAGGCAGGCGGGGGGAAGCGAGATCAGGTGGGAACCAATGATCTTCTGAAGAAAACATATCAATACGCTTGTAACAATCTAAGCATTATTAAACTTCTATTCACTCAAATAAGCCTCACCTATCAAAATAGCAACTAATTTTTATCTTTAATTTGACACACTCTCATTACCCCCCATACAAAAACTCCTCATTTGCAAAGGTCGCGTTCCCCTGCTCAGATGTTGCATGTATCAACCAATGGTTGAGTGCCACGTCATTGAACTGTGTCATCGACTAACGGAATGTTATAACTTACAGTACCAGTCAAAAGTTGAGGGGTTTCATTTTTACTTTTTTCTACACTGTAGAATAATAGAAGACATCAAAACTCTGAAATAACACACATGGAATCATGTAAATCAAATGTTATTAGTCACATAAGCCGAATAGAACAGGTAGACCTTACAGTGAAATGCTTACTTACGAGCCCCTAACCAACAAAGCAGTTTAAAAATAACAAAAAAATACGGATTAGAAATACAAGTAACAAGTAATTAATGAGCAGCAGTAAAATAACAATAGCTAGACTATATACAGGGGGGTACCTATCAATGTGTGGCGGAACCGGTTAGTTGAGGTAATAAGTACATGTGGGTAGAGTTATTAAAGTGACTATGCATAGATGATAACAGAGAGTTGCAGCGGCGTAAAAGAGGGGGGCGGGGGGAGGGGCAATGCAAATAATCTGGGAAGCCATTTGATTAGGTGTACAAGAGTCTTATGGCTTGGTGCTCCGGTACCTCTTGCCGTGAAGTAGCTGAGAGAACAGTCTATGATTAGGGTGGCTGGAGTCTTTGACAATTTTTAGGGCCTTCATCTGGCACCGTCTGGTATAGAGGTCCTGGATGGCAGGAAGCTTGGCCCCAGGGATGTACTGTGAAGATGCTGGAGGAATCTATATCCACAGTAAAACGAGTCCTATATTGACATAACCTGAAAGGCCGCTCAGCAAGGAAGAAGCCACTGCTCCAAAACTGCCATAAAAAAGCTAGACTACGGTTTGCAACTGCACATGGGGACAAAGATTGTACTTTTTGGAGAAATGTTCTCTGGTCTGATGAAACAAAAAATAGAACTGATTGGCCATAATGACCATCGTTATGTTTGGAAGAAAAAGGGGGAGGAATGGGCCAAAATTCACCCAACTTATTGTGGGAAGCTTGTGGAAGGCTACCCAAAACGTTTTACCCAAGTTAAGCAATTTCAAGGCAATGCTACCAAATACTAATTGAGTGTAAGTAAGCTTCTGACCCACTGGGAATGTGATGAAAGAAATAAAAGCTTAAATAAATCACTGTACTATTATTCTGACATTTCACATTCTTAAAATATAGTGGTGATCCTAACTGACCTGAGACAAGGAATTTTTACTAGGATTAAATGTCAGGAATTGTGAAAAACTGAGTTTTAATGTATTTGGCTAAGGTGTATGTAAACTTCCGACTTCAACTGTACATAGTGTGGTCTACAGCTTATCGTGAGATACTATACCTCAGGCTTGAGATTTCCTTAGATATCGTGCACCAGCTGTTATTTACAAAAATACATAGCCCGCCACCCCTTGTCTTACCAGATGTCACGGTTCTATCCTACCGGTACAGCGTATAACCAGCCAGCTGTATGTTGATAGTGTAGTCGTTCAGCCACGACTCCGTGACGCATTTGATATTACAGTTTTGAATGTCCCGTTGGTAGTTTAATCTTGCGCGTAGGTCATCTATTTTATTCTCCAACGATTGCACGTTTGCTAGCAGAATGGAAGTAAGTGGGGGTTTATTTGATCACCTACGAATTCTCAGAAGGCAGCCCACCCTTTGGCCCCTTTTTCTCCACCACCTTTTCACGCAAATCACGGGGATCTGGGCCTGTTCCCGAGAAAGCAGTATATCGTTCGCGTCGGGCTCATCAGACTCGTTAGAAGGCAACAAAAACTATTCTGCCAGTCCGTGGTGAGTAATCGCAGTCCTAATGTCCAGAGTTTATTTTTAGTCATAAGAGACGGTAGCGGCATCATTATGTACAAAATAAGTTTTCAAAAACGAGAAAAAAAAACATTGGTTGGGGACATGTAAAAACATCTACCTCCTTCGAAAGTGGCCACCCTTTGCCTTGACAGCTTTGCACACTATTGGCATTCTCTCAACCACCTGGAATGCTTTTTTGGAATGCTTTTCCAGCAGTCTTGAAGGAGTTCCCGCATTTGTTGGCTGCTTTTCCTTCCTTCTGCAGTCCAATTCATCACAAACCATCTCAATTGGGGTGAGGTCGGGTGATTGTGGAGGCAAGTTCATCTGATGCATAACTCTCCTTCTTGGTCAAATAACCCTTACACAGCCTGGAGGTTTGTTAGGTCATTGTCCTGTTGAAAAACAAATGATTGTTCCACTAAGCCCAAACCAGATGGGATGGCATATCACTGCAGAATGCTGTGATAGCCATGTTGGTTAAGTGTGCTTTGAATTCTAAATAAATCACAGACAGTGTCAGCAGCAAAGCACCCCCACACCATCACACCTCCTCCTCCATGCTTCACGGTGAGAACCATGCAAGCAGATATCATCCGTTCACCTACTCTGCGTCTCACAAAACACTGAGGTTGCAACTAAAAATCTCACATTTGGACTCATCAGACCAAAGGACAGATTTCCACCGGTCCAATGTCCATTGCTTGTGTTTCTTGGCCCAAGCAAGTCTCTTCTTATTATTGGTGTCCTTTAGTAGTGGTTTCTTTGCAGCAATTCAACCATGAAAGCCTGATTTCACAGTCTCCTCAAAACAGTTGATGTTGAGATGTGTCACTTGAACTCTCATGCATTTATTTAGGCTGCAATTTCTGAGGCTGGTAACTAATAAATGTATCCTCTGCAGCAGAGGTAACTCTGGGTTTTCCTTTCTTATGGCGGTCCCCATGAGAGCCAGTTTCATCAGTGCTTGATGGTTTTTGCGACTGCACTTGAAGAAACTTTTTAAAGTTCTCTACATTTTCCTTGACCTTCATTTCTTAAAGTAATGATGGGCTGTCGTTTCTCTTTGCTTATTTGAGCTGTTCTTGCCATTGTATGGGCATGGTCTTTTACCAAATAGAGCCATCTTCTGCATATCACCCCTACCTTGTCACAACACAACTGATTGGCTCAAATGTATTAAATTTACTTTTAAAAAGGCACACCTGTTAATTGAAATGCATTCCAGGCAACTACCTCATGAAGCTGGTTGAGAGAATGCCAAGGGTGTGCAAAGCTGTCATCAAGGCAAATGGTGGCTACTTTGAAAAATCTCATATATTTAGATTTGTTGAACACCTTTTTTGGTTACTACATGATTCCATTTGTTATTTCATAGTTTTGTTGTCTTCACAAATATTCTACAATGTTGAAAATAGTAAATAAAATAAAGAAAAACCTTTGAATGAGTAGGTGTGTCCAAACTTTTGACAGGTACTGTGTGTGTGTGTGTGTGTGTATCTATACAGTGGGGCAAAAAAAGTATTTAGTCAGCCACCAATTGTGCAAGAGGCCTGTAATTTTCATCATAGGTACACTTCAACTATGACAGACAAAATGAGAAAAAAAATCCAGAAAATCACATTGTAGGATTTTTAATGAATATAATTTGCAAATTATGGGGGAAAATAAGTATTTGGTCAATAACAAAAGTTTATCTCAACACTTTGTTATATACCCTTTGTTGGCAATGACCGAGGTCAAACGTTTTCTGTAAGTCTTCACAAGGTTTTCACACACTGTTGCTGGTATTTTGGCCCATTCCTCCATGCAGATCTCCTCTAGAACAGTGATGTTTTGGGGCTGTTGCTGGGCAACACGGACTTTCAACTCCCTCCAAAGATTTTCTATGGGGTTGAGATCTGGAGACTGGCAAGGCCACTCCAGGACCTTGAAATGCTTCTTACGAAGCCACTCCTTCATTGCCCGGGCGGTGTGTTTGGGATCATTGTCATGCTGAAAGACCCAGCCACGTTTCATCTTCAATGCCCTTGCTGATGGAAGGAGGTTTTCACTCAAAATCTCACGATACATGGCCCCATTCATTCTTTCCTTCACACGGATCAGTCGTCCTGGTCCCTTTGCAGAAAAACAGCCCCAAAGCATGATGTTTCCACCCCCATGCTTCACAGTAGGTATGGTGTTCTTTGGATGCAACTCAGCATCCTTTGTCCTCCAAACACGACGAGTTGAGTTTTTACCAAAAAGTTCTATTTTGGTTTCATCTGACCATATGACACTCTCCCAATATTCTTCTAGATCATCCAAATGCTCTCTAGCAAACTTCAGACGGGCCTGGACATGTACTGGCTTAAGCAGGGGGACACGTCTGGCACTGCAGGATTTGAGTCCCTGGCGGCGTAGTGTGTTACTGATGGCAGGCTTTGTTACTTTGGTCCCAGCTCTCTGCAGGTCATTCACTAGGTCCCCCCGTGTGGATCTGGGATTTTTGCTCACCGTTCTTGTGATCATTTTGACCCCACAGGGTGAGATCTTGCGTGGAGCCCCAGATCGAGGGAGATTATCAGTGGTCTTGTATGTCTTCCATTTCCTAATAATTGCTCCCACAGTTGATTTCTTCAAACCAAACTGCTTACCTATTGCAGATTTGGTCTTCCCAGCCTGGTGCAGGTCTACAATTTTGTTTCTGGTGTCCTTTGACAGCTCTTTGGTCTTGGCCATAGTGGAGTTTGGAGTGTGACTGTTTGAGGTTGTGGACAGGTGTATTTTATACTGATAACAAGTTCAAACAGGTGCCATTAATACAGGTAACATGTGAAGGACAGAGGAGCCTCTTAAAGAAGAAGTTACAGGTCTGTGAGAGCCAGAAATCTTGCTTGTTTGTAGGTGACCAAATACTTATTTTCCACCATAATTTGCAAATAAATTCATTAAAAATCCTACAATGTGATTTTCTGGATTTTTTTTCTCATTTTGTCTGTCGTAGTTGAAGTGTACCTATGATGAAAATTATAGGCCTCTCTCATCTTTTTAAGTGGGAGAACTTGTGTATATATAGATTAGGGTCGAATACATTTATTTCTATTGACTGATATCCTTATATGAACTGTAACTTAAAATCTTTGAAATTGTTTCAGGTTGCATTTATATTTTTGTACAGTACAAAAAATCTTGGTAAACAGGATTTATAAACTGGGTGGTTCGAGCCCTGAATGCTGATTGGCTGACAGCTGTAGTATGTCAGACCACATATCACGGTATGATTGTTTTTTGCTGTTCTAATTACATTGGTAACCAGTTTAATAGCAATAAGGCACCTTGTGGGTTTGTCGTATATGGCCAATAAACCACAGCTAAAGGGCTGTATCCAGGCACTCCGTATTGCGTATTGACTAAAAACAGCCCTTTGCCATGGTATATTGGCCATATACCACACTCCTTCGGGTCTTACTGCTTAAATACAGTACACCTGGTACATTTTTGCCTACCCGTCACAATAGCTTTTTTGTTAATTGGCCCCTGCCCTCTTGCTGATGTGGGTGCTGTTGGTGGGCAGTTTTGTGTCAGGTCTTTTGGCAACCACCTCCACTGTGGGGTTATCCATTTCCATGGTTAAGGCCGTTATGAGTGGAGGTCAGGGCCTGCTGAAGCATTACAAGGTCCCTGATGCCATTGGCTACTCTAGCATTACCAAGAAGTGCCCCTTTGATCCCACAAGGATATACGTAAGTACTTTAATAAAAGGCTAGTAGACGAGATACACTTGTGTGAATATATTGAAGTTTAAAAAATGGAAGAGCTGAATTGATTGAACAGATTCTGTAAGTAGTGAGGTTATTAGTTTACATGCAAAGGTGTCTGCATACATAGGTTCAGTTTGCACCTAGAATAACTTGGCTTGGCAAAATAAGTGAACGTCTGCGATCGCATACGCAGTGTGCGCAATTTTACATCTAAATAAGATTTTTTTTTACATGAAAATGAGTCGTCTCTCGTTGAATGACAACAAACAATTAATTAAAGAATACCATCCATAGTTCCCACTCCTACTAGTGGTACTGTTGACCAATCACCGTTGAATGGGCGTAAACTTTGGCTACTGAACTTTGACTTGCCTGAATAAAAAAATAATGTGCATGAAGAGCCAAAAGAAAACCCTGGTGAACACCAAAACATACAAAAACGTCACAAAATTGTCATACTATATGCGCAAACTGTTTCGCCTGGGAAGCATGCGACAGGCTTTACACTATTCGACTAAAATACCATACTCACACCTTTGTTCCTCACTAGTGAATTACTATTATTCTGCGGGTGCCTCTCATCTTTATGTCTGTGGTGGAAGTGCTTCTCTCAGGCCAGCTGTTTCATTACCTGCACCTCCTTCCTCCACACGTGCAGGAGACCCAGGAAGATGGCCTACCCTCCTGGCATTGACTAACTACCCTCACATGAATGAGGAGTTATCTGACCTGAAGACATGTAATAGCTCACAGAGCTAGAGCTGAAGCCTAGGTGTGAGTCTCTGGTGTGGGCTAATGCGGCCTTGAGGCGTGTGTATAATTGGTTTGTATCCAGGTCGGTCACAAAGTCCTGCCTTCACTTACAAACGACAATGCAAAACGTTTCACTGACATTGCTGATCAGAGGTGTATTCATTAGTCGGATTCCATTCATTTTAATTTGATGGTTTCCACGTGTTGCCATTCCAATCCGATAGTCCGAAGTGTTTGGCACAAGCTATACATCAACAAATAATCGGTTCTTCCATGCTCTAAAGTGAAGTCCACATAGTTCCTTCCAACTTCTTGTCTTTTTTTTTAAAGAGAGACACGACTTGAAGCACCTTTGGCAGTGATTACAGCTTCAAGTCTTCTTGGGTATGACGCTACAAGCATGGCTCACCTGTATTTGGGGAGTTTCTCCCATTCTTCTCTGCAGTTTGATGGGGAACAGAGATCCACAGCTATTTTCAGGTCTCTCTAGAGATGTTCGATCGGGATCAAGTCCGAGCCACTCAAGGACATTGAGAGTTGTCCTGAAGCCACTCCTGTGTTTTTGCTGTGTGCTTAGGGTCGTTGTCCTGTTGGAAGGTGTAACTTTGCCCCCAGTCGGAGGTCCTGAGCAGGTTTCCATCAAGGCTCTCGACTTTGCTCCATTCATCTTCCCCCTCAATCCTTTCTAGTCTCCCAGTCCCTGAAAAACATCCCCACAGCATGCTGCTGCCCCCACCATGCTTCACCGTAAAGATGGTATTGGCCAGGTGATGAGCGGTGCCTGTTTTCCTCCAGACGTGACTCTTGGCATTCAGGCCAGAGTTCAGCCTTGGTTTCATCAGGCCAGAGAATCTTTTTTTCTCATGGTCCAAGAGTTCTTTAGGCAAACTCCAACCTGGCTGTTATGTGCCTTTTACTGAGGAGTGGCTTCCGTCTGGTCACTCTACCATGAAGGCCTAATTGGTGGAGTGCTGCAGAGGTGGTTGTCCTTCTCCACAGAGGAACTCCGGAGCTCTGTCAGAATGTCCATCGGGTTATTGTTCATCTCCCTGACCAAGGCCCTTCTCCCCCGATTGGCCAGCTCTAGGTGTCTTGGTGGTTCCAAACGTCTATTTAAGAATAATGGAGGCCACTGTTCTTGGGGACCTTCAATGCTGCACATTTTTTGGTACCATTCCCCCAGATCTGTGCCTCAACACAATCCAGTCTCGGAGCTCTACGGACAATTCCGTTGACCTCATGGCTTGGTTTTTGCTCTGATATGCACCGACAACTGTGGGACCTTATATAGACAGGTGTGCCTTTCCAAATCATGTCCAATCAATTGAATTTACCACAGGTGGACTCCAAGTTATGGAAACAGGATGCACCTGAGCTCAATTTCAAGTCTCATAGCAAAGGGTCTAAATACAAAAAACAATCAAATTCTGAAAATAAGTTCTGTCATTATGCGGTATTGTGTTTGAGGAAAACTTTAATTTTAGAATAAGGCTTTAATGTATCAAAGTGAATGGGCCTGAATACTTTCCAAACGCACTGTGTATACTTTTGTATATATAGTGAATGTTAACTTAAACTACTCTGCCATGTAAAATGAGCAACAGCCATGCTGGTAACTAGCAAACTGCACCTGATGTTTTTGAGTTAACATGACATTAAAGTATATTTCTGGAGATGAATAAGACCAGTACATTTTCATTGTTTTTTTATTGGTTTCTAAAAGTAGTCAAAGATTGTGTGGTCCTTCATATTTGTATGAAGTTTACAAGAACTCCAGAAAACAAAAATCCATTTCAATTTTGCAGAATAAAATCACATCCACACAACACTGAATGTGTCCATTTTTGCTTGGCCAACTTTACTAAAAATGTTGTGGCATTACCAAAATACCTTTGAACATCCCGTTCCAAGTGAAAAATCTAGGAACGCTGTTTTCATTGAAATGTGGGGATGACATGGTTCCTAAACAGTCACTGGTACTAAACAATAACCTCTGAAAATACCAAACTACAATACATGGATGGAAGTCATTCACGATTGTTTTGTTTTATCACATACTGTTGGAGCAGCATTCTATATTGTTAATCTGGGTAATACAGAATGAATACATCTTTTGAGAAGTGGACCTAATTGTCATGCTTCAACTACATTTCCGAACGCACATAACAGTGGGACTAAATACACGAGTGGATTAAATAAATTAAATCCAAAAGATATAAAAAGCGTAATACTTCGTGCTAGGCCTTTAATATAGACTACAGAAATGTTTGAGTAAAGAGAAGCGGGATAGGTTTTCATAGGATAAAAATATTCAACAAAATGGGCCTAAGCATACAGAAAACAGTACTTACAAATAAATCACTCCATTTGAATTTCAGTCCTTGAACAGAAACATTTATATGTTCTAGAAAAGACATTTAGCCCATTCCAATTTGAAGGAGCAGGATCTGTCATTAAAATGTATAGTCCTTCAGGGATATTCTTTGTAGCAGCCAGGAAAGGTCACTGCTCTGAAAAATAAAACCGGTAGGATCGTTTTAAAGAGAGCTAGGAGCTCCTCACGGTGTCTTGGACTCCTCTTTTGGCCTGTTGGATAAACAGGGAAAATGACTTAGATTTCTTACAAACTTATTTAATGATGACTATTTGATACGACAAGTTTAAAATGCAGGTTTGAAATGTTTGCTCACCCCTTTGTGGAGGTGTCCATTTTCTCCTCATCTGGCACCTTTTCTTCTTTAACTTCTATAATAACAAAGCAACAACAAATAATCATCCTCGCATGTTCAATGGGACCATGTTATGTCTGATATAGAACGAAGTAATGATTTTGATACCTTTCTTCTCATCAGCTTTCTTTTCGTCACCTGCTTTCTTCTCCTCACCCTCTTTGTCTTCCTCAGTCTTGGTCCTCTTGGCCTTCTTGAAGCTGGCTGCATTTCTGCGTCCGCCCCCTTGACCCTCAGCCTCGTCCTCAGAGTCGGAGAACTCCTCGTCACATGCTATCCTCTTATCGTGGGCACGGACTGCACAAAAGCAGAAAACAGGAGTGTAAGCATCTCCGTGCGTGTGTGACATTAACTCACACCAACTGCATACGCCGGGCAGATTACGTATGATACTCACCAAAAATATAAACATGTAAAGTGTTGGTCCCATGTTTCATGAGATGAAATATAAATCACATTGTCTATACGCACAAATCGCCTTTCACGGATTTTGTGCACAAATGTGTTTCTCCCTTCCCTGTTAGTGAGCATTTCTCCTTTGCCAAGATAATCCCTCCACCTGACAGGTGTGGCATATCAACAAGCTGATTAAACAGCATGATCATTACACTGGTGCACCTTGTACTGGGGACAAGGCCCCACCAAAACACGCAATCGAGTCAACACAATGACACAGATGTCAAGTTGAGGGTGCATGCAATTGGCATGCTGACTGCAGGAATGTCCACATCTCTCTACTAAGCCGCCTCTAATGTAGTTTTAGAGAATTTGGTAGTACGTGCAACTGGCCTCACCACATGTAACCATGCCAACCCAGGACCCCCCATTTGGCTTCATCACCAGACCTGTGTGCGAGCGGTTTGCCGATGTCAGCATTGTGAACAGTGTCCCATGGTGGCGGTGGGGTTATAGGATGGGCAGACATAAGCTACAGACAAATACAAGACTGCATTTTATCAATAGCAATTTGAATGCACAGAGCTACGTTGACGAGATCCTGAGGCCCATTCATCCTCCCTCATCACCTCATGTTTCAGCATGATAATACACAGCCCCATGTCACAAGGATCTGTACACAATTCCTGGAAGCTGAAAATGTCATGTCACCCATTGAGCATGTTTGGGATACTTTGGGCCAACAGGTACAACAGCCTGTTCCATTCCTAACAATGTTCAGCAAATTCACACAGCCATTAGAGGTGTGGGACAACATTTCGATAGTTGATCAGGCTGATTGTGGCCTATGTGAAGGAGATTTTCACACCGCATGAGGCAAATGGTGGTCACATCAGATACTGACTGGTTCTGTGATCCACGCCCCTACCTTAAACAACAAAAAAAACAGGATATCTGTGCTCAACAGATGCAAATCCGTATTCCCAGTCATGCGAAATCCATACATTTGAGCCGAATGCATGCATTTCAATTGAAGGATTTCCTTCTATGAACTGTAAAATCTTAGAAATTGTTGCATGCGATTACATTTTTATTTGGTGTATTTGCAAACTGGGCAAAGAAGATGTTTTTGCTATGAATCATATCTCAATACAAAACTTACTGGAGATGCGTTTGTTAGGGTCTTCCTCCTCCTCGTCTCCACTGTCCTCCTGCACAGCATCTTCTGGGATGGCCTGCATCTGAACACCCGGGGCATGGGGCAGCATGCGCAGGTTCTCAAACAGACGCTGCCTGAAGGGACACACATCATTTAGTTTAATGTCACTTGTATATCTCAACACAATTATAATAGTGCCAAAAATACACTCATGACACATCAAGGATCAAATGTATAACACAAGTGCAGTAATATGACCTTTTTGGTAAGTGAAATTACCTGATTAACAAATAACTACACAACCAAAAGTATGTGGACATCTCTTCAAATTAGTGGATTCGGCCATTTCAGCCACACCCGTTGCTGACGGGTGTATAAAATCAACACAGCCATGAAATCTCCATAGACAAACATTGGCAGAAGAATGGCCTTCCTGAAGAGCTTAGTGACATTCAACGTGGCACCATCATAGGATGCCACGTCCCCAACAAGTCAGTTTGTCAAATTTCTGCCTTGCTTGTGCTGCCCCGGGCAACTGTAAGTGCCGTTATTGTGAAGTGGAAATATCTTGGAACAACTCAGTCGCGAAGTGGTAGGCCACAAGCTAACAGAACCGGACCAGAGTCCTGAAGCATGTAAAAATCTGCCCTTATTTGCAACACTCACTACCAAGGTCCAAACCGCCTCTGGAAGCATCAGCACAAGAACAGTTAGTCGGGAGCGTCGTGAAATGGGTTTCTATGGCCGAGCAGCTGCCCACAAGCATGATGCCAAGCGTCGTCTGGAGTGGTGGAAAGATCACTGCCATTGGACTCTGGAGCAGTGGAAACGTTCTCCAGAGTGATGAATCACGCTCCATCTGGCAGTCCGAAGGACAAATCTGGGTTTGGCAGATTCCAGGAGAACGCTACCTGCCCCAATTCATAGTGCCAACTGTAAAGTTTGGTGGCGGAGGAATAATGGTCTGAGCTAGGCCCCTTAGTTCCAGTCAAGGGAAATCTTAACGCTACAGCATACAATGACATTCTAGATGATTCTGTGCTTCCAACTTTGTGACAACAGTTTGAGAAAGGCCCTTTCCTGTTTCAGCATGACAATGCCCCCGTGCACAAAGCGAGGTCCACAAAGAAATGGTTTGTCGAGATTGGCCATGTAGTGTAGCTTATATAACGGTTATATCTATCTATACTAAGAACCAAACTAGAGATGTTACTTCATCATGAAGGGGAAAAAATTCTAACGATGTACAGTAGGACTAAAGAGCACAGTAAAAGGTGTGGTCAAGGACTCACTTGATCTTCTCCAGGTAGTCGTTGGTGTTCTGGTTGGTCATGTTAGAGGGGCTGATGTGCAGTTTGAAGTCCGGCCCAAAGTACTCAAAGTAATCATTGTATGGAAGCTCTGTGGAGAAACACCAATGTGTTATCAACACAGTGGGCAGTGGCATGTCTGCTTTAGCAGAACCTATCCTTAAAACACTCATGCTCCTCTGACCTGTCAAAAGCAACTGTCAAAGATAGTCACACTAGAAAGTAAAAAGTACACAAATCAGATGGTGCAGCAGGAGAGCTCACCATTGGGTATGGCGCTGTCCAGGGCCACGGCTGTCTCATAGGTCCAGCAGCGGGCCACGTTCCGGATGGTGTAGCCTCCACCACCCAGCATCAGCAGGGGCAGGTTGAAGCTCTTCATGTACTCCACACACTTAGCATGGCCTTTGATGGTGAGGTTAAAGCAGCCAAGCCTGTCTCCTGAGAGGGAGTCGGCTCCACACTGAAGAACCACTGCACTAGGCTGGTACATCTCCATCACCTTAGCCATGATCTACACACAGATATAAAAGTACACGATATTGTTGGCTAAATGGAAACAGGGTCTATCTACATGGTCTATTTGAGTTACAGGGAGGAAAGATTAAACACTAAAGAAAAGAAATGTATGACTTACAGGTTTGAATATGGCTTCGTAAGACTCGTCGTCTATACCATCTCTCAGAGGATAATTCACAGCATAGTACTTGCCCTTCCCAGCGCCAATATCCTTGAGGAGAAACAAGTCAGTCAACTACAAATGTGGACAGTTAATTGACCATTAAGATGAATGAGAACATATATTTTACAGTAACAACCTGCGGAAGAGTTACAGGGGGAGGAGACCAACGTCAACCAATAAAGCATACAGGAAACTACAAGCAACAGGCCATGAAATTGGAATTCAAAGTATCCTTTGGATGCCATTTAATAAACAATGCTTTTTGCAATGCTTAAAAAGCCAGATCAATGCCAGTGGGCTGGACAGACCAGAATATTGTGACCATTACCATGAATACAAAAGGTTCCAAAGAAACCCCCTAGGATTGAGGTCAAGAGAAATGTTTGAACATTTAATCGTGAGCTTTTTCTAAATTATTTGGCTGCTGTAACCTGGGAGCTGATTTATCTAGAGGATGAACTAAATCACGCTACAGAATGTTTTATTGATTTGTTCAGAAGTAAGGGACCATCATCATATAAGAAAGAGTACAGTTGGTGCTCGCCCATCTCCATGGATTGATGAACTGGTGAGGCTTTTTCTCAGACATATAGCGAAAGTCTTAGCAGCCAAGTCAAAATGAGAAATTGATGAACAGAATTATAGAACAGTAAGTAATTATGCAGTTAAATTGAATCGAAATAGTTATTTTACAACAATGCTTTTATTTATTGTAAAAATGCAAAAAAAAGTACGGAACATAGTTAAGGGCTTATCTAGTGTGGAGGTTGACGGAAGAATAACAACAAAACCAGTTGACATTGCTAATCATTTTGCAGATTTTTTTTTTTTACAAAGAATTTATTTACTGAGCAACAATGTAAACATAGCTTGTTTGGAAGAATGTATTGTCCAATGGATTGATGATCATATTATGAGCAACAAGATCTGCGCTTTTAGTCTGCAAACAGTGTCAGTGGAGGAGGTATTAAACCTATTGAAGTCATTACCTGATGGTAAATTTACAGGTTATGGTCTTATGGACAATTTTTTGCTTCGCTGTGCTGCTCCAAAGATTGCAGTTCCACTGAGACACATTTAAATTGGTCACTGGAAAAGGGGATGATTGCAAATGTATGGAAGCATGCGAAACGGTGTCCTATTCCGAAAGACAGCAAAGAACCCATTACTCCTGCCAATAGTCGACCAATTAGTCTACTCCCTACACTCAGTAAGATATTGGAGGGTATTGTGAGTAGACAAATATGGGAGTACATGTAAAAGAATGATCTGATTACAGCCAATCAGCATGGTTCTCTCAAAAACCATTCCACTACATTGGTTGACATGACTGACCAGTGGCTCAATGCGATGGATAATGGCAAGTTTGTGGGTGTACTATTTTTAGATTTCAGTGCAGCATTTGATTTAGTGAATCATGAAATAATTGACTAAATTAACGCATTATGGTTTTAAGGAGGTAGCATTGAATTGGGTACAGTCATATCTAACTGACAGGAAACAGTCCACCTATATCAATGGTTCATTTTCTACCCCGCATGTTAAACTGTGGAATACCGCAGGGCAGCTGCCTTGGGCCACTTCTTTATTTAAAATGTATATACCAACGACCTTCCCTATGCCTTAGCTGAAACTCAGGTACAGCAAGCGTTGGAGAATATCAGGGAGTGGGTTTACCAGAACAAACTTGTTTTAAACACCAAGAAAACCAAAGTTTTGCTGGTCTGTTCCACTAGGAAAAGGCCAAAACAGCAAATCAAAGGATACAATTAAGTTTGGGAGGAGTACAAATTGAAGAAGTGTCAGAAACCAAACTATTGGGCATGCAGCTAGACAGCTGCTTATCATGGTCGTCTCAATTTTTTTATTTTGTCTTTATTTAACTAGGCAAGTTAGTTAAGAACAAATTCTTATTTACAATGACGGCCTATGAACAGTGGGTTAACTACCTGTTCAGGGGCAGAATGACAGATTTGTACCTTGTCAGCTCGGGGGTTTGAATGCTCTAACCACTAGGCTACCCTGCCGCCCCAGTCTATAGAACAAAATGTATTAAAACAGCATGCAAAATCAGAAGGATAGCCAAATATTTACCAAGAAAAGTTCTTAAGCAAATAACACAGGCATTAATTGAGAGTCAGGTGAACTACTTTTCTGTGGTCTGGGGAAATGCATCATCAAGTGAGGTTAGGTGGCTGCAGAATGCACAGAACAAAGCAGCAAGGATTGTTTTAAGGTAGAGATATGGTTCTTCTGTTGCGGCCATGCACAATGTTCTTGGTTGGTCATCAATTGACAAGATAAATTGGATAAAAAAATGTTTATTTTATTTCATAACATACATAATTTAACAGCAAAGTTCTATTCACAACGGTATTCAGTTGGTAAGAGACAGACATTCTGTAAATATTAGGAATAGACCGTCCACCATTTATGCATTACCCAGACAGAAAAGAGAAATAGGCAAAATAACACTTCAATATATAGCAATAAAGAAATTGAATAAATTACCTGCGCAAACCAGAAACCTTTCAATATATAAATTACCATTTTAAAACCATTTAAATATAATATAGAAATGTTGAGGGACTATAGTAGATGAAGAATCAATCTTTTTTAGATTGAGTATTTATTGGGTCATTATGCATGTTTGTAATAGTGTGTTATATGTGAAAATTGGTTTGTATTATAAGTTGTATTTTAATGTTTAAGGACTCTTGGAAGAGTATGGGGACTAAAAGAGATCCAAATCAAATCTTTAACTCACCCTCAGGTCTCCGGTGCCGGGGAAGTACTCTCCATACTTGTGGAAGGACACGGTCATGACCCTGTCTGTGGTGTAAAACGCCTCCTCCACTCCATCTCCATGGTGGATATCAATGTCTATGTACAGGACTCTCTGGTGGTATCTGGGGGAGAAAAGATTCAGCAACAGAATTAATGATACTTCTAAATGTGGTGTACCTATGGGGTCCCAATGTGAAGTTACTATTTAAATTCAGTAGTCTACAATATTTCCTATGTAAACTTGATCAAGTGCTGTGGGACTGTGACTCACTTCAGTAACTCCAGAATGGCGAGCACAATGTCATTCACATAGCAGAAACCTGACGCCTCAGACTTCTTGGCGTGATGGAGTCCTCCGGCCCAGTTAATGGCAATGTCTGTCTGCTGTTTATTCAGCTTCACAGCTCCAGCTATAAACACAGGACAAGAGAAGCCAATCGGAGAATCAGAGCACATGAAACTATAGCTATATTCTGTGTTTTGTCAATTACAAGAAGAGGACAAGTAAGCCAGAAAAATATTCCAACTATCCAGGCAAAATGTGTCATCCAACACCCAATGTGCAAAAGCGATGTCAAAGCTGACATGCATACCTATATAATGAAGGTCCAAGGTGTAATGACGCCACGTAAAATTGAGCTACATGCACAACATAGCATTCCTAAACTAACCCAAAATGTCTGCTGTGTGGATCAAGCAGTCAACAAGTCAAGCAGTCATTTGAAAGAGTAACAAAATATCAGCGAGAATTCAAAATCAGCGAGACAAGGCGAAATCCATTAAAGCCAAGATAATGTAATTCATTCAACCGTTCTCTGTCGTGTGTGATGTTGGCTTTCGCCGACTGGTCAAGCAACGGTTAACACTACCAAGTGCGCTATTTTTCTGGATGTTGCCCTACTGGAGTTACAGTAATAGCGTCACTGCTATGAGCTGCACGACATGCATACTATGGAATGCCATTTGGGTCATTGCTTGTCAAAAAGATAGCACTGTCAAAGCTGTACAAAACAAGCAAACACCGGCCACGAATGATATGTTTACAAAACCGGGTAGGTAATAAAGCATAATTTGTTCGACCTCAACTTGAGGTGGCTAGCTTTAGTTTGGAACCTAGCTAGCACCAATACAACCAGTTTGAAAACAATGACCAGTAGAAACTGCAGTCATTTTCATTATTCTTAACAATGACTTAGGAATCCTTGAGTAAGTATTGTTGTTGGCTTATTGAAATTCAGTTCATGAAAATAAATAGCTAGCCAGCTACTTAACCCTGTTGCCCAAAGCTAACGTTATAAGCAGCCAGCTAGCTTAATCTGGCTAGTGAGGCTCGACCGGACTATGTGTTGTGAAAATGGCCACAATAAGGATTTGCCACAATAGCGGAATTTGCAGTTTGCCTTAAAAAAAAAGTATATGAGGCCTTCTGGGTGGCGCAGTGGTCTAAGGCACTTTGCAGTGCTAGCTGTGCACCAGAGACTCTGGGTTCGACTCCAGGCTCTGTCGCAGCCAGCCGCGACCGGGAGGCGCAAAATTGGCCTAGCGTCGTTCGGGTTAGGCCGGCAAGGATATCCTTGTCTCATCGCGCACTAGTGACTCCGGTGGCGGGGCACAGTGCATGCTGACCAGGTCGCTTAGGTGTACGGTGTTTCCTTCGACACATTGGTAGTGAAACCGATTGTTGTTTTGCTATGTTTTTGGGGAAGAACATTGTTTGCATCCATGAGCTAGCTAGCTTTTGTTTTATGACCAGCACGGTAGGTACGCATCGATGAATCGTTTTGACATATGTAATTCAAGTGATAGTGTAATAGCCATGTAAAAAAAAAAAATGTGTAAAATTATGTGATGTGCAGTCCAAATCAGGTCCTGATTGGCCAAATGCCCTCTTTTGACACGCAAAGACCCAAGCTGGGTTCCATAGGAATCCTGGTTGAGAATGAAACAGCACAGCAAGTAGGTGAAAGAAATAGGTTTTGATTATGTTTTACTGGTAATGAGGACATACGTAAATGCCAACAAAATATATTTTTGGTCAGTGTGGTGCGTGTGTAACCTTTAACTTGGCAAGTCAGTTAAGAACAAATTCTTATTTACAATGACGGCCTACCCTGGACGACGCTGGGCCAATTGTGCGCCACCCCATGGAACTCCCAATCACAGCCGGATGTGATACTGCCTGGATTCGAACCAGGGACTGTAGTGACGGCTCTTGCACTGAGTTGCAGTGCCTTAGATTGCTGCGCCCATGTGTTAACTATTTAACTGTACGAGAATGCTTAAAAGGCATTAAGTTGTAAATACTGGTTATCGGTATCAGTTTTTTTTTGGCAAAGAAAATATTGGATATCGGTCAAAAATGTAATATCGGTGCATCACTAGTTCAACACGCTCCTTTCTTTAGCCACCAATGGATCACAGTGTATCAATGTGTCCATATGGCAGAGGCTGGTGATCTCACATTAGTTTAAGTGACACTTTTAATTCAGACTTTTCTGATTAACCACGGGACAATGCTTTTGAGAAACAAACTTGGTTATTGAAATGAAACAGTTCCACGAAAATGTGCATATGAAAATCATAACTGGCACACAAATCAGTAGGAGTGGTAGGATAAACTGGAAGCTTCCCAACTTGAAACCCACACACCATCTATGATGTCTTTATAAAATAATTGCCTCCATCTTGTCATGGTCAGATTCTGGCTACTTTGAAGTAAGGTGAGACATGCCTCATAAGAAAAAAAACATTTAGGTTTCAAACAATTAAGTACGTTTTTAAAATGCATACTGCCTCCAGCTCACATTGTAAAGTGGTGGGTGACTTGGTGATATCCTGTTGGCTGCACTTGAATGGGAGGCCTGCTTCAATTACCAGGTGAGATTATTATCATTATATATTTTTTTAAATAGCCCTTTTAAATCATGCACTAAAACTGTTAACATGCAATTGCATTTATAATTGTGCAATTACTGAGTTTATAAAAAGCATGTGCAAGTCCAGCAGTAAGTGGCTGAGGAGCTGCATCAGAAAGGCTCTGTATGCTGTGCGCCTGTGATAGAGGCAATAAAGATGTGACGACAAACAATACACCCGCCAATTTAATTCCACTTAAGTATGCATATTAACCTATAGACCACTAAGGAAATGGTCATATGCATTTCCATCAACGATTGAAAGCATTATTTTGCAATTGGATATTTTTTGGCCAGCAACAGTGTTATTTAAAACAAAAAAGTAAAAAAAAAAATTGGGGCCAAAAGCTGGTACTTGCGGCTAACAGAAACCGTGCTACACATGAACATGACAGATTAACTTACCAACAGAGCCTCCTGTTGAAAGCTGGCAGAACTCAAACAAGCCATCAAACACAGGGCAATCCTCTCCAACGTTAACTGTGTGGCAATTACAGAAAATGTGTTAATTACAATCCATGACAGCAGCAAAAACAATGACAAAGCTTTACGAGATGTTTTCCCAAAGAAATCTGTGACTTTTCATGGGCTACATCTAAAATGTATAAGTATATTGAGACATGACATCTCTGCCCCAAACTCACATCTCTGCATCTGTTTGCTGTACTCTGACATGTTGTCTGGCCGAATGGAACGCAAGAACTTGATGTAGTCGTCACTGTGGTACTTGGTCATCTCCTCGCCATTGGCTTTGTGAGGTCGCTGTACAGAGCCATGGAGAAGACCAATTAATGACACCTTAAAAACCAGGCACTACATTTTCAATTGGGAACTATTGCGCATGCAGGCTTTCTGCTGCGCTTACAAATCGTTTCAAGGTTTTCAACATACGTATATCTCCATCTTTCTGTAGAGACCATAGTTCAGCAAGAGGTTGTGTGTCATGCGGATACGGTGTGGCTTCATGGGGTGGCCCTGGCCATAGTAGTAATTCCCAACATCACCTTTGAATGAAGAGAGGAAAATAGTGACCATAAGCAGACATCCAATTAATGCATCATCCTAGCTTGTTGTTCAGTACAGCATAGTCTGGCTAACGTAGCAATAAAACTTTTGCGTTGATTAATAGTAACAATTCGGACCACGACATATGCACAGCCGCAGATAATGGACGGCCACTAACGTGCAAACAATCTGGCCAATGCAACGGAACTGGGTGCATTTTTTTTTATAGAGACTCGCTATGATGGTAGCAAGCTTAATACGCCCAGGAAGTGAAATAGGTTAACGTTAACTAATAGTAGCTAACGTTGCTAGCCATCTTCGTGGTTTGTGGATTCCAATGCTTGCATAGCTAGCTAATGGGTCCTGCCAATGTGTTCTCCCTTTGTCCAAGCTAGCAAGCTAATCGACGACGTGGACAAGTAACTTGGACGTTACTACACACATTGGATGATAATGTGGTATTAGTGAACATTTTCTGAACGATCAATTTAACCTTAAGATTTTGAAAATGCCTCGCTCTTGCACAAAGGGAATCCGCACGTTTGCACATCGGAGCTAGATAACGTTAGCTAATGTTAGCTGGCTGATCTAACCACAAATTGAACCATTTGCACCAGTCTAACAAAGCACATTGTACAATTAGTCAATGTGTAGGCAAATCAGTACTTACCATCATAATAGTAGCAAACTTTTTTCTTTGTTCCTTGAGAACTCAGCGCCATTTTACCTTATTTTACAGCACAGACTACAATTAGCGAAAAGCGGCAGCTGTACTTCGGAAAACGGATGGATACAATCCGATAATTTGTAGAACGTCACTTGAACCAATCAAGTAGTAGTTTACAATGTCGAGGGGCGTTGCAAACAGATCCCGCCACAATAAGTACTGTTTTGGATTCCAGATTGGGAAACATTTTTTACTTTTGCCATTTATTTGTTTAGAGTCTTTTCTGTGTTTTATATCACTTTTTATTGCATGATCATCATCGACATCTCATATGCATTTCGGGTAAGAAGATGTATCAATGGCACCATAGATACATGAACAGAGTAGGTCTTACATTTGTGTTTTTTGTAAGGGCATCATCATCCATGGATTTATAGTCCTCAAACGCTTAGAAAAAAAATATACAAATAGAAAAATCGAAACAGTACAAATCGAACATAAAACATGAAATGACAAAGGAATGCAAAGTATATAAAAGTACAGTGGTATCTTCCCTCAGCTTAAAAAAATGTCACACTATAAATGCTTTAATTACATCCTACAAATGTTTAGGTGTGTATTGAAAGTAGATCAGGTATGGTTCTCAGATAGACAGTATCAAAAGCATATATGTTGGGACCATATCTCTCTGTGTCTTAACAGTTGGAGTTAATGTCCTTAATGACCTCTCCTCTCCATTCCCCATGTCTGTCTGTCTTATGGCTGTTCCTGGTACTGCCGCTCTGTGGCTGTGAAGAAGTCCTCCAGAACGCTTTTCAGGTACTCAAAGGTTGGCCGGTTCTCTGGGCTCTCCTTCCAGCACAGGTCCATGATGTTGTACAGACCCTCAGGGCAGTTCTCAGGTCGGGGCATCCGGTAGCCTTTCTCCAGGTTTTGGATCACCTCTGGGTTACTCATTCCTGACAGTGGGAAGAGACAAGAGATGGGGATGCAGCCTTGTTAATAATGTGGCCAATGTGTTGGGGTTTTGTGGGCAACACCTTTGTAGAGAGTATGTGATGTTTGTGGATTATACAGGTGCTATGTGGAGAATGTGTGTATGTGAAGTCTACATGCATTGCATATGAAATAGACATGTATAATATTGGATTATTGTGGCGGTGCATCAGTGAAATACCTGGATATGGGATACGGCCATACGTCACTATCTCTGTCAAGAGGATCCCAAACGACCACACATCTGACTTGATGGAAAAGGTTCCATAGTTTATAGCTTCAGGTGCTGTCCATTTTATGGGGAATTTAGCACCTGATAAGGAAAAGTGAAATGGGTTTAATTTTGGGTTCATGTTCATTTCAAAAGCACCCAATGGATTCTACATGAACACTTGGTGGGGCTATAGTATATAGAGTGCATGGCTTTGCAGAAAGCGCTTAGAACATTCAAGCACATCCATTTTTTTCTAGTTTAAAGGAAAGTCATGCTACCCTCTCTGGCTGTGTACTCGTTGTCCTCAATGAGTCTTGCGAGTCCAAAGTCAGCGATCTTACAGATGAGCTCATCAGACACCAGGATGTTTGCTGCTCGCAGGTCCCTATGGATGTAGTTCTTCTCTTCAATGTAGGCCATTCCCTCAGCCACCTGCAGGAGGCAGTACATCATAAAGAATTAATCGTACTTGTTTAAAAAATATATATATATAATTTCACCTTTATTTAACCAGGTAGGCCAGTTGAGAACAAGTTCTCATTTACAACTGCAACCTGGACAAGATAAAGCAAAGCAGTGCGACACAAACAACAACCCAGAGTTACACATGGAATAAGCAAACGTACAGTCAATAACACAATAGAAAAAAATAATGTCTATATACAGTGTGTGGAAATGGCGTGAGGAGGTAAGGCAATAAATAGGCCATAGTAGCGAAGTAATTACAATTTAGCAAATTAACACTGGAGTGATAGATGTGCAGATGATGATGTGCAAGTAGAAATACTGGTGTGTAAATAAGTAAATAAAAACAATATGGGGATGAGGTAGATAGATTGGATGGGCTATTTTACAGATGGGCTGTGTACAGCTGTATTAGTCGTATAGGGTACACATGGTATACACTGTCCAATGAAATGCTTACTTCCTTCTCGACAATGTTACAACAATAAGAAATAACAAAAGATAAGAATAGGAACATAAAGTAACTGGCTCAGTAGAATAGAATACACATTTTGGCACAAGTATAATACAGGAAGGCACAATTTATGAAGGATACATACTGTGCGTGTTCGTGTGTGTATAAGAGACAGACAGGGCAGCGGTAGATTCCTGTGACAAGGAGGTTCCCACTTCCCCAGGTCAGATCTCTGCTTCTCACCTCAGTGCTCCACACAGTTTTCACCGGCAGGTTATGAACCCCTAACAACCAGCTCTCTTTCCGGCCCACCCTAATGCCCCAGCTGTGCTATCTACATCGCTTTTGTGTGTGTCAATGTGCGTATGTGTGTGTGTGTGTGTGTGTGTGTGTGTGTGTGTGTGGTTATGCAGACATTAGTGCATATTTCAGATGTAAGAATCTCACAGATATGTGTCATGTGGCCCCGAATCCCTTGGCAGAAAACCGAGAGGTGCGCATGTGATATGAACTTCATATCATCATTACGCATCACTCTGGAAGTAAAACAAATCTTAATTTTCACTCATTAGCTCTAGGGGTCAATGTTGTTTCAGTGTTCTTACTATCGACATGCTTAGCAATGTATGGTGCTGAATGTCGTTCAGTGTTCTAGCCATTACTCAGGAACATACTTTTGCCGTAATACGTTCACAGTGCATTCATAGAGTAGGCTGTTCCTTTGCCACAGGCGGCTTTGACAGCTTTGTTAGTTGAAATAACTTTGTTAGTTGTAACCCCATTACACATCCATGTGGTTCAATGTCTCATTACTAAATGAGAGTTATATAATTTAACCACAATATTACGTTAGTGGAGCCCAATTAGATAAGATGTTGGTGTAATTAGATGTTAGATGTTCTCCCATCTTTGGCCCGATATTTGGCCCCATCTTTGGCCGTAAACTACTTCTAAGTAAGTTGTTCTTCTAGAACGAGAGGCTCAAACAGCAATACAACTGCTTTTTTGATCTTATGAAGCTTGGTGCAAGTGTGATTTAGAGTAGGCTGTAGGTTTGTTTTATTATGGAATATGCATTATGTCTCTCAGGTATCGGGATATCTGTCACTTTGATTTGTGTTACACCTATAGCATTGCACTGTGATAGGGGTGACCAACTCAGTGGTGTTGATTTGAGACAAGGTGTATAGACTTATGGTTGTTAGTAAACCTCACACAGTGGTCTCCATTGTTACCGGGAGATTATAGTTAGCCTCATAATAGCAAGAGCTGTTTCCTGTAGACGAGGGACATACAGAGAATAGAAACTGAAAGAGCGAATGGAGGGGAAAGAGTGAGAGAGAATTTTGGAGACAGACACTCGTTAAAAGTGTAGAGAGCTATTGGGATTGATGTAAAGAGCAGGGAACTTGCCTGAGAGGCCATATCTATGAGGGTGTTGATGGCTATGTTGGATCCCTCAGACGACTTGAGAAAATCTACCAGAGCGCCTGTAACAAAATGTGATCAAGTTATTAAAATTACATATGTTTTGAGTGGCATTACATCAGATCTCCTTTGTTTAATTCTAAACAGATGTTACCAGTCACCAGCACTTAATGCAATATTGATGGAGGTGGAATTATTTTAAGATACAAATACTTTTAAGTCAGAAAACTCTATGTTCAGTGAAAGGTTTTGTGAGAAAGATTAATGACACTGCCATTAAAACTACATTTAGATATGTCTCAGACATAAATAACTGGCCTTAGACCCAGAATAGATGTTTAAATTAGGAAAATAACATTCTCAGGAAGTGCGTTCACCTTCAGTCAACGTGATGCATGGCCTCTATTCGACAGGCCATGGCTCCTCCGTCTCTACATTGTGTTTGATTAAAACCGAACAATACCTCAGCCAGCCAAGGCAAGCAGCAGGAAATGCGTTAAGAAAAGAAGATTGACTCTTCCAGGAAAGAAGGGCAACAGGCTCGTGTGCTTTAGTAAAGAAGGACCCCTTTGATGTCTGTGCGCCAAAGGAACGGTATAAGCCAAGGTTGTGAGGAAAGTTAAGCATGCCACACCTGTTATTTTCCAGTTGTATTGTCTTCAATGATAAAAAACGAGTGACAAATTGAGAGGATGGGAACATCAAGCCTTCCTTTCTAGTGACAACAGAGGCAACAATTGTGTCTGTGCATGTGAATCACAAACAAAGAAACAGTTCATGTTAAGGCACTGTTGGTGCTCTACAGGCCTCTCATAGAGGACAATACAAAGGCTCTCCATTCACTGGCTCAGAGCACTTACATACTGAAGCTGTTGTTGCACCAGTGACAGAGCCTTTTCAATGTGCTTTGTTACTGTCCCTCCTAATGTCAGGTCTTGAAAAAGGCAACAACAACCTTTGATGGGAATGTGGGGTCACATTAAAAAACACGCAGGTGACATAGTAACTGTAGTCAGAGATTATGACAAAGGCTTTTGGAGAGAGCATACTGGTATGAAAATAAGTTGTTGTATTAAGCAGGGGCGTAGGCATGGGTGGGACCAGGCCCACCCACTGGGGAGCTAGGCCATCAGATATAATTCATAGCAAGCAGTGCACTGGTTTAGTTAGATTTGATTCATAAATATAACAGAACCAATGATGTATATAAACCCTGGATTGCTGCATTGTTTCACGTCAGATGGCGTCACTCATCCACAACGCTCGTCCCTAAACCATTCTTTATTGTTGGACGTGGAACTCATTTTCAAATTTGAATATTGAACATTCTAAAAATGAAAACAGTTCCTAATTCCTAATCACTGTGCTCTCGTATGACTCTCCGTCGAATAGGAATAATAACTAGCTAGTTAAATTATTACTAATGGTGTGACAGTGATTTCATAGTTTGCAATTGTGATAAAATAAAAAATAAACTGGTGGCTTTTGCCTGCACAAATTCTGTGCAAGGAAGTTGGTCGTCTGTGCAGTGATTTGATCAGCTGTGTAGCTAACTGTTGTAGCTAGCTAGCTTACTGCCTTCACGCACATAAAAAACTTGCTTAGCCTGTTTAAAATGCCCTGAAGTTGTAGAAATGCAGCCCCACAATTAAGAGGAACTGAATGTTATCAGAAATCAGTCTGTAGATAGATCAGCATGTTTCTCCACAATCTTATCGTTGGGTCTGCTGTACACAGCAGCTGACTTGGGAGGCTACTGCAATGACTCGTGGCAAGAACAGTTGCTTCATGAAAACTCATAATAATGTAAGCATTAGCACTACTAGCTACAGCAGCTTGCAAGCTAGCTTTTGTTGGAAGAAAAACATTGTATGTGGAGCACGAAGTAGGTAGCTGGTAGGTTAGCAGCATCGTTTCAGTCAAAGATGATTTCAGTGACTGGTTCAGCAAGCTAGCAAACTAATGTTAATGTTGGACAAATTTATGATAGCTTTCGTGCCCATAGTCAAACTTCAGAAATACTGCTCATTGAAGCAAAATAATCCTTAGCTAGATTTAAAATGGGGCGACTAAGACTTCCTCACCAACAAAACATACACATCATTGACATATTTATTGTTTTAGCTTAGATTAATTCAGACCATTTTGAGGCAGAAATTAGGTTCACAGCAGACGATGTCACCTAGGTAATATTTTCTAATGTTATGGCAGCCCATTGTAGCTGTAATACTTTTGATCTATCCCATTAGCCTTTGCAAGATATGCGACAGAACAGTGCGTGCAGAATCGATGCGCTATCTGATGGAAGACAATGTGGATTGCTGATGCTATGTTTTGGCCATTGAGAGGCTTTGAAGCCACCGGACATATTGGCACTCCCCAGTACAAGCAGTCCTCCATAGGAATGAATGGAATTCTATAGTAGTTTTTGCCTAAAATGACATACCCAAATCTAACTGAAGGCCCTGAAGCAAGGCTATGCATATTCTTGGCACCATTTGAAGGAAACACTTTGAAGTGTGTGGAAATGTGAAAGGAATGTAGGAGAATATAACACAATAGATTTGGTAAACGATAATACAAAGAAAAAAACAACCGTTCTTTTGTATTTTTTTTGTACCATCACCTTTGAAATGCAAGAGAAAGTCCATAATGTATTATTCCAGCCCAGGTGCAATTTAGATTTTGACCATTAGATGACAGCAGTGTATGTGAAAAGTTTTAGACTGATCCAGTGAACCATTGCATTTCTGTTCAAAATATTGTATCAAGACTGCCCAAATATGCCTAATAAAAAAATAATAATAATTTAATGTTCAAAATTGTGCACTCTCCTCAAACAATAGCATGGTATTCTTTCACTGTAAATTTGACAATGCAGTTAGATTAACAAGAGTTTAAGCTTTCTGCCAATATCAGATATGTCTACGTCCTGGGAGATTTTCTTGTTACTTAAAACCTCATGTTAATCGCATTAGCCTACATTAGCTCAACCGTCCCGTGGACGGGACACCGATCCCGAAGAAGTGCATTAAGGTGTCTGTAATAGAATACATGTGGCAAACAAATGTAGACGTTAATAAATGCATTTCTATAGCTTCCCAAATATATTTTACAATAGTGGGCGAGTGCCAAGATGGAGGCACGGTGGCTTCGACACAGTGCCCTATATCAGTCATCTCGTCTTTATATAAATTATTGAACAGAACCGATGACCTCTCATGACATTCACTATCATGGGATGGGTTGCCAAAAATAACTAACTTAAAGCCACACCCCCAATAAGCCACAAATGTGACCGCATTGAGGATATGTCACTGTGCTTCTATAGCTATATACTAGTTAAATAAAGGTCAAATAAAAAATATGCACCATGCCACTGCTTATTTTATTTCTTCATTTAGCAAACAAGACAGCTCACAATCCAGTGCCTTTGTCAGTAAACACACCTATATGTTAGCTTTAATTAGCTTAGAAAATGTAAAATTGTCTTTCAGCCTCATGGCAAAATGTGTAGAATAGAATTAGATGAGCTATAAAACTGCACATTTTCCTCTCTGCCCCAAGGCAAAATGTGTACAATTGCAGGAAGTTAGTTGCCCACCAACATTTTTGCAGGCTCACCCACCAACAAATTTCTAGCTACGCCACTGGTATTAAGACTTGTGTTTTCAATGTCAGCTAGTCTGTGTACAGGGCAGTGCACCTGTAACCATGGTGCCATTTTTTTGGTCTGGCTTTGCTTTGCTACCCTTTTACAGACAGCCTCTCTCTTTCTTGTGTGAAGAGAGAAAGAGAGTCGTCACTGGACAGTGGCTGAATAGCCTAGTCTAACTGGGGGAATAGGGGGGGCTGTGTTGCGGTCTGTCTGTGCTGACACTGGAATGGAGCCACGTGCCCATGGGGGTGGACACAGGTCCCATCACTGAACAATGAGACAGTGAATCACCACTCCCCTATTTGACGTCTCTCGTTTCCAGTCAGAACGGACTTCCCTTTGGTGTGTTGACATTAGAGGCACCGGCTTGTACGGGAAACGAGAGTTAAAGTTCACTTTTGCTGATTTGATTATTTAAATTGAGGAAAGTGCTGCAGGGTCACCAAAATAGGCTGAAAATAGCCTCCAAGAAGATCTGAAGTAGGAGATGTATGGAAAAACAAGGTTAAATTTGTACTGCGTTTCTGCAGAATGAGCATTTCACTAAATAACCGTTAAGCCAGAACTAGGAGTGTTCATCTTATAATTGAATAAGAAAACATTACATTTTAATCTTGCATCTATAATAAAACGCTTTTTTGGACCATTTAACATTGTCAGTGGACTGCAGTATGCCTGGGAAAAGGCTCTGACTCATGAAACGCATTCTGGTAAACACCCAAGCCACTCTTTTGTTATTCTCACTCTTATCAACATGCAAACCCAATAACAGTTTAACATGTTTGATCACGAAAGCCGATGACGATATCCTGGCTGAAAACACTCTTTTGTCTGCTCCAGGTGTTTCTCTAGAATCTCCCTTGATGATTCTATTTTAGCTGTTCACTCTTTCAGCGCCGGGATTGAGAGTCATCTATGTTGACAGGCACAGACATAGGCATAGGCTTGGCGAGCAGCTGTCATGGAATAGAGTACAGTAGAATAGAAGAACAACTGAATAGAATAGGATCAGGGTTATTGACCTTTTGTTTAAGGAGTTGGTCTTACCCTGAAAGACGAGCATTGACCATTGGCCTAATAACAATGTAATCCTAGACAGTGACACCCACCGTTCTCCATGAACTCTGTAATGATGTAGATGGGCTCCTGGGTAACCACGGCAAAGAGGCGGACCAGGCGCGGGTGCTGCAGCTCCTTCATCAGGTTGGCCTCGGCCAGGAAAGCAGCCATGGACATGGTGCCCACCTTCAGGTTCTTAATGGCAACCCGCCTATGGTTGTTGTACAGACCTGCAGCATGGAGGAAGGTCATTGGTGATACAGTAAATATACAGTTTACTGCAGTAATATCACAGTGATTTTACTCAGTAGTGTAGTATACAATGTGTAAGATGGAGTGATTTGAGGACACTCAAGTTTGCAGTAGGTCACAATTTGCCGAGTTATAGCATATGCTGTAATGGTGAGAATGAACTTTATTTGTTATTGAAAGCATTCTTCCCTACTTTTATCTATAACTGAAATAATTTCGAGAAAAGAAATGGTGGTTTGTTTTTTCCAAGTGGATACTTTTTGTTGTTGTCAAACAACAATCACCCCTATGATGTTGGTGTATTCAATCGCTAAGAGAAACAAATACTGTATGTTGCCAAGACCGCATGAAGGAGTGATTTGGAAAATAAAAAAGTCCCACAGCAAAGTCCCGCTTTGTGTTCACACACATGGAGCTGGACAATAGGGAAATCTCCCCCTCCACTGGAAAACTAGTGTGAAGTGATCAGATTACATCAGCAGATATTATCAAAACACTGGAGTTTATTTTTTAATGGTTGATTTTAGGGTCACAGTGGGAGGTGATAGGAAATATTGTAATATGAACTAATATAGAGAGAGCCTCTGGTGAGGCGAGAACTTCAGCCCACCATGCTCACTGGCTCTCTTGCGTAATGCAGCTAATACCTGACATCAATCTCAAACGGGCCCTACCAGCTCAAACAAGCACTGCAGTGATGGCAGTATTTAGGAAATTACACACAATGCACAACTAAAGCCTAAACTAAAGCTGTTCTGGCAGACACAGAGAGAGACAGGACCAATTGAGCAACTGGTTGCTTTATATCAGGTGCATCTATGCAAACCAACACATGCATTGGTAATCTGAAAATATCAACCACTGTGGTTGTGCATTGCCTTCAGAATGTATTCACACATTTTGTTGTATTACAGCCTGACTTTAAATTGATTTTTTTATCTCACCCATCTACACACAATACCCCATAACAACAAAGTGAAAACATGTTTTTAGACATTTTTGCACATTTATTGAAATTGTCAACAAGACAATAACCTAAATAAAACAAAATGCCAAATCTTCACTGGAGTTGCTTACCAAGACGACATTGAATGTTCCTGAATGGGCTAGTTACATTTTTGGATTTAAATCGGCTTGAAAATCTATGGCAAGACATGAAAATGGCTGTCTAGCCATGATCAACAATCAAGTTGACAGCGCTTGAAGATTTTTTTTAAAGAATAGAGGGAAAATATTGTACAATCCAGGTGTGGAAAGCTCTTAGAGATATAAAATTCTCAAAATTCTCACAGGTGTAATCGCCACTAAAAGTGTTTCTACAAAGTATTGACTCAGGTGTGTGAATACTTATGTAAATTATATATTTAATTGCTGTATTTAATTTTCAAATAAATTAGCAAACATTTCTGAAAAAATGTTTTCACTTAGTCATTGTAGGGTATTGTGTGTAGATGGGTGAGAAAACAAATCTATTTAATTAATTTGGAATTCAGGCTGTAACACAACACAATGTTGAATAAGTCAAGGGGTATGAATACTTTCTGAAGGTGCTCACCCATCCAGACTTCTCCAAACTGCCCGGCCCCGAGCCTGCGCTCCATCTTGAGGGACTCTCGGGGGATCTCCCATTCGTCCTGCCACCAGGGTTTCTGGGGCACGCGGGACTGGCACGGCTTCATCAGCCGGGTGCACAGACCGTCCGCCTCACCTGCAGACACATACAACACAGGCAGGGTTAAAGGTTGAATAACGTCAAGTTATACAGTTCACATTTTTGAGAAAGACTGTGCTATGTGCACTATGGATGGTATGATAATGGTATTTGGTACCAAGGCTTTCTGTATTGTTTGGCTGATGTATTGTGTTCTGACTGGAGTCATAGCTCCAGGAGTTCAGACAGGATGTGAGTCATAGCACGCACGTGAGTGATGCTGGACCAGCTCTTTCAGGGAGTTGAAGGATATCTTTGCGGTGATGTAGAAACCACCAGTATCCAAGTTCCGGATTCTGTAGTGCTTGACTGTGTCTCCAGTGTTGGGATCCAAGTCCCTGACAGATAAGGAGAAGGAGCCTTGGGCTGTCTCACTCTCTCTGACCATGAAGGAGCCCTGTGTATTCCCCGGAGCTAGCAGGAGCCTCATGGCATCGTTTCTGGAGAGGTTCTTGAAAAACCATCTGAAGCACAAAAACAGGCATAGAGCTTCAAACATAACCACATCCCTTTCCCTTGAAGGTGGTTGAGTATGGGGAGATGGTTTTGGTTGAGTGAGACGATGTTGGGTAATGTATGTGTGTGCTTCCTGCATGAGTTAAAGTGAAATGAAATGCAGTTATTTGAGTTTGAATTGAATTCAACTGTATTTACTTACGTCTCCATCTCCATTGAGTTCAGGGGGGCAACAAAGTTGTATGGGATGAAGCCCTTCTGACCTGTGATGAGAGACTCTGCCATGAACCACTCCGGGTCATCCCTGGACAGCAGACATAACAGCAACACTTACTCACTATCTCATACTTTTCAAGCACTGGCAATGTGTCATACTCCATCAAACAACTACACACTTTTGCACAACTACACAAATATATCACATCCTCTAAAAAGTCAATTGCATCATACAACCCTCCCATCCCTATTCTTACTTATTGAGGATTTTCAGCTTGTCTCCCTTCTCAAAGCCCAGGTCATCATTGTGGTTTGGTTCATAGCTGTATATGGCAATCACCAGGCTATCTGTACAACCATAACCAGCATGGGTGAGGAAAACATAAACAATAATGATTAGATTTGATCCACCAGCAGAAGGCACATAATTACCCACATATTCATGTATAAGAACATACCTGGTAGAGGGGAAGAGGGAGGCGTGAGATGAGAGGGGTAGGGGATCAGTTGATCTGTGTACTGATGAGACCAAAGCAGGGTCAGTAAAATAACCTGGGTTTCCACTCCTGAATTCAAAGATTCTCATTCAGTGTACAAACTATAGAAGTTCAAGTTGTTACTTGCATGAAAGCAGTAAAGAGAAAAGTCTGGGGGTTTACACTGTCATGATGGGAAATTTGACTTGAGGTAAAAACCATACATTCCTTAAAGTGAGGAACGATATTAAGAGAAGATTTTTAAAGACACCCTAGGTTTTACTTCATGTTTACTTTGTGCTGACACACTGGCCAACAACAACATAGCATTCACATGTGCTATTCTCTACTTCAAATCTACTAGTATATCTCCTGTAATTCGGAGGGAGAAAGTGAAACAGAACATTTAGTGAATGGTTACAGTCCCAATTAATTGCACACACAAAAGCCAACGTCCCCCAAATTATGTAAATTGCCAATTCCCATTGCTAGCTCCCCAGAATCATTGAGAGAGTTTGATTAAGTACAGCGGCCTATGGCCCGTGATGTGAACATGCAAAAGCGGTGAGGGAGGAGTGCCCTTCTCAAATCTAACCGTAATCTGCACTGCTCGGTCATGTTGTCAACAAGGCAGCATCGTTCAGAAACATACAACATCTCGTTTACATACAATATATGTTTGAATTCTCAAACTAGTTTTCATTGGGTCGACAGATAAAGCCTTTTTTAAAATCAAAATCAATCACTTCTGTATGTGAAAACACAGAATCCTACTTGTTACTCCACATGCTTAACCTACATGACATTTGTTTTAAGCCGACTTCGCCGTCAACCAAAACGGGGCACCTCGCTGTCAAAGTGGAATTATGTTTTTAGAAATTTGTACAAATGAATTAAAAAGGAAAAGCTGAGATGTCTTGAGTCAATAAGTATTCAACCTCTTTGTTATGGAAAACCTAAATAAGTTCAGAAGTAAACATTTGCTTAACAAGTCACATAATAAGTTGCATGGACTTACTCTGTGTGCATTAATAGTGTTTTACATGATTTTTTAATGACTACCTAATATCTGTACCCCATGCATTTTCTGTCAGTCTAGCAGTGCATTTCAAACACAGATTCAACCAGAAAGACCAGGGAGGTTTTCCAATGCCTTGCAAAGAAGGGCAGCTGTATTGGTACTGTTAAGTTATTCAATTACACTTTGGATGGTGTATCAATACACCCAGTCAGTGCAAAAATACAGTTGTACTTCCAAACTCAAATACTAACCTAAATGACAGAGTGAAAATAATAAAGAATATTAATCCTGTTTGCAATAAGTTTCTAAAGTAAAACTGCAAAAAATGTGGCAAAAAAATGTACCTTATGTCCTTAATACAAAGCGTTATGTTTGGGGCAAATCCACATAACTGAGTACCACTCTTCATATTTTCAAGCATGGTGATGGCTGCATCATGTTATGGGGATGTTTGCCATCGGCAAGGACTAGGGAGTTTTTTTTTAGGATGAAAAGAAACGGAATAGAGCTAATCATAGGCAAATCCTAGAGGAAAACCTGTCTCAGACACTGAGTGGCCTAATTACAGTTTTGACTTAAATCTTCTTGAAAATCTATGGCAAGTCTTGAAAATGGCTGTCTACCAACTTGACAGAGCTTGAAGAAAATAATAATGTGCAAGTATTGTTCATTCCAGGTGTGCAAAGCTCTTAGGGACTTACCCAGAAAGACTCACAGCAGTAATCACTGCCAAAGGTTATTCTAACGTATTGATTCAGGGGGTTGAATACTTATGTAATATTAAATTATATAAGTGTTTTTTATTTTTATATATACTGTATATATATATTTTTTACAAATGTTTGAATTTTTCTTTCACTTTGACATTACAGAGTATTTTGTGTAAATCATTGACAAAAATTCATTTTAATCCTACTTTGTAACGCAATTGTTTTGGTACAAAGTCAAGGGGTGTAAATACTTTCACAAGGCACTGTATATGTCTGATGCAGAAAGACAAGCGGCAGGTAGCCTAGCAGTTAAGGGTGTTGGGCCAGTAACCAAAAGGTTGCTGGTTCAAATCCCCGAGATGTCTAGGTGAAAAATGTGTCTATGTCCTTGAGCAAGACACTTAACCCTAATTGTTCCTCTATGTCGCCCTGGATATGGTCTGCTAGATGACTCAAATGTAAAAATGAGTTTTGATCAGTCAGGGAAATAAAAGTGCTGAGAACATGTTGGCTCACTATTTAAAAAGAAGATGGAGAACAAGCTATTGGATGAAAATTCTTTTTTTTGGAGCAGGTACAGCCAACTAGCGCTAGCTAACACGACCTAAAAAATGTATACTCAGAGAAAACTATCGATATAATATCGTCCAAAAACAATACTACGATATGATCCTGCTACCCCCCCCCCATCACTAAGTTCAAAACGAATGCTATCAATGCTAACCCGCATTAATAGAGCTCTCTCATTGTTCCGGCCAAACGCCACGCCCACAAACATCGGTTTCTTCTCCGCAATTTGACTCCTTTCCTGATCCCTCTAGAATGTGAATACATTCGGACTGTCTGATTGGTCCCAATATACAATCGGTTGGGCCAGAGCCAGCAGTGTTTTCGAAGTAAGCAATTGGCTTTGATACTCTGATTGGTTAGAGACAATCTAATTGCTGATTACTTTGTTTTCATTGCAAAGATGTTACCACAAACGACTTTCAATGATGGCAGATTCAGACTGAAGTATGTAACGAACGATAGAGCATTGAAATAATTCAGTGCGAGTCATCAGGCAACAATTCCCAAGCATTGACTTGCACTTTTAGGTAGACCGTGGTTGCACAACTTATATTCATTGATATGTCAATTAAATGCATATCGGAGATGTTTGTGTGTTGTTTTCTTTTTTGTGAGACCACGTAAAAATATCACACCCTCTTCTTCGCATTCCACACTACTTCCCCAGCCACGTCGAGACGCTATGCTGCTGTCTACACACGCAAACACACACACACACACACTCACCGGTTTAGCCGACTGGGTGGGAATCGGGCAGTTGCAGTTGTCACACAGTTCGTCTAGGTTCTCTACCCAGTCATCATCATAATCTGAACTACAGTTGCATCCCATTTTACCTGAAACATAGTCAAGAGTTTGTCAGTTTACATCACTACATAATAGAAGAAATTGATTGACAAAGTATGATTTTTTTATGTGCTTGATTGAATCAAAATAGTTGCTGATTGCCCCATACTTAGACTTGGCTCCCAAGAGAGTTGGTGAACTAGATAGCTGTAGCTTATTATATTACCTTCTTTAAAAGTGAAAAGCTGTTCAACCTCAAATCACTTGGAAATGTAAACTCAAATCAATCAAATGAAGAGTGTACATAAACAAATTAATTAACATTAATAAGCATAACTTTTTTTGCCCAGAACATGTATTTTATGTTAACATCCTGTAAACATCTAATATCCCTTAAATCCCCAGCCCTGGAAAAACAACTCAGGATGTCCTGATATGACTAAATCTTTGAAGTGAAAAAATAAAGTAATAATCTTGGCCAGACAAAAAATATGAAATTGTGTCAGGATGTTAACCTACATTATTGTTTCTGTGTAGCTTCACATCAATACACAGCAGCCAGCGGAGTTTAGCAGGATGTCAAAAATCCCCCACCGCAAATTAAAATACTCCAACACATTGGCATGTACGCCTCGTCTCATAGTAGTGTGATGAGGATCTGCATGGGACTAAGAACTAATTCATAGACTGTGCAGCTTGCTGGGATATGACAGACTTACATTGGTGACAGATACAGTGAAGAGAAATGCTTTTGATATAATTCAATGTGACCTTTTTTGTTGAGAAACGAAATTGCTAGACTTTTCACAAAGTGATCTACATTTCGTGTTATAATTATTTGTCTTCATCTGGGAATGAATCATAGTCCAGATTTGTTTTGAGAAAATGTGATTATATTTCAAATAAAACTAATCCAGTTTTAAACCATGCTCTCAGTGCGGATGGAGCGCTCTACCCCTCAGCAGTACAGTATGACCCTGTGTTCTCAGGCCCGCTCCATGCTCCAATCCCATTGGTTGGCTCACGTAACAGGGTCAGTGGGCTAGTTGGAGTCGCCGCATGTCCCGAGGGCACAAATCCGTGAGAAAATCTGACGGGTCCGGAAAAGCCTGACCCCGTTAGCAACAGTCCACCCCTACACTGGGACGGAATGGAGGAGGACGAGAAGGGTCGCTTTTGGGTGACATTTCTCCTGCCTTTGTCTGACAGGCTCTCAGAGAAAGTAATCTAAACAAAGTCAATATTTTCCATTGAGTGAATGCCCTCTTGATTTAATCTCTTAATCATATTCAGCTGCTGAGGGGCTACCCTCATCTCAAGGCCCAGTGTGTGGCTTTGGTTGGTTGGCTTTATTATCATTACATTGTGCTGCATTTGTTGAGGCATTTATGTTTCTTTCACATTAAATGCTATGTGTGGTGTGATCCACCCTGAAAGTCATTATAATGAAGGCTGGAGAAGGGTTACACAGAGGTAGACACTAAACACTGCTCTTTAGGCTATCTTATAGTGGTATGACGAACCTGTATTAATGCATTACATCAACATGATGTCCTTCCATCTGTCAAACTGCTCTGAAAATAGTAGCCCTCTTGAGCGTTTCTGCTTTCATGAAATCATCACATTTTCCAAATGCATATTATGCATACTAAATTACGTGCTATACAGATGGATACTAAATCACAAGGACCTTCGTGGTCACCAGATCCCTTCCTGACAAACAAAAACCTTAAACAATTGTCCGTCAAACTGTAATAAAAGCATAATAACCACAACAATTGCAATTACCAAACCAGATGTTAATTTTCAGCAATCTTTACCTAAATTACCTGTTACCCCCTTGTATTTTGTATTGCCTTTTAAGCTAAATGTAATTTTTTCAGTACATTAAACTTCTTCTCAATATTGACTATAGCCTAAACACTTGTTGACTGCTCATTTACTGTAAAACACAATTGTATACATTGTTGTACATCCTGATTCAAGTTACGATCTCAAAGGGAGACCATGTCAATATAGATGCATTATATAGAAAGTTTAAGACCTACCTCATTAAACTTTAAGCCTAATATAATGCTCTTCAACAGGGTGTCAGCAATGTCACTGGTCTGCAGCCAGAGCAGCTTTATCCATGACTAAGAGACCTAGTCTTCATCAAATATAAATCTTATCAAAAACAGCAACTAGAAATATAACGTTACTTTTGGAGAGAAAATAAGAAACAATAGGATGTTGAGTGAGGTTTTCAGGCCGGGAGTTTTGTATGTGAAGATCTCATCACTTACTCATGCAGTACTTTCAAAACACGCACACACACACACACATACACATGCACGCACGTCCACACACCTCAGTGGAGAGAAAGCCACCCAAAGGGCTTCCTGTCGTTGAAAGGTTGAGGGTTGTTCTGCAGTGGCTCTGACAGGTGCTACCCATGCAGCTGTGTGTTTCACAGGGAACGTTGGCCTCCTCTGTAAATGGGTCAGGACAGTACCTCTCTCCTCGTTCGTGAATACGTGTGAATGTTCCATCAGTCACAATTGGGTAGGATTGGTGAAGTAGAGTCTCAGGCAGCTGATAAGACTCCATTTTGATTCAGATCTTTGTGTCTGTGTATCGCAATGAGACTGATTACGGGGAAACCTGTGTCATCGACATTAAGTTGTAATTGCCAAATGAGTCACCCCCCCCCCCCAATTGACTATGCAGAAAAGTGCTGTCATGTTCATTTTCAAATGGAGAGTGATTCCCTGGGAGTTATTAAACCCATCAATTGTTTGGTTTGTTTAGTCTTAGGAAATCAACAATGACTCACACTCAAGGTCATTTTGTTTATTTTCTAGTCACATCATATTTTCTGTGCTCTGGTCTGGGATGACAGATGTTATTTCAAGTTATTTTGGTCAATGGTGTGGTTTATCACTGATCCACAGAAAGTCAGTTTTGATTAGTTTACTTGGTCACAAAACAATCTGAAAACGGCTTTGATTTTTCACCATTCATTTCTTGGTTGGTATGCTGACAAACATCCACACACCTACACAAACCCTCAGATGATCTCCCATAAATCATTATTTACACACCATCTCTGTGATGTGCACGACTGTGACCACAGCATGGACCTGTTCCACTGTCAAATGACAAAGGTGTAAAAGCATGTGATGAATATGAAGCTCCAGTCACATCCCCCTCTCTTGTAGGGAGTGTTGCGGACCACATAGATCTTTGTTGAGGTGGCAGGCTGCAGCTCTAGACTCTATAGCATGTACTGCCAGGAAGTCAGCCCAAACGTGTACAGGAAGTGCACTGAAGTAGGTGCAAGTGTGACTGCTACAGGAGAGATTAATACACACATTAAACCACTCAAATTAAGGAAACATCGTTTTGTAGTTTTACTTTCAAGTTCTCAGGTGACCTATGTGGCTGGCGTCTTCTCTGTGTGCCGGGTTATCAAAGAGAGAAGCAGATTAGGGCTTTCTATAAAGATGTGTGACATTGGGATCAAAATTTCAAAATGGTTTGGAAAAAAAATCTAATGATTTTCATGCAGCTCCACATTTGTGCTCAGAGGAAAAAAAGTGAATGTATGCAGATTGGAACATAACTCCACCTAGACAACAACATAGTACTAGGACTATACATCCTTTAAGCAGGGTTCCATAAGACATTGGCAAGTCAAATTCAAGGACTTTCAGGAACTTTAGAAAGCACTTCATTGTACTTTTCAAGGATCTCAATGTAATACAATTGTATTAGTTATATAATTGTACACATAGGGCCTAATATAGAACCCCCCCCCCCCAAAGAAGCATGCAAAAAGTTTCAAGAAAGTAGGCCGTTAACACAATAAGAATATTTTTTTAAATGTAGACCTTGTGAATATATTGATAATTCAAATTATTAGTACATTCTAATATGTGAGAATAATGTGGACATTGCCTGACTAAATATATTGGATGCATACATGCCGATTTTCCTGTTGCCTATGTGGCTGACGCAGGGACACATTAGCATTCATCTCACATCGCTGTTTTTATAATGAGAAAGTGATCAAAAAACAGGTAATATTTTTAATGGAAGTGTTTGTATGTAAAGCCATGTTGAAGCCAACAGATGCTGTCTTCTTCCTCATAATAAACGCACATAATTTTACCGCAACAGAGTAGCGCAATACCCTTCAACTGAAGCAGCGGGAAACAAACCAAAGTATCACCATCTCTCACAAAAACATATCACAAATTAAATCACGGTTAATTATAAGGGAGTAGGAGACTTATACAGTGGGGCAAAAAAGTATTTAGTCAGCCACCAACTGTGCAAGTTCTCCCACTTAAAAAGATGAGAGAGGCCTGTAATTTTCATCATAGGTACAAATCAACTATGACAGACAAAATGAGAAAAAGAAAATCCAGAAAATCACATTGTAGGATTTTTAATTTATTTATTTGCAAATTATGGTGGAAAATAAGTATTTGATCACCTACAAACAAGCAAGATTTCTGGCTCTCACAGACCTGTAACTTCTTCTTTAAGAGGCTCCTCTGTCCTCCACTCATTACCTGTATTAATGGCACCTGTTTGAACTTGTTATCAGTATAAAAGACACCTGTCCACAACCTCAAACAGTCACACTCCAAACTCCACTATGGCCAAGACCAAAGAGCTGTCAAAGAGCTGTCAAAAACCAGAAACAAAATTGTAGACCTGCACCAGGCTGGGAAGACTGAATCTGCAATAGGTAAGCAGCTTGGTTTGAAGAAATCAACTGGAAATGGAAGACAATACAAGACCACTGATAATCTCCTTCGATTTGGGGCTCCACGCAAGCTCTCGCCCCGTGGGGTCAAAATGATCACAAGAACGGTGAGCAAAAATCCCAGAACCACACGGGGGGACCTAGTGAATGACCTGCAGAGAGCTGGGACCAAAGTAACAAAGCCTACCATCAGTAACACACTACGCCGCCAGGGACTCAAATCCTGCAGTGCCAGACGTGTCCCCCTGCTTAAGCCAGTACATGTCCAGGCCCGTCTGAAGTTTGCTAGAGAGTATTTGGATGATCCAGAAGAAGATTGGGAGAATGTCATATGGTTAGATGAAACCAAAATATAACTTTTTGGTAAAAACTCAACTTGTCGTGTTTGGAGGACAAAGAATGCTGAGTTGCATCCAAAGAACACCATACCTACTGTGAAGCATGGGGGTGGAAACATCATGCTTTGGGGCTGTTTTTCCGCAAAGGGACCAGGACGACTGATCCGTGTAAAGGAAAGAATGAATGGGGCCATGTATCGTGAGATTTTGAGTGAAAACCTCCTTCCATCAGCAAGGGCATTGAAGATGAAACGTGGCTGGGTCTTTCAGCATGACAATGATCCCAGACACACCGTCCGGGCAACGAAGGAGTGGCTTCGTAAGAAGCATTTCAAGATCCTGGAGTGGCCTAGCCAGTCTCCAGATCTCAGCCCCATAGAAACATCTTTGGAGAGAGTTGAAAGTCCGTGTTGCCCAGCAACAGCCCCAAAACATCACTGCTCTAGAGGAGATCTGCATGGAGGAATGGGCCAAAATACCAGCAACAGTGTGTGAAAACCTTGTGAAGACTAACAGAAAACGTTTGACCTCTGTCATTGCCAACAAAGGGTATTTAACAAAGTATTGAGATAAACTTTTGTTATTGACCAAATACGTATTTACCACCATAGTTTGCAAATAAATTCATAAAAAATCCTACAACGTGATTTTCTGGATTTTTTTTCTAATTTTGTCTGTCATAGTTGAAGTGTACCTATGATGAAAATTACAGGCCTCTCATCTTTTTAAGTGGGAGAACTTGCACAATTGGTGGCTGACTAAATACTTTTTTGCCCCACTGTAAATTGTCTACAATAATTACAAGAACTTCTCAAGCACCAAATTGAGGATTTGATTTTCACGATATGCCTAATCCAGTAGCCTAATGTGTTGTTGTCATATCTAGAATAATTAATAGGAATAGAATTGGGTGTTGCGCAACAGTCTATCCTACACGATTGTGCACACTAGACTCGGTGTCCAGTCCTAGGCACAGAAACATGAACTGATTTCCTTAATAATGCTTTCTCTGTTAAATCTAATGAGACCCTGTTCTAAATCAAGCAGACAACAACATATGATCAACATCAATTTGCTGGGGATATTAGATCCAACCTGGATCCAGGCACAACTGTCTTCACCAGTGTAATGAGTGAGACACCAAAATGTCCTTGACATTTCCTCGTGAACATATTTTTTACAGCACTTTGGCTATCACCACAGCTGTTCATCACTTCACTGTCATTTGGAAAATTCCATCCTCAATCAGATGATGTGTGAAAATATCACACCTTAACTAATCAGATGGATACCAAATGCGCATTCAAAAGGTATTAAGCATACCTAGCCATGGGAAGTAGGGGTGCTGAGGGTGCTGCAGCACCCCCTGAAAAATGTGAATATTTAAAAAATCTCTCTCTCTATATATATATATATATATATATATATATATATATATATATATATATATATATATATAATAAAATAATCACAAAAGTAGTGCACTGGGCCTTTACTAGTCGTGAATAAGCAGGACCTGTTGCCAGGCCAAAAAATTTCTGAGATCTCTATACAAAAAACTTCAACAGCTAGATCCAGGATACTTACAGGGTTCAAGTTCAATGTAATTTAACTGATTACTGCTTAATATATTATATAAATGACAATTTACACTGCCATAATTGCAAGGACAGACAAGTAATGGTTTATGTCACAAGACATGATAAAGGGTTAAACATATAGGTTTTAAATCAACTCGTGAACTTGATTTAATATAGCTATGACCCCCCCCCCCCCAATATTTTAATGTAATGACATGAAAAAAATAGCCAGATTATTATCAATGACTTATCAGCAGCTGGAACAAGTTGTCCAGTGTAGGAAATCCTCACTGGTACCCTCGTTTAGAAAGACCCTCATACAGACACATCATGTACATTTTCAGTTATGAGTAGCAGTTTTCAGAAGAGTAGGAGTCATTGATTCAGTGTAAACATGTTTAATCAGGTTTATGTGGAGACAAGTAAAAGCAGAAATATCAGCCAACAGAGATTGAACTTCACTCAACTTTCAAGAGCAGTGTTCACCAACCGGTTGATCGTGATCGACTGGTCGATCTCCAAGGCATTCCTAGTTGATCGCCAAACATTTCTGTAAAAAAACAACGATAAAGCCTTGTGTTCCCATTTTTATTTCATTTTATAGGGCTGTAGGCGGTAGTTGCAACTGATTCAGCTGCCCTGCTCGCCGGGTAGTCGAACTGTCGCAATTTTTAACCATTTGATGTGTCTGAAGGCACAAACTCTGCCTTCTCGGCCAGTCCAGAGAGCAAATCAAGTGCACTGTAGACTATAGGCCTACCGCTGGCCAATCGGGTGGCTCAGATGACCGTGTCTGCAGTAATGTACTGTAGCAGGCATAAAAGAAAGCTAAGGCAAAGTTGATACTGTGAGATTTCAAAACATTTAATATAGGGCTGTCAAATGATTCAAATAATTAATCGCATTAAATTCTGTAGTTAATCGCGATTAATCACACTTTTTTTGCTCAAATTTGGTGCTAAATTAAGATATTTCAATTTTAAAAAGCAGTTTATTGAGTTATAGGACTGTAAGGACTGAAACACTAAAAATATTCTGTAGCTTTTTGGCAGCTTTCTTCTTTAGTTGCTCTCTCTCTGTTGCTTCATCAGGTTGCTGTGCAGGCCTCTCTTCCTTCAGCAAGTTGCTGACCAAAGCCCAAACCTCACCCCTCTCAGGTCTGGGAAGGCACTTCAGGTCCTTAAACCTTGGGTCGAGTGCTGTGGCGTTCTTCAGTCATGTGAGGTTGGTGTTTTCTCCACTTGCGTTTCTCCAGGTCTGTTGTGAATGTCAGCTTGAATCTTACCATTTAGACAAGGTCATCATCGGAGCTCTCCATCACCTGAAGGAGATGGCAGAAAGCAGGCAACACCACAGAGCAAGACATTTACTTATCTCCTCCCAGAAGTTCAGGCAAGTACCTGCAGTGAAAGATCATTCAAAATCACTTCAGCTTATTGTGAGAAACTTGTTATACACAGACTCTCTCGCTCCCTCTCTCACACACACACACTTTTTCACGCAAAAAATCGTATTGTAACACTAAGAGAGGTAAAATATTACCTGCAGTGCCTCCAACTTCTACAGTTTCTCCAATTCAGCTGTGGTTGGCATGGTGATGTTAGTATTCTGTTGGGCCAGAGAATCTCTGTGTTCACTGTCTGTGCAAACGGTGGTAACTTTGTTTTCAATGTTCCACTGCTTTGCTAGATCCATGAAATGCCCGGTGCACGTTTCAGCATAGTGCCTCTCTTGTCTTCATTAAGGCCAGAGCATGTGAATGCAGTTTCCAGTTTTCATCAATGTGGTGCACAGAACCCCAAGGTAGTTGTGGTTACTGGCTGAAGTCCAGTGCTCTCCCGTGAGAGCAACAGCTGTTGCATGTTTCAACTCCTCCGCTTTCATACAGCTGGGGTATTCTTGTAACGACGGTGGCTCTCGAGGGTAACTCATACGTTGAGTCGTTTGATGCTAGCCGAATGATATCCCCCAAGCATTCATTCCCCACAATGTGGACTGGCCAGCAAGACGAAGCTATTGCTTGTGTCAGCTTGCTGCTCCTTGACTTGTCCATAGGCCTCTCGCGCGCACACTCTTCTCGCTTAACCTGCCAATATTCCTCCATTGCCACTTGTAACGTTACTTGTATTGCTGGCGTCAACAGTATGTTTCGCTTGTAAATGTTAACAAAGACTCAATGTACTTTGTGATAAATCAATTCAGCCTGCAGTAGACGCAAATTACTTTGGTTTTATCCAGAGAGCCATCTGGGAGGGATTTTAAATGTAATTAGCCATTTACCAGCATTCTCCATCATTAATGCATATAATTAGCCAACGTTAGCTAGTAAGGTAATTGTCAAACTAGCCCGTTGGCTGCCAGGGCTTGAATTTGAACTATGGATGATGCAGTGGCTACCCGTCATTCAGAACAGGTAGGTCTCTTTTTGCATGTTATTTTGGCATTAATACCTGTCACATATCCAGGGTTGGGGAGTAACGGATGACATGTAATGCGTTACATGTAAGGGATTACCAAAAACCGGTAACTGTAATCCGTTACATTACTAGCAAAAATATTGGCATCAGATTACAGATACTTTCGAAAAACTAGATGATTACTTTGAGGATTACTTTTTAAAAGGTTGTTGTGAAAACGAATCTTTGACACTTCTCTGTTTTCTCAATGACATTCAAATCAGCATTGAAAAGAGGCGCACATTTAAATGTTTTCCAACCTGAGTGAGTGACCACAAATGTGTTTGATGGATCGCATGAAAAGAGCAGGAATAGGCTTTTGTAGGCTACAGTCCAAGCTATGTCTTCCAATGGTGCGACTGCTGTCGGCATCCAAAGATTATCTGACTTGCATAAACGCTTGTAGGTAAGGATGACAACACTGGTGTAACATACAGCGATACGGATGTCACTTATTATTGATATCTACATAGCGCATTGATTTGAATCACACTGCTGCTCTCTCATTTAGCTATTTGCACCTTATGGATTGTGGTTGTTGTGGATGGCTGTTCACAAATCTGAATGTGTATTTGAACACAATAATGGTTGAATTCAAGACGGTTAAGCTGCCTATCCATCATTGTTTTTGAAACCAGTGGACAGCCAGTGAAAAATGTGCTCTTGCAAAAGCTGCACAGTGCGGTTCCAAGCCTATGGAATAAAAGTGGGGCTTTTATTGCTCAATCTAATTCATGCTGATACAAGAACAATCCATAGGCCTAATGGACACATACTCAAACTTGCACACTTTTGATAGACTTAAAGGGGAACTCTGTAGTTGCTACACCCATTTTTGGACTTATAAATTATATATACAGTACCAGTCAAAAGTTTGGACACACCTACTCATTCAATGATTTTTCTTTATTTTTACTATTTTCTACATTGTAGAATAATAGTGAAGACATCAAAACTATGAAATAACACATAAGGAAAATTTAGTAACCAAAAAAGTATTAAACAAATTCAAATCTATTTCAGATTATTCAAAGTAGCCACTCTTTCTATTAATGACAGCTTTGCACACTCTTGGCATTCTCTCAACCAGCTTACATTTACATTTACATTTAAGTCATTTAGCAGACGCTCTTATCCAGAGCGACTTACAAATTGGTGAATTCACCTTCTGACATCCAGTGGAACAGCCACCTTCACCTGCAATGCTTTTCCAACAGTCTTGAAGGAGTTCCCTCATGCGGAGCACTTATTGGCTGCTTTTCCTTCACTCTGCGGTCCAACTCATCCAAACCATCTCAATTGGGTTGAGGTCAGGTGATTGTGGAGGCCAGGTCATCTGATGCTGGTTAAGTGTGCCTTGAATTCTAAATAAATCACTGACATTGTCACCAGCAAAGCAGCCCCACACCATCACACCTCCTCCTTCATGCTTCATGGTGGGAACCACACATGCAAAGATCATCCGTTCACCAATTCTGCATCTCTCAAAGTAGTGGTTTCTTTGCAGCAGTTCAACCATTAAAGCCTTATTCATGCAGTCTCCTCTGAACAGTTGATGTTGAGATGTGTATGTTACTTGAACTCTGTGAAGCATTTATTTGGACTGCAGGCTAGAAACTCTAATGAACTCATCCTCTGCAGCAGAGGAAACTCTGGGTCTTCCTTTCCTGTGGCGGTCCTCATCAGAGCCAGTTTCATCATAGCACTTGATGTTTTTTTGCGGCTGCACTTGAAGAAACTTTCAAAGTTCTTGAAATGTTCCAGATTGACTGACCTTTGCGTCTTAAAGTAATGATGGACTGTCGTTTGCTTAGTATGGACTTGGTCTTTTACCAAATAGGGCTATCTTCTGCATACCACCCCTACCATGTCACAACACAACTGATTGGCTCAAAAGCATTAAGGAAAGAAATTCCACAAATTAACTTTTAACAAGGCACACCTCCTGCTAATTGAAATGCATTCCAGGTGACTACCTCATGAAGGTGGTTGAGAGAATGCCAAGAGTGTGCAAAGCTGTCATTGCTATTTTGAAGCATCTCAAATTGATTTGTTGAGCACTTTTTTTACAACATGATTCCATATGTGTTATTTCATAGTTTTGATGTCTTCACTATTATTCTACTATGTAGAAAATAGTAAAAATAAAGAAAAACCCTTGAATGAGTGGGTGTGTCCAAACCTTTGACTGGTACTGTATATCCATTGATTCTTGAAGAAAATAACTTATAAATGCCTCATGGGCTTAGTTCAACTGTCATACTCCATGAGAACCCAAAATATAAGCTGTTTTTCTCCAATGTTTGTAAACATTGTAAATGTAAACAACCACTGTATAGCCTCATAACATGGTTAAAACTGTAATTTTGATATCATGGATGGTCAGTCCTTGCATTCATAGCTCTGTCTATTTATGTGAGAGTAGTTACATTTCTCCAGGCCCACGGCTTTTTACCAAAACAGAGGCTGGGCAACCGTTTTGTTATTGTTTCATCTGTGGATTTGCCATTTAAACAGCTGCATGTTATCAAGACATCAAAGTCCTTAGTTTTGGGTTTGTGCTCAGCTAAAAAATGTGGCTAATTTATACTAAGTCCTATTCTTGAAGATCAAGGTGCATAACATTTATTGGAATGACTGGAATTCTGATAGACTTTGTTTTTTAATGTAAAGATATCATTTAATCGTATTATATGTAGTGGAAAGTATTTGCACACACTGTATATAGATGTTTGTATTGTGTTATCGACTGTACATTTGTTTATCCCATGTGTAACTCTGTGTTGTGTTTTTTTGTCACACGGCTTTGCTTTATCTTGGCCAGGTCGCAGTTGTGAATGTTCTCAACTGGCCTACCTGGTTAAATAAAGGTGAAATAAAAAAAATATTTAAAAAAAGCAATGTGTTAGAAGAAGCCGACATAACCAACCCATAAAGTAAAATTGAACATCCATATATGGCCAGCTATGTCAACATTAACATTGATTTATCCTGTAATAGATGTAAATGTTATAGATGTTGTTCAATTGTTGTCGTCTAATGCCTCTTAAGGGGAAAGTAATCTAAAAGTAACGGAATGTAATCAGATTACATTACTGAGTTTGGGTAATCGAAAAGTTACGTGACTGATCACAATTTTGTACAGGTAACTAGTAACTATAACAGATTACATTTAGAAAGTAACCTACCCAACCCTGCACTTATCAGTTTGCAAACAATGTAAAAATATATATAATTGAGTTAATAAAGCCACATACAAACATGGTCTCATTTTTGCTTTCTTGAGTAAGGCAGCTCCAAAATGCAGGTGTTTCGGCCTAGCTCAGTGCTTTCCGTGGAGGTGGGACAGCCAGCGGAAAATAGGGGTTGGTAATGTTCTCTAGTTGTACCATGATTGGCTCAGTGATCTGTCATGGGAACACTACGTCAATGCAAAATCTACAGGTAGTCCATTGGGTGCTGCCATAGAGTTACATTAGAAGTGCCCATCCATGAAGGCTCAAGGTCATTGGCCACAGATAAAATGACGTCAAGTCACGTTATATCTACCGTAGCTTTGATTGGACTGATCATGTCAACGTCATACTTTCAAAATGTTAAGGTCTTCATCATGAATCAAGACGACAATCTACTGGCAAATCCTTTTCCATCCTTGTCATATGAAGAGAAATTATGAAGAGAAATTATAGATAAAACGTATCGGTGCTCATCGGCCATTGGACAATAACATTACACAACAAGTTGGAAATCGCAAATTCAACAATGAGGGGTTTGGAAGGAATCAGTGGCTAACTGGAACCAATATATACAAGCAGTTAGGAAAGCAAAGGCTAGCTTTTTCAAACGGAAATTTCCATCCTGCAGCACAAACTCCAAAAAGTTCTGGGACACTAAAGTCCATGGAGAGTAAGAGCACCTCCTCCCAGCTACCCACTGCACTGAGGCTAAGAAACAGTGTCACCACCGATAAATCAATTTCAATTAGCATTTTTCTACGGCTGGCCATGCTTTCCACCTGGCCACCCCTACCCTGGTCAACAGCCCTGCACCCCCACAGCAACTTTCACAAGCCTCCTCCATTTCTCCTTCACCCAAATCCAGATAGCGGATGTTTTGAAAGAGCTGCAAAATCTGGACCCTACAAATCAGCAGGACTAGACCATCTGGACCCTCTCATTCTAACCTCTCTTTCGTATCGTCTCAGATTCCCAAAGATTGGAAAGCTGCCGCGGTCATCCCCCTCTTCAAAGGGGGAGACACTCTAGACCCAAACTGCTACAGACCTATATCTATCCTACCCTGCCCTTCTAAGGTCTTCGAAAGCCAAGTTCACAAACAGATCACCGACCATTTAGAATCCCACCGTAACTTCTCAACTATGCTTATCATTTATCGCCCTCCAGGTTCCCTCGGAGAGTTCATCAATGAGCTTGATGCCTTGATAAGCTCCTTTCCTGAGGACGGCTCACCTCTCACAGTCCTGGGCGACTTTAACCTCCCCACGTCTACCTTTGACTCATTCCTCTCTGCCTCCTTCTTTCCACTCCTCTCCTCTTTTGACCTCACCCTCTCACCTTCCCCCCCTACTCACAAGGCAGGCAATACGCTCGACCTCATCTTTACTAGATGCTGTTCTTCCACTAACCTCATTGCAACTCCCCTCCAAGTCTCCGACCACTACCTTGTATCCTTTTCCCTCTCGCTCTCATCCAACACTTCCCACACTGCCCCTACTCGGATGGTATTGCGCCGTCCCAACCTTCGCTCTCTCTCCCCCGCTACTCTCTCCTCTTCCATCCTATCATCTCTTCCCTCTGCTCATACCTTCTCCAACCTATCTCCTGATTCTGCCTCCTCAACCCTCCTCTCTTCCCTTTCTGCATCCTTTGACTCTCTATGTCCCCTATCCTCCAGGCCGGCTCGGTCCTCCCCTCCCGCTCCGTGGCTCGATGACTCACTGCGAGCTCACAGAACAGAGCTCCGGGCAGCCGAGCGGAAATGGAGGAAAACTCGCCTCCCTGCGGACCTGGCATCCTTTCACTCCCTCCTCTCTACATTTTCCTCCTCTGTCTCTGCTGCTAAAGCCACTTTCTACCACTCTAAATTCCAAGCATCTGCCTCTAACCCTAGGAAGCTCTTTGCCACCTTCTCCTCCCTCCTGAATCCTCCCCCCTCCCCCCCCTCCTCCCTCTCTGCAGATGACTTCGTCAACCATTTTGAAAAGAAGGTCGACGACATCCGATCCTCGTTGCTAAGTCAAACGACACCGCTGGTTCTGCTCACACTGCCCTACCCTGTACTCTGACCTCTTTCTCCCCTCTCTCTCCAGATGAAATCTCGCTTCTTGTGACGGCCGGCCGCCCAACAACCTGCCCGCTTGACCCTATCCCCTCCTCTCTTCTCCAGACCATTTCCGGAGACCTTCTCCCTTACCTCACCTCGCTCATCAACTCATCCCTGACCGCTGGCTACGTCCCTTCCGTCTTCAAGAGAGCGAGAGTTGCACCCCTTCTGAAAAAACCTACACTCGATCCCTCCGATGTCAACAACTACAGACCAGTATCCCTTCTTTCTTTTCTCTCCAAAACTCTTGAACGTGCCGTCCTTGGCCAGCTCTCCCGCTATCTCTCTCAGAATGACCTTCTTGATCCAAATCAGTCAGGTTTCAAGACTAGTCATTCAACTGAGACTGCTCTTCTCTGTATCACGGAGGCGCTCCGCACTGCTAAAGCTAACTCTCTCTCCTCTGCTCTCATCCTTCTAGACCTATCGGCTGCCTTCGAAATACTGTGAACCATCAGATCCTCCTCTCCACCCTCTCCGAGTTGGGCATCTCCGGCGCGGCCCACGCTTGGATTGCGTCCTACCTGACAGGTCGCTCCTACCAGGTGGCGTGGCGAGAATCTGTCTCCCGCCACGCGCTCTCACCACTGGTGTCCCCCAGGGCTCTGTTCTAGGCCCTCTCCTATTCTCGCTATACACCAAGTCACTTGGCTCTGTCATAACCTCACATGGTCTCTCCTATCATTGCTATGCAGACGACACACAATTAATCTTCTCCTTTCCCCCTTCTGATGACCAGGTGGCGAATCGCATCTCTGCATGTCTGGCAGACATATCAGTGTGGATGACGGATCACCACCTCAAGCTGAACCTCGGCAAGACGGAGCTGCTCTTCCTCCCGGGGAAGGACTGCCCGTTCCATGATCTCGCCATCACGGTTGACAACTCCATTGTGTCCTCCTCCCAGAGCGCTAAGAACCTTGGCGTGATCCTGGACAACACCCTGTCGTTCTCAACCAACATCATGGCGGTGGCCCGTTCCTGTAGGTTCATGCTCTACAACATCCGCAGAGTACGACCCTGCCTCACACAGGAAGCGGCGCAGGTCCTAATCCAGGCACTTGTCATCTCCCGTCTGGATTACTGCAACTCGCTGTTGGCTGGGCTCCCTGCCTGTGCCATTAAACCCCTACAACTCATCCAGAACGCCGCAGCCCGTCTGGTGTTCAACCTTCCCAAGTTCTCTCACGTCACCCCGCTCCTCCGCTCTCTCCACTGGCTTCCAGTTGAAGCTCGCATCCGCTACAAGACCATGGTGCTTGCCTACGGAGCTGTGAGGGGAACGGCACCGCAGTACCTCCAGGCTCTGATCAGGCCCTACACCCAAGCAAGGGCACTGCGTTCATCCACCTCTGGCCTGCTCGCCTCCCTACCACTGAGGAAGTACAGTTCCCGCTCAGCCCAGTCAAAACTGTTCGCTGCTCTGGCCCCCCAATGGTGGAACAAACTCCCTCACGACGCCAGGACAGCGGAGTCAATCACCACCTTCCGGAGACACCTGAAACCCCACCTCTTCAAGGAATACCTAGGATAGGATAAGTAATCCTTCTCACCCCCCCCCCCCTTAATGATTTAGATGCACTATTGTAAAGTGGCTGTTCCACTGGATGTCAGAAGGTGAATTCACCAATTTGTAAGTCGCTCTGGATAAGAGCGTCTGCTAAATGACTTAAATGTAATGTAATGTAATGCAATCTGGTTTCCGAGCTGGTCATGGGTGCACCTCAGCCACGCTCAAGGTCCTAAACGATATCATAACCTCCATCGATAAGAAACAATACTGTGCAGCTGTATTCATAGACCTGGCCAAAGCTTTCGACTCTGTCAATCACCACATTCTTATCAACAGACTCAACAGCCTTCATTTCTCAAATGACTGCCTCGCCTGGTTCACCAACTACTTCTCAGACAGAGTTCAGTGTGTCAAATCAGAGGGCCTGTTGTCCGGACCTCTGGCAGTCGCTATGGGGGTGCCACAGGGTTCAATTCTCAGGTCAACTCTTTTCTCTGTATACATCAATGATGTCGCTCTTGCTGCTGGTGATTCTCTGATCCACCTCTACGCAGACAATGCCATTCTGTATACTTCTGGCCTTTCTTTGGACACTGTGTTAACAAACCTCCAAACGAGCTTCAGTGCCATACAACACTCCTTCCATGGCCTCCAACTGCTCTTAAATGCAAGTAAAACTAAATGCATGCTCTTCAACCGATCGCTACCAGCATCTGCCCGCCCATCCAGCATCACTACTCTGGACGGTTCTGACTTAGAATATGTGGACATCTACTAATACCTAGGTGTCTGGTTAGACTGTAAACTCTCCTTCCAGACTCACTTTAAGCATCTCCAATCCAAAATTAAATCTAGAATCGGCTTCCTATTTCGCAACAAAGCATCCTTCACTCATGCAGCAAAACATACCCTTGTAAAACTAACTATCCTACCGATCCTTGACATCGGCAATGTCATTTACAAAATAGCCTCCAACACTCTACTCAGCAAATTGGATGCAGTCTATCACAGTGCCATCCGTTTTGTCACCAAAGCCCCTTATACTACCCACCACTGCCAGGTTGCAGTTGTAAATGAGAACTTATTCTCAACTAGCCGACCTGGAAAAATAAAGGTGAAATAAAAAATCAAATAAATAAAAACTGCAAGCATTGCAAAGCAATCACTGGGTTTAAGGGTCTCTTTTCCAGACTTAAAGGATAAACATTCAGCATGATGGGCCAGAAAAGGTTGAATACATTTGCTTGTTCAAAACAACTGGAAACTCGGAACTGGGAAATATTAGACTTCAGAGAGTTCAAGACAACTGGGAACTAAAAAAAAAAAAAAAAAAACGAGCTCCAACTGGGAAAATACGTTTTGAATGGTCATCCAACTCGGAATTCCAAGTCGGGAACTCGAGTTCCGATCCTGAAGATCACTGTCGTCATGATTCAACCCTGTTTTTTCCCCCAGAGTTCCCAGTTGTCTTGAAAGCACCATAAATCCAGAGAATGCCAGACTTTAATGAAAAAGTTTGATGACAAAATTTGCCCACGAAGGACCGCCGCACCAACTTCCTGTTCAAGTGAGTACAGCACAACAAGGTGAGTCCAAAAATGTATTGTATGCTGCTGCATAAATTATGTAATATGCCAGGGAGATATGTATATTGTATCCAAGAAAGTAATACTAAGTGCATGTTGTGTAGTAAGCTGTTCGTAGCCCATGTGCCTCTCCCTAATAACATGGTCCCTTTCACACTCCTAACTTCGCCTACTGTTCTGACTTGGTGGTGCACATGTAGCCTATAGGTTGTTTTAGAGAAATGTCATCATCGAATATTGTAAGAGCTTTCATTGTCTGCTTATATGCCCCCTTTATTTATCCTACGGTTCAGAGTTGTTGTACGGGGAGAATATTGTAAGAACGGCCCATGTTCTGAATTCTGTCGCTGTACATTTCAAAAGTGCTGAGCAAATAGTTATATTGACTACGTCCGTCCTAGCATGCTCATTAATGTCTTAATCAAACTGACTGGTTTCCTTTTATCCGCTCATTGTTCCCTTAAGCCATAGTTTGTACATCTCAATTGTCAGTGGAAACCACATTTGTTTAAGCAGGTCAGCCATATCAGTTACGTTTTTTAAAACGGCAGTAAATGAGGCTGAATGAACTGTTTTGATGATAGCCAGGTGTAGCAGTGGCTGAAAAGAAGGCCCTAACACTTTGTGAGCACCGTGTGTCACCGTTATAGTGCAATTAATGTACTGTTTAGGGTTGTGTTGTGGCTTTGCTGGAAGGCATCTAAAACCATTTTTGCAGTTTTCCCCGCCAAGATTTGCATGCTAAAATTGCCACTGTATGGATGGTTCAAGGGGTCAAACTACGAAAATGCACAAATGGTGTGAATTTTTTTAATGACATTACAAATGTAAGCATTAAACACATTATTAATGCATTAACTTTGACAGCCCTAGTTTAAAACCATGACAAGAGAGACTGTCAATGAATACAACAAAGAGATGCTGTTTTTATGAGTTAGCTCATGTTTAAAGTTCTTACTCAGTACTGTCAACACTTTGTATTCAACATTTGTATAAGCCATAAAATGAGCGTTCTTCCTATTTCCACTCCGTGCTAAATAAAAATAAAAAGGGAATTATTTGTATGCTTACTCAGCTGTGCTTCACAAGTAATACAACAACAGGTCTATTACTGGTGTGATCATATAGCCAGGTTTTCTCCAGATGTTACGCTTGGAATTCAGGCCAAATAGTTCCATCTTGATTTCATCAGACCAGAGAATCTTGTTTCTCATGGTCTGAGAGTGGATAACTCCAAGCGGGCTGTCAAGTGCTTTTACTGAGTGGCTTCTGTCTGGCCACTCTACCATAAAGGCCTGATTGGTGGAGTGCTGCAAAAATTATTGTCTTACTGGTAGGTTCTCCCATCTCCACAGAGGAACTCTGGAGCTCTGTCAGAGTGATCATCGGGTTCTTGGTCACCTCCATGATCAAGGCCCTTCTCCCCCGATTGCTCAATTTTGCTGGCAGTCAGCTCTGGGAAGAGTCTTGGTGGTTCCAAACTTCTTCCATTTAAGAATGGAGGCCACTGTGGTCTTGGGGGCCTTCAATACTTCAGAAAAGCTTTGCTAAACTTCCCCAGATCTGTGCCTCAACACAATCCAGTCTCTGAGCTCTAGGGACAATTTCTTCGACCTCGTGGCTTGGTTTTTGCGCTGACAAGCACCTTCAACTGTGTGACATTATATAGACAGGGTTGTGCCTTTCCAAATCATGTTCAATCAATTGAATTTCGCACAGGTGGACTCCAATCAAGTTCTTGAAACACCTCAATGATGATCAATGGAAACAGGATGCACCTGAATACCTGTGTAAATTAGGTATGTTGTTTGTTTTTTTTAATACCTTTGCAAACATATCTAAAAACATCTTTTTGCTTTGTCATTATGGGTGTTGTGTGTAGATTGATGAGGGTTTTTTATTTAATTTAATCCATTTTAGAATAAAGCTGTAATGTAACAAAAATGTGTAAAAAGAAAAGGGGTCTGAATACTTTACAAATGCACTGTATATCCTATAATTAATTACAATGGTTCCATTTGGCCTAGTTATTAGTTATCTCTTGCTCTCACGTCATTCATGAGGTAATCTCAGTGTAAACTAGTATGTCATATCTACCCATTTTGTAGAATAATTGATGACATCTTGACATCTTTATGAATTCATCCATTTATGCTGTACCCCTTAGGGCAGGGATCATCAACTAGATTCAACCGCAAGCAGATATTTTCTTGAGAGGAAGGTATGGGGGCCGGAATAAAATTACTAATAATTTGTAGCCTGCAAATTGAACGCAAGAAGCACAAACAGATGTAATACTTGACTAAAACGTAATATTTTCAAACCTTTGCATATGATCACGTGTCTGTCTATTATGGGTGGAAATACTTGGGAACAGATTTCCCAAATTAAAATCACTTGGAGCTGATTTCCTGTTTTTTTTTTACAGTTCATGTGCAACAATGGGAAAAAAATGTATTTTTTATGGCTCAAAACTTGGGGGCGCAAATAAAATAACCAGTTGGGGAACCCTGCCTTCGGAGTCGTTCTGATAGGATCAGCTTACACCACGGAATGTTTAAGAGACAAACGCCTGATGTAGTTGAAAGAGGAAACTGCGCATTGAAGGTATTTCAGGATGTGAAAGGTTATAGCTGACTGAGCACTCACTGAGGTCTCGCATAATGACTCCGGTCATTTACCCTGTTCTAACCTTTAACTAGGTAAGTCAGTTAAGAACAAATTCTCATTTACAACGACGGCCTACCTTAATGGACAGACAGACAACAATTTTCTTTCTCAAGTGTATTTTCAAGTTTGTTGCAATTTTTTGTGCATTTAAACAAATACATTGAAAAACAAACATCATGAAAACCGCTCTAGTCTGCCTCTAGTCATTTCCCTCATACATTAAATGGATGGCCTTGAGATATTCCTGCATTAGTAAAGTAGAACTCAGTACGTAATCATTAAAAAGCACTTACAAATCTACATTTTGCTTTGTGTATATTCAGCAAACATTTTGTAACATTGATTAACACCCACTAAATCCTGTTCAACATTCACTCCCTCAAATTTCCCCCCAAAATACTTTCAGTTTCTCCTCTCTCTTCCTGAGAACAATATATTTAAAATACATCTAAAACTTTGATACAGTTTTTTACTTGGACAACATTGCAGTAGGACAAGCCTATAATCTACTGTAAAACATAATGACAGCACATTGGGCTGTGGTCTGTCTACAACATCTGGATCATCTAAAGGACAATAAAATGCATGGAGTACTACATAAGGCATTGCCTCCAATAATGTCCTATCACGGAAGCCATGACCCCATGGAGGTCCTTGCTATTTTTGGTCTCAGAAGAAGAGGTGACAGAATGCTGGAATGTGACCTACAGCTTCCTGTGAAGTGTGGACTGGGACTCTGCCAATGCAGAGGGGAGAGAAATGCTTCCCTTTGGGCTGTCAAATGTCCCTGGGGGTGTGACTAGAGTTAAGGTGTCTGTATGAAGAGATACATACTTCCTCCTGGGTTGTGATTAAAGTATGGGACTCGTGTTAATGAGTGTTAGCGCTGTGACCATTTTTTCTTTGTCTGAAGAAAGACAATTCCCCTGTGCAACGCTCAAGAGACATCTCTAGTTACAGTACCACCATGGCAGTCAGGCCTATTCTGTATGTCAGTGGGTCATCATAACTAATTATCTGAATACAGTGCAATTGATCTGACACCATGGCAATCCAAACTCAAACCATATCCATTCCAGAGCCACACCTCATCACTAGCTTCCCTGTCCATCTACTCTGACCTATCAGTCTACACATTCCCTGAGGTGCATTGGAAAGGTGCAGCTTTGCTATGGGTGTATGCCGTGCGCCTACAGGGCTCTACTATGGAGGCCTGTGTCTCTCTCACGTCAGGACTAGGGCACGGATCAGAGGAGTCATTTCCATTTCCTCCCACTTGGCTAATTACAGTCTGCACGCTCTGCCAGCCATTCTTCTTCCCTCTCATGTCATAACAGAAACCTGTGCAGTGGAAAACCCCCGATTACCCTGCATAGATTAGATAGAGGCTTTAATACAGTAAATCAAGCCTCGCAGGGTGGTATATGTTTCAACAGAGGGAGAAGCGTCGGGAGTTGATGTTCATCTTGGTGAGGCCAAGGTGTTTGAGGGGGGTGGACAGAGCAAAGGCAGCCTTCATGGGGATGTCACAGAGCAGGTCGGACTCCTCGCCACACTCCTCCAGCTCGTAGGTGGCGTCGTCCAGCATCTCCTTGTGGCGGTGACACACCTGCTCCACCTTCAGCCGGTGGATCTCCACACGCAGACGGATCAGCTGGCGCGCCAGACGGTTATCCTGGAACCGCATCTCCCTCTGTATGACAAGGAAGGGAAAGAGAGAGGGAAGAGATTAGCAATCAAATATCAATTCAAGCGCTCAATCCCTTGGATTAGGTTTTCGTTATTGATGTGTAAAGACACCAATACATGATCTGTGTAAAAACAAAAAGTGCATTTCTATTTTGGGATTTTTCAGCTCTGAAATTAACAAGGTCCCTGTGGTTTTAGTGTGTTTGCATTGTTTTGGATGGAAAGATAGCACAAAGTCATGCTGTAATCAGAGCTCAACCTGAAAACAGGTTTATTTTTCATAGATGTCTCCATCACATGACACTGGTAGCTGGCACATAGACTCTGCACTATGGCACACTTGCTTCATGAGGATGCACAAACCAGGCAAACCAAACCAGTGAAACTACCTACCTGGTAATTATGTTTGCCAAATAGTCTCATTGTGTCCTATTCAAATCGACTTGAGTGTTTTCATTGTATATCTGATTCTAAAGGACGTTATGCAGAAATATTGCAGCCTTATTAATTTCTAACATGTCCAAGTAAATATAACTGAGTCAGAGTTGGAGAAAAAGAGACAATATCTGCATTAAAATAAGTGCACTCACCAGCTCTTTTCTAAGAAAATCTAACGCATCATCAATGGTATCGAAGCCACAGATGTTGCGGATGGTTAGATCGGAGTTCTCATCCCGCATAATTTCAGGCAAAAACACATATTTCTCTGCAGTCTCTTGACTATTATCTAAACCATTTGGGTTCTCCTTCCAAGGTCGGCTCTGCAAGCGCTCCTGCCATTCAAGGTAGGATGGTCTGCGGGTTTGTAACTTTAGTTTTTCGGTAAGGACTTTCACATTGTTCAAATCCTCAGCGTTTCCCTCTGTATCTCCTTCGCAGTTGTCCTCGCCTCCCAGCTCCTTGAAGTCCATTGCAAGTGCACTAGACGTTTTAAATGGATCTGCGTAAAAAGTCATCATAGAGGCTGCAAAAACTTTTGAATGAGTTATTCTCAGCGCAGGATATGTCCCTTGAGTGTTCAGTCAGTGGGCTTGCCAGTGGATTGGAGTGCACTGGTGTTCCTTACTTTATTTATAGAGTGATAAGGATAAACAAAAGTTACCGCCCCTTATTGAGCGAGGCTGCGAGGGAGAAGAGGTGTAGGCCATGCAAGTGTGCAGCCTCCCTCAAGTATTCATGTGACCACACGTTGGTGAAATAAAGAGTTAGCGGTGTCTACTTATGGCAGCACTCAGGTGCAACTTTTAACATTGGAATGCAAGGATTTGATTTGACATGGCAATGGTTCAAAGGCTTTAAAAAATCCTACTCGAAAATGGCAATGGGATAAAAGGGACATTGATTTATCCATATCTCTGAAACTTGTGAAGTTAAGATGACACCTAGATATATTTTGTATTTACATGGAATGTTTATAATTAAAATATTTTTTATTTGATTCGATTTGAATTATTTTGGTGTTACCAATTCATTTTTATTCGGACAGGTACAGTAGCTATTCATACACATTATGTATCAGTGCATGATCCTGACTGGAACAGCTGACAAACTGTGGTTGTCTTACCGAGCTTGTATGTCGCTCTGGATAAGTGTCTGCTGAATGCAAACGTTAACTCCTCAGAAATAGGATTGGAATGTTTTCATTTAGGGCAATGCCTCCATCTAGTGGTGATGGTCTAACACACGGGGAATCAATTCGACTTGCTCAATTATCAGATGGAAATATGGATGGGCTAGCAAGCAGCTTGCTGCAGGTTTTACACTATATGTGAGTGTAAATATCTACTCTCTGCCACCTACTGTTTGACCTTCAGATGATCCATTTTCTATCAAAGACTAGGTCAACACACTGGGAATGAGAATGGTATTCACAAATGTTGACCAATACAGTGGCTTGCTTTGGATTGGTGACCTGAAGTTACTAGATGAGTAATGTAAACTAACTAGTCTGGGATGGTTCAACAACAGCTTGAAAGAGACAGCAGATTTCACTCATAAAATCTAGTATGATTTTTATACATACTCAACTCCAATGGTCGAATTAAGCAATAAGGCCCAAGGGGGTGTGGTACATGGCCAATATACCAGGGCTAAGAGCTGTTCTTAGGCTGTTCTTCGGCACAGCTCTTTCTAGAGCAACAACTTGAAGATCACTGACGTCATGATTCAACCTTGTTTTTTTCAGAGTTTGCAGTTGTCTTGAAAGCACCATTAATCCAAATAATGCCTGACTTTGATGATAAAATTGGCCCACGAAGGACTGCTGTGCCACCTTCCTATTCAAGTGAGCACACCAAGGTGAGTACAAAAATGTCTTGTATGCTGCTGCATAAATTATGTAATATGCCTGGGAGATACAGTTGAAGTAGAAGTAGATGTCCTAACCGACTTGCCAAAACTATAGTTTGTTAACAAGAAATTTGTGGAGTGGTTAAAAAACAAGTTTAATGACTCCAACCTAAGTGTATGTAAACTTTCGACTTCAACTGTAGATACACCTGTTCTGAAAGGCCCAAGAGTCTGCAACACCACTAAGCAAGGGGCACCACCAAGCAAGCTTCACCATGAAGACCAAGGAGCTCTCCAAACAGGTTAAGGACAAAGTTGTGGAGAAGTACAGATCATGGTTGGGTTATACAAAAATATCCGAAACTTTGAACATCCCACAGAGCACCATTAAATCCTTTATTAAAGAATTTAAGGAATATGGCACCACAACAAACCTGACAAGAGAGGTCCTCCCACCAAAACTCACGTACCAGGAAAGAGGGCATTAATCAGAGAGGCATCAAAGTGACCAAGGAATTAGCCTGAAGGAGCAGCAAAGCTCCACAGTGGAGATTGGAGTATCTGTCCATAGTACCCCTTTAAGTCATACACTCCACAGAGCTGGGCTTTACGGAAGAGTGTCCAGAAAAAAAGCCATTGCTTAAAGAAAATAATAAGCAAACATATGGAAGAAGGTATTATGTTCAGATGATACAAAAATGTAGCATTTTGGCCATCAAGGAAAACGTTGGCACAAACCCAACACCTCTCACCCCCCTAAGAATACCATCCCAGATATTTTAGACTGGGACAGAGGTTCACCTTCCAGCAGGACAATGACCCTAAGCATACTGCTAAAGCAACACTCGAGTGGTTTAAGGGGAAACATTTAAAATTCTTGGAATGGCCTAGTCGAAACCCAGACCTCAATCCAATTGAGAATCTGTGGTATGACTTATATATTGCTGTACACCAGCAGGAACCCATCCAACTTGAAGGAGCTGGAGTAGTTTTGCATTGAAGAATGGGCAACGAATCCCAGTGGCTAGATGGGCCAAGCGTATAGAGACATATCCCAAGAGACTTGCAGCTGTAATTGCTGCAAAAGGTGGTTCTACAAAGTATTGACTTTGGGTGGGTGAATAGTTATGCACGCTCAAGTTTTCTGTTTTTTTGTTTTATTTCTTGTTTGTTTCGCAATAAAAAATATTCTGAATCTTTAAAGTGGTAAGGCGTGTTGTGTACATTAAATGATACAAAACCACAAAAAAAAAATTTTAATACCAGGTTGTAAGGCAACAAAATAGGAAAAATTCCAAGGGGGGTGAATACTTTCGCAAGGCACTGTGAAAAAGAGTCCCCCAAATGTCACGGTATAATTGGTACTCTTACCTTGCTTCAAAGTAGCCTAGCCAAAATCTGACCATAGAAACATTTAGGGAATTACTTTATAGGCCTAAAGACTTCCTCGTGTCATTTCTCTCCTGTTCTATTGGTTTCATATCAACTTTCTTTCTTTGCCCAGAAGCCAAAGGCATAATCCTAGTCTTATTAGCAACCTATCCTAGTTGTTATGTCTTCAGATTTCCATAATAATCTATATTAAGCATTTGGCTGACCAGTGGGCAAAGGCTGGGCACCTACGAAGATGGGTCGGCCCAGGTTTCTGATTAGCTGAGCTGAGGTGGCGTGAATTAACATTCAAAGTAAAGCACACATAAATCAAAGAGAGCGAGACCTGCTCTGACTCTCCGTCAGTCACTAAGTCAGAACAGAAAAACAGAAGGGTATAGTACCGAAAAAGTTAGACAAAAAAGGGCTTTTGAGGCCGAAGCTGCTAAATTTGTGAAATGAACCGACTTACTTGCTAAAAGGTCTGGTTCAGCAGGTCCTAGTGCTGTGTCTGTGAGAAATGACAGATCAGCTACTGTGGCGCAGAAATGGCAGATCAGCTACTGTGGTGCAGAAATGACAGATCAGCTGCTGTGGTGCAGAAATGGCAGATCAGCTGCTGTGGTGCAGAAATGGCAGATCAGCTGCTGTGGTGCAGAAATGGCAGATCAGCTGCTGTGGTGCAGAAATGGCAGATCAGCTGCTGTGGTGCAGAAATGGCAGATTAGCTGCTGTGGTGCAGAAATGGCAGATCGGCTACTGTGGTGCAGAAATGGCAGATTAGCTGCTGTTGTGCAGAAATGACAGATCAGCTGCTGTGGTGCAGAAATGACAGATCAGCTGCTGTGGTGCAGTCAAGGTATAGGAAGAAAACAGAGAAGACACACTCATGCACACTGACACAGATCATGTAGCCTACTGCTGCCAGCTAGGCCTCATATTTTAGCTGTGTATTGTATGAAATATATTTCATACCTACTATAGGCTAATTAGGGAAATGGGGGATTTGGGAGAACATTTATACAATAGGCTACTACTTGCAATTTAGCCCGAACAAGTCGCTAAATTGGCTTTTATAACAATAAGGCAATAGCCGTCTAATAGACATTTATACAGTGCTATATAAACATATTTTTCTTAACTGCATTGTTGGTTAAGGGCTTGTAAGTCAGCATTTCATGTTAAGGTCTACTACACCTGTTGATATTTGGTGCATGTGACAAATAACATTTTATTTTATTTGATTACAGTAAAGGTCAATTCGCGGACTGTGTGTATTTGAATTGTTTTATAAATGTTTAGAAGCTTCTGAATCACTCTCTTCAGCCCAGGAATTGTGTTTATACACTGTAGTAATGAGTGACTGTGGTGTCAGATTACATTACATCACATCACCACAGCCACTGAAGGGTGGAAAGTCCCACCTATCTCCTGCTTATTTCACTTGCTGAAAGGCTTGTCACTTCTTGGCAGAAGGTTACACATAACCTTTGCGCACTGCACTGTCAAATGAAGCACAACGCTGGAAATCTATCCTCACCCACATAAACTAGTCCCGGCTTTGTTCTATGACAAATCATTAGTAAAGTCGTTTTGCAGTCCCTAATCTAAAGTGAGTACTATTTATACTTTTTAAATAGTTTATAAATGTTTTGAGTGACTGGTTCAATTTCTCGCCAGTCACTCACCAGGCATGCCATTGGTAGACATTCATACAGTACCTGGTAAATGAACAAGCACACAACACAGGAGGTTTTAGTAAATATACAGTACCAGTTAAAAGTTTGGACACACCTAGTCATTCAAGGGTTTTTCTTTATTTTTTACTATTTTCTATATTGTAGAATAATAGTGAAGACATCAACACTATGAAATAACACACATGTAATCATGTAGTAACCAAAAGTGTTAAACAAAGATTCTTCAAAGTAGCCACACTCTTTGCATTTTCTAACACAGCAAAACTAGGGCCAGTAGGACCTGTCTGGTTGATTTAGATGTCAAGAAAGTGGAGCCAAGCATTATTATGGACAGACCTCTTCCCATTTTAGAAACCATTGAGTCTATATGTTTTGACCATGACCGCTTGCTATCTAGGGTTACACCCAGCAGGTTAGGGTTAGGGTTGAGTGAGTGATTTGTCCCAAAAACGATACTTTTAGTTTTTGAGATATTTAGCACCAGCCTATTTAGCACCAGCCTTTTGCTAGTTACGCATTCTAAAACGACCTGCGCTACAGACATATCGGTCCGCTAATACAGGACTAGTAAAGGCGTTTTTAATTTGGAATTTTCTGGTGGTGCTGCAGCACCCTCCAAACCCTTACTTCCCATGGCTATGCGTAAGTGGGGTGAGGCCAATAGGTGCCTGCTTGTTCATGAAAGTATAGCCAGTGGTGGAAAAAGTACTAATTTGTCATACTTGAGTAAAAGTAAAAATACCTTAATAGAAAATGACTCAAGTAAAAGTGAAAGTCACCCAGTAAAATACTACTTTAGTAAAAGTCTAAAAGTATTTGGTTTTAAAATATACTTAAGTATCAAAAGTAAATGGAATTGCTAAAATGTACTTAATTATCAAAAGTAAAAGTATAAACCATTTCAAATTCCTTATGTAAAGCAAATCAGACGGCATCATTTTCTTTTTTTGTCTTTTTATTGACGGAAAGCCAGGGGCACATTCCAACACTCAGACATCATTTACAAACAAAGCATTTGTGTTGAGTGAGTCCGCCAGATCAGAGGCAGTAGGGATGACCAGGGATGTTCTCTTGAATTGGACTATTTTCCTGTCAAAATGTTCTGGGTGTCCAGGGAAAATGTATGGAGTAAAAAGTACATTCTTTTCTTTAGGAATGTAGCGCAGTAAAAGTAAAAGTTGTCAAACATATGACTAGTAAAGTACAGATACCCCCAAAAACTACTGAAGTAGTAGTTTTTACTAAAGTACTTTACACCACTGAGTATAGCCTACCAATGTCACCAACATTCAAAGTTGGATTGATGGACCATATAGCCTAGAATACAGAACTGCTGCCATATTGCTTAAACCCCATATTTCAATGTGCTGACAGCCAATTGACATATTGCGCATAGGTCTACTAATAGTTACTAATCAAGTTTAACCTGTTAACATTTTTCCCATCCTATACACAGGGCCGGATTACCACATTTGGGGCCCTGGGGCACTGACTCCGGGGCCATTCTATTTAAAAAAAAAATAGAAGAAAACAATATTGCAGAGAGAAATATATGCAGTTATATAATGCTATTTCTACACATTCTTTCATGAGGCTTAGAGAAAATGTTGCAGTTTAAAAGCAAATGTCCTGCATTTCTACACATTTTCCAATCTAATCCCGCAATTCTTCATATTTATCAAAAATAAATAAATTGGAGGGGGTTGGCGGCCCCTTGGGGGTTGGGGGCTCCAGGGCACGTGCCCTGCCTGTCTGTTCTGTAATATGGCCCTGCCTACAATCACTCAGTGAATGTTGGGTCAGGGTTTCTGGTTATGCATGCATGACTGTAAGTCGCTTTGGATAAAAGCGTCTGCTAAACGGAATATATTATTATTACTGTTGCTGTTATTATTATTATTATTATTATTATTAAGTTTGCTGTTGATAAGGATGTCTCACTAACCAAAGCCCCCTCCTAACTCTCTCTCCCTCCCTGCCCATTATGGAAAACCTATTGGCCTCTTCTCTAGTACAGGCCAGAGACAAAGGATTTACATAATTGTGAGATACCTTGTGTGTGAGTCTGGATGTGTTTTTTGTGTTTTGCACTATGCTGCTTTCCATGTCCGTAGTACTGTGCGAAAGGAACAGAGGATTCTTAATGTTTTCCTCCACATGCTTTTTGTCATGAACTGCAAAGAATTGAGGACTTTCAGCATTCATTTGCAGCCGTGATGAATCTGGTTCGGAGGTGTACTGCAGACAAAGAGTTGTAATGGAGGGGAAATGTAGGTATCACATACTGTTACTTAGAGAAACTCCAAGACTTTATTTTTCAGCCCAGATCATAGAACCCTGAGGGGTAGTGTTGAGTGTAAAGTGTAGGGTGAGACAGGCCCTTATGATGGTGTGTGTGTGTTTCATATAAAACGCCATCCGGGTACTCTGGAACAATCACCCTCAAGTGTAAGGTACTGTGTGTTCTCTAGCTGGACATTGAGGTACACTAGCAGGGTGGTAGAATACACACAGGCTCTACATACACACCGTGCATTTTATTTAGGCTAGTTAGTGACTTTTTGTCATTCATACATATCCCCCTCCTCTCTCGCTCGCTCCACCCCCCCCCCTCTCTCTCTCTCTTGCTCTCGCTCTCTGTGGTCTCTCTCTTCTCTGGTAAGTGTGTCCGATATGTATCCATTTTTCTACAGATCATTTAAACTCAGTCTCCAGGACCAGTTGGGTGTCTCATCGCCTCCACAGGCCTACGCTCAAATGGAGGAGCTAGTAAGTGCCACACACACACACACACACACACACACACACACACATACATATATATCCCGTCGCTGTTGCATTAAATCTAAAATCAGAGATAATCATCACAGACTAGAATCCAGGTCTTCACATGTGACAGGAAAACAGAGCGCTGGGATCAGGAAGTCTACAGAGGGGGTTGGGAACAGAGCAACATGCCTATGGGTCACTGGGCAGTGGCAATGGAAGGGTCAAGATTCAGATCAATTCATCCTGCTGAGACCACAATACCAGCTCTGCAGCCTAGTACATGTGGTTTCACTTACTACATTATTACTGTGTAGTGTATACAGTACATGTGGGAAACAACATGAATCCCTGCTAAGCTATATAGTCAGCTTCCTGTGAAACCCTTGACATGGTACATTTAGGCTACTGTAGTTCTAAAACATATGATATCCTGGGGATCACTATGTCAAGACAACCTAACAGACTCAGTGTAGGCACTGTTAGAAGAAATCATATTATTTCAAACCAAAAAGGGTTCAATGGCTCGCTTCATATATGGCCCTCAAAAGGTTGTGTATATATAGAACCACAAATCACCCTCATTGTTTAACAGTGAACTATATGTATCTGTGTTGTTGTGTCTTCCAACTTTCATCTCCCCCTGCAGCAGGATAGGTAGAGACTGAGTCATGTGAACAGAGACTACACTGTGTGTCTTAATAACCTTTATTTAACTAGGCAGCTAAGAACAACTTCTTATTTACAATGACGGCCTTCTTATTTACAAACCCTCCCCTAACCCAGACGACGCTGGGTCAATTGTGCACCACTCCATGGAACTCCCGATCACGGTTGCGGTACAGCCCGGGATCGAACCAGGGTCTGTAGTGACGCCTCTAGCACTGAGATGTAGTGCCTTAAACCGCTGCGCCACTCGGGAGCCCACACATGAACACACACATAAATGGAGTTGCAGTCACACACAGATACATTCATGTAACTACAATGCCATACTTTTGTCTGTAGATGGCATCTACGGTATCAAATAGCAAAATTGTGTTTCCCAGGTCATCATGTGCAGTAGCCGGACCCTGACGGGAGCCAATAGGAAGCGCTGTAGGGAGGATGCGCTCCTCCTCCAGTCAGTAATTTACAGCTCTGGGCTGGGTTACATCGTTGACACCCGTTCCAAGCAATATGCTCAGCAGACCAGGATGACAGAGGGCAGGTTGGAGTCCAGATCTAGCTACAGCTGTTGGAAGAGACTGCACTGCCAACTGGAAAGGTGTCTGTGTTTGCCTGTTGTGTGTGAGTTCTTTTATGTGTTTGTGGCTACGTATGTCTAACGTAGTTGCCAGGCTGTTTCTGCTTTAGCCAACTCTTTTTTTTGTCATGCCAAACAATGCCACATTTGTTTGGCTGAATAGCTCTATGCCTATTGACTGAATAGTTGTATGTGTGTATCCCCAGGAGAAAGGTGCCCCAGGAGTCTGATTAAGCTGGTGGAGGCCTGTGGGGATCACTCCCACAGTGTGGACTGCTTACTGAGCAAGCTGGAGAACTCCCAGTTCTTCCATGGCCTGCATACTCACCCATTGAGCATGTTTGGGATCCTCTGAAAACGATGTGTACGACAGCGCGTTCCAGTTCCCACCAATATCCAGCAACTTCCCACAGCCATTGATGAGGAGTTGGACAACATTCCACAGGCCACAATCAACAGCCTGATCAACTCTATGCGAAGGAGATGTGTTGCGATGCATGAGGCAAATGGTGGTCACACCACATACTGACTGGTTTTCTGTATTCCCAGTCATGTGAAATCCATAGATTAGGGCCTGATTAATATATTTCAATTGACTGATTTCCTTATATGAACTGTAACTCAGTAAAATATTTGTAATTGTTGTGTTTATATTTTTGTTCAGTGTATGTTATGTAACCCTCTATGGTGCTCTGTGGCTGTGTCCAGGGATGGCCACACTGTTCTAGTCCATGGTTCAAAGGTCACAGACACCACCCTTCTGCTGAGCTCTTTGGCCCAACTCATCCTGGACCTAAATACACGCACACTGGCCGGCTTCCTGTGTGTGTATGTGTAGCGATTTTCTTCCAACTCCTCCTCTGACGAAGAGGTGGAACAAGGATCGGACCAAAATGCAGCGTGGTTAGTTAGATACATCTTTAATGTAGATGAACAATACAAAACAACAAACGAAACCGAAACAGCCCTATCTTTTTATTTTTTTATTTTTTTATAAAAAATAATTTATTACCTTCAATACCATTCATTCTTTACAACTCATAATTTACATACATACTCAAATAATGGTATTTTAATTAAACTAATTAAACTAAACATAAACCCCAAACAAAACCTCAGGGGAGCATCTTCCCTCCCCGTCACCCTACAAAATACATTTCCCTATCTCCCCGTCCCTAATCTATCCTCTTACAAATCTAAATGACACCCAGCCCTAAACCCCCCTTCCACCTCTCCCGAGCAGCATGCCTCCCCCACTTCCTCTCCTCCCTCTTCATCCTCCCCCTCAAATCTCCTTCCACCCTCCTCACTATCCCTTCCACGCCCCAAACTCTCCCTGTCTTCACCATGTTCTGCCTTGCTTCCCACAGCCCCCGTTTAAAGAGACTCATGAGAAGCCAGAGCAGAAACCTGTCCCTATCCGTCCCTCTCGCTCTCCTTACACCCCTCTCTAACCTGGCCCACGTCAAAACAAAATCCCCCTTTACCAAACCTAACAACACCCGTGCCCTAGCCCATACTACTCCGGCAAAGGCACAGTCCCAAAAGACATGGCGCACAGTCTCCTCCCTGCCACAAGAGGATCTTGGACAGGTGGGGGATTGCACCAAACTATACCGGTACAAGATGGAACGTACCGGCAAACACTTATGAAGGCTCAGCCAATTCAGGTCCTTGAGCCTGTTGTCCAGACCCCGCGCCTGCACTCCCTCCCAGACCACTTCCGAGATGCCCACTACAGGAGCCGGACTCCCTGCCTTTCTGACCTCCTCGTACAGGTGCCTATGATCTAAACCTACTCGGGCAACTTCAACCTCAGGGTGCGCACGCAGCCACTTGGCCGCATGACCAAAGTGCCACGGCAGCTGTTCCGCCCGAGGACCCGTGTTAGACCACACCATTATGCTTCTCGCCTGATACGAGAAAAATACCCGCAGGAGGTAACCGGACGGGTGTATCACCGGCTCAGCAAGCTCCGTTAACCTCTTACATCTATGGGGGCGCGATTTCATTATTGGATAAAAAAACGTGCCTGTTTTAAGCGCAATATTTTGTCACAAAAAGATGCTCGACTATGCATATAATTGGTAGCTTTCGAAAGAAAACACTCTGACGTGTCCAGAACTACCAAGATATTTAATGTGCGTGCCCTAGAACGTGAGCTTCAGGCAAAACCAAGATGAGACGGCATCCAGGAAATGAGCAGGATTTTTGATGCTCTGTTTTCCATTGTCTCCTTATATGGCTGTGAATGCAAGAGGAGTGAGTCAACCCTTTCTGTCGTTTCCCCAAGGTGTCTGCAGCATTGTGACGTATTTGTAGGCAGATCATTGGAAGATTGACCATAAGAGACCACATTTACCAGGTGTCCGCCCGGTGTCCTGCGCCGAAATTGGTGCGCAAAAGTCAGCTGCCAGTATTTTTCCATGCGATTCAGAGAGGAAAGCAAGCTTCCACGAACGATATATCAATGAAGAGATATGTGAAAAAACACCTTGAGGATTGATTACAAACAACGTTTGCCATGTTTCGGTCGATATTATGTAGTTAATTCGGAAAAAGTTTTACGTTGTAGGTGACTGAATTTTCGGTTCGTTTCGGTAGCCAGATGCAATGTAGAAAACGGAACGATTTCTCCTACACACAGACGCTTTCAGGAAAAACTGCGCATTTGGTATGTAACTGAGAGTCTCCTCATTGAAAACATCAGAAGCTCTTCAAAGGTAAATTATTTTATTTATTTGGTTATCTGGTTTTTGTGAAAATGTTGCGTGCTAAATGCTACTCAAAATGCTATGCTAGCTTTGCATACTCTTACACAAATTAGTCAATTTCTATGGTTCAAAAGCATATTTTGAAAATCTGAGATGACAGTGTTGTTAAGAAAAGGCTAAGCTTGAGAGCATTATTTTCATTTTATTTGCGATTTTCAGAAATCGTTAACGTTGCGTTATGCTAATGAGCCTGAGGCTTTAGTCACGATCCCGGATCCGGGATGGGGAGTTCCAAGAGGTTTTAACAAGAAAGAAACAAAAATTGTGTCCAGCTTGAGGGGGAAATGTGGTACCCCCCTACCTCCCTCCCCGATGGGACAGATCATGCGTGCCCTGGCGACCCACTCGCACCTGCCACTCCACATAAACTGAAACACAAGCCTCACTAGAGGCCTGCTCAGACAAGCCGGCAATGGGTAGATGTATGCCAAATACAAAAGAGACGGCAACACATCCACCTTTAGGACCAGGACTTTGCCCATAAAAGACAAATACCTAGCTTTCCACATTGCTAGCTTCCTCTGTACCACTGCGATACGCATGTTCCAGTTTAGCGTCGCTGAGCCGGAGGTCTCAAAATGGACCCCGAGAATCCTCAGGGCCCCCTCACAGAGAGATAACCCCCCCAGGCACATCCGTTCTACCGCGCCATCTTCCGAAAAACTTGACGGAAGACTTTGCATGGTTCAGAACTGCTCCCGACGCTCGGGTGAAATCCCCAAAGATGGCAAGGGACCTTGTCAGGCACGAGTCCTTGCACAACAGCAAGGAAGTGTCGTCGGCGTACTGCGTCATCTTAACACGCAGCCCACCACTTCCAGGGATCAGCAAACCTTCCACCCCTGTGTCTGCCCTAATGGCAGCCCCCAGAGGCTCCATGTACAGAACGAAGAGGAGAGCCGAGAGTGGGCACCCCTGCCTGACCCCAGACGAGAGGTCAAAAACGTCACCCAAGTGACTATTTACACTAACTCGGCACCCCGCTCCGACCTATAATGTACGAATCCATCCTATAAACTTCTCCCCAAATCCTAATCGACCTAACACTCTGAATAAAAAGGATCTATTCACGCGATCGAAGGCTTTTGCCTGATCTAGCGCTGCTCCCATAAAAGGCAGTCCTCTATCTTCAACCCAAGCGATGGAGTCCCTGATTAACTGTAGGTTCCATCTAATAGAGCGGCCCTCTACCCCGCACGTCTGATCCTCATGAACGACGTAGGGAAGGGCTGTGCACAACCGGTCTGCTAAAACCTTTGCAAGTAGCTTGTAATCTACACACAGCATGGTCAACGGCCGCCAGTTGCCAAGGTCTGTTACTTCCCCCTTCTTATATAAAAGTGACAGCACACCAACAGCCATTGATCCCCCCGGGACCCCCGTCTCAAGGATGGCCTTCAAGACTTCGAGGACCACTGGTCCAAGTATACCCCAAAACTTGAGATAAAACTCAGCCGGCAGCCCATCCATCCCAGGCACCTTCCTTTTTCCCATCCTCCTAAGAGCGCTCTCAACCTCTTCTAGTGAAATCTGGGCCTCCATCACTTCTCTAATGTCCTCCGGCAATCGCCTGGACAAGTGTTCTAAAAACACATTTCCCTGCTCTACATCTATTTCCCTTTCCTTAAATAAACCTCGGAAATGATCAGTTGTCACCCTGACCATAACCTCTGGTTCTCTAACTATACTACCATTTTCTTCCCTAACACCATGCATTACCTTCCTACTCTGTCTTGCCCTAACCAACTTAAAGAACATAGCAGAACAAGTCTCATTATGTTCTAAAAAGCCACTATGCGCACGCTCCAGGAAAGCTCGAGCCTTCCGCTCCTGCAACTCCCTGAGCTGCGCCTTTAGGGTTGCGGATCTCTCCCAGTCAAACGACCCGCCGAGGTTGCCTGCCTCGTATTCGAGTTCAATTAACCTTTGGATATGATCCACCTCCCTCCTCTCCTCCCTTTTTTTCCTCTTGCAATACCCTATTATAAAAGCCCTAATCCTCACCTTAACTAATTCCCACCACTCTAACACCCCCTCGCACATGGACCGGAGGCCCTCAAGCCTCCTAAAGAAACCATAAAACCCGTCAACAAAAGCCTGCTCCTCCAGCACATCCCGATCTAGCTTCCAGTACCCCCTACCAAAGAGGCAGACTGGCGACCCCACCTGCAGGAGCACCCCGTCGTGATCCGAAAAGAAAACAGGCAACAGCCGCCAAGACAAATTACCCAAAGACCTGGGTACAAAAATATAGTCGAGCCTCCGCTCAACCCCCCTGGAGTTACGCCATGTAGGACCGTCCATTTTCGGAGTAGTGTGCAGACCACCATCTACCAGACCATGGCAAGCCATTAGCCTGGCAATGGCGCCTGCACTGCTATCCCCCCTCTTCCTAAATCTGTATTAAAATCCCCCCCTATCACTAATTTCCTATTTGTGACACACAGGGGCATCAGACAGTCCACCATCTCCCTCCTGTCTGCCACCACCTGTGGCCCATACACCACCACTAATCTAAATTTGCAATCCCTTATCGTGACATCCGCCCCTATAACCCTCCCCTGCATTACCACAAAAGAATCACCCGATGCTCCCCTGCTCCATATCTACCGGTGAGAACATCATCCGTAATCCCGACATCCCCCCCCCTTCCTCCATCACACCATCCCAGGATGCAGGGATGGGTCTACCCCCACCCTGGGTCTACCCCCACAATCCTCCCCCTCCCCAGTGTTGCAGCTGGTTTGGAAAAATTTTTGGGAGGCTGAGTCCCCAAACAAAAAACTCCCCACCTCCTCCTGTACCCAGTCCTGAGTCTTGTTAGGTGTGTCCTAACCCACACGAGGTTGAGGGCCTGGGGAAACCAGCAGCAACCCAGAGGTTTCTCCCACCCCCATCACTCTCTTGGCCATCCCCTCCCCCTCACTGTCGGCCAATCGCACCCTCCTCTTCATTCTCTTCTTTGGTGATGGCGGCAGTGGAGAGATACCACCCTCCCCCCCTGCCAGCTCCTCCACCATACCCCTCATCTCTTCCACCAGGGCACTTTCCCCCCAGTCCACTTGCTCTTCCACCGTCTCCTTCTCCACCACTCCTCCCTCGCTTTCTTCTCTCTCATGCTCCTCCACTCGGTTGCCTTCTTCCGCCTCTTTTCCTGGTTCTCCTACTTCCGTGCCTTCCGTTTCCTTCTCTCTTCCATCCGCCGCTTCTTGCTCCTCTTCCTTCCTTGTGGCCTTCCCCTCTGGACTTGTACTCTTGTCATGAGGCGTGCTTCCTTCCCCTCCTCTTCTTCCCCCATCCCCATCCCCCGCTCCTTCTCCCCCCCCAGCCGCAGACGCATATGACCTCTGACGGGCCGGGCACCCCCGCCACAGGTGTGCTGACGAGCCACACCCATGGCATGTCTTAGGCTTGACACAATCCCTCGCCTCGTGATCCTCAGATCCACAAAATCTGCATTTTCTCATGCTGCATGAGGCGAAAATGTGTCCGTAGGCCATACAGCCCCTGCAAAATGGGGGCTGACGTGCATAAAACAACATCCCCCTGTCAGCCCCAAGGGAGAACATAGCAGGAGGATGGAGGTAGCCGCCATGTCCCTTTGGGTCCTCCCTGAGGAGGGCCTGGAAGCCTCTCCTCCCATTCCAAAACCCAAGGGAGTCTTTGAGGTGCCTAGCTGAGGAGACGTTATCCATGTATCTCCCCAGAAAAGCCCTCACCTCTTCGTCCTTAACGTAAGGGTTGTAAATGTTGACAGTTACAACCCTAAAGTTATTCTTCGCCAGGCTTGTTATTTCGTAGTGGCACATCGGCCTCTCACCTCCCACTGCTCTTGCCCTTCTCAGGATATCATCGTGTTTTTCTTCTGTATATAGCGCGACGTCGTATGCTCCCTCCAACGAGTTGCCTTGGAAACAAAACACGTCCTTCACCGTCAGCTTTAGAATCCCCATCAATATTATCCTTCCAAAAGATTCCCGTCCTAAAGGCTCCAACTCCTTTTCCTTCCAAGCAAACCGAATCGTGTTGGCCAGCCCAATCCCAGGGACCGACCGTGTTGATGTATTTAGCACCATCTCCGCAAGGAGAATGGCGCTCGTTCTCTTCTCTTCTCTTCCAAAACAAGTAAAAAGAAAAACCAAAGTGACCGAGCCTATCTGGTGAAACCACACAGAGACAGGAACAATCACCCACCAACACACAGTGAAACCCAGGCTACCTAAATATGGTTCCCAATCAGAGACAATGACTAACACCTGCCTCTGATTGAGAACCATATCAGGCCAGACATAGAACTAGACAAACAAGACATCCAACATAGAATGCCCACTCAGATCACACCCTGACCAACCAAAACATAGAAACATACAATTAAACTATGGTCAGGGTGTGACAGTATGTGTGTAAGGTTGGCCATGCGGTAGGATTATAACAGTGAAGAGGCAACAGCAGATATTGACTTCTCTTTCCCAGAGTGAGCCTTTTTATATGTAGATGGAGAAAATAGACTGGCGAAAACTTTGTTTACAACAAAACAAAAAAAACAGTGGTTGATGATCAAAGACAATCTGAATCAAAATATGTGGAACTCTATCAAAGAAAAACCCAGGTGTCAAGTATAGCTTTAAACCTGGAGGCATGCTGACCTGATCCCTGCCTCTCTCAAACAATTAAGTAGCAGGATTCTTATACCCACAATGCATCCACCAATGGGAATACATTTCACACAATGATTAATTAACAATCAAATCAAATTGTATTTGTTACATGCATCGTGAACAACTATTCAACCAAACAATTTAGCAGTCTTGTGGATTGGGGGCAGACTTGATGCATTGGTACTGCTTTCCGTGCGGTAGCAGAGAGAACAGTCTATGACTTGGTGTCTGGAATCTTTGACAATTTTTAGGGCCTTCCTCTGACACCGCCTAGTGTAGAGGTCATGTATGGCAGGGAGCTCAGCCCCAGCAAACAGGCAGAGCGTCAATACACGATTAAGATCGAATCCTACTACACCGGCTCTGACACTCATCAGACGTGGCAGGCCTTGAAAACTATACTGAACAAAAATATTAAGTGTTGGTGCCATATTTCATGAGCTGAAATAAAAGATCCCAGAAATGTTCCCTATGCACAAAAAGCGTATTTCTCAACAACAAAGTGCACACATTTGTTTACATTCCTGTTAGTGAGCATTTCTCTTTTGCCAAGATAATCCATACACCTGACAGGTGTGTCCCATCAAGAAGGTGATTAAACAGCATGGTCATTACACAGGTGCACCTTGTGCTGGAGATAATAAAAGGCCACTAAAATGTGCAGTTTTGTCACACAATACAATGCCAGAGATGTGTCAAGTTTTGAGGGAGCGTGCAATTGGTATGCTGACTGCAGGAATGTCCACCAGAGCTGTTGCCAGAGAATTTAATATTAATTTACCTACCATAAGCTGCCACCAACTTCATTTTAGAATTTGGCAGTAGGTCCAACTGGCCTAAAAACCACGTGTAACCACGCCAGCCCAGGACCACCACATCTAGCTTCTTCACCTGTGGGATCATCTGAGACCAGCCACCCGGACAGCTGATGAAACTGAGGAGTATTTATGTCTGTAATAAAGCCCTTTTGTGGGGGAAAACGTATTCTGATTGGCTGAGCCTGGCTCCCCAGTAGGCCTATGCCCTCCCAGACACGCCCATGGCTGCGCCCTTGCCCAGCAATGTGAAATCCATAGATAGGCCCTAATGAATTTATTTCAATTTACTCTTTGAAATTGTTGTATGTTGCGTTTAGATTTTTGTTCAGTATATCACAGATTACGAATGGAAACCCAGCCGCTGCCCAGTGATGCAAGCCTACCAGTCGAGCTCAATACCAAATATGTTCACTTCGAGGCAAACAACACTGAACCATGCATGAGAGCATCAGCTGTTACGAACAACTATGTGATCACACTCTCTATAGCCGATGTGAGTAAGACCTTTAAACAGGTTAACATTTGCAAGGCCGCAGGTCCAGACAGATTACCAGGATGTATACTCAGAATCAAGGGCAACCATTACAATATACACCTGTTCATATTATAAACATAAATGTTTTTCCATAGTGCACACACTTCAATAAAGATTCTACACAATGCTTTAAGCATAAATACAACCAGGGATATAAACATGTACTGTACGTAAGAAACTATGCGCTCAAACACGCCCCATTTCTCCGTCAATTCTCAGACCAGGAAATTAACAGATAACCCTCTTCAATTAATGAGGAAAACAAGGTAAGCAGCTCCATTTCTTAAGCTTAACCCACATGATTTAATAGTCAAACAGGAATATATCAGTTGTACTTCCTGATCATAAATACATGAGTTACATACTGGGTGTAATGGCTTTCTTCCTGGGAAGGAGAGGACCAAAGCGCAGCGAGTGTTCATCTTATTTAATAAATAAATACAAACACTTCAAATTACCAAACAATAAATGTGAAAACCAAAACAGTCCTGTGTGGTGACACAAACACAGACAGGGAAACAATCACCCACAAAACAACAGTGAAACCCAGGCTACCTAAGTATGATTCTCAATCAGAGACAACTAACGACACCTGCCTCTGATTGAGAACCATACAAAGCCGAACACAGAAAAACAACCTAGAAACACAAAACATAGAATGCCCACCCAACTCACGTCCTGACCAACTAAAACAAACAATTAACACAATAACTAGGGTCAGAGCGTGACACTGAGCAATGCACAACAATGGGTTTTGAGCGCACAAACCTATTGACAGCGTGCGACCATAAACTCTCATGTCTACTCTCGTTAGCAACAATCAAGAGGACATCTCTACCCCACATTATTATCAATAAAGAAATGTGCTTCTCATCATCCGTAAATCATCGTCAGTGTCTGGTAATTCATAATTTCTTTAGATCAAGTGATGGAGCTCATGGGACGATCAGCAGCATCCAGTGTTGATGATGCTGCTGGACTGTGTGTGGCAGCTGGCCCGGCAGTTCCCCATGGCCGCGGGCTTCTCTGAGCCTCTGCTGCTGCAGCTGGCCAATGAGGTCTACGCTTCAGACTATGGCACCTTCCTCTGCAACAGCGATCAGGAGAGTTGAGACGTGTGACACCTGGATTCATCCGTTGTCCAGACTCCTTATATCCACAGTCCTTGTCCAAGAATATAGTCTATCCACACTAAATCTGCATCTGTCTGTACCTTTCCACTTGCTCTTCATCTGTCTCTCTCTATTGTTAGGTGTGCTGCAGGGGCGAAGGAGAGAACCCACTGTCTGTTCCAGTCCCTCCTGAGGCCCTGGGCGAGGGAGCACTACTCTACCCCCTGTATGAGCCTACTGAGCTGGTCATCTGGCCCTCCTTCGAGCCACAGTCCCTGCAGCTCTGGAGAGGTGAGTTACAGTACTACAGGCAGATCTGGGGCTGCTCTCCCCTTCAGCAGCCCTCTGACATACGCTGAATGTTGGATGGGTGAATCTAAATAGCTATTACATGAAGAGTATTTACTAAAACAGTTAATCGATAAGTAATACGCACCAAAAAATATTGCATTATTCCCGAAGAACATGTCTTTTTCTGGATGTGTCTTAAGGTCTGCTCCTGCGGTGGACCCAACATGCTTTTCACCTGAGGGAACACCGGGAGATATGGAACCTTGTCATTGAGTGCCGTGAGGAAAGTTGAAAACATTGATGAAGAGAGGACAACAATACAGTGACACACAGAGACACTGGAGGCTCATCCTGGTTGATTGACTGTTGAGGGAGAGAATAAATCTACTTTTATTGCAAGAGATTGCTTCTCCTATGGACATCAAATTGCATCGCATACTGTGAAAGTTCCTCATTGTTAAAAATGTTTCTCTCATGATGACACATATCTACTCTAACTACCTTTTTAATACTGTTTTCACTGCAAGTCCAGATTTTGTTTTCTAGAATTAAGAGATCAGGGAAAATGTAATGTATATTATTGTTGACAATCAAACATTTCACAAGATGAATTCAAACAATTTCATAGCTTATTTCGTGCAGGACTAATGTGATGTCCTTTTAACCTTAGCCTAGTACTATGATGCATTTCAGGACAAAACACATATACATAAGAAAACTTTTGGAACACCTAGTCATGTTGCTTACCGTATCAGGCTACCTACAACACATACAGTACCAGTCAAATGTGTGGACACACCTACTCATTCAAGGTTTTTAAAAATATATTTTTACTATTATCTACAATGTAGAATAATAGTGAAGACATCAAACTATGAAATAACACATATGGAATCATGTAGTAACCAAAAATGTTCTAAACAAATATAAATATATTTTATATTTGAGATTCTTCAAATAGCCACTCTTTGCCTTGAGGACAGCTTGCACACTCTTGGCATTCTCTCAACCAGCTTCACCTGGAATGCTTTTCAACAGTCTTGAAGGAGTTCCCACATGTGCCGAGCACTTGTTGGCTGCTTTCCTTCACTCTGTGGTCCAACTCATCCCAAACCATCTCAATTTGGTTGTGGTAGGGGGATTGTGGAGGCCAGGTGATCTGATGCAGCACTCCATCACTCTCCTTCTTGGTAAAATATCCCTTACACAACCTGGAGGTGTGTTGGGTCATTTGTCCTGTTGAAAAACAAATGATAGTCCCACTTAGCCCAAACCAGATGGGATGGCGTATCGCTGCAAAATGTTGTGGTAGCCATGCTGGTTAAGTGTGCCTTGTATTCTAAATAAATCACAGACATTGTCACCAGCAAAGCACCCTCACACCATAACACCTCCTCCTCCATGCTTTTTGGTGGGAAATAGTACATACGGAGAATATCAGTTCATCCACACTGCGTCTCACCAAGACACGGTGGTTGGAACCAAACATCTCCCATTTGGACTCCAGACCAAAGGACAAATTTCCACTGGTCTAATGTCCATTGCTCGTGTTTCTTGGCCCAAGCAAGTCTCTTCCTCTTATGGTGTCCATTAGTATTTTAACATTTTAATTTCACCTTTATTTAACCAGGTAGACCAGTTAAGAACAAGTTCTCATTTACAACTCCGACCTGGCCAAGATAAAGCAAAGCAGTGCGACACAAACAACAACACAGAGTTACACAAGCGTACAGTCAATAACACAATAGGAAAAAAAATCATGTCTATATACAGTGTGTGCAAATGGCATGAGGTAAGGCAATAAATAGGCCATAGTAGCAAAGTAATTAAATTTTAGAAAATTAACACTGGAGTTAAAGATGACCAGATGGTGATGTGCAAGTAGAAATACTGGTGTGCAAAAGAGCAGAAAAGTAAATAAAAACAATATGGGGATGAGGTAGGTAGATTGGGTGGGCTATTTACAGATGGGCTATGTAAAGCTGCAGCGATCGGTTAGCTGCTCGGATAGCTGATGTTTAAAGTTATTGAGGGAAATATAAGCCTCCAGCTTCAGCGATTTTTGCAATTCGTTCCAGTCATTGGCAGCAGAGAACTGGAAGGAAAGGCGGCCAAAAAGGTGTTGGCTTTGGGGATGACCAGTGAGACATACCTGCTGGAGCGCGTGCTACGGGTGGGTGTTATCCCAATGGTTTCTTTGCAGCAAAATCGACCATGAAAGCCTGATACACACAGTCTCCTCTGAACAGTTGATGTTGAGATGTGTCTGTTACTTGAACTCTGTGAAGCATTTATTTGGGCTGCAATTTCTGAGGCTGGTAACTAAATCAAATCAAATCAAATCAAATTTATTTATATAGCCCTTCGTACATCAGCTGATATCTCAAAGTGCTGTACAGAAACCCAGCCTAAAACCCCAAACAGCAAGCAATGCAGGTGTAGAAGCACGGTGGCTAGGAAAAACTCCCTAGAAAAGCCAAAACCTAGGAAGAAACCTAGAGAGGAACCAGGCTATGTGGGGTGGCCAGTCCTCTTCTGGCTGTGCCGGGTAGAGATTATAACAGAACATGGCCAAGATGTTCAAATGTTCATAAATGACCAGCATGGTCGAATAATAATAAGGCAGAACAGTTGAAACTGGAGCAGCAGCACGGCCAGGTGGACTGGGGACAGCAAGGAGTCATCCTGTCAAGTAGTCCTGGGGCATGGTCCTAGGGCTCAGGTCAGTTGAAACTGGAGCAGCAGCACGGCCAGGTGGACTGGGGACAGCAAGGAGTCATCCTGTCAAGTAGTCCTGGGGCATGGTCCTAGGGCTCAGGTCAGTTGAAACTGGAGCAGCAGCACGGCCAGGTGGACTGGGGACAGCAAGGAGTCATCATGTCAGGTAGTCCTGGGGCATGGTCCTAGGGCTCAGGTCCTCCGAGAGAGAGAAGGAGAGAATTAGAGAACGCACATTTAGATTCACACAGGACACCGAATTGGACAGGAGAAGTACTCCAGATATAACAAACTGACCCCAGCCCCCGACACATAAACTACTGCAGCATAAATACTGGAGGCTGAGACAGGAGGGGTCAGGAGACACTGTGGCCCCACCCGAGGACACCCCCGGACAGGGCCAAACAGGAAGGATATAACCCCACCCACTTTGCCAAAGCACAGCCCCCACACCACTGGAGGGATATCTTCAACCACCAACTTACCATCCTGAGACAAAGCTGAGTATAGCCCGCAAAGATCTCCGCCACGGCACAACCCAAGGGGGGGCGCCAACCCAGACAGGATGACCACATCAGTGAATCAACCCACTCAGGTGACGCACCCCCTCCAGGGACGGCATGAGAGAGCCCCAGCAAGCCAGTGACTCAGCCCCTGTAATAGGGTTAGAGGCAGAGAATCCCAGTGGAAAGAGGGGAACCGGCCAGGCAGAGACAGCAAGGGTGGTTCGTTGCTCCAGAGCCTTTCCGTTCACCTTCCCACTCCTGGGCCAGACTACACTCAATCATATGACCCACTGAAGAGATGAGTCTTCAGTAAAGACTTAAAGGTTGAGACCGAGTTTGCGTCTCTGACATGGGTAGGCAGACCGTTCCATAAAAATGGAGCTCTATAGGAGAAAGCCCTGCCTCCAGCTGTTTGCTTAGAAATTCTAGGGACAATTAGGAGGCCTGCGTCTTGTGACCGTAGCGTACGTGTAGGTATGTACGGCAGGACCAAATCAGAGAGATAGGTAGGAGCAAGCCCATGCAATGCTTTGTAGGTTAGCAGTAAAACCTTGAAATCAGCCCTTGCTTTGACAGGAAGCCAGTGTAGGGAGGCTAGCACTGGAGTAATATGATCAAATTTTTTGGTTCTAGTCAGGATTCTAGCAGCCGTATTTAGCACTAACTGAAGTTTATTTAGTGCTTTATCCGGGTAGCCGGAAAGTAGAGCATTGCAGTAGTCTAACCTAGAAGTGACAAAAGCATGGATTAATTTTTCTGCATCATTTTTGGACAGAAAGTTTCTGATTTTTGCAATGTTACGTAGATGGAAAAAAGCTGTCCTTGAAATGGTCTTGATATGTTCTTCAAAAGAGAGATCAGGGTCCAGAGTAACGCCGAGGTCCTTCACAGTTTTATTTGAGATGACTGTACAACCATTAAGATTAATTGTCAGATTCAACAGAAGATCTCTTTGTTTCTTGGGACCTAGAACAAGCATCTCTGTTTTATCCGAGTTTAAAAGTAGAAAGTTTGCTGCCATCCACTTCCTTATGTCTGAAACACATGCTTCTAGCGAGGGCAATTTTGGGGCTTCACCATGTTTCATTGAAATGTACAGCTGTGTATCATCCGCATAGCAGTGAAAGTTAACATTATGTTTTCGAATAACATCCCCAAGAGGTAAAATATATAGTGAAAACAACAGCGGTCCTAAAACGGAACCTTGAGGAACACCGAAATTTACAGTTGATTTGTCAGAGGACAAACCATCCACAGAGACAAACTGATATCTTTCCGACAGATAAGATCTAAACCAGGCCAGAACTTGTCCGTGTAGACCAATTTGGGTTTCCAATCTCTCCAAAAGAATGTGGTGAACTGTGATGAACTTATCCTCTGCAGCAGAGGTAACTCTGGGTCTGCCATTCCTGTGGCGGTCCTCGTGAGAGCCAGTTTCATCATAGGGCTTGATGGTTTTTGCGAGTGCAAAAGAAACTATCAAAGTACTTGAAATGTTCTGTATAGACTGACCTTCATGTCTTAAAGTAATGATGGACTGTCATTTCTCTTTGCTTTTTTGAGCTGTTCTTGCCATAATATGGTCTTTTACCAAATAGGGCGATCTTTTGACCGGTATTGTATCTTATTGTTTTTGTTAATAAATTGTTTCTGTATTCTGATTTGGTTGGTTGATGTGTGTTTCTGTTGGGTTTTAAAGACAGGAATCAGAGGTCCTCTTCACAGCATTTGACTCATACACAACACACTACACCTGAGGTGACATATATTACACCAAACTGTAGTAAGTAGCATAATGCTTGTTGTCACTTGTCAAATATATTTTTGATCCCTTCTCTGACTCTGAAGTAAGCCTCTACGCTCCAGTCCTGCTCAAGCCAAACTCAGCTAAACATTTCTACACAATACAAATCCACTGTGAGCAGCGAGTCAGCATGTTTGCCCACATGTATTGCCTTGCAGGCTGGATATTGTAGTCCTTTACAATTGAGTCACGCCCTCTTGCGCTCTTACATCACAACAAGGAAAACCACATATCCCAGCATGACTTTCATCAGCCGTTTATCTAGTTTTACCCAATGGATGCTTGGTGCGCTTAATCCGTGACCAATCGGAGGGTAATCTTTTAATTCTAACAGTTAACTACCATGAAAACCGTTTTACCAGCGCAATTTTCATAAATGCGTTTTGTTACATATCGTGAAACGCGATTGTGTGATCTGTAAAGTCTTCAGTTTGGGCAACAAGTGGTTGGCACGAACAGAGACTGATTGCAGGTTTTTGTCAGCACACAGGTAATATGTTGTTTTGTATCCATTTTACTTCTGAAAGATAACGCGTGGTGTTTCAGTCAATATGAACTGTATAAAATTGATGTTTTAAATGGGCTAAACAACAATGTTACATAACTAACCTACTCATTGTTGTATGGATGTGTAACTGAAAAACAGCTTCTATCTCAAGGCTGACTGTTAAATAGGCATCACTAGCTGGCCTCCATCCAGTACCCTGCCCTGAATTTACAGGCAGGGTACCACCCGGTTACTCACCCCTGCACTTTCGAGGCTGCTGCCATATGTACATAGACATGGAAAACTCGTCACTTTAATAATGTTTACATACGGTTTAACCAATCTCAAATGTATATACTGTACTCTAATCGAGGCCATCCTATTCAACTAATGCTGTACATTTACTATTCTATCCACGTATTCTTCAGATATACTACATATTCTATCCACACAGACACACACACATATATGCACATATATGCTACTCGCTGTATATTTATCTGCATAGTCACTTCACCTCCACCTACATGTACAAATTACCTCAACTAATCTGTGCCCCCGCACACTGACTCGGTACCGGTTCCCCATGTATATAGCCTCGTTATTGTTATTCTTAATGTGTTACTTTTATTATTACTTTTTATCATTACGTTTTATTTTAGTCTACTTGGTAAATAATTTCTTAACTATTCTCAAACTGCACTGCTGGGTTAAGCAATTCACAGTAAAGTCTACACTTGTTGTATTTGGCGCATGTGACAAATACAGTTTGATTTGATATTTATACACACTCTGGACTCCTACATTGCTCGTCCTAATATTTCTATATTTCTTAATTCCATTCTTTTACTTTTAGATTAATGTGTATTGCTGTGTATTGTTAGATATTACTGCACTGTTGGAGCAAGGAACACAAGCATTTCGCTAAAACTGCAATACCATCTGCTAACGTTACATATGTGTATTCAACCAATAAAATTTGATTTGATTTTTCCATTGCACTGTTCAAATTGTAATTTTTTAATTAATCCATAGAATGAACCGTGACTATGGCCTAAATGGTGTCATTCCTACTGAGTGAGATTGATTTGCCGGATGAAATAGATAACATAGCCTGTTGTCTTTGATCCATCTTGTTCCACAGGATCAACAGCTCCACATGCTACTGTGTATGCGGTTCTGTATGCCCTCCGCGGCAGCTCTATTCGGATCGTTGTGCCATGGCTGTCGCAGCCGGGCGCGTAGTTTGTCATTCCGGGGCTGTAGTTGGTCGCCCCGACAGAACAGCCGGTGGAACAGTCAGGATTCAATTGACCTACCTACTGCAGAGAACCCACGAATTCTCATCACAGGTTAACTATTTTTTATTATCTCAAGTAGCAAATAACACTTTATGGTCCATAGTCCATAGATAGACCCTATAGGATGTATATGTGTTTATGAAATTGAGTCAAATCTGTTCCGTTTTTTATACACGCATAGGCATGCTGTTATTCTCTTTGTCATTTCCAGTTGTTTTCACTGTTCAGTAAGTGGCCATCCTCTTTCCTTAGTACAATAGGCTGTGAGTAGACTGGGGACAAAAAGGCCCCAGCAAGTGAGCATGGGCAGAATAATGGCCTGAGGCCAGTTTTTGTCTGTACATAAAGCTTTGGTGAAAACAAAAACGGTTGCAGCCTGGTTTAAGCAGAATATGACAAAACATCCAGCCCTACTTTTTTCTGAAATTGCACATAAGAAACACATTTTCACCATATATTCTCTGAGACCTTTTAGCAAATACAAATTAACAATTGAGATGGTGTTGTTTCATGAATGCTTATGAGTTCTGCATTGTATTATGCATTATTTTCCTCTTCGTGGTTAAGGAGGCCTTGGCCAGTTAGGTGTGGGGCTTGCAGAAATCCTGAGGTAAGAAAAAAACTAAAGAGCAATCTTTTCTTCAATGCTGATTTCTTCGATGTTGATAGCCTGAATATTCCCCAAGTTGTCAAATTCTCACTTAACATCTAGTTTACCTTCTGGGGTTGGGCTCCTATCCAATTCAATTCCGTAAATTCCAGGAATGAACTGAAATGTCATATATTAATTGAATATCAATGTGTAGGAAACAGTACGGAACAGAAAACGTTATCCTATCGGATATTAAAAAGGCTCCACCAGAAGTGTACAGAAGTGGTAAGTTTTCTTAGTTGGCACGATCAGCAATTCTCTATTGATCTCAATGTCCATGCACATCTCCATACTGCGCTTCTCAAATCCTCTTCTTTTCTGCAGAAAATAACATGTTCCCTGCCTTGAAGGGGCAATCCGTAGTGTGTCAATCTCTTCTCCTCTCCCTCAGGCCCGTTTGTGTATGCTGACGTGTTGGACTATAAGAACCTCAGAGAATTGGTGGTGAATAACCGCATCACCTGGCTGGTGCATTACAGCGCTCTACTCAGTGTTGTAGGAGAGGCCAATGTGGCCCTGGCACGCAAGATCAATATCACAGGTCTGCTCCAAATTCACACACACACGCTACCACAGTATCCAGGGCAATATCACTGTATCCCTTTTTGCAAGGTTTGTATGTTTTTGTCTAAAGCTTCACTCCTTGCTGTTCTTTCTAGGCCTTCATAATGTGCTGGACCTGGCTCTGGAGAGCTGCTTACGTCTCTTTGTCCCTAGCACCATCGGAGCTTTTGGCCCTTCTTCTCCCCGTGACCCTGCACCTGACCTGTGTGTCCAGAGGCCTCACACCATTTATGGGGTGTCCAAAGTGCACGCCGAACTGATGGGGGAGGTGTGACCTGTTATGTTCACACATACAAATATACACACATCAACACACAAACAGTCATAGATGCAGTCGTAATCCGACCACATTGCTGTCAAATGCACACTCTTGCACACACACAACCTGCCGGTCCTCTGTTAAAGCGAGAGCACACAACCTGCCGGTCCTCTCTTAAAGCGAGAGCACACAACCTGCCGGTCCTCTCTTAAAGCGAGAGCACACAACCTGCCGGTCCTCTCTTAAAGCGAGAGCACACAACCTGCCGGTCCTCTGTTAAAGCAAGAGCACACAACCTGCCGGTCCTCTCTTAAAGCGAGAGCACACAACCTGCCGGTCCTCTCTTAAAGCGAGAGCACACAACCTGCCGGTCCTCTGTTAAAGCGAGAGAGTTTTCAAATGTAGATTTTTCAGAGAGAGTAAGTCAATTAATTAACATAGTGCAGATTAAGTTAAATATGCTTTTGCTGGTTATTTGCTTTGATTGTGTTAAATCTCTCTCTGTTAGTATCTTCATCACAAGTATGGACTGGACTTCCGCTGCCTACGCTATCCTGGCATCATCTCAGCTAACACACAAACTGGGGGAGGAACAACAGGTAACCCATATTTATCATATAATCATTTATTGAGGTACTAATGCCATAGGGATATATTCCAATACATTCTGTGTACTTTTTTGCTCTCCTTTCCCATAGACTATGCTGTACAGATTTTTCACGATGCACTCAGCACAGGTCACCACGAGTGCTATTTACGCGCTGACACACGTCTGCCCATGATGCACATTGGTGACTGCCACCGTGCAACTGTGGAGTTCATGCATGCCCCGGAATGCCAACTGTCGCTGCGCACGTACAACATCGCTGCCATGAGCTTCACCCCCGAGGAAGTTTCCACGGAAATACGCAAGCACCTGCCCCACCTCAAGGTCACCTATAACCCTGACTCTGTCCGCCAGACCATTGGTATGTTCATTGTTCACCTTATTGGTGTGTGTCTGACTGTCTGTGGAGTGTTTTTAATTGTTATTGAACCTCAAGATGTGTGATTTGAATTAAGCCATAGCAGAAGTATATGGAATGTTTTCTCCTTCATAGTGTATAGGCTAGAGTAGATATACATTGTATTTTTGTAGTAGTATTAAATATTGTAAGCCTTACATGTCAGCCTTTCTCTCATCCTTGACCTCCTACAGCATTGCTATTTCAAATCGAATCAAATCTAATTTTATTTTATTTGCTCTGGGTTTGCTTCACACGGTCCCCAGTCATGAATGACGTCATCATTGGGTCTTATGAAAGTTGTGATGTGTAAAATAACTATTGACCATGATTGTCCCCTGGTGTGTAGCGGATAGCTGGCCAGTGAGGTTTGATGACTCCAATGCACAGAGAGACTGGGGCTGGAAGTCGACCTATGGGCTTGAGGAGCTTGTCTCAGACATGCTAAGCTCCATCCATGACAAGAAGACCAACACCGGACTGCCAGACAGCTAGCAGGCCCCACTCTCAGAGACTGACCTGCCAATCACTATTCCCTTAAATCCACTTCATTCTGGGTCTGCCTATCACAACAGACCCTCTTTAACCTTAGCATAATTTCCAAACCAGGAACCTTTTGTATGTCAGGAATATTCTACCAATAAACCAGGGACTATTTTCAAACCAGGAGTCTTCAGCCAGAACCACTCAACTTGCCACGACAGTGGACACTGAAACCACACACACACACACATGGTAGGCAGCACACGCTCTCATAATAGCAGCCTTACTCATTACAGTCAATCATTCTCTTTTGTTGTGACTTTCTTCAGTTTCTGTTGTTTTAATTGTGATAGAGATCATTTAAGTATCATAGCAGGTTTAACATAAGCCTCAAACCTCTGGGGGAAATAGACTTCAGGCAAATTATTTTACATATAGTTAAGTCAAATCAAATTATATTTGTCCCATGCGCTGAATACAACAACGTTACAGTGAAATGCTTACTTACAAGCCCTTAACCAACAATGCAGTTTTAAGAAAAATAAGTGTTAAGTAAAAAATAGATAAGTAAAAAAAAATGAAAATAAAAGGTACAAATTATTAAACAGCAGCAGTAAAATAACAATAGCGAGCCTATATTCAGAGGGTACCTGTACAGAGTCAATGTGTGGGGGCACCATTTAGTCAAGGTAATTGAGGTAATATGTACATGTAGGTAGAGTACCCCTACCATCAGTTTACCGTATCTTAAGGGGTTGGCTTTCATTTCCCTCTTGGCCTGCTGCATTAGGGTAGTATAGAGGGCACAGTGAAATGACACAGCAGCAGTGAGAGATATAGGGAAACCTATCAGGCATAATGGATGCAGAAGAAACAGAAAATCCACAATGTTTATAGAAAGGCCTGCCTTTACAGCACAACTTCAGAAGATGTTAAAATATCTTCATATTTCTTTACAGGCACAGTGTTATTTTGGGTACAAATGGGTACCAAATAAATTCAGAATTGAAGCCTTGTTTTTAATTAAAGACTTATTAGAAATATATTTGTGGGTAATGAACAAAATTGCAGTGTACTTTCGATCAGGAATGGAATAAATCTCTTAATTTGCTCATTCTGTTTTGCTATTTGCTGTTGGGGGACTGATTTATTATGGCAGTATTCTAGGCTACTAATCGGTAGGCCTACTGTGTGTTGATGAACAGACCTTGGCCTACAAGCATTTCGCTACTTCTGCAATAACATCTGCTGAATATGTGTATGTGAGCAATAACATTTGATTTGATCATTCAATAATTTTGAATTTCATCATAGGGTTTCATAACTCCAGCAATATTTTGAGCTACAATCCAAAGACAACGTTGGTGCAAAATATATCACATTTCATTAGGTTTGATTGATACATAACATACAGTTGATTACTAGAATGTAACATTGAAATAGAAAGTTGCTTACAGTATCAGGCTACCGACAACACATACAGTACCAGTCAAAAGTGTGGACACACCTGTTCATTCAAGGTTTTTTTTCTTTATTTTCTACTATTTTCTACCTTGTAGAATAATAGGGAAGACATCAAAACTATGAAATAACACATATGGAATTATGGAGTAACCAAAAAAGTGCTAAATAAATCAAAATATATTTTAAATTTGAGATTCTTCAAAGTAGCCACCCTTTGCCTTGATGACAGCTTTGCACACTCTTGGCATTCTTTCAACCAGCATTGGGGAAGGTATTGGTATGTGTTAATTGTAGGGGTGCCCATGTGGCTGGGGATCCGACAAGTCCTGTGCGAGAGAGGCAGTTTGAGGTTTCCAGGGTAAGAGTAGTGCAGAAATTGTCATATGCTGAGGCAGTGAAGAAAGTCGAGGAAGATGGGTCAAGGGGGAAGGATCCTTGACCCTGTACAGAGGGGTAAACCAACAAGTGATATATGTTTCAGTTAAGATTAGATTTTTTTGCATTTATAGCAATGGTTATCAACTGTCCTGCAAGGATGGAACGTAAGTCGCAGAGAATTGAGGTGGTGGTGGCAGCTGCAGAGAGGTATTTGGGTGTGCGAGATTTTGCGTCAGAAGAGTTGCAGGGTGTGTTGAGTGGTGGTGTTCCAGGCTTTCAGGCTGTTGGCCTGAAGTAGAACTAAATAGATTCAAATAGTGGAGTAGGGTGGTGTTTATTTTTTTATTTTATTATTATAATATATTTTTTTGTGAGTGTAGTTAGATGGTAGGTTATTTGTTTATTTATTTTTCAAGCAACGTATAAGGGAGTTAAACTCCAGTCTAGTAGGTGGCGGCAATGCAATATTTATTGGATGTCAACAGCCGTTAAACCTTATCGATGAAGAAGAACCTGCTTTTATTATTATTTTAATTAACTACTAATCAATACACAAAGTACATGGAACACAAGTATATATAAAGAATATACAAAGGACAATTGGGCTAGGGGGTACAATCTCACATTACACATGGACCTTAAGGGACATATACAAACATTTACAATTCTAATAGCTTTTTTGTTGGTAGAGTATTTAATTGTCTTAAAATACAGTTTAAAAAAAAATTATAAGGTGATAAATCGTGGTGTTTTGGTTGTAAATTTACATTTGTTAATATGAAATTTGGCCAAAAGAATAATGAAATGAATTACATAAAATTGTTTCAACTTATTTCTATTGTTGGTAAAACATCCAAACAGTGCATCTCTCCATAATAGTGTAAAGTCTTCATAAACATATTCCATTATAAATCTACTGATTTTTTTTGCCACAGTTTCCTTACATGAATATAATGCCCAAAAATATGCAACACTGTTTCTGGGTGGTCATTACCAAAGGTACGGTTTGAATTGATGTTTTTCTTAAACTTCTTCATATGGTGGTTGACAGGATAATATTTATGAATAATTTAAAAATACATGTCCTTAATTTTGTTAATAAATAGGTATGTGTGTGGCAACATCCAAACTTTTTTTTCAACAGATAGTGTCAATAAAATCATTCTAATAAGGCATGACATGATACAACATCCTGTTGAAACAAGGCTCATATAGCTTTATTGTTGTTGAATGGACCAAAAAAAAAAATCTTTCCTACTGATGAGTCAACATGGTTAATCGTAGGCAGGTCCTGAGGGTCAGGTCTTGACACGTTCCTGAATAATAAAGCAACACCTGAGGGAATGGCATGTAAAACAATTGAAAAATCTTTAGGTGTTACAGGGATCTTGTAAAGTGATAAGAATTTCTTATAATTCAGTAAAAGACCCTCTGCATTTACAAGTTGGCTCACCAATAGGATATTATTTCGGAAACAATATTCTAAAAACAAATAATTATTTTTACACAATATATCCCGTTTATTCCATATATAATATCTGTGTGGAGAAAGATTATGCTTAGAAATTAAGGACCATGACAAGAAAACCTTCTGATGAAAAACACTGGAACTTTGTCAATATTATAACTGCAAATCAACATGAAGTAAAGGCCACCAAAAGTAGAGAAGACATGATGAGGAATAAAGTTCCACATAGAAGTGTGTCTTCTTAGGAATTGTTTTATCCAATTGATCTTAAAGGTATTATATATGGTAGTAAAGTCCAGAAAATCCACCCTACCATACTCATAAGTGTTCATTACAACAGTTTTCCTAATGTAATGTGTACTGTTTCTCCACAGAAAGTTGAAAATGATCTGGTCTATCACTTTGCTTATTTTATCGTCAAGATATAAAGATAGAGCGGCATATGCTAGCCTACAGATACCTTCAGCCTTTGTTATTAGGACTCTTCCTTTTAAATATAAGTCCCCCTGTAGCCATTGATTAAGCTTCTTCTCTGGGTTTTTAATAAGAGGGTTAACATTTTGTAAGCCTCTAGACTGAAATCACGGCCGGTTGTGATATAGCCGGGGATCGAACCCGGGTCTGTAGTGACGCCTCTAGCACTGTGATGCAGACCAGATGCGTTGGAAAAGGATTCAAATCACATTAATGGTTATGGGAATCTGACTAGCGTCTTTCAGAAAAAGTGTAGAAGAACCTGTTGTTCTCGTCATCGCTGCTTCCGTTCTGCTGAGAAGGAGGAGTCCTGTCGCGCGCTGTATCTTGGGGTTTTGTTAGCAGGTCGTGGACAGCGCTGTGAGCACGTCTTTCTCCAGACTCCACCAACACCCGCTTTTACATCTTTCTCAACGTATAACATGGACGCGGGTTTCTTCCGCGTAAGATATTTCAAGTTATACTATTACTCGTTAAATTATGTTCCAAATGTATACTATATTCGTTTGTATTTGTAAGTATGTGCCATTGTAGACGGACGAGCTCGTGCGCCATTCCGCTGCAATGAGGAGCTAATGTAAAGATGGCGGCTGCAAGTTATCCAGCTAACTGTTAGCAAACTAGCTTAGCTATAGATATGTTGGGTTGAAGCTAGCCGATAAATTGTGCGTATGTTGTGTGTTCCCATTTTCAAATGATTGTGATTACTGATGTAGTTAAGGGTGATAACTACAATAATGTGTTACCTAGTATAAGACTTGGTTGCAAAATGGGTTTGTATAATTCTAGCCATACTACTGTAACGTTAGTCGGGCTGAGCATGTTACTGTACTCGTACTCGGGCCTTAACGCACATCGAGATTAACACTAACGTTAGCTAGCAACAAACTGACGTTTATTCTCCATAATAAGTGATCATATTAGGGACTTAATTTCCACATAATTTACTTGTATATGTGTCACATGTTTCTAAAGTCGGCTATCTAACGTTATGTTTAACTGTTGTGACGTAGCTTAACATTAGCTGACGTTCTCTTACATCGAGACGGAATTGAGTGTTGCTGGTGGCGCGATTTAACGTTACTGCGAAAAACGAGTCACCGTCAGTAGATATTTGTAAGAATGTCAATTCTGAACGTTTACCTGTAAATGTTTGTCCAGTACAACTGCTATCCTTCAGCGCGATGGTGAAAGTCATACTCTTTAAATAAAACATTAAGATACAATTACCGTCTTTTCACTAATTTAACACAAATTAGTAAAAAGTCTGTATTAAAGTATGAATTTCAGCACCCCGCTTATGAACCGCAGTTGTACAAAACAAACAGGTACAGGAAAGCCATTGACCGATGGTGACTCAATGAGTACGGTTAACGTTACATGCACACAATAATGCGATTATTGTGGATAGTCAGATTAATATAATATTTTTTTAAACGTTACCATACTTAACAAGAAGAACTGATTCCCAAACAAACCTCTTTACATGAACACTTCTGAAATCAAGCTACCTGATGGCACACTGTTAAATGCAGAAAATTGCCACTCAAAATAAACGTTATACCACAGTGACCAGGTTATTTTTGGGAAGTATATATGATTGAGTTTGGACATAGAAATAGTCTCCACATACAAACTTTATAAGAGTCATCCATTGTTCAAACTCCCTAAACTTGTGCTAAAGAGGCAGGCTTGCACAACTTGTGCTGTGCACAGATGAATTACACTGCTGGAGTGCTGAATATAAGGTGTTTACATGTCCTAATAATTTGAGATTGCTCAGAAAACCAGCTGTTTAAATGGGTGTATCCTTACTTCGATTTTGACTGTATGCCAGTTTATGATGAGCAAAGTATGTTTACATGACTTGCATAATCTGCCTACTGCCATAATCAGTTTGCTATAGAATTATTCCTGTGCATGTACACGTAGCGCAATGTTGTTGCTAGCAAATCGCGCGACTACTCTGCCTCGATATAAAAAACGGAGTTTAGCGTTCATCAGCTAAGTGTCTGCGGCATGGACAAGAACAAACATTTATTGTAATAGTTGATACAGATGTTTCTGTTTCTTACAGGGCACAAGTGCAGAACAGGACAATCGCTTCAGCAACAAGCAGAAGAAACTTCTAAAGCAACTGAAATTTGCAGAATGTCTGGAAAAGAAGGTAAAAATAACACTCATCAAAGCACATCTTTTAATTGAATTGAAATGCCCCCACAAGTAAATATGGTAATAGCCATAACTAATATATTGCCTAATTTGGTTTAAAGGGATGCCCTTTACCTACTTCCCCAGAGTCAGATGAACTGGTGGATGCCATTTTTAAGTCTGCATGCAGTTTGAAGGAAGTTGCTAAATAGCGCTGGCACAATGACTGAAAGTCTATGGGTATCCATGCTAACAGATACCCATAGACTTCCAGTCATTGCACTATTACTAGTTAGCATTGGCTCACGAAACTACCTCAAACTTACTTCATACTAGAATCTGAGACATAAAAATGGAATCCACAAGTTCATCTGACTCTGGAGAAGTAGATAAAGGGGCTCATTGTCAAAATCTCTACATATCCCTTTAAGTGTGCAATGGGTTGAAGTTAGGAATGTGTTTGAATGTCTTCCTGGTTCTTCCTCACCTAGGTGGATATGACCAAGGTGAACCTGGAGGTCGTCAAACCTTGGATCACTCAGCGAGTGACAGAGATCCTGGGGTTCGAGGATGACGTCGTCATAGAATTTATATTTAACCAGCTGGAAGAAAAGGTAATACTATTGACTCCAATTCCTTCCTGTTCTTGTATGTACATCAGATGTTATTTGTTAACTTAATACAAGGCAAAGAGAGGTTGATTTAATCAAGTGTATTGATAAGACACAATATAAATGCAGATGGGGGAAAGAGCGACCACCGGTGTCCAATATACATCATTTGAATGACCCAAAGTTTTTGCTGTGATATGTGACAGTGCCTTTGTGCCACAGTTTTCTAATGATGATGTGATTTATGATTCAAAAGGCCTGAACCAATATGGATGTTATACCTTGCATCAGAAGTATAGCACCAACACCTTATTAGCTCTCTGCTGAGCCCAAAGTGTCACTGAGCCCAACTCTCCCTGATGCAGTGTGTGGTTTGAGGTGAGTTATGTTCAGGGATCAACATGCTAGTGATAGAAACACTTGGACAATGCCATTTTCTCCATATACTTTTGAATCGCACCGCTAGTTTTTCTTTATCTCCTCTAGCCTGTCTTTGGATGATGAAAAAAATTGACTAATAATACAGTTGAACTTTAAACTATTGGTCCTCATTTAATTAGTTTATATTAAAATGTCATCCGTAGTATCTTCAATCTGGGCTGTGGCAAAACGGTGCTTTAAACATTATTACCTAGCCCATTAAATGATTTTTGAATACTACAATGCACATGGACCCTGTTCTGCATAAATAAATCCGTGCACGAAATGTCCAAAGTTGTTTCCACATTGTTACATTGTCATTTGCTCCTCCTTGAAATTTGCCCTCAAGTTGGGAAATCTCATCGCATGGTTAAAATTATACTCGTGCATTCTACCCCCCCCCCAGCTTAACTAGCATTTGGCCTATAAAACATGACTTCAAGTGGAAATTACGTATAATTAACTGGATGAAACCCCAGAGGAAATGTTCAAGGGTATTGATAAACAGCAGTTTTTTTTAAATGAACAAATGACTCCCAACAACCCTAGGATGCTTTATATTCATACAAAGGTGTTGCTGGAATCCTGTAAGTTCTCTTACTATCTGTTTTAGTGAACCTAGCCTAATACTGGGAGGGAAAATAACATTCAGCTACCTCTTACCGAATTGATTTCTGTGCTGTTATCTTTTGAGGGGTGGGTTTTTAAGCAAAATGCTTTAACCTCTCTAGGCTAGATGGGACGCTACCGTCCCACCTGACCAACATCCAGGGAAAGTGCAGGGCGCCAAATTCAAACTACAGAATTGTAAATATTTAACATTCTTGAAAATACACATGCAATATGTCAAAATAAAGCTTAACTTCTTGTTAATCCAGCCACAGTGTCAGATTTCAAAAGGCTTTACCGGCGAAAGCAAACCATACTATTATCTGAGGACAGCACTCCATCAAACACAATCGTATTTCATGCCGCCAGGCGCGACACACAACTCAGAAATAACGATATAATTCATGCCTTACCTTTGAAGAGCTTCTTCTGTTGGCACTCCAATATGTCCCATAAACATCACAAATTGTCCTTTTGTTCGATTAATTCCAAAATGTCCATTTATTTGGTGTGTTTGATCCAGAAAAACACCGGTTTCAACTCGCGCAACATGACTACAAAATATCTAATAAGTTACCGGTCATCTTTGTCCAAACATTTCAAACAACTTTCCTAATACAACTATGTATTTTTTTAACGTAAATAATCAATGCAATTTAAGACGGGATAAACTGTGTTCAATATCGAATGAAAACAAAGTGGAGCGAGCTTTCAGGTTGCGTGCCCCAACCACATCAGTACACTAGACTCGACCCTCGTTCTAAACAGCCCTACTTCTTAAATTCTCAAAGGAAAAACCTCAACCAATTTCTAACGACTGTTGACACACAGTGGAAGCGATGGGAACTGCAAGCCAGTGCCTTAGAAATCTAGATCCACATAGAAAACACATTGAAAAAGCGTGACCTAAAAAAAATCTGGATGGTTTGTCCTTGGAGTTTCGTCTGCCAAATAAGTTCTGTTATACTCAGACATCATTCAAAACAGTTTTAGAAACTAAAGTGTTTTCTATCTAAATCTACTAATAATATGCATATCCTAGCTTCTGGGCCTGAGTAACAGGACGTTTACTTTGGGCACTCTTTTCATCCGGACGTGACAATACCGCCCCCTAGCCTAGAGAGGTTAACAGCACAGTAATGATAAGAAAAGTCCTAAATCGTCATTGTTAGTGAGGTAAAGGGGTATCTAACTTTAATTCTTGACCTACATGTTGAAATAAAACCCCTTTCAAATGTCTTGTGCACTCATTATTGCTTGTTCGTCTCTTGCAATTTAGATAAATGATATAACAATAAACTCAAGGTGGTTGAGTCTCAAGCACTAGGGAGTCGGAAGCAAGCCAAGGGAGCGTCTCTTTCTGCAGGAGACTCGGGCGCTCCATACCCACTGATCCTGCGGGACACGCTGAGGACACCGGGACTGTACTCGCAGTGTTGGGTTTTGATGCACTCTGTTTTGTGGATATCTGTTAATCTCTCAAAGAGTAGACTGGGGAGACCGAGAACAACAGGGCGGGGTAACTAGTGGGAAGACTGGCAGGGAAAGATATCTGATAGAAAATAACTATCATAATTGATGAAAATGTTAGTGATGGGTGGGGGATTTATTTTTCAGAATATTTGAAGGAAACTGCCTTAATGCATGCAGTGGGGGTGCTTATACATGGATGATCTAGTTTTGTCTCCCCTCAGATATTCTCAGTTTCAGGTTTCAATTACCTAACTAATGGGGTGGCGATAACATTTTTGATTTGCACAATTTTATCACAGCCTCAAGTCAACAGAACAAAGTTTGTTGCCATGAAGCAGTCTGTGTTGGGGCACAGGGGTCATACTGTAGCTATTGTTTTCTTATGAGGATGGCTGCTATTATTTAGCAGGCAGGTGTAGCTTAGTGAGGAAACCAAAGGGGGGGGGCAGTCGCCTGAGCGAGACCCCCCCTTTCACTCTTGTGAGTTCTCCCTCCTTGTTAAATTGGTGTGTTGTCTTTCTCTCTCCCCTGGTGTGTGTGTTGCAGCACCCGGACAGTAAGATGATGCAGATCAACCTGACTGGCTTCTTGAATGGGAAGAATGCCCGAGAGTTCATGAGGGACCTGTGGCCTCTGCTGCTCAGCGCTCAGGACAACATCGCCGGTATCCCCTCCGCCTTCCTAGAGCAGAAGAAAGAGGAGATCAAACAGAGACAGGTAAGCAACCAGACACAATCACAACCTTGTCAGGCATGTGTATTTGTATTAGGACTGAACGATTTAGACACGTGATCATTTTTGCAAGATATTGACATTTTCTAACACTGGTTATACTTATTTCATAGTTAAAACAAGTGTCGGGGTAGAGAACATCACTTCTAAAATGAGATCATATGAATACATTCTGTGCTAACTAAACACAACTAAATGAGACAAATATTTTCCAACATGGTTGATAGATAGGATCATTACACCAACACTACCGTTCAAAGGTTTGGGGTCACTTAGAAATGTCCTTGTTTTTGAAAGAAAGCACATATTTGGTCAATTTTAAAGGAACCTAAAATTGATCAGACATACAGTGTAGACATTGTTAATGTTGTGGTTGACCATTGTAGCTGGAAACGGGTGATTTTGAATGGAATATCTACGTAGGCGTACAGAGGCCCATTATCAGCAACATCACTCGTGTGTGCCAATGGCACGCTATGTTAGCTAATCCAAGTTTATCATTTTAAAAGGCTAATTGATCATTTTAAACCCCCTTTGCAATCATGTTAGCACAGCTGAAAACTGTTCTGATTAAAGAAGCGATAAAACTGGCCTTTAGACTTGTTTAGTATCTGGAGCATCAGCATTTGTGGGTTCGATTACAGGCTCAAAATGGCCAGAAACAAAGAGCTTTCCTCTTAAGCACACAATGCACTAAGGTATCCACCCACGGTGCTTAGCATTTTGTCCAGCTAGCAGCAGGTAACTTGGTCACGGAAATCAGAAAAGCAATCAAATTAAATTGTTTACCTTTGATGAGCTTCGGATGTTTTCACTCACGGGACTCCCAGTTAGACAGCCAATGTTCCTTTTTTCCCAAAATATAATTTTTGTAGGCGAAATGGCTCCGTTTGTTCTTCACGTTTGGCTGAGAAATCGCCCGGAAATTGCAGTCACGAAAACGCCGAAAAATATTTCAAATTATCTCCATAATATCGACAGAAACATGGCAAACGTTGTTTATAATCAATCCTCAAGGTGTTTTTCAAATATCTATTCGATAATATATCCCCCGGGACAATTGTTTTTTTAGTAGGACCGATTGGAATAATGGCTACCTCTGTATTTTACGCGAGAATCACTCTGGGAGCCATCAGGTGACCAGTTGCGCAATGTAGCGGATTACGGGTATTCTTCAACATAAATGCGTGAAACTACGTCCCAATGCTTTAGACACATTGGGGAATACGGAGAAAAAGTAATCTGGTTGATAGCCCATTCACTGCTCAATAAGGACGCATTGGAACGCAGAGCTTTCAAAAGATGAGTCACTTCCGGATTGGATTTTTCTCAGGCTTTCGCCTGCAATATCAGTTCTGTTAGTCACAGACAATATTTTTACAGTTTTGGAAACTTTAGTGTTTTCTATCCTAAGCTGTCAATTGTATGCATATTCTAGCATCTTGTCCTGACAAAATATCCCGTTTACTACGGGAACGTTATTTTTCCAAAAATGAAAATACTGCTGCCTAGTCACAAGGTTAAAGCATATGGATGTCCGGTAAGTTAAAGTCTTGCCGGCAGCCAAATTTTCCTACCGAAAACCCTGGTCTACGGGGGGCTGTGTTCTTTTCGTTAGCACTAGCAGCACTCGTGTTTCCAAACACATTTTGGAGGGGAAGCACTTTCTCTCCTCACCTGCAGCTAACTGCATGCTTTAAGGGGACACTTAAAGATTGACCAGCATGTGTGAGAGTGAGCGCAAGCTTGTGATTGGTCAGCATCCTCTGCGTGTGAACGGAGTCTAGCGCATCTCATTGGAGGAGGCACCATAGTCTAATTTTTGTTTTATCAGAGAATCTCAGCTTCATGCGAGATTGCAATTTTGAATGGATTTCGATTTAATCGTGCAGCCCTAATTTGTGCAGTGTTTTACTGCTTTGACCTCGCATGCTGTTGTCTGTTGCAGATTGAGCAAGAGAAGCTCGCTTCTCTGAAGAAGATTGATGATGAGAAGAAGGAAAAGGAAAACAGAGAAAGGGAGAGCCCCAGAAGGTGAGAATCGCAATAAATAAAAGCACTTGGAAGTCGACCTCAATCAAAATGTAAGAGTTCATATGGCATTGGCTTTTATGTTGTTGTGGTACAGGAGGAAGTCAAGGTCACAGTCTCCACGGCGACGATCTCCAGTGAAGAGGGAGAGGAAGCGCAGTCACTCCCGCTCACCGAGGCGTAAGCCAAGTCCCAGCAGCACCCCTCCACCACCAGCCCCAGCTGTCACCCTTGTCAGTGTTACCCTGCCCCAGAGCACTGAGGAGCCCCAGCCTGAGCCAGACACCTCAGAGAGCACCATACCTGAGCCAGTCATTCAGGAGGCCTCCTCCACCAGGTAAGGGAAAGGTTTGGGCACCGACTGTATCTGGAAATATGCAGGGAGGGGATTTGTCCGGATTGTTGATTCCATTCTTTACTTCAAAATGTAATCTAATTTGTAGTATGTTTTAATTTTCCAGTGATGTGGTAAAGCCGGACACTGTGGTTGTGGTACCTGACTCTGTGACTGAGGTCAAAGAACCCTCCCCAGATAAGGCTCCTAAAAAGGAGAGGCCCAAGCCCAGGGAAAGGGAGAAGGACGGCAGGAGAGACAGGCCCCACCACCGTTCTCGCTCCCATTCCCGCTCCCGCAGACGGCCCAGATCACGCTCCAGGTCTTACTCCCCCCGGCGGAGGCCGAGCCCCAGGAGACGGTTGTCCCCTCGTCGTAGGAGCCCCCCCAGACGTGGCCCCCCAGGCCCCAGACACAGGCGCAGTCGCTCCCCTGTCCGCAGGTGAGTGGCGGGCCATAGAAGTGTAGCAGAAGTGCCTGTCACTGAAGCTGTCATTAACAGCCTTTCGGAATTAACTAGCTACCTTACCAAACAGCAGTTGTGGTTGATTTGTTCTGTTTGTATCCCATAGACGGCGCTCTCGCTCCCCATCATCCTCTGGGAGCAGCTCCACGTCTCACTCACCTCATAAGAAGGCAATGAAGAGAACGTCAACCACACCACCCAGAAAACAGCCCCGCGGCCATGCAGCTGACCCCTCCCTCAGCCCCTCCAGGAGAAGAGCCCCCAATGGCAGCCCCTCTGGGAAGACACAACGCTCTGCCTCCCCGCGGGCCAGAAAGGGCCGGGCCTCAGCCTCCCCATCCAGATCAGCTGGTATGTTAGCTCTACTTACTTTTCTCCATTCCATAATACACAAAATTATAATTGCAACATGTGAAATGTTAGTCCCATGTTTCATGGGATGAAGTAAAAGATCCAAAAATGTTTCCATATGCACAAAAAGCTTATTTAAAATGTTGTGTACAAATTAGTTTACATCCCTGTTTGTGAGCATTTCTCCTTTGCCAAGATAATCCATCCAACTGACAGCTGTGGCATATCAGGAAGATGATTATACAGCATGGTCATTACACAAAGGCCATTCTAAAATGTGCAGGTTTGTCACATTACACAATGCTACAGATGTTTCAAGTTTAGAGGGAGCCTGCAATTGGTATGCTGAATGATAAAATCTCCACCGGGTTTGTTGCTACATAATTTAATGTTAATTTCTCTACCATAAGCCGCCTCCAATGTCATTTTAGAGAATTTGGCAGTACCTCCAACCGTCCTCACAACTGCAGACCACGTGTAACCGCCAGCCCAGGACCTTCACATGCGGGATTGTCTGAGACCAGACTGAGACCAATTGTTGAAACTATGGCTTTGCACAACCATAGCATTTCTGCACAAACTGTCAGAAAACATGGGTGGGTTTGTGACCATAGGCGACGTTGTTGCTGGTCTGGTAAGGACCTGCCTTACAACAGGCCTACGAGCCCTCAGTCAAGCCTCACTCAGCCTATTGCGGACAGTCAATCCCACTGATGGAGGGATTGTGCGTTCCTGATGTAACTCCGGCAGTTGTTGCCATCCTATACCTGTCCTGCAGGTGTGATGTTCGGATGTACCGATCCTGTGCAAGTGTTACACGTGGTCTGCCACGGCGACCATGAATTGTTTATGGTTCATTGAACAAGCATGGGAAACAGTGTTTAAACCCTTTACATTGAAGATCTGTAAAGTTATTTGGATTTATTGTCTTTGAAAGACGGGGTCCTGAAAAAGGGACGTATTTATTTAGACGGATTTCCTTATGAACTAACTTGGAAGTCTATGAAATTGTTGCGTGTTTTTTTTGTGTAAATGTAATTACGGTGCCTGCAGGAAGTATTCATACCCCTTGACTTATTCCACATTTTGTTGTTATAGCCTGAATTCTAAATAGATTTAAATGTTTTTCACCTATCTACACACAATAACCCGTAATGACAAAGTGAAAACGTGTTTTTATCAAATTATCAAATTATAATACATATCACACCCCTGAGTCCATACCCTGTATAAACACCTTTGGCAGTGATTAAAGCAGTGAGTCTTTTTGGTTAAATCTCAGAACTTTGCACACCTGGATTGTACAGTATTTGCTAATTAATTTTGTACATTTTTCAAGCTCTGTCAAGTCGATTATCATTGCTAGACAGCCGTTTTCAAGTCTTGCCATAGATTTAAGCTGATTTTTAAGTCCGAACTGTAACTTTGCCGCTCAGGAACATTCAATGTCGTCTTGATATTTGACTCCAGTGGCTTTGGGCATGTGTTTTAGGTTATTGTTCTGCTGAAAGGTGGATTTGTCTCGCAGTGTCTGTTGGAAAGCAGACAAACTGTTTTTCCTCAAGGATTTTGCCTCGGCGTATAGCTGTGTTCTGTTTCTGAAATGCTTAAAAATAGTTATTGCTGATTTAATAAGAATACCCTAACAATGCAGCCACCACCATGCTTTAAAATATAAAGTGGTACTCGGTGATGTGTTAGTTTTGTAATAAGGACAAAAAGTTAATTTCTTTGCTACATTTTTTGCAGTGTTACTTAACCTCTCTGGGATTGTTCGGGACGCTAGCTTCCCACCTCGCCAACAGCCAGTGAAATTGCAGGGCGATAAATTCAAAACAACAGAAATCGCATAATTAAAATTCCTCAACCATACAAGTATTTTACACCATTTTAAAGATGCACTTCTCGTTAATCCAACCAGTGTCTGATTTCAAAAAGGCTTTTCGGCGAAAGCAACTAGTCACAAAGCATTCAGCCATTTTCCAACCAAAGAGGTGTCACAAAAAGCAGAAATATAGATAAAATTAATCACTAACCTTTGACGATCTTACAGATGACACTCCCAGGACTCAATGTTACACAGTACATGGATGTTTTGTTCGATCAAGTTCATATTTATATCCAAAAACCTCAGTTTACATTGGCGCCATGTTCAGAAATGCCTCCAAAACATCTGGAGAAATTGCAGAGACATCAAATAACAGAAATACTACTCATAAACTTTGAAAGATGCATGAGTTCTGTTATACTCAGACATCATTCAAACAGTTTTAGAAACTTCAGTGTTTTCTATCCAATACTACTAATAATATGCATATATTTGCATCTGGGACAGAGTAGCAGGCAGTTTATTCTGGGCACCTTATTCATCCAAGCTACCCTTGTCACCAAGAAGTTAAGCGCCTTGTTGCGAACAGGATGCATGTTTTGGAATATTTCTATTCTGTACAGGCTTTCTCCTTTTCACTTTATCATTTTAGGTTAGTGTTGTGGAGTAACTACAATGTTGTTCATCCATCCTCAGATCACAGCCATTAAACTGTAACTGTTTTAAAATCACCCTTGGCCACATGGTGAAATCCCTGAGCAATTTCCTTCCTCTCCGGCAAATGAGTTAGGAAGGACACCTGTATGACTCACCCAAAGCCAAATTAATAACTTCACCATGCTCAAAGGGATATTCAGTTTCTGCATTTTTATTTTTATACATCTACCACTCGGTGCCCTTTGCAAGGCATTGAAAAACCTCCCTGGTCTTTGTTTGAATCTGTGCTTGAAATCCACTAATTGATTGAGGGACCTTACAGATAATTGGATATGTAGGAAAGAGCGATTGAGCAGTCATTCAAGAATAATGTTAACCCATTATTGAACATGTAATGAGTCCATGTAACTTTATTATGCAATTTGTTAAGCACATTTTTACTCATGAACGTTAGGCTTGCCATAACAAAGGGATTGAATACTTGACATTATGGGTTTTTTATAGATCAGAGACATCTACACTTTAATCCATTTTAAATAGTCTGCAGCACAACATTTGGAGAAAGTGAAGAGTTTTTTGAATACCTTCTGAAGGCACTGTATGCCCCCTTCTCTTTGATCCTTTCCCTCATGTGTATTAAAGCTGCAATATGTAACTTTTGGGTGACCAGACCAAATTCACATAGAAATGTGAGTTTTTGCCAGTGGGGGAAAACGCACCCATTTGTCATACTTGAGTAAAGATAACCTTAATAGAAAATGACTCAAGTAAAAGTCACCCAGTAAAATACTACTTGAGTAAGTCTAAAAGTATTTGGTTTTAAATGTACTTAAGTATCAAAAGTATAAATAATTTTGTTTTTAACTTCTTGCGTCGAGCAATCCTGTATCCGGGAGCGTAACTATTCATGAAAATCGCAAATGAAATGAAAAAAATATATTCACTCACAAGCTTAGCCTTTTCTTAACAACACTGTCATCTCAGATTTTCAAAATATGCTTTTCAACCATAGCTACACAAGCATTTGTGTAAGAGTATTGATAGCTAGCATAGCATTAGCCTAGCATTCAGCAGTCAACATTTTCACAAAAACAAGAAAAGCGTTAAATAAAATCTTTTTATGTGTAGGAGAAATCGCTCCGTTTTGTTCATCACGTTTGGCTAAGAAAAAAAACAGAAAATTCAGTCATTACAAAGCCAAACTTTTTCCCAAAATTAACTCCATAATATCGACAAACATGGAAAACGTTGTTTAGAATCAATCCTCAGGGTGTTTTTCACATATCTATTTGATGATAAATAATTCGTGGCAGTTGACTTTCTCCTCTGAAGCAAATGGTAAAATGCACGCAGCTGGAGATTACGCAATAATTCGACGGATGACACCAAGCGGGCACCTGGTAAATGTAGTCTCTTATGGTCAATCTTCCAATGATATGCCTACAAATACGTCACAATGCTGCAGACACCTTGGGGGAAACGACAGAAAGTGTAGGCTCATTCCTGGCGCATTCACATTCATATAAGGAGACATTGGAACACAGCGCCTTCAAAATCTGGCCCATTTCCTGTTTGAAATGTCATCTTGGTTTCGCCTGTAGCATCAGTTCTGTGGCACTCACAGATAATATCTTTGCAGTTTTGGAAACGTCAGTTTTCTTTCCAAAGCTGTCAATTATATGCATAGTCAAGTATCTTTTCGTGACAAAATATCTTGTTTAAAATGGGAACGTTTTTTTTATCCAAAAACTAAGAGCGCCCCCCATATCGAAGAAGTTAAAATGTACAGATTGCCAAGATCAGAGTCAGTAGGGATGACCATGTGTTTTCTTTAACTTCTTGAAACTCCCCAACCCGGATCCGGGTTTGTGACTAAAGCCTCAGGCTCATTAGCATAACGCAACGTTAACGATTTCTGAAAATCGCAAATAAAATGAAAATAATTTTTCTGCTCTCAAGCTTAGCCTTTTCTTAACAACACTGTCATCTCAGATTTTCAAAATATGCTTTTGAACCATAGAAATTGACTTTGTGTAAGAGTATGCAAAGCTAGCATAGCATTTTGTGTAGCATGTAGCACGCAACATTTTCACAAAAACCAGATAACCAAATAAATAAAATCATTTACCTTTGAAGAGCTTCTGATGTTTTCAATGAGGAGACTCTCAGTCACATACCAAATGCGCAGTGTTTCCTGAAAGCGTCTGTGTGTAGGAGAAATCGTTCCGTTTTCTACATTGCGTCTGGCTACCGAAACGAACCGAAAATGCAGTCACCTACAACGTAAAACTTTTCCCGGATTAACTACATAATATCGACCGAAACATGGCAAACGTTGTTTGGAATCAGTCCTCGAGGTGTTTTTTCACATATCTCTTCATTGACATGCAGTTCGTGGAAGCTTGCTTTACTCTCTGTATCGTTTGGAAAAATACTGGCAGGTGACTTTTGCGCACCAATTTCGGCGCAGGACACCGGGCGGACACGTGGTAAATGTGGTCTGTTATGGTCAAGCTTCCAATGATCTGCCTACAAATACGTCACAATGCTGCAGACACCTTGGGAAACGACAGAAAGGGCAGACTTACTCCTCTCGCGTTCACAGCCATATAAGGAGACCATTGAAAACAGAGCCTCAAAAATCCTTGTCATTTCCTGGATGCCATCTCATCTTGGTTTTGCCTGAAGCTCACGTTATAGGGCACGCACAGAGAAGATCTTTGTATTTCTGGACACGTCAGAGTGTTTTCTTTCGAACGGTAGCAATTATATGCATAGTCGAGCATCTTTTTGTGACAAAATATCTTGTTTAAAACGGGAACGTTTTTCATCCAAAAATGAAATAGCGCCCCCATAGATGTAAGAGGTTAAGTGTGTGAATTGGAACATTTTCCTGTCTTGCTAAGCATTTAATATGTCATGAGTACTTTTGGCTGTCAGGGAAATTATTTTATTTAGGAATGTGGTAAGTAAAAGTATAAATAAAGTACAGATTAGAGGTCGACCGATTTATGATTTTTCAACGCCGATACCAATTATTGGAGGACCAAAAAAACCGGGGGGGAAATGTATTTAATAATGACAATTACAACAATACTGAATGAACACTTATTTTAACTTAATATAATACATCAATAAAATCAATTTAGCCGCAAGTAGATAATGAAACATGGTCAGTTTGGTTTAAATAATGCAAAACAGTGTTGGAGAAGAAAGTAAAAGTGCAATATGTGCTATGTAAGAAAGCTAATGTTTTAGTTCCTTGCTCAGAACATGAGAACATATGAAAGCTGGTGGTTCCTTTTAACATGAGTCTTCAATAGTCCCAGGTAAGAAGTTTTAGGTTGTAGGAATTATAGGACTATTTCCCTCTATACCATTTGTATTTCATTTACCTTTGACTATTGGATGTTCTTATAGGCACTTTAGTATTGCCAGTGTAACAGTATAGCCTCCGTCCCTCTCCTCATGCTAACTAGCCAGCCATTTCACTTCGGTCACACCAGCCTCATCTTGGGAGTTGATAGGTTTGATAGGTTTGATGTCATAAACAGCGCAATGCTTGACGCACAACGAAGAGCTGCTGGCAAAACACACAAGTGCTGTTTGACTGAATGTTTACGCGCCTGCTTCTGCCTACCACCGCTCAGTCAGATACTTAGATACTTCTATGCTCAGTCAGATACTTAGATACTTCTATGCTCAGTCAGATTGTATGCAACACATGACATGCTAGGTAATATCATCAATGTGTAGTTAACTAGTGATTATGATTGATTGTTTTTTATAAGATACGTTTAATGCTAGCTAGCAACTTACCTTGGCTTACTGCATTTACGTAACAGGCAGTCTCCTTGTGGAGTGCAACGAGAGAGGCAGGTTGTTATTGCGTTGGACTAGTTAACTGTAAGGTTGCAAGATTGGGACCCCCGAGCTAATAAGGTGAAAATCTGTCATTCTGCCCCTGAACGAGGCAGTTAACCCACCGTTCGTTCCTAGGCCGTCATTGAAAATAATGTGTTCTTAACTGACTTGCCTAGTTAAATAAAGGTGCCCAAAAATACCAATTTCCGATTATTATGAAAACTTGAAATCGTCCCTAATTAATCGGCCATTCCGATTTAATCGGTCGACCTCTACTACAGGTACCCCCAAAAATTACTTGAAGTAAAAAGAACTTTAAGGTATTACTTAAGTAGTTTACTCCACTGGTTATTGCTGTGTCATTCTCATTGAAAGCAAGTCTAAGAAGCGGTATATATGTTCTATGTGCGCCAATTCTATGTCAAGTTTGAGTCTTTTACGTTCAGTTTTGTACACCAGCTGAAAATGCTGTTTTTTTTATATTGAAAATATATTTTACAGCAGTTCAGATGGTTCAATAATTCTCTACACTATACGTGCTTGTTTTGTCACAACCTGAAATTAGGCGAACTATTCAAATTTTAGCAACCAGGAAATGGCGGTGCGATTTCTACATAGTGCAGCTTTAAACAGTTTCCGGGTGGATATTCTATCTTTTGTTGTTTTTTTTTTCCATTCGTCCACTGTTGATACAGTCCCAGTGTTGTGCATGTCAAGTTTTCAAGATATTGGCATTTGGCATTATGATGACGTGACAGTTTAAAATTTTTTTTTTTTTTTTTTAAGAGTATCTTTAACTTGACTGCAGACATGCAAAACATTTTGGGACTGTATCAACAATGGTCTGTAATGAACTGAGCCCTATCCAACTTCCTCACCTTTCAAACATGGGACTCACTCACCTCATAGTGACCGTCTTGTCACATGATCAGTCAGTGGGAGTGTGATACACAACCATTCCTGGATGCTCTTTTAGAGGAAGGGTTTATGTCTATACAATCAGTGACCTGGAAACTGTTTACATTACTTAATCTCAAATCCCTGGATAACTATTCCTAGGCAGGCCTGGTTATAGAAGTGGGACACTTTGTGAGACCTTACTGGCAGGCCATGGCTAATGGAAACTGATGAATCATAAACCTCTTTTCAGGCTGCAGCAATCATCCTCTTCAAGCATGATGTCACTCCTACTACTAGTGTTATACAAGCGTTTGTATTTGTGAATGAGTGTTCTTGCTGGAAAGATTCTGGCAACTAAAACAGTTTTGATTTTCAGGGTCAAAGAAGAAACCAGGAACGAGGAACGATTCACCGTCCCCTGTTCCGAAACCCAGGCAGTCTGAGGCATCAGAGTCAGGTTTGTTTGCCTTCTAGTGCCTGTGTGTCTCGGTCTGGTGTGATGCACTGTGGGTGGATGATTGTTTTTAGTGGTTTTCTATAGCTCTGAATGGGGACTCACTGCTTTGCATTTCAGAGGGGGCTACAGCCGATTCTGTGCAGCAGCGACGTCAGTATCGCAGGCAGAATCGGGAAACGTCTTCAGGTTACAAGCGTTTTTATTTTGTGTTCCTCACCTCACCCCATCTTTTTTCTAACCCACTCTGTGTCCGTCTCGTCTTTCATCTTGTGGGTCTTGAAGCTGTGCCCTAAGCCCCACCTAGGTGGGGTTTTTCCCCCTTTGAAACATCCACATGTTGCTACTGGGAAATGACGTGTGCTGTTTTCTTTCGGATTGGTAACAGAGGCTGGATCATCATCATCTTCAGAAGGTGAGGGGTCCAAGAGGCCAGGCAGGGGGCCAGTGGCGAGGAACGGGGATGTCAGGCGGCGACGCAGTCACTCGCCCTCCTCCCCCAGGAGACGACACCGGGACGGCTCCCCCAGGTTAGCTACGTACAGTTCTCTAATGCAGTCATGATTATAGATTTTAGACGTTTTTCCCATACCAACAAGACACACACACTGTCTGTCCCACATGCATTCCTCATGTAAGTCTTTGTTTTCCCTCTACAGAAAAAGACGCTCCCCTTCCCCCGGAGGACGCAGATCTCCCCCAAGGCGTCGCAGATCTCCCTCTCCTCCTCCTAGGCGCAGGTAAAAGACTTGATGCCTTCTTGTTTTAGGTTCCCTCATTACTGAGAATTCTCCAGAATTCAGTGCACCACACCTGAGATTCAAAAAATAACTTCTCATATGTCCTCTCTGTTTCCCCAGGTCTCCCTCTCCACCACCTCGCAGACGCTCCCCCTCCCCCAGACGGTACTCTCCACCCATCCAGCGGCGATACAGCCCCACACCTTTGGGCCCACAGAAAAGAAGGCTGTCAGGGTCTCCCTCTCCCAAACGCCTATCCCCGGTGCCCAAGCGCCGTCCCTCCAGGTCCCCTAAGCGCAGGAGTCCCCCTCCCCAAAAGAGACGCACACCTCCCTCATCCACCTCTCCCCCCAGACACAGGAGAAGCCCCATGCTCCCATCCAACCGACCAGGCCGGGACACTCGCTCACCCCCCCTTGCTCACAGTAACCGCCTGTCCCCTTCCCCTGCCAACCGTGGCCGAACCAGTCCTCAGGGGCGCTTTGACACCTCTCCACCTGGCCAGAGGCGCCAGGTGTCCCCCTCACACGGCAACAGGGCGATCCGCAGGGTGTCCCGGACACCAGAGCCCCGCAAGAACCAGAGGTAAGCAGCCTCTAATTGGCCTTATTAACGCAATAGCTTCTGCTGCACATCAATAACTCCCACCACTATTAGATGTACGCTGAGTGTACAAAACATTAGGAACACTTTTCTAACATTGAGCTGAACCCCCTTTTGTCCTCAACATACTCAATTTGTTGGGGCATGGACTCCACAAGGTGTTGAAAGCTTTCCACAGGTATACTGGCCCATGTTGACTCCAATGCTTTTCCATAGTTGTCAAGTTGGCTGGATGTGCTTTGGTTCATGGACCATTCTTGATACACACGTGAAACTGTTGAGCATGAAAAACCCAGCAGCGTTGAAGTTCTTGACACACTCAAAACCGGTGCGCCTCACACCCACCATGCTCCGTTCAAAGGCATTTAATTAGTTTTTCAAGAAAGCTTTACGGAAAAAGCAAACCATGCAATAATCTGAGTACGGCTCTCAGACAAACAAATGCAGATATCTGCCATGTTGGAGTCAACAGAAGTCAGAAATATCATTATACATGTTCACTTACCCTTTGATCTTCATCAGAATGCACTTCCAGGAATCCCAGTTCCACAATAAATGTTTGATTTGTTTGATAATGTCCATTTATGTCCAAATGGCTACTTTTGTTAGCGCATTTGGTAAACAAATCAAAACTCAAAGTGCATTCACTAGTTGCAGACAATGTCAGAAAGTTCCGTTACAGACCGTAGAAACTTGTCAAATGATGTATGGAATTAATCTTTAGGATGTTTTTAACGAATTTTCAATAATATTCCAACCAGAGAATTCCTTTGTCTTCAGGAAAGCAAAGGAACGGGAGATATCTCATGTGGAATGCGTGTGACCAGCGATTGACTGCTGGCAGCCCTCTGACTCATTCCCCTCTCATTCAGCCCCCTTCATAGTAGAAGCCTCAAACAAGTTTCAAAAGACTTGACATATCGTGCAAGCCTTAGGAAGTACAACATGACCAATATAGTCTACTCTGGGCACCTTATTCATCCAAGCTACTCAATACTGCCCCCCCCCAACCATAAGAAGTTAACTTGTCTCCTCCCCTTCATCTACACTGGTTTTTAAGTGGATTTAACAAGTGACATCAAAAAGGATCATAGCTTTCACCTGGTTAGTTTGTCATGGAAAGAGCAGGTGTTCCTAATGTTTGTACATTCAGTGTACGTTCCAGATATATCACACCTCTTCTCTCCGGTTTCTCCTTATCAGAGCCTCTCAGAGCCCCCAGCCGATGAGGAGAGTGTCATCAAGGTCACCGTCTGGTTCCCCTAAACCAGGAGCCCTGAAACGGCCAGCTTCAGGCTCCCCTTCTCCAGGCCACTCAGCCAGTGGATCCCCACCTGCACCCCCGGCTAAAAAGGCCAGCAGCGGCTCTGGCAGCCCTTCTCCAAACAAGGTGAGTTTTTAAAGCTGCTGTTTGTTAATAGTACGATGTGAGATTAAACATTTTGTTTGACTCAACTAAGTGGCTAGATAGAGGGGAGTTCACCTGTGAGTAAAAGCTGGTGTGTGTTTCATAACTTTTTGCAAGACTGTGAAGAGGTTTAACCAATGAAGGTCATCATGCCCTCTGCTTGGCCCTTCTCACTAAATGCCAGCGAAATACTTACTCACTCGTGGTATTGCTTTGTAATCCCCTTCTCAGAATTCTGACACTGAGCCTGGAGGAAAGAAAAACAAGAAGAAGAAGAAGGAAAAGAAGCACAAGAAGGAGAAGAAACATAAGAAGCACAAGAAACACAAGAAGGAGAAGTGTGATGTGCCGGTTGCTGCTGGGGATGACCAGGAGAACCAGGGGATGGAGGGCGATGCAGCCTCCAACCCAAAAAAGGTGAAGTCTACTCTTCTGATTTACTGAGGGGTTTTAGCATGCTTCACATATCATCTAAGCAGTTCATTCAAGATTAACAAAGTCAGACAAGGTTGTAGAAGTTGACTTGTGCACCATCAGCTAATGTATTCCTTTATTCTATTACTATGATGAAGCATGCTGCAGCATCCTACCACCTACCTTGCAACGTAACCGAAATATGATATAATTAATGCTACCTTTCCTTAAGGAATCAGACAGTGAAGTAGAAGAGTGTCTGGACGACCTGGAGAAGCACCTGAGAGAGAAGGCACTGCGTTCCATGAGGAAAGCTGGAAAGCTGTCCCCTCCACTGTCCTGAGAAGTCCGGTCACTCCCCTCCCTTTTTCTCCTCCCCTTTTCTCCTTTCCTGATTTTCCATTCCCTTTGTTTAGAATTTTTTGTTAACCTTGTTCAGCTTTAGAATGTACAAATTGTTTATTCTTTAGTTTCTGTTTTCTTTTTACGGGTTTGGTAATCTATTGAAATATATTTTTTATCAAGAGCTTGATATGTCACACGAGATCTCCCAATTAATATTATTTTCTAATATTTTACCCAATGTGTGTTATTGCTTATATCCAAACTGTAAAACTATCTTTGTTGGACCCCTTAATTTTCAAGATAAGATCAGGGATGGGAACGGTTTCATTATGATGCTTGCATTGAACAAGTTTCTCATACTAGGACATTCAAAAGATTTGACTTTGGGAATTTAGGATTGCATGTGCAGCTAGCGTGTCTCTGCTCTGATGTGCATGAAATGGACTGTAAAAAGCAAATACACAGATCAAAGCTGTCACTTTTCCCTTTTGTCAGCAGGCATTGTATGGTATTGCTATGCTATTTGCTCTCTAAAATGGGGAATGAATCCAAGCAGTCTATTTCCCCTTTTTGTTATGTAATAGAGGTGTTTGGCCTTCCATAAAATTCTGTCTTAGAAAAAGTCTACACAAGTTTAAAAAGAACTGGATTTTTCATGAGGATTCTGACCTCACCAGAGAGCTGGGGTTTGATTTCCCACATGGGTTGATATGCAGTCATACTTTGAGTTCACACTGGTCCACTCTTGTTTTGAGCTATTCATTTTTGTGGGACTGCTATTTGACTTGTATTTAAAAACTCCTGCTCTTGTCATCCTTTCAGAATTAAAAGATTTTTTTATATTAAAACTCTAAAGTGATTATGTTGTATATTCTAAATTCATGGTTAAGGCCTCTCAGAAAACAGGGTTGGCCACTTAAAAGAAATCTTAGATATAAAGTCACATGTTTTTAGAGGACCTACGTGGGTCTGATACAAGTTCCCACTGACATTTTCGCTTAAATTGATCTGTGGACACCGTAGATCAAAATGGCTTGCATTGAGCGATAGACCTGGTTCCCACTGACACGCTAGTCTATTTTTTTTTTTTTTTGGCTTAGGATGCCAAATCTGAAACCAGCTGGGATGTCCACAGATCGATGGAATGTCCCTCCTACCATTTTCATTCGCTCTTCCGACAGTCCAACTCCTGGCTGAACCCTACGTCACAGCAACTGACAAAGCACATGCCTGCAATCCTTACATTGTAGCGCAGCAGGAGAGAATTTCATCACTAGCACATTGAGATTGATTAATAGCCATTCATCTAAATATTTTTTTTTTTTTTTAGCAGAAACACTTTCATAGATGGACAAGATTTGTATGAAATTGAAGTTGAGTTCCTAATGAGTTCTGGAAGCCAAGCTAGAGCTCAGATGTTAACAGCTGTGCTGGCAGATGTTTTGATCAAGGACCCTTTTGAAAATATGCACATATTCTCTAACTCTAAACAAACATGTATTTTACAGTTATAAGGAGCGTGAACTCTTAGTATGGTTTTACACTTTTTAAATATAGCATAATCAAATTATGTCATTTTAAGCCTTATAGTTTTGTTGAATATGAAATGCGTTTATTTTTATACAGTTTAAGTCAAGTTTACATACTTACGTTGGAGTCATTTCAACACGTTTTTCAACCACTCCAAACTACTTTTTAAAAAACTATAGTTTTGGCAAGTTGGTTAGGACATTACTTTGCATGACACAAGTAGACAGATTATTTCACATTCACTGTATCACAATTCCAGTGGGTCAGAAGTTTGCATACACTAAGTTGACTGCCTTTAAACCGGTTGGAAAATTCCAGAAAATGTCATGGCTTTAGACGCTTCTGATAGGCTAATTGACATCATTTGAGTCAATTGGAGGTGTACCTGTGGATGTATTTAAAGGCATACCTTCAAACTCAATGTCTCTTTGCTTGACATCATGGGAAAATCAAAAGAAATCAGCCAAGACCTCATGAGAAAAAAAGAGTAGACTTCCACAAGTCTGGTGCATCCTTGAGATTAATTTCCAAACGCCTGAAGGTACCACGTTCATCTGTACAAACAATAGTACGCAAGTATAAACACTATGGGACCACACAGCCGTCCTACCGCTCAGGAAGGAGAAGCGTTCTGTCTCCTAGAGATGAACGTACTTTGGTGCAAATCAATAACGGCAAAGGACATTGAAGATGCTGGAGGAAAGGGGTACAAAAGTATCTATATCCACAGTAAAACGAGTCCTATATCGACATAACCTGAAAGGCCGCTCAGCAAGGAAGAAGCCACTGTTCCAAAAACGCCATTAAAAAAAGCCAGAATACGGTTTGCAACTGCACATGGGGACAAAGATCATACTTTTTGGAGAAATGTCCTCTGGTCTGATGAAACAAAAATAGAACTGTTTGGCCATAATGACCATCGCTAGGTTTGGAGGAAAAAGGGGGAGGCTTGCAAGCCAAAGAACACCACCCCAACTGTGAAGCACAGGGGTGGCAGCATCATGTTGTGGGGGTGCTTTGCTGCAGGAGGGACTGGTGCACTTCACAAAATAGATGGCATCATGAGGGAGGAAAATGATGAGATGTTATCCACAAGACATCAGTCAGGTAGTTAAAGGCTTGGTCGGAAATGGATCTTCCAAATGGACGATAACCCCAAGCATACTTCCAATGTTGTGGCAAAATGGCTTAAGGACAACAAAGTCAAGGTATTGGAGTGGCCATCACAAAGCCCTGACCTCAATCCTATAGAGAATTTGTGAGCAGAACTGAAAAGGCGTGTGCGAGCAAGGAGGCCAACAAACCTGACTCCGTTACACCAGCTCTGTAAGGAGGAATGGGCCAAAATTCAACTTATTGTGGGAAGCTTGTGGAAGGCTACCCAAAACATTTGACCCAACTTACCAAATACTCATTGAGTGTATGTAAACTTCTGACCCACTGGGAATGTGATGGAAGAAATAAAAGCTGAAATAACAAATTCTCTACTATTATTCTGACATTTCACATTCTTAAAATAAATTGGTGATCCGAACTGACCCAAGACAGGGAATTTTTACTCTGATTAAATGTCAGCAATTGTGAACTTAAGTTCAAATGTATTTGGCTAAGGTGTATTTAAACTTCCAACTTCAACTGTATGTACTGTGTACTTCAGCTCGTGTCCTCAAGTGACTACACATCATTTACATTACATTTAGCATTTTAGAACTATTTTTACCAGAAAGGTGAGATTTGAACCTTTCTTGGAGTATGCCGCATTACTAGTTAATGTTTATGGTACCCTCGTGATAATTACTTTCGGGCATTGCATAGATAACAATTATGTATTTTATATGTAAATTTGAATTGTGCAGCATGAAATTATAGTAGGGGTACTGAGTGGTGTGCATTGCTAATACAGTGGGGCAAAAAAGTATTTAGTCAGCCACCAATTGTGCAAGCTCTCCCACTTAAAAAGATGAGAGGCCTGTAATTTTCATCATAGGTACACTTCAACTATGAAATGAGAAAAGTATTTAAGTATTTGGTCACCTACAAACAAGCAAGATTTCTGGCTCTCACAGACCTGTAACTTCTTCTTTAAGAGGCTCCTCTGTCCTCCACTTGTTACCTGTATTAATGGCACCTGTTTGAACTTGTTATCAGTATAAAAGACACCTGCCCACAACCTCAAACAGTCACACTCCAAACTCCACTATGGCCAAGACCAAAGAGCTGTCAAAGGACACCAGAAACAAAATTGTAGACCTGCACCAGGCTGGGAAGACTGAATCTGCAATAGGTAAGCAGCTTGGTTTGAAGAAATCAACTGTGGGAGCAATTATTAGGAAATGGAAGACATACAAGACCACTGATAATTTCCCTCGATCTGGGGCTCCACGCAGGATCTCACCCCGTGGGGTCAAAATGATCACAAGAACGGTGAGCAAAAATTCCAGAACCACACGGGGGGGACCTAGTGAATGACCTGCAGAGAGCTGGGACCAAATTAACAAAGCCTGCCATCAGTAACACACTACGCCGCCAGGGACTCAAATCCTGCAGTGCCAGACGTGTCCCCCTGCTTAAGCCAGTACATGTCCAGGCCCATCTGAAGTTTGCTAGAGAGCATTTGGATGATCCAGAAGAAGATTGGGAGAATGTCATATGGTCAGATGAAACCAAAATATAACTTTTTGGTAAAAACTCAACTTGTCGTCTTTGGAGGACAAAGAATGCTGAGTTGCATCCAAAGAACACCATACCTACTGTGAAGCATGGGGGCGGAAACATCATGCTTTGGGGCTGTTTTTCTGCAAAGGGACCAGGACGACTGATCCGTGTAAAGGAAAGAATGAATGGGGCCTTGTATCGTGAGAATTTGCATGAAAACCTCCTCCCATCAGCAAGGGCATTGAAGATGAAATGTGGCTGGGTCTTTCAGCATGACAATGATCCCAAACACACCGCCCGGGCAACGAAGGAGTGGCTTCGTAAGAAGCATTTCAAGGTCCTGGAGTGGCCGAGCCAGTCTCCAGATCTCAACCCCATAGAAAATCTTTGGAGGGAGTTGAAAGTCTGTGTTGCCCAGCAACAGCCCCAAAACATCACTGCTCTAGAGGAGATCTGCATGGAGGAATGGTCCAAAATACCAGCAACCGTGTGTGAAAACCTTGTGAAGACTTACAGAAAACATTTGACCTCTGTCATTGCCAACAAGGGGTATATAACAAAGTATTGAGAAACTTTTGTTATTGACCAAATACTTATTTTCCACCATAATTTGCAAATAAATTCATTAAAAATCCTACAATGTGATTTTCTGGATTTCTTTCTTCTCATTTTGTCTGTCATAGTTGAAGTGTACCTATGATAAATTACAGGCCTCATCTTTTTAAGTGGGGGAACTTACACAATTGGTGGCTGACTAAATACTTTTTGCCCCACTGTAATCCCCCACCACACTAAGGCCATAGTGTGTAATAGTAAAGACCGCCAGGGCAGTGACTGCTGTTCCCTTGGCTTGTTCATTTTTGTCCTGTTGGGATGCTTGATGGGTCTGTGAGCAGCTGCTCGAGATTTTTTGGGAGTCCTAGGTCGAAAGCACCTTAAAGCATGCTGGGGGCAGATACATTGAATGGTTTTACAATCAGCACTGATCAAATTTATTTATATAGCCCTTCTTACATAAGCTGATATCTCAAAGTGCTGTACAGAAACCCAGCCTAAAACCCCAAACAGCAAGCAATGCAGGTGTAGAAGCACAGTGGCTAGGAAAATCTCCCTAGAAATGCCGAAACCTAGAGCGGAACCAGGCTATGAGGGGTGGCCAGTCCTCTTCTGGCTGTGCCGGGCGGAGATTATAACAGAACATGGCCAAGATGTTCAAATGTTCATAAATGACCAGCATGGTCAAATAATCACAGTAGTTGTCGAGGGTTCACCAAGTCAGCACCTCGGGAGTAATTGTCAGTTGGCTTTTCATAGTCGATCGTTAAGAGTATCTCTACCGCTCCTGCTGTCTAGAGAATTGAAAACAGCAGGTCTGGGACAGGTAGCACGTCCGGTGAACAGGTCAGGGTTCCATAGCCGCAGGCAGAACAGTTGATATGTAGACAAACGGGATAGACACACCATGTAGACCTATTAGGCATCTTGGCCAAACTGCCTGCCCTGTCCAATACATTTTTATAAGTGGTACATTTCTTCTGTTACAGTTTTACAATGCCATGCTGTACTAGTTCAACTCGAGATCGAAAGCTATCCACTGTAGAGAGCCTGATTACCTGATAGTGCCATTTTCTCTCATCTTTGAGTTATAACTCATATGACCTTTATACAAATGTAAAAAAAATACAGTAAATGGACAAATGTCTATTCTGAAGTTGATGATTTAATGTACTAGATGTGAGTCTTGTAAGGGTTTTACAGTAACTAAAAAACGTCTCTGTTATGGTTAATGCTTTTGTTGTAACACCTGCTCCAGAGGCGCCCGACACAAGCAGTGTGAGGACATTGAGCAAGCTGCTGCTACACCAGCATTTCTGCCAGGGGGAGTTGAACCAGCTACCCAGTCTTATAGGTTATCAATAAAATGTCACGTCACTGGCCATTTCTGAGAGGATTCTAACTGGAGATATATCTCAGGTCCTTCTATACTGCCACCTACTGGTTGGATGAGTTTAGACGTCTGAGGCAGGCTCCTCCAATGCCAGGGCCGTCACTTCCAGGCCTAAACAAAACGCCAGGGCGGTGTGTCCTAATTTCTGGTCCTGAAAATAGAACCTCCGGCCAGTTTATCTTCTGCACTGTTCAACCAATCCAGTAAATGTGGAGGAGTTAAGATCGACTGCCGTCTGGTTAATGTTCAAAAGCAAAGGCTCTCTTCCACTTCCCCTGAAAAACGGTTTCGTTCAACCCCGCAGAGGGTGCGTCGGGCCTAACACAAGGAGCAGACTATTTTTTTTATTCTGTTTACCACAGAAAGGATAGCGTCCAAACTACTGACAACTCACGATATGAACCGTACATAGTGTCACTTGGCGAGCACTGTTTTCCCACGGTCCTGTTAAAGTTACGGCGGAGGAAGTGGCTGGCTAGGACCCGAGCTCTGCAGTTCTGTTCGTGTTACATCTGCTATCCAACACAACAGATTACATATACATGTCAAGCTAAAACGTTGCACATGAATTATACTACAATGATAGTTTAAATGAAAAATAAATACTTTTATTTCCCTTTTGACCCACATTTTAATCGCATAGACAATCAGGGGAAATCCAGAATATCAAAGTGTCAGTTAAACACAAGCATTACGATCCCTACTAAAGTTTGATACCACAGATAGAACGAGATTAAAAAAAATATTTAAAAAAAGATTTTGTCATACTATGTGACACATTAATTCTGCCATTTTCATTCAACACTGAAAACTCGCCCCACCAGTAGGTGGTAGCATAGTCAAATCATTGAGGGGTCCTGGTATTGGAGATGAGCCTACCTAAAAGACGATCAGCCTGAGTGTCTGCAGTTAGACTGCATTGACTTTAGATATAAATATTGGGAATAATGGACAGCACTATGTCCTTTGCAATGATATTGTATGTATATTCAATTGGCCCATGTTGACAAATGCTTGCTTCCCACAGTATTTTATTGTTTTTATTGATGTAGTTCTGTCCTTGAGCTGTTCTTGTCTATTAATGTTCTGTAGTATGTAATGTTTCATGTTTTGTGTGGACCCCAGGAAGAGTAGCTGCTGCTTTTGCAACAGCTAATGGGGGTCCTAATAAAATACCAAATACCAAAATGTGCGGCCAGCGTTTGGAACTGGCTGTATGCATGCACTTTTTTTAAGTCACTGAAAAGGTTTTATACATTCTGCCCACACCTCTACAGAAAATTAAACCATTTTGCCATTGTGCTCTCTTTAAGAAACGGTCATGGCCCAGTTCCAACATCTACAAATCATATACAGTAAATGAGGGCGTTTCTGTTACCATAAAAGGTGACTGGGGGGCGTTTTCCATGCGGGGTTGTAACGGTCATTCACGAGGGCAGAAATATAGTGTGCCTCTGATTTATCAATGATTATGTTGCGTGCAACAGTTTGATAAACGACAATCATTTGTTGTGCACGGAAATCCTGTAGAGATACCGAAGAGTCAAAGGGAGCTGTTCTGCAACATCTAGTTTTGTGGACGGGCTGCACCAATAGCACACAGCTCTTGCCATCTTTGTGCTTGACTTTCTCCTCCCACCACTCTTGTGTGAGAATTGCAGCGAGCCACCAGCCTAGGAAAATCGGTTATCCGAATACTCCGTGGAAAGGGGGTGGCAAAGAAGAGCGATTAGGCTGAAGATACCCGTTTGGTGTCGATTTCGTTTGGAAAAGTTGATAAAGTTTAGTTCACAATGTCTTTGTCTGTACCCCAGAATGGAATCAAGGCGGATAACGAGCCCGTTATCGAGCTCTTTGTGAAGGTACGTTCCAGAATAGATTCTCCAGTAGGCTGTCTGTCGCATTGGGAAAAGTTTGTTCTTGACTGTATTTGTCTAAATAAACATTTAACGTAGATATTAGGCCTAAATTAACAAATGCATTTAGTCGGGCACGTTTTTTTTGGGGGGGATACCGGTATAAAGTAAGACTCTAAGCTACTTTTCTTTCTTGGAGTGCATAGGACAGTGGATACGTGTGCTGTCGTTATTGATGTACCATTTGGTTGTATTATATTGTTGCCATTTGCTTTCAAAAACTGTTTCTTGAAGTACTGCGCATACAGAAGTCAACTAGTCTTTAAAATTGCGTAGGTGATCCGTTTTCCCAAACGTTTTACGATTTTTAACAATTCGAGTATAGGTTAGTTTGAGACCCTCCCAAAGTGTGGCCATGTGAGTTTGTCAGACTTAGGGCGGATACCGCGGCTCTGTGCTCTTCCCATCATCTTGAGGAGAAGGAGACAAAGCATCCATCCTAGTTAAGTGTGCCTCGATTTTATGTAAAACTAAGCGTGAATTATACATGCTAAGATTAAAGATAGAGTATGCTACAATGTCGCACTGGTTAATAAACTATCGAAACGATAGTGTAGCACCGCCACCGGGTGGTCGCACGCTGGTCGAAACAATGTAGCCGCCCTTTTGAAATACAATATTTCCAGCCTGTCAAAAAGGGGGTATCTGTAAGGTTTGGAAGGAGATGGGATATGGATGAAACACTTTTGATATGTCAATTGGAGATAGTTGGAATATATTTACAATTACTGGCCTTTTGTCCTGTTTAGGTTGATAATGGTAGGGGTGTGGTGCAATGAAACAGGCTTTCCCCTGAAGTTTATAAGAAATTGGTGACTCAATATCTTGGCAATTTCACAGAAAAGACTATTTGGCTTCCACACTTAAATGTTTCCGTTTTCTCCCTATTCATGAGGATGCCCCCCCTTTAGTTGGCATGTATTGGGGATGAAGAAATACAGCTTGTTGTAGTGATGGTGTCTGTAAGGAAGCTATAGCTAGCTCTTTGACCTTGCATTTCAGTATTGTAAAGTTACTCAATTGAAAAAGGTATATTATGCACTAGAAAGTTTGGGACATCACAGGCTGATGTCTGACCTGGAATAAAAGCTTAAAGTTTTATAGGGTGTTTCTCAATGTGCATACTACCTGCTCCACACTTTCATGCTCCAAGTGCATTCTCCAAGGATGTGCATCGCCCTATGGTACTCCCGATTGCTGCCTGTTGTGATACAGCCCGGGATCGAACCAAGGTCTGTAGTGACGCCTCTAGCACTGAGACGCAGTGCCTTAGACTGCTGCGCCACTCAGGAGCCAGCTTGTTAGCTTGCTTGTTAGGACAAGGGTGTGGAGAACGCATTAAACATCTAATTGAGAAGCACTCACACTCCCCCTACTGTATTACCTCACACTGCATCTCCCCATACCACTGAACCGTATTCCAGCCATGACAATGGTAACAATAGAGACTTAACAAGATGTACAAAAAGCAAACATTTTACTTCATAACTATCTGCTAGCTACTGTATATGTGAATAGTAATAATGCAGCTAACCAGCTAGTATAACAGGCAAAAATGACCTAAAACAAATTATCTAATGTCCATTCTTCGTGGGTAGCTAACTAACAATTCTTTGTGCCTGTCTGGCTAGTTAACAGTAGTAGCTAGCCAGTTAGCTCTTATCTTACTATGGGCTTACTACAATGAGTATTGTTGGCAGGGAACCATGACAAAATTAACACAGCATGTATTTATTAACGTAGAAAGATGAAAATATTGTACTCAGGCAACATATGAGATGTGAATAGGCAACATTTAATTCTCAAGACTGAGTATATTTTATCTCGCTTCAGCTCAAGTAATGGCCACTGTTGATTTCAAGAGAATTTGCATCATTTTTACATGGTTGCGTCATATTTCTTTGTATACTTTCTGTTGAAGCTTGCATCGATGCATGCTTCAAAATATGTACAAATGGAGCAACATTTGATAAGTGTCCTCTGTGCCCCCTCTCACATACTTTGATTCAGACTCTCCCATGCTCCAATTTGGGTGCTTGGAGCACAGTAGTATGCATTTTGAGACACCTATTGACTCCCATCAATCCTGTTTGTAATCCGGAAAGCTTTTTATTTTCTTCTGCCTGTTTGGCAGAGTAGGAGAGGGAAAACAGGGTGAGGTGGTGGAACCACAGTGGGGTGAGGGTTTGGGGGCCTGTTTGGCAGAGTAGGAGAGGGAAAACAGGGTGAGGTGGTGGAACCACAGTGGGGTGAGGGTTTGGGGGCCTGTTTGGCAGAGTAGGAGAGGGAAAACAGGGTGAGGTGGTGGGGTGAGGGTTTGGGGGCCTGAAAACTTACACGAGGCCTTGATCTTGAAACCAAGCTTTATTGGTAATGTAAACTCACTGCCCCCCTCTGAGCAGTATTTCAATGGTGATTATGATCATGTCTGGTTATGATGTTGACAGTGTGATCTAGATACACGTGGCTCTGTTCTGCGTCAGGCTACAGTTCCTTTGATGTGCCATTGGCCCATTTGAAGTCCCTGTCTCGTGACTGTCGAATTTGTATAATCTCTTTATTTTCAACTCTTAATTTTGCAGCTTTTCTCTTATTGAATTGAACTTTGACATTGTCCTTTTTGCAAATGGATCTTTTTGCTTCAGTGGATAGACATTAACTTTATCTGCCCTTTCCCAAAAGCATTTGGTGATTGACCCTAAACCAGTGCGCTTCGAGGACATAACCTTGGGGTACTGCGTGTTATGAGTCAACCTGCGCACCACTAACAGGGAGGTGATAGCTACCTACCTCAGTCAGCCATCCCTCGCTGCATACAGGAGCAGTTACATCATCCTAGGTGACTTTATATATTGCTACAACCGCTTCCCAGCCCAACCCTCTCTTGTGCTATGTGTGCTCTCTCTGTAGTGCTTGTGTACACAAGATCGTCCCCCATTGTCAGTGTTTGTTTCTGTCAGCGTGTGCACACAGCAAGGGAGACTTTGATATGTGGCACGTTCTTTCCCTACATCCTATCCATTGCTCTGTGTAGAGGCAGACATCTAACTCACCCATTATTGATGCTCCAGGATGTCCATCATTGTTCCCGCTCTGCTGCTTTAAACACAGGCAGACGTCTTAGGCAATGAGGCAGGCGTGCACGTTGCCATAGGCACCACACAAACGGTGGCTACTGGGAACAGCTGATAAGGCTCTCTGTGTGCTCTATGCATGGACTGGCGTAGTGGCTCCTGATCCCCATTCATCATCCTGCTAGCGTCTGAGGGGAGAGACTTTAGTGCCTTTTGAAACTTGCTGACCCACCTAGATTGTGATGATGATATGAGGTTATTGCCCGCTTTAAATCTCCCTGCTGCAGTGTGTACTGTTGTCTTACAAGGTTTCTGTGGAAACAGTTTTGATTGTAGAGGTGAGTTGTAGAACCCTTGAGCCCCTGCGACTGGAGCCTGTCTGGTGCCAGTCTACAATTTGAAAATCCACCAGTAAAGAGGGTTATTTTTGTCTGCTCATAGAAGCAATACAGTTTAATATTATTTTTATTTATCAGGGGTGCTGCAATTCTATCTATTTTGCCATGGGGTGGAGATACTTATTTGCAGTTTTAAAGCTAGTTTCCTGCAATTCTACACCATTTGCCAAGTCTTATGCATTGTTAATATATCTGAGTGAGAGTGACTAACAAAATCAAAGCCCTGCGTGCCCGGTCGGTATTCGGCCATGATAACTGGCTAGATTAATTTAACTATCGAAATTGTTAGCTGACATGGCTAATTGAGAGACTGTCAGTAGCTAGGTTTCCTTCCAATTGGCGACAGTTTTCAACTCTACCAATAGTTTTGTCACAAACTGTTATGTTGTATTGCAAATGTGCTTACTCTGGCAGGCACATTTGCGATATGCGCTCTAGCCAACAGCTCATAGATACTGTGCGGTTAGGCTAGTCTACATGATGTGATTATTATGGATAAAAGAAAGATTATTTGTCAAACATCGCTCATCATGTCACCAGAATAAGACTGTCGATATTTATATTGGAAAAGAGCATCAAGCTCATCGCTGTGCACTTTCACCACCCTGTGAAGTTCATCATTTATTCAATCTGTAGCCCAATAAACTGCATGGTTTTCGGAGTCGCAGTGGGAGGACCACACAACATACAGTAATATTGTGTGACTCTAAGTTTACTTCAATATGATGGTTATATCAGTATTTGCGCTTAATTGTGTTTCCGCTGCCATTTCTCGCATACTTATTTTTACAGACACAAAAAATCCCATGTCGAACAAACAAATGATCCATTGGCGTTTATAAAATTGTACCAAAACTTCCTGTTTCCATCACAGCTGTTTGTTTTTTTTCCCTCCCGGTATGACTTTACTCACATAACCTGATGGAAATGTGGTTAGTGACTGACATAACAAGAGAAACTGCTGATACACAACTACATTTTGAAATTGCACTTTGTGTTCTATTCTAACTGTCAACAGTAAGTTGAAACCCAGATGGCGGGCCTACAAAATGGGGGCATGGGCCACAAGTTGCCCATCCCTGCTCTGTGGGTGTATGTCAACAATCCAATGTGTCATCTCTGCTAGTTTTCAAGTTATGGACCATTGTGTACAGAGAAATTGGCATACTAGGCACACATTCACTCTGTTGGAAATGCTTACAAATTGGAACATAACCCAAACTAGCAGAGATCCCACTCTAGAACTTATGATATGCCAAAATCACGGTCTTGTTTTGTGCGGAATCACCCACAAGCTAAACGTTCTGGGTGAAGGCATTGTAGACTGGAAAGGCTTTCTGTGACAGATGGTGCTAGAGTAATGACTAAGTGATTAGGAAGTTCCTTTTAGGAGACTGCACTGTTCATCATATGCACTAATCACTTTGGTTTGACCCTCCAGCACTGGACAGGAAGTGTGGTAATCTTTCCTTGATGACCCACATTCCCATAAGACTTAGGGCATCGCTCATCGATAGGCACACTAATGCACAATGACCCAGCACCCCAATATCATGCTAAATTACTGTATGGAACAAGAAGCAATACAGATAACTCCACATATGAACTCCGAAAGGACATGCTTTCATCTTTAGTTTGTATGCTGTCGCTCTGCCAGCAAGTGTGCCAAGGCTGGGATGAAGGCCCACCTCCACCTCCCACCAATGAGGAAGGCATAGAGTCCAGGTATTCTATTTCCATGGATGAATGCAGTGCAAATAGACATCGAAAGTAATCCATTCTTATGTCCCGTGGCTGGAAGGGGGTCCGTCTGTATTTTTGTGTTACTCTGAGAGAATCACATGGAAACTATGGCGACAGAGACCAATTATGTACCAGTCACTGGTTTTTAAAGAACCATTTGCAGGGATGTCCACCCAGGACAAAATCCTAAAGGTCAACACACTTCTCCCTCAGTCTCAGGCCAGAGAGACATCACGAAAAGAGCTGCTCACCTCCTACACTTCCCTCCTCGTACTGTATGGCTGTGTGACTCCATGTCATGTGAGATATGCCATCATAGGATAATAATAGTTTGGTATGAGAATTATTAGGAACAGCTTGTACAGGGGCAAAAACAGGATATGTTTAGTTGACTTTTTCTTGATGTCTTGGCAACTCTGTCCTCTTTTGTCTCTGCTTAGTCATGCCTTTCTGTTGTAATTGTCTAAAAATGCAAGATCCACAGTTTACACGCTCTGGGTTAACCATCAATAAGTTGTTTGTGTCCCTGCAGTAACTTTAACTTGTGTCACAAGTGTATATACCCGTGTCAACTTGACTTCAGCTGGTAGCATTCTACATGTCAATCTCCATTTGCCACTTGTTTGCATAATTACTTTGAGTATAACACATTCTTTCTCCCCAGAGTGGCACAAAGGCAATTGAGTAGCCCGTTTTTACATGTAATTTTTTTTTTATATAGTAAAATCAATATAGCAGTTTATTCTCTCCAAGCACTATTATGCTGCAGTCAGCATCATGAGTCGGGGGACAAAGATTAATGGTCTGTAACTGGTCTGTTGTGCAGTACTGTAGCGGTGAGAATGCTTCACTATTAACTGTTATGACTGAGCCTCGGCCAAATGGACACAGCAATGTAACACAAGATGAGGGGGGTAACTCTTTGTCGACCGAAAGTTGTCTGTTCTTTTGAAAAATATGAACGTGTATTTTTTTTCGTATGGACACTCCCCATGTTTAAAAGTTTTGATAAAATCAACTATATGCATTGAGCTTATGGTTTGATGAAATATGAAAAATGCATTGAGGGCGCCAGAAATCTAGATAACCAGAAGATGAAAAACATTAACCTGAGCCAACTATTTTCCTCCTGCTGGCTTTGGCAGATTCTGCCATTACTCTCCTGAAGTTGCAGGTAATAATCTACATGAGGAGTCGGCACCCTTTCTCATGTGGAACGACCATTTATCTTACCATTTCTACAGATCTGCGTGTCAATCAAGGTTTTCAGATGCAAAATTATAAGAATGTCTTCATATCTCAATCATTGTCATGTGGTTAATAAAAATAGGCACTTTTTTAGGTAACTTCTATTGCCAACTATGTAAAAATAGCTTACATGAAGCAAACAAATAAAAACATTGCAGCCTGCAGGTAGAAAACATCCTGATTTTTTTAAAAATTTTTTAAATTTTTATTTTATTATTTTAAAAAGTGTGTGTATATGTATATTCTATAAGTGACATTGTCTGCACATGGCCTGTCTGCAATGAATTTGAAACATTGTATCAACTTCTTGGTCCAGCCCAACCTTGCCTAGCAAACTTGCAACATTGTATAACAAATTCTGGGCCCTCAGTTTCCCATGCCAGTGATATACAGTAGCAGCACCCAAAATGAGTACCGGAACCTATTTTAGTCCATGACATTTTCCACTTTCACGCTGAGTGGTTATCGAAAGGGAGAGCGCTTGAACATTTTTCAAATGCATTGAGAGACTTGTAGTTTTCATTGGATAGAAAAACTGTCTTTGATTGCTGTTTGAAGTGAAGATGGCATTTACTTTGAGAAGCTCCATAGGTCATTAGTGGTTGTGCGTTAAGCCAATCAGAAATACTATCAGATCCCCAAATGGGCACATAACGACACTACCGGTCAAAAGTTTTAGAACACCTACTCATTCCAGGGTTTTTCTTTATTTTTACTATTGTCTACATTGTAGAATAATAGTGAAGACATTAACACTGAAATAACACATGGAATCATGTAACCAAAAAGTGTTAAATCAAAATATATTTTATATTCAAATAGCCACTCTTGGCATTCTCTCAACCAGCTTCATGAGGTAGTCACCTGGAATGCCTTTCAATTAACAGGTGCCTTCTTAAAAGTTTATTTGTGGAATTTATTTTTTAATGTGTTTGTGCCAATCAGTTGTGACAAGGTGGGGGTGATATACAGAAGATAGCCCTATTTGGTTAAAGACCAAGTCCATATTATGGCATGAACAGCTCAAATAAGCAAAGAGGAATGACAGTTCGTTACTTTAAGCATGATGGTCTGTCAATGTAGAAAATGTCAAGAACTTAAAAAGTTTCTTCAAGTGCAGTCGCAAAACCATCAAGCGCTATGATGAAACTGGCTCTCATGAGGACCTCCACGGGAAAGGAAGACTAAGAGTTACCTCTGCGGCAGAGGATAAGTTCATTAGTTACCAGCCTCAGAAATTGCAGGCCAGATAAATGATTCAGAGATCAAGTAACAGACATTTCAACAACTGGTCAGAGGAGACTGTGTGAAATCAAGCCTTAATGGTCGAATTTCTTTAAAGAAACCACTAAAGGACACCAATAATAAGAACCAACAAGCAATGGACATTAGACTGGTGGAAATCTGTCCATTTGGTCTTGAGTCCAAATGTGTTTTTCTTTTGTTTTGTTTCAACTGCTGTCTTTGAGGAGCAGAGTAGATTAACGGATGATCTCTGCATGTGTGGAGATATTTTTTTTGTAACTTGTCAAAAATAACTTTCTCTGTCATTACTGTGTGTAGATTTATGATGCGGGAAAAAATGTTTAATCAATTTTAGAATAAGGCTGTAATGTAACAATGTGGAAAAAGTCAAGGGGTCTGAATACTTCCCGAATGCACTCTGTGTGCGTATATTTATTTTATTTGTTATTGCTCGACTAAAATAATATTGGTCGACCCGACAGCTTAACAATCGACCAGTTCGCTAATTGGGGTCAGCCCTCTGATTCAGAGGGGTTGGGTTAAATGCGCAAGACACATTAGAGTTGAAGGCATTCAGTTGTACAACTGACTAGGTATCCCTCTTTTCCCTAGTTCTAATCAGTGTCAATCTTTTTTTTTTTTTAAATTTTTTTATTTAACATGTACATCTTGGGGAGGTAAAAAAATGAAAAGTAGGATGCATGCCAGCAAAGCCACAACTCTAAACAATACTTTTTAATTGCACTATAACAGTGACAAACTGTTAGGGCCTAACATAAAGATACCCCAACAGCAGTCCCAACACCTTATCACTGCTATAGTTCATTCAGCCTCATTTACTGCCTTTAAAAAAAAACATAGCTGATATGGCTGACTTGCTTAAACATATGTGGTTTCTACTGACAATTGAGATGTACAAACTATGGCTTAAGGGAAAGATGAGTGGTTAAGAGGCCATCCGTAATTTCTATTAAGACATTAATGAGCGAGCCAGGATGGACGTCGTCAATATATTTGTTCAGCACTTTTGAAATGTACAGCGGCAGAATTCAGAACATGGCTCGTTCTTAGTGTTCTCCCTGTACACCAAGTCAGAACCATAGGGGGCATATAAGCAGACAATTAATGAAAGCTTTTACAAAATTCAATGATTACATTCTTCTAAAACAACCAAATCAGAACAGTAGGTGAAATGAGGGGTAAATAGACCAAATTATTAGGGTGAGGCACATGGGCTACTAACAACTTACTACACAATATACACTTAGTAATACTTTCTTGGCTACAGTATACATATCTCCCTGGCATATTACATAATTTATGCAGCAGCATACATGACATTTTTGGACTCCCCTTGTTGTGCTTTGCTCACTTGAACAAGAAGGTGGCACGATGGTCCTTCGTGGGCAAGTTTTGTCATCAAAGTCTGTCATTCTCTGGATTTATGGTGCTTTCAAGACAACTGGAAACTCTGAAAAAAACAAGGTCCAATCATGATGACGCCATTGATCTTCAGGTCGTAGCTCTATAAAGAGGCCCGAGTTCCCGACTTACAATTCCGAGTTGAATGACCGTTCAAAACATTGTCTTAAACTCACCGAAGTCTGATTTCATGGCACAAATCATGCTTAATTGACAGCATGAATGTTTATTATTTTTAAACCTGGAAAAGAGACACTTAATCCCAGATTTGGGACCACACAGCCACTTCACTGAATAGCAGGCTAGTGATCGCTTTGCAATGCTTGCAGTTAGCCTTTGTCACTGATTCCACCCAAACCACTCATTGTTGAATTTCCAACTTGTTGTGTAATGTTTGGCCGATGAGCACTAATACGTTTTATCTTGATATGACAAGGATTAAAAAGGATTTGCCAATAGATTGTCGACTTGATTCATGATGACTGCTAGCTAAGATTTTGAAAGTATGATATTGACAGTCCAATCAAAGCTAAGGTAGATATAAATTTAATTTTATCTGTGGCCAATGACCTTGAGCCTTCTTGGATGGGCACTTCTAATGTAACTCTATGGCAGCACACATGGGACTTTGGATTTTCAAGGTCTACCCTTAGACTTGGCAGTGACGTACTGTCCCCTCAAGGGACAGAACACAAAGATAATCATGGTGCAACTAGAGAACATTACCTACACCTACGTGTTTTCTGCTGGCTGCCCCACCACCACAGAAAGCATTGATCTAGGCTGAAACACCTGAATGGCAGGTTGCCACTTGTTATAATGCACTATATTAGTGATGTTTCAAGAGACCTGACCATATACACGGAGTGTACAAAACATTAGCAACACCTTCCTAATATTGAGTTGCATCCCCCTTCGAACAGACTCCATTCATCAGTGCATGAACTCTACAAGGTGTCAAGCCCTCCACAAGGATGCTTCCCCATGTTGACTCCAATGCTTCCCACAGTTGTCAAGTTCGTTGGATGTCCTCTGGGTGGTGGTGGACCATTCTTGAAACTGTTGCACGTGGAAAACCCAGCAGTGTTGCAGTTCTCGCCTGGCGTACCTACCGTACCCGGCTCAAAGGCACTTAACTTTTGTCTTGCCCATTCACCCTCTGAATGATACACAATTCATGTCTCAAGGCTTACAAATCCTTCTTTAAACTGTCTCCTCCCCTTTATCTACACTGATTTTAAAGTTGATTTATTTTAATAAGGGATAATAGCTTTCACCTTGATTCACCTGGTCATGTCATGGAAAGAGCAGGTATTCTTAATGTTTTATACACTGTGTCGTACCAGATACATGTTTTATATATTGTTGAGTTTCAAAGTCACGTTTGTTTAAATGTTCTGGACACAACTCTCTTGGTGAATGAACAGCATGCTGTGTGCTCATGCCATTCTGTTCAGAGGAAAGGCTTGGTGCCTGTTAGGAAGTTGATGTTTTAATGTTTTAATCCTTCTGCTCCTAAGGAAGCCCGTCTGCTAAATGGGATATATTATTATTATTCTAAAGGAAGCCCTCTGTTAATGGGATATATTATTATTATTATTTTTAATCTTCTGCTCCTAAGGAAGCCCTCTGTTAATGAGGTATTTCTCCTGTAGACCAATGACAGGAAATTATACTTACTTGAATGACAAGGAATGAGGTAGAAGGATGGATGGGCAGTGAGAAAATGGAGGAACATAGAGGGGTTCAGGTTGTGTTGGGATAGGGCAGGCATCAATTTGGACAGAAATACAACTTTTTTAAAGATCAGTTTTAATCAAGTTTACAGATGGGCATTGCTTCTGACATATTTAGCTCTGTTACATCAACTTGGATAACAGGGTGCTCGAGTGCTGGACCTCAGATGTAATGAATCTACCCTGAGGGCAGGCAGAGTAACCCAATTCAATCCCATCTGCTTATGTTTCACATCCTGCTTTACACTGGTAAAATGAGAAATAGGCTGGTGTTGGTTTATGGTGATGGCTTTGCTGCCATGTGAACTAACACCTATAGCACAATACTGGAGCCAAGGGGTTGTTCAGAATGGTCTGGACTTCACTAGTCTTTTGAGGGAATCACTACATTTAGTGTTAAAGTTGCCTCTATCAGGTTGACCTGGCCAGGGCGGAGTTTGTGTTGGAACACACACTTTTTAAACAACCGCCACACAGATCAGCAGGAATTGTTTTATCTGTACTTCTCCTGCACACACCTGCCTGTCTTTCTCCCTTCTGTCTTATTTGCTTCCAACTTTACCTGAATCATGTTTCACTCAAATTCATACCTGACTTTATATTTTCTATGTTATTATTCTTAACCTGGAGAGCGTAATGGGTCACGTTGTTGATGACTCGACGTGAGCTAAATCTTATCCCTCTCCACCCCTTGGTTAGTGTCCCAAAGAAACTTTCATGTTGCAAGTTTAAAGTCCTCTACCTCTGTCGGCCTGTCTGTCTGGGAGACGTTAGGTTTCCACTCCATGTCGTCCACATGAGTCAGAGCCACACCAGGGTGTGATGCATTTCCTTTCCTGTAGGGCCGGACTATACCACCATCATCCTTCTGACCACAAACCTAGCCCTAGCCAAGTCAGCATCAGTCCCTTCCCTTCAAAGTAACAGCCTTACATCAGCCATCCCAGCGCAACTCTAGCCATCCCAGCGCAACTCTAGCCATCCCAGCGCAACGCTAGCCATCCCAGCCAGCCCAGCCCAGCCCAACTCTAGCCATCCCAGCCCAACTCTAGCCATCCCAGCCCAACTCTAGCCAGCCATCCCAGCCCAACTCTAGCCAGCCCAGCCCAGCCCAACTCTAGCCAGCCCAGTCAGTCCCAGCTGCCCCAGTCATCCCAGCCCAGCCACACCCAGTTTGCATGCTTGTCCAACCTAGGGGAGGCGTGACCCTTCCCGGAGGACATTCCGCCTGTGTCACGGGGCGAGAGGAGGGCAGCGGAACACTTGTTGGCTGACCCCCACCAAGCTCCTTATTCGGTAAAAGTGTGGCCTGAACTCGAGCCCACCCAATTTAGAATGTTAACTGTGAGTGGAGGGGAGGACATGACTGTCATGTTACTAAAATTAGGCCTGGATCAGACAGGGCAGAACTCTCCAAAGGAAAAACAATAGACGTGTTACCAGTCCTGGTCTGAAGCGTTGATCAGCCACCACTCTGGTGGAGAGTTTTGGCCTCAATGATGAGGGCTTTTTAAAAAGGTTAGATCTTTATTAAAGGCACTAATGAAAACTGGTATTTTATACATTCCCTAAAGTGTGTTTGTGAGCGAGGGAGGCAGTGGTACAGCTCATGATTCTATTGCTGGGATGTTCTTAGCCATAAAATGTTATGGGACATGAGGAAGAATACCCTTCTTTTTTTAATGCCAGTTAAAATGCTGAGTAGCCAGTGTATTACAACATCCTGACGCTTAAAACCTACAGTGTCATCAGACTTGACATGCCTCAAGATGGTCATTATAGAAGTAGCTCCATGAGGGTGAACGTGATATCATGATCTGAGGTCAACGCAACACTGGTAACGTGGCTGTGCTTGTCTCCTGTAGATGGGTGAGGGAGGGGGATGACTGCGGTCCCATTGTGCTCATCTCCTGTAGATGGGTGAGGGAGGGGGATGACTGCGGTCCCATTGTGCTCATCTCCTGTAGATGGGTGAGGGAGGGGGATGACTGCGGTCCCATTGTGCTCATCTCCTGTAGATGGGTGAGGGAGGGGATGACTGCGGTCCCATTGTGCTTGTCTGCTGTAGATAGGTGAGGGAGGGGGGGATGACTGCGGTCCCATTGTGCTCGTCTCCTGTAGATGGGTGAGGGAGGGGATGACTGCGGTCCCATTGTGCTCATTGTGCTCATCTCCTGTAGATGGGTGAGGGAGGGGGATGACTGCGGTCCCATTGTGCTCATCTCCTGTAGATGGGTGAGGGAGGGGGATGACTGCGGTCCCATTGTGCTGTCTCCTGTAGATGGGTGAGGGAGGGGATGACTGGGATTGTGATCTCCTGTAGATAGGTGAGGGGGAGGGGATGACTGCGGTCCCATTGTGCTTGTCTGCTGTAGATGGGTGAGGGAGGGGGATGACTGCGGTCCCATTGTGCTCGTCTCCTGTAGATAGGTGAGGGAGGGGGATGACTGCGGTCCCATTGTGCTCGTCTCCTGTAGATGGGTGAGGGAGGGGGATGACTGCGGTCCCATTGTGCTCGTCTCCTGTAGATGGGTGAGGGAGGGGGATGACTGCGGTCCCATTGTGCTCGTCTCCTGTAGATCCCAGGTAGAGGGAGGGGGGATGACTGCGGTCCCATTGTGCTCGTCTCCTGTAGATGGGTGAGGGAGGGGGATGACTGCGGTCCCATTGTGCTCATCTCCTGTAGATAGGTGAGGGAGGGGGATGACTGCGGTCCCATTGTGCTTGTCTCCTGTAGATGGGTGAGGGAGGGGGGTGACTGTGGTCCCATTGTGCTCTGATGGGCCTCCCTGGACCTTCAGTGACTTCGGCATGAGTCATCCTCTCCACTGGATGGACAACTCTGTGTCTCTGTGTTGAATCCTAGTGGTTAGAGCGTTGGGCCAGTAACCAAAAGGTTGCTGGATCGAATCCCAGAGTTAACAAAGTAAAAATCTGTTGTTCTGCCCCTGAACAAGGCAGTTAACCCACTGTTCCCCGGTAGGCCGTCATTGTAAATAAGAATTTGTTCTTAACTGACTTGCCTAGTTAAGTAAAGGTTCAATTAAAAATCTGGTTTTCTCGGTACTTCTATATCAGAAGCCTAATGTTCTAGTAGCATGTATTGCTTGCTGTAAGTCAAATAGGAACATTGGCACAATTGATTCGGAATATGATGCAATCATCAACATCTCCTGACTAATTTTAACCTGCAAATGAATAAGATAAATGAATAGTGCAAGGCTAAGTCATGTAGTGAATGATGGCCAACTTGTTAAGTAATATTTTTCAGTTAAGTACTGTGGGATTGCAGTTTTCTTACCACATATAAAATGTGAAATTATGAGCACTGCTGAATAACTGAAATGAAAATAAACATACATCAGTGTGATCTCATGACCATATTAGGTGCTGGCCCAAAATCATTTCTTACCTCATGAAATTTTATTGGTCTTTTTTTTTTAAATCCAGTAACATGCACAGAACCGTCCACAAACAGTTTCTGCTGGGTATTCCTCAAAAGGAGCTCTCTATTCACAATGCTGAATGCAACGGTTCTGGGACACTGCTTAAAGCAATGGTCACTTGAGAGAGAACAGTGTTGGAGGGCCTGTTACACCACTCAGAGATGGAACTAAGCCATGATTTAGTTATGACAGTTAACAGACGCGACTAGTGTCACAGCTACTGTGTCTGTCAAATAGCCCAAAATCGGATGGCTTGTAATTTTAAAGTTTGTAGCTCATTACTTATTATTTACAAAAATATATTTATCTTATGGATTTGAATGTCTTTTTTCCTTTTTGAATGTCCTGTTTTTTCCTGTGGCTTTGTGAATATCTACACGACTTCGCTGTAAATCAGCTTCTTCGTATGTGTCTTAAGAGGGTTTCTTTGTGTGTTGAAGATACAGCTGTGTCAGAGCAGAAATGCACCGCTACAAGCATCCTCATTTCCGGACTAGTTTCTGCCCCCTGCCCCTAGTGAGGGGCCCAGGATGGGGAGCGGGGGGTATGAGGAGATCACCAAGCAGCCCGCCAATAAAGCTTAGTTGGCTTGTGCTCTGCTTGTTTTTCCCCTAGAGTGGGTGAAAAGGGTCTATCTATTATTTTTGTCTCCCTTTCTCCTTAACTAGATTTATGCTAATTCCACCAGTCTATTTCTGTCTTCCCTCATTCTCTACCATTTCTCTCTTCCTCCCAACCTCCATCTCAGAGAAGGCAGGGCTGCAGGGAGTCTGTGGCAGTAGCAGACTAGGGCTTGGCTCTCTGCAGCTCTGATATGTACCTGGAAGATCAGACGAGGCCTGTTTTTGACGTCTTCTTTACAGCAGCCTCCAGTGGAGAAGATCCCTGTCTTGTTCTGACTGATAGCCAGCCACAGTTTCTCATCTGTTCTACTATCTGAGCACTGGCTTTGCTTGAGGTCACCCCCAAAGCTACTGCTCACTCCATTCATACAGTGCATTCAGAAAGTATTCAGACCCCTTGACTTTTTCCACATTTTGTTACGTCACAGCCGTATTCTAAAATTAAATAAACATTTCCTCAGCAATCAACACACAATACCCCATAATGACAAAGCGACAAGTATTAAAATGTTTAAACAGATACCTATTTACATAAGTATTCAGACCCTTTGCTATTAGACTGGAAATTGAGCTCAGGTGCATCGTGTTTCCGTTGATCATCCTTGATGTTTGAACAACTTGATTGGAGTCCACCTGTGGTAAATTCAATTGATTGGACATGATTTGGAAAGGCACACCTGTCAATATTAGGTCCCACAGTCAGAGGAAAAACCAAGCCACGAGGTCAAAGCAATTGTAAAGCCCCTGAGACAGGATTGTGTCGAGGCACAGATCTGGGGAAGGGTACCAAAAAATGCCTGCAGCATTGAAGGTCTCCAAGAACACCGTGGCCTCCATCAGTCTTAAATGTAAGAAGTTTAGAACCACCAATACTCTTCCTAGAGCAATCGGGGACAAAGGGCCTTGGTCAGGGAGGTGACCAAGAACCCGATGGTCACTCTGACAGAGCTCCAGAGTTCCTCTGTGGGAGAACCTTTCAGAAGGACAACTATATCTGCAGCATTCCACCAATCAGGCCTTTATGGTGGAGTGGACAGACCGAAGCCCCTCCTCAGTAAAAGGCACATGACAACCCGCTTGGAGTATGCCAAAAGGCACCTAAAGACTCTAAACCCCTAAGAAACAAGATTCTCTGGTCTGATGAAACCAAGATTGAACTCTTTGGCCTGAATGCCAAGTGTCACGTTGGGAGGAAACCTGGCGCCATCCCTACGGTGAAGCGTGGTGGCAGCCTCATGCTGTGGGGATGTTTTTCAACGGCAGGGACAGAGAGATTCTTGATGAAAACCTGCTCCAGAGGGCTCAGGACCTCAGACTGGGGCCAGAGGTTCACCCATACAACAGAACAACAACCCATAAGTACATAGCCAAGACAACACAGGAGTGGGTTCGGGACAAGTCTCTGAATGTCCTTGAGTTGCCCAGCCAGAGCCCGATCGAACATCTCTGGAGAGACATGAAAATTGCTGTGCAGCAACGCTCCCCATCCAACCTGACAGAGCTTGAGAGGATCTGCAGAGAAGAATGGGAGAAACTCCCCAAATACAGGTGTGCCGAGCTTGTAGCGTCATACCCAATCAAATCTGATGCTGTAATAGCTGCCAAAGGTTCTTCAACAAAGTACTGAGTAAAGGGTCTGAATACATATGTGAGTGTAATATTTGTTTTATTTTTAATAAATTAGCAAACATTTCTAAACCTGTTTTCTTTGTCATTATAGGGTATTGTGTGTAGATTGATGATCGGGGGAAAAGAACATGGCTGTATTCTGAACATGGCTGAAATCCATGTCGTATGTCTACTTAGCATTTTATTCTCAGAGATGCTCTTCACATGGAAACTTCTGACATGATAATCACCTCTTTTATTATGGGCTGCTTGTCATGTGAGTCTGTCCTCCATCATCATGGGAACAGTCACCATGTCATACTGTCATTCCTACCCCTGACACATTAACCAACAAGAACTCATCTCTCTGAGCAATACGATGATTTGATAGCAAACCTTTCATACACAGGACAGTAATGGAATGAAAAGGAGGGGACATTGAACAAAGGCTGTGATCGAATTCAACCTTTTTTGAGATAATTGAAGAACAGAACAGCAACTCCAGCCTCTAGCAGCAGGCAGATCAAACAGAGAACACACCGGACATCCACAGCAAAGAGGGAGTGAATCAGCAGGGCGCTGCTAGCTGGACACACTGCCTGGAACAGTATGGAAAGTCCCCTGTTCATTCATAGCATAACTTTAGGCCAAAAATGTAACATTTTAGATTTTTGGCTACGTTTAAAAAAAAATAAATAATAATGTTGGACATATTTCTAGTGGTGGAGGGGGACGTTAGATCCATGTGAAGTAATATGATTTTGTTCATGTTCCAGAAAGCCCGATCTTGGCACAGGTCCGCCAGTCCGTAACTCAAGTCTGTGGTATGCTATTTTTAATTAGTGTATGCGTGTCTTTGATGTTGGAATGGGGCTGAATCTGAGAGGAGTTTTCCTCAAGATACCCTCTGCGCTGGTCAGAGGGAGAGAGGGCACAAGAGAGAAATAGGCGAGAGGATATCGACAGATACAAAGTGGCTGAAATGTACACTGGATCCAAGAGGGAATGTGCAACCATTCAGTTTAGTGAAGACTTGTTACAGTTGGAGAGGGAAGAAATACCTTTCGTCCCTACCCTTCTGAATGGATGAATACTGGGCATTCTTCAGAATGAACTGGCTCTGAGAATGGCCTTCCTCTGCGCTCGCTGTCTGTATGGAGCACTACATAACCAGTTGTGTAAATCTGGGAAGGGGGAAGATTCGGACCATGTGGAAGACTGCTTGAGTTGATCCACTTCAGAGGAAAAAACATAATGAAGTTGGACTGATGTCAGAATACAGTTGTAGAGCGATCAATAGTGAGAGTAGCAAGATGATGTGAGTAGTATGGTATCGCTGTCTATGCCAGAAATCCAAGCACAAACTTGGAATGAGCGGGCATTAACTGAAAATACTCTATTTACTAGAGTGAAATCGAAGGCTAAAAACCTTTCTAGCTATACTATGTTTGCTTACACAAGGTCTTTACTCATGACTATTTTAATTTCACTTTCCAGTTACACTTGGATAGGCAATCTGTTGATAAGCAACTGCTTGTTGCGGTTTAGAATAAGGGTTAGGCTAAGTGTTACGTTTGGGGTAAGGATAAAGGTTACGGTTAGTTAAAATGTTACTCTGATAGTCCATCTGTAGACGCGCTACAAACTATCCAAATAAAGTCTTGCCCAATTTCCTAATTTAGTAATTACTGTACACGTGTAACATATTGCATGAGGAGACGTTAGTTGCATTAAACTCCTTTGTTGGCATCCAGTATCTTCTTCTCTCCCACATCTATTACCCCACTCACTCGCTGGATACTGGCACTTGCCTGTACTGAAGAGCCCTATTGATATAGAACCACTTGAGGAGGGGGAAGTGGGTGTTTGCTAGCAGTGGTAGTTGGAGATATCTCTGTGTTTTATAGGACACTGTCTGCCAGTGGAGGGTTTAGTATATTCTCCTCACTGGCTCCTTTTTACTGCTTGGACTGGAGGTCTGTGTGTACATTATTCCAATGCACAGTAGTAGTTTGTCATACAGTGGAGGTAAAAGTAACAGATCTATTTGAGGAAGGGAAAATCCCCTGGGTGGTGGTGGATCTCTACTAGTGGGCAGTTCCTTGTTCCCCCCTCCCATGTCCAGAGATGGTCTGATAACAGTTCTTCTAAGAACTAAATGTTGTTTTACAACTCAAAATATGTGAAGGACAAGCAGGCTGATTAACCAGTGCCAGACATCCTCCTTCCCCTCCCACTCAAATACATGTTCTAATGAAACGCAAGAACGCTGTCCTGCTCCGTCTCAGTCACATCTGGGGTTTGTGTTCCACTTGGCTGACTGCCAGTGTGGAAGAATGGAGGCTGCTGTGGAAGTGTGCTAAAGTGTTTGAGACAAAGGTCAGCCTGCTCTCTGGGTGTCAGGGAGCTAGTCTCAACTGTGTGGTAGAATACATTTCTGCTCTAAATAGGCCTGTGCTGGGGGGGGGGGGTTGTGGGTCAAGTTTGAGAACCACTTTTCTACTCAATTAAGCCTCGTGCATTTTATTTGGTTTTACAAGAGCCTATCATACAAACGCAATGTCATCCATTATCTGTAAATAATGCTGATGTAATCTGACCTTCTTCCCGAACTCACTCACTCACTCACTCACTCACTCACTCACTCACACACACACACACACACACACACACACACACACACACACACACACACACAGGCGGGAAGTGATGGCGAGAGCATCGGGAACTGTCCGTTCTCACAGAGACTCTTCATGATCCTGTGGCTAAAGGGAGTGGTCTTCAACGTCACCACAGTGGACCTGAAGAGGTGAGGGAGAATGCACACCACCACGTTACACTAGCCTTCTCGCTCACTACACCGTCACGCTAGCTAGCTCCTTTCCCCCAGAAAGGGTCAGCCTTCTACACTTCCTCTGCTCCTGGAGAGCCAGGGGAATTCTGTCTCTCTGTCTCTCTGTCTCTCTGTCTCTCTGTCTCTCTGTCTCTCTGTCTCTCTGTCTCTCTGTCTCTCTGAGCTTTTCTGGGCTCTCCACTAACACTCTGATCCAACCCCACCTCAAACATTTTCACCACCCTTACGGCTTATTTGTTTTTCCCATGACCTTTCCCAACCTGGAGAAATCTGGAAAATAAACAAGCTGCATTCTGGAGAGGCTGTTTTGAGGTTGTGCTCACTTCCTGCCTAGATTTGGGGGTAAATTGTCAAAAATCAAAGCAGAATCTAAAAGGATTGGCTACCCCTCCCAAAGTCATTTGAAGTCTATCTAGTCTTGGCTGAAAGTGCAGTAAAAGTTCTTGTCCATGTTCTGTAGAAGGCTGCCTGGCAGCTCCTTGCCCAACCATTATATTCCTCAATGCATCACCTGAACACTTCCTGATTTTGTTTTTCCTCTTCTTGCCATACAGTACGTGTGATTATTTTCAGATATAGTAATGGACTTGATTTCCATGGGCCTTTTTAAATCATTGACTGACAGTATAGTATACAGGAGGCTCTGAAGTGTTGTAGAGGGTATAGCTCAGCCATGCAGATACGTATGCATCGCTTAGCATCTCTTCTCCTGAGAAATCTCAAACACTGCTACCTCTGCCAGGGTTGGTCCTGTGGGTAATCTAGAGTTTGAAACAAAACAAGACTGGGTAGTACACAGAGCAACCTTCTCTTTTTTACATTTGGAAGCACAGGGAAGTTGTATTTGGCTATCTGTGAATGTATTTGCATATGTATCTATAACTGTGTGAGGGTGTGTATGACGAGACGAGCTTCCAGAGGTCTTGTAAAAGGCAGTGGAGGATGTCCGCCCACTTAAGTGTCTGTTTTCCCCTCTTTTGTCAAACATGTCTTTGTTCAGTTCTGACCACATACTGTTTTGACCTTTTAAAAAAAAATGACTGATAAAGGCTTCACTTTTTCCACAGAGTAGTGTGTTCACGCTCCAGTCAGACAGTGTGGAGTGTGTTCACGCTCCAGACAGAACGAGGCAAAGTATTGCACAAATGTATTTAATCCTGTTTTATCGCTGTATGGAACTCGAGGACGGTACATTTTCTAACCTTTAATGTTATGACCTTGCTTTGGGAAACTGTTCAAAAAGCCCTTTTGGCTGAATTTGAGTAACATTTTAGTTTTCTTTTTGAGAGTACACTTACCCCCTCCCACTGTTCCTTAATGTTGCCATGGGGTGAGGGTGCTTCCTGTGCTCATGCCAAAGGATTGAGGTCACTTCCTGTTTTGGTGCCCCTGTGACTAGTTGGTCTTACGAGTCTGTTTCACAGCTCCCCTTGTAGGGAGACCGTAACCACTGTTCTCTGCACATACCATTGGCCTGTATGTGACGCGGTCTCTATGGCTAGATTAGTGGTAGGCTGTTCTCTGCACATACCATTGGCCTGTATGTGACGCGGTCTCTATGGCTAGATTAGTGGTAGGCTGTTCTCTGCACATACCATTGGCCTGTATGTGACGCGGTCTCTATGGCTAGATTAGTGGTAGGCTGTTCTCTGCACATACCATTGGCCTGCATGTGACGCGGTCTCTATGGCTAGATTAGTGGTAGGCTGTTCTCTGCACATACCATTGGCCTGTATGTGACGCGGTCTCTATGGCTAGATTAGTGGTAGGCTGTTCTCTGCACATACCATTGGCCTGTATGTGACGCGGTCTCTATGGCTAGATTAGTGGTAGGCTGTTCTCTGCATCAAAGTTAATTTGCGCCTCACTTTTTTGGGGTAAATTTTGCTCTGACATGACAACCCTGATGACTAACGAGCAGACAAAAAAGAAAATAATTCTGCTTTTTACTTGTATTTTTTTTTGTGGCTGATTATGGAACATGACTCGGCTACGTGCTGTTGATTGGTCATTCATCACTCACTCATTATGTTCTGTGTGTTCATCATCTCACCTCCCAGAGACATCTGGAACAAAACCCCCAAAAATCACTGGACAGAAGAATGGAAAAGGGGAAACATGACCCTGTTGAAAATAAAGTCCAACCCAGGGTGTGTGAGGGGGAGGACTGTGGAAGGCCAGAGTGGTCTGGAACAGTCTAGCATGGGACAGGGATTTGTGTCATGTCTGTTGGCAACAGCCCCCTCCACTGATCTGCAATAGAACTGGGCCCTGGGAGACACAGAATAACGCTTTAATGATTGTTGATGATTTTAAAGAGTAGATTGACTAGATGGATTATAGGGATATAAAATAATAGATTAGTGAGTAATCTGTGATGGCTCAGTTTGAGTATAGAACTTTATTATCCCTAGGGGAAAGTTGGTTTTGCAGTGAAGTCATCTGTACAAACAAGACAGACATTTCAACAACATCAAGGAGAGGGAAAGGGGGATACCTTGTCAGTTGTACAACTGTATGCATTCAACTGAAATGTGTCTACCACATTTAACCCAACCCCTCTGAATCAGTTGCCTTAATCGACATCCACATCATTGGCCCCTGGGGAACAGTGGGCTAATTGCCTTGCTCAGGGGCAGAATGACCGATTTTTACCTCTAGGATTCGATCTGAGCAATCTTTCGGTTACTGGCCCAACGCTCCTACCTGCCAGGCGATCTCTTAACACAGTATAAGATAATCATTTGGCTGATTGGAATATTTACCAGTGCGTTGTGACATGCCCACTAAATCCCCTCTCTTCTCTGCTCCCTAGGAAGCCTGCAGACCTCCAGAACCTGGCCCCAGGCACACACCCTCCTTTCATCACCTTCAATGGGGAGGTCAAAACCGACGTCAACAAGATCGAGGAGTTCCTAGAGGATGTCCTCAGCCCACCCAAGTGAGTCGTCTGGTCTGGTTGGCAACAGCATTTCACACCCACTAGGCACTTCACATCAGACTGCCTCCACGAGTAGATACCTACGATACAGTATACACTCTGATTGTCAGATCTAACCAGGTGGATCATCGGTTTTGTGTGTGTGTGTGTGTGTGTGTGTGTAGGTTCACCAAGCTTGGCACCAGACACCCTGAGTCCAACACAGCTGGGATGGACATCTTTGCCAAGTTCTCAGCCTTCATCAAGAACTCCAAACCAGATGCCAACGAGGGTGAGCTTTCCATCCCTACACTATAGATAGATGGATGGATGGATGGATAGATGGATAGATAGATAGATAGATGTAGTTCCAGGTTACTACTCAGAAGTCAGTGAAGAAGCAATACTTAGAAATGGAGTTACACTGGTGGTGCAGGAAGAGTTCTGTGGTTGCTAAGCGATAATGGTAGCCTGAGGTGATTGGTGACTGGGGGAGAGTGGGGGTCTGACACGGGAACACAGGGCTTATGTTCTCTGGGGTGGCCTCTGTCCCCAGGCCCATTCCTTCCCCTGTCCCCCATGTCACCTGGCTGGGCTCTCTTAAAAAAAAAAAAGAAACAGCCAAACAGCCTGGTAAAAACAACCGAGAGAGATGGACGTGAGCTCAAAGCACCTCTCTTCCCTATTATATTGTGTTGTGACCATGGGAAGACATGATTTGGACACGACACCAGGTGACGGTATACTGTAGCTATGCCTCGGTCATATTGGCTCGTGTTTCTCTGTCTGTATGCTATGTTAATCTGTTTTATGACATACCAAAAGGACATGAACTGATACTGTATCTTGGATGGTATGGTTTCTATTCTCCACCCTGCTGTAATATTGACCCATCGTGATGGTTGGCTTTGAATTCCTTCTGGGCTATGTCAACACTACTGCTGACAGTCCTATCTGAATGATAAGCATGCTCTGTTTATAAGACTTTAAAATGTAAAACGCATGCCTCGTCACACTCTCTCTAACTGGCTACATACTCTACAATCAAATGAAATCAGTAGAATTTGCTCAATAAACCAGAGTCCAACTCCTGCTATCTATGTTGGCTGAGTGGACCATGCCTTATTAGGGGTCTCAAAGAAAATGCTAAAAACTGTCAGTGAGGAATGTCTGTGAAAGTACTTATGCACTGCAGCTCTAGTTCTGCCATCTTGCTATGAAATGCTGCCCTCTGCTGTGTGTTTCCTGTAGTGTCTGTTTGGGAAGGGGTCCAGAATATTCAACACAATGCAGGCAGGCTGGTTTGTGAATTCTATAATGCAGTTGACAGTTGTTGCGATAGTGTAATGAGAGATGATGAATGTTCCTTTTTGTGCTGTAGGTCTGGAGCGTGGGCTGTTGAAGACCTTGCAGAAGCTGGATGAGTACCTGCGTTCCCCACTGCCTGACGAGATCGACCACAACAGCATCGAGGACATCAAAATCTCCACTCGCAAGTTCCTGGATGGTGACGAGATGACACTGGCTGACTGCAACCTCCTGCCCAAGCTGCACATTGTCAAGGTGAGACTGAGGGTATCAAAACAGGATATTCTACACACATTAGCAGAGTCCATGTAGTCCATGAGCCAGACCCCCAAATTTGGGCCTTTGGGCTCACTTGGGGTTACAATGTCTCATAGTGAGTTCTTTGAAGGGCTATGGTCCTAGAGTTGGAAAATGTCTGGTAGTCGTTGCGAGAAGTGGAGCTTTCTCCGGTTATCACTTTCTTCCCTCCTTTCCCATTAGTTTTTCTTTATTACTGAAGTTGTTGGTTACGTGTACCCTTTTTAACCATGTGTAATTGGAAAGTTTTGATTCACAACTATTCATCAGAACAATTTTTCTGAATGTTCAGGTCAACAGAACTTTGACCTTTGACCTCTAGAATTACAAGTATGCATTGCTTTAAAAAGGAAATCCTGATACATTGTTTGACAAGTGATTCTGGAAATATAACCAACTTTGAAAGCCACAGCCAAAACTATTTAAAAATCACCCATGTTATGCCACTGACAGAATAATTGAAGCTTAGCCATAGAATTCCATGTAGTGGGGCAGTTATGTTTTTGTATTGTAACTTTGGTGATAAAGGCACCACATTTCACACACACACTGCTAAAATAGTTTAAAAAATAAATCACACAGAAGTATTTTTCCAATATGGCCACCAAACAATTCAATAGGGTCTCGTTGGATCATGACCACGCCTGCATTAAATATTGTTGTAGTATGCCCAATATCTTAAGTTCATAGTGATGTAGGATATATAACCAAATGACCCAGGGGTGTGTGTGAGAGCGCTGAGAGCTGTTGCCAGAGAATGTATGTTAATTTCGCTTAGATTGATTTATTTATTTTACTAGGCAAGTCAGTTAAGAACAAATTCTTATTTTCAATGACGGCCTAGGAACAGTGGGTTAACTGCCTGTTCAGGGGCAGAACGACAGATTTGTACCTTGTCAGCTCGGGGATTCGATTAGATAAGCTGCCTCCAATGTTGTTTTAGAGAATTTGGCAGTACGTCCAACCGGCCTCACAACTGCAGACCACGTGTCACCACGGGCAAGACATGACTTTGGGAAACCCTTGTATAGGCTACTGACATTGTTTGTCATAGGGTAAAATCCATATATGGGAAATGAATGGGATGGAGGGAAGAAAGTGTGATAACTAGAGACTGTTCAAAATACTGCACTGCTGTCATACATGCTGCCACATCGTCAGCCCAAATCTATTATTTTTTGTCACATGCGCCGAATACAGCCTGTGTAAACCTTACTGTGAAATGCTTACCTACAGAATTGGTCAGGAGCCCGTCAAACGGCAGCCATCTCCTCCGGCGCCGTTATTCCCCAAGTGAGCCTGACTGACTATTATAGTGATCACTTATCAAAGCTACCTTTGCTGATAAGGTAGCCCAATGCTGGAATGCTGCTGTTTGCAAAACATCTTATGTATGGGTATCTTGGTAGCATATGCCATTCTGCGACCAAGTCATGTTGTACCACTCTTGGCCTGTAGAGGGACACATTCTCCAGATGTTTGTTCTGAGACTAACTCACTTCATCAATGTCCACCTCCATCCACAGGTGGTGACCAAGAAGTACAGAGGCTTTGACATTCCCAAGGACATGACGGGCATCTGGCAGTACCTGCAGAATGTCTATACGCGCGAGGAGTTCACCAACACCTGCCCCAGTGACAAAGAGATTGAGATCGCCTACCAAGACGTGGCCAAGAGGCTGGTGAAATAGGGCTACTCCACCCCCCCCCCCAGCACTGGGACTGGTCTGTTCAGACACGAGAAAGAACTATGAACTACCTTTCCTTCGCTCATTTAAAACAAACCTAATGCATAAATATCTGGTCCTTCCGTTCCCTTATTTTTTGGAAGATTTCTTGAGTACATGAATCTCAAAGGTCCGTTGGTTATTGCTTTTTTGTTTTCTTTCTGTTATGATGATTGTTTCGAGGCGTCTGACTGGTGAGTTGGTCGTGCTACCTGCCAGATTGGATGCCGGCTAGTGTGTATCCGAGCTTATCAGTTTTGGAGGGCCATCGATACACACTATAAAGTGGCCTTCCGGCTGACCCTCTGTTTCCACAAGGGAATATGGTCACAAGCGTTTTTTTTTCTGTTGTCTGTTCAATATTGATTTGCATTTCATGCTTGCTATGAAAGTAACCATTACAAGACTGATTTTGTGTGTTGGCTAAGGAGTTGGTTTAAACAGTGTTGAAAGCTTCAGTGTTTTTGGCTCTAGAGAGTAAATGAGGGCAGGTGTCCCTGCATGTACTGCATTAGACACTAGGCCAAACCACAGTTGACATATCAGCGCGATATGCTTCATTTTACTGTTGCGTTGCTTGAGTCAATTGGTATAACTATAATACAGGTAAGGCTACCTGTTGTCCACGTTCTGATACGATTTACTCCATAACCTTGTATGTGGACACATGGGTGCAAACATCCATGACACTTATGCTACCTGAGCTCAGTCTACAGTCGGCTCAGATGTGCCAGGTCCCTAGATTAGATGTTTTCAGCTCAGAACAAGGGAACTTAAGATGCGTGAAATATTAGATACTATGTAGCAAACAAACCCAACCATTTTTAGACTTGTATGGGAATAAAAAACTGTCCTTCATCACTGCATTGCCTCATATCACTGCTCCATATAGACACTGACACTCTTGGCAGTAATGCTCAATTTGCCCAAAATGAACATGTTTTTTTCGCTCTCTGCTGTACAGTACGAAGGGAAATCTTTAGCTTGTGTTGTGCTGGCAGCAGTGGTAGTTTTCTATTACACTTCAGCCACCGAAAAGGGGACATTTTATTCGGGTCTCACTGTGGATTGAATGACTCCTGTTATCTAAACTAGTGAAGTAACAAACACTCGTCATCGTTCTCCTATCGCATACAGAAGAGCCCCAATCAGCCATCAGAAAAGGTGACACTAAAGATATTTATGACGATAGGCATCGGGGAGAGGAGACCGGTAATGTTATGACTGTCATTTAGGATTTAAATTTCTCATTATTTAGAATGCTTTCAACGGTAGTGAGTGTATTCTGTCATAGTTTCAAAATGCTTTAGTGTGGATAAAGCAAAAATGTCTTGTTTTTCTCCCCTTGTTTTGCTATCCTTTCAGACATTTGTTGTAATACAAATTTGATAAGAGGATTTGTAAATATTTGTTTTGATTATTCAGAGTTCAATGTGTAAATTGTATACATTAATTGGTTGGTTTGAATTGGGGGGGTGTGTAAGCCTTTTCTACCTGCTTGGGTTTTAGTACTAGAAGACATCTCCTCTGGCCTTATTTGTTTTCTCTTGCTTAGACGGTTTTCAAAAATCACTGCAATTACGACATGTGTATGTCAATTTCAGAAGAAAAGATCCAGGCTATGTCATGGCTTTTTTTTTTTTTTTTTTAACAATATTGACATTATTGAAATAAACCTATTATTGGCACTCTGGTTTGTGGGTGTGATTTGCCTGTGGGTTGTTCCAGAGAAGAGGATCAATGGGTTTTAACCAGCTAACTGTCATAAAAATGCAAAAATAACCATATTTTTGAGGAATATAGAATTGGCATGCTATAATTTACTCATTAATCAACAACCCATATTCAAGACAAGTTAAGCTTCCTAAATGAATCAGACAATCAAGATATATTTAACTGCTTATCATAGTTAGCTGGCTACCTATATGATCCTGCTTTCTGGAACTCCCCTCTGGGCTAATGACCTGGCCGCCGACAGTTACTGTGTATGTCCTTGTGCTATGTTCAGTGGTGTAAAAATACTTTAAAGTATTACTTAAGTTGTTTTAGGGGGTATCTGTACTTCACTATTTTATATTTTTGGACTAACTTCCTTACATTCCTAAAGAAAATATTGTGCTTTTTACTCCATAAATATTTAGTAGTCATTACATATCGAATGTTTAGCAGGACAGGAAAATGGTCCAATTCACACGCTTATCAAGAGAACACATGGTCGCCCCTACTGCCTCTGATCTGGTGGACTCACTAAACACATGCATCTTTTGCAAATACTGAGTGTTGGCGTGTGCTCCTGGCTAGCCGTAAAATATATATATATATATATATAAACAAGAAAATGGTGCCGTCTGCTTGGCTTAATATAAGGAATTTAAAATTATTTATACTTTTACTGTTTGATACTTAAGTATATTTTTGCAATTATGTTAACTTTTTACACTTAAGTATAATTAGAACAAAAATAGTATTTTACTGGGTGACTTTTTACTTGAGTAGCTTTCTATTTAAAACTTATTTGGGATCGATGTCCCTTCCATGGGACGGTTGCGCTAACGTAGGCTAATGCGATTAGCATGAGGTTGTAAGTAACAAAACAATTTCCCAGGATGTAGACATATCTGATATTGGCAGAAAGATTAACAATAATTTAATTAAGCAAACTGCATTGTCCAATTGTTTGAGGAGTGCCTAATTTTGAGGAGTGCTTAGTTTTGAACAAAGTTATTAATAAACATGTTGGGGACATTTGGGCAGTCTTGATACATTTTTAACAGAAATGCAGTGGTTCATTGGATGTCTAAACCTTTGCACATACACTGCTGCCATCTAGTGGACATCTAAATTGCACCTGGGCTGAAATACATTACGGACTTTCTCTTGCATTTCAATGATGGTACAAAACCAAAAACAAAAGAACGTTTTTTTTTCCTTTATTTTTTACCAGGTCTATTGTGTGTTATTCTCCTCCATTCCTTTCACATTTCCACAAAGTTCAGTGTTTCCTTTCAAATGGTACCAAGAATATGCATATCCTTGCTTTAGGGCCTGTTAGATTTGGGTATGTCATTTTAGGCTAAAATGGAAAAAAAAGGGTTGTATCCTTAAGAGGTTTTAAGGTATGTCTACTGTTTCCACCACTGGTTACAGTATGTGTTATTGATGGTAGACAGAGGAGCTGGACTAAGACCAGTTTCTTGTTTAACTAATTGACCTCTTCGTAGTTTTCACTATAGTGGAATGAATGTCCAACCCCCCCCCCCCGAAGACGCCTTCAAAATCAGCCTCCAGCTTCAAGTTTTGGAGCCTGTCTGCTTCTTATTCTCTTCTGTTCCACTGCACAAACAAGTCAATTCTACTCGCAGATAATTCCCAAAGTTGTGCAAGCAGGAAGACGTGTGGGGGCGTACAATTGGGTGCCCTCCAGATCATTAAAGTATTGTGTTTCACTCCCAGACATTCTCTTTTTTAACTGAATAGCATTGCCACACAGTCTCTCCTCATAACTCACACAGAGGAAATCCACCCAGACGTAAACAGATGGATGGACTGGAGCTGTGTGTGTGTCTGTCTGCCTGTGTCTCTGTCTGACTAAAACAAGGCTGGCTATCATTTAGAGTCAGACCACACATTCATTAGGGGGGAGGTTGGTATAGTGTATTAGGGTAATTGTGTCATTTGTGTGAGGGAGGGGTTGTTGTGTGTCCGAAATGTTAAGCCCGTGCTGTGTTCCAGTCCCTGCTCTGCTCCGGGTGAGGACAGGGAGGCAGGAACCAGAAGACCAACAGGGGGAGCCAGTCACCATGATCTGCAATGGCCTTGTCTCCTGAGAGAAGATGACATGTGTCTGGTTACTATATGGCCATATGAATAGTGTTAAATTATGTTTTTGAGCAAGTGGTTGAAACCTTTTTTTTTTTTTTACCAAACAATGTTAAATGCACTTAAGACAATTGTTCAGCCAATACCCTGAATGTCTTGTTTATGTGTTTATCTGTTGTCACAAGAATCCAATAGAAAAAATATAATTTCCCATATTTCACAATTCATGTCTGTTAGCATAGTGACTGACTGGTATCTCAGAGCACAGTAAGGTATTATTATATCTACCTGGCATTAGACCTTGTCCTGGGCAGCGCCAGAGGTTTACACGTTCCACACAACACCCATTTATACAGCTAGATAAATATTTACCCTAGCAAAGTATCTCACTCAAAAGTACATAGTGATGTCCCAACTGGGCTTTAAACCTGGTTCCCTTAGCCCTAGAATGGGACATCGGTTTACTGATGGGAAGGCAACATTAGGGGATAGCAGGCCATCTTAAAAACCTACACACTTTTCTATACTGAATAGAGTTGAATTATGTCGAGTCCAATTTAATTTGATAGAGCCAGACAGTCTAAAGTGGATTTATGCTGTCGTCTTGAAGAAACAAAATGCCATTCATAGTCATTATCTGGCCTTTCGCATCCCATGGCTCCTGATGAAGAACATGTTTATATTAGAGGCACAGAGACTGGTGTTAAATTAAATTTTATGGACAAATATTATTTTCATGATCGTTTTTGCGCTGCCACTTTGACTGCCAAGAGCTGTTCACTGTTGATTTGTGCCACGGGCCGCAATACAAAGCACAGTGTTTAGCTTTCACTGTATAGGCCCAGGCTGTCCTGTTGAAAAATGTTAACGTACCCCTCACACGCACCTACCCACCCGAGACGCGAAAAGCGCCCGCTTCTGGCAAGGCGGGCACGCGGTGTGTTGTTGTTCTTGGAAGGCGACGGGGCAGAAACATTCCTCCCGGACTCCAGTTCTGTAAATCTCACAGCCCCATAATGCTTTCCATGCACTTTATCTGCGCCTTACATCTTCGGCAGCGTTGGCTTTATGGAGAAAATATTTTGGCATCCGACACGTCCCTATAGAAAAACACTGTGTCTGTGACTTGTTAGCGAAAGAAAAGCGCCGGGAGTTGGACATGTTGATCCTCCAGCAAGGTGTGTTTTTCTATCTGGCTTTATGAAAGTCATAAGCACCATGTATCGTGCTCCTATGACTTACGTGTTCGTTTTTGGCTGTGTTAGACGCCTTGTCTGTTATTATTTGCACAGGCCTACTGCTCTACAAGAAATACAGCCACAATCACCTTAAATAGCAGAGGTGTAATCCTTTCCCCTGGGGGGTTGCGGGTAGGCTATTTACTGTATGTCTCTCTGCTGTGCTGCTAAGATCCTCATATGAAGTGTTTTAAGTTTTAATTTGCATGTGTTTTGGTTTATATCAGAAGTCAATGTTTTATTATTGGGCTATCAGATGTTCGCTGCAGCTGACTGACTGGTTCCATGTTTCTTCGGATGGTTGACAGTTTCTGGCAATGTGATAGTGTCAGTGAATGAGTTACTTTACAGGCCTGCAGTCTCCCATTGAGGACAATGTGCCAGTGGCTCAGCAACACATAGCACTGTAGATGTGACTGGGGTACAGCAGGCTACCAACAGCATTAAAGAGCATGTACATACAAGGTCTGTGCCAGTTACCACACAGCTTATGGCATTGTGGCGCCGTGTCACCCCTCCATCCTCTTAACAGGGCGGTCTACGAATGGAAAGACTTCTATTCTATTCAGAGGAGCCGTTCTCCGTGTTGCCTGCAGTTAACCATAGCGGGTTTGTGTGCACACTGTTTGTTTGAGGGTTCATTAAGATGTGGGAGAGAGGGTAGGTTTCTCAGCAGGGCATGGGGGACTCTTGTGGGAGATAGGGAGTTGTGGTGGTCTCTTTGGGCTGCCCAGTGAGCTGGTCTGGTGTCACCCCCCTGGCCCCTTCACTCACACATTGTGGTGAATGTGGCTCTGTGCTGGCCTGGCAGTGAGGGACCTACTACAGTCTGTGGAGGGTGGTCTGTGAGACAGCCCCTCAGGCCCCACTAGAGGACACTGTACCACACCAAGTCTGGAGGGAACAGTTTTCCTGACCTGGCAGAAACTGGAGTCATGGCCTGAATCACAACTCACCCACTTCCCGTTGCCCCTCGCCCCCCATTTGCGCATTCATGTACGCCTCCGCCATTTGCACAAGTGTCCCAAAGCTGAGGGAGTGAAAATGATTGAGGGTGTAGGGGCTAATTAGACACTCAGCGACTTCAACCGAGGCTGCAGAGCGAACTGCTATACCGACATGCACTGCGATATGTTTGGAGTTTGTGTAATTTCATACAAAATAATGGATAGGCGTGCCTAATTATGCCGCGTGCATTTATTTATCTCTGATTGTGAGACTTGACACACGTTACTGAGGTTAATGTATTGTAAAAACAACAGTGGTGATTTGCTTATAAGAATTTCATGCTTGTTTTATTATTTGAAAGTGGAACATGAATTGCATCCTTCAAGTCAGGAGTTTAGTGGCCCCATCGCCACTCCCTGGAAGTCACCCTCTGAGTTTCATCAGCAACATGTGAAAACAGAGGGCTCTCTGAGCGAGTTGGTAGGAGTGTGTGTGTGTATGGGGGGGGGGGGGGTTGCGATTCACCGATGGATAACTGCATACATGGAGTGTGTGTGAAAGTGGATGTGGTAAATAAGTGGGTGGATCAACAGAAGTGGGTGTATGGAAAGTGAATAAGCTAATTGGGCAGATTTGTTGCTGCTCAAGGCGGTTTTTCGTGGCTGATTGGGCTGCACGACGAGTCTCCTCACCTGCTATGTTAGTTTTCCTGAGCTGCTAAGTAAACATTTAAGATGAACCGCGGTGCTCCGGGCTATGGCTGGTCTAACCAATAATGGAGAGCTGATGTTACACCCATCACTGTTAAGCCACCCACTGATGTTACACCCATCGCTGTTGATCCACCCACTGATGTTATACCCATCGCTGTTAATCCACCCACCGATGTTACACCCATCACTGTTAATCCACCCACTGATGTTACACCCATCGCTGTTAATCCACCCACTGATGTTACACCCATCGCTGTTAATCCACCCACTGACTTTACACCCATCGCTGTTAATCCACCCACTGACTTTACACTCATCGCTGTTAATCCACCCACTGACTTTACACTCATCGCTGTTAATCCACCCACTGATGTTACACCCATCGCTGTTGATCCACCCACTGATGTTATACCCATCGCTGTTAATCCACCCACCGATGTTACACCCATCACTGTTAATCCACCCACTGATGTTACACCCATCGCTGTTAATCCACCCACTGACTTTACACCCATCGCTGTTAATCCACCCACTGACTTTGCTGTTAATCCACCCACTGACTTTACACCCATCGCTGTTAATCCACCCACTTTACACCCTGTTAATCGCTGTTAATCCTCCGCCCACTGATGTTACACCCATCGCTGTTAATCCACCCACTGATGTTACATCCATCGCTGTTAATCCGCCCACTGATGTTACACCCATCGCTGTTAATCCACCCACTGATGTTACACCCATCGCTGTTAATCCTCCCACTGATGTCGCTGTAATCCACCCACTGATGTTACACCCATCGCTGTTAATCCACCCACTGATGTTACACCCATCGCTGTTAATCCACCCACTGATGTTACACCCATCGCTGTTAATCCTCCCACTGATGTTACAACCATCGCTGTTAATCCACCCACTGATGTTACACCCATCACTGTTAATCCACCCACTGATGTTACACCCATCGCTGTTAATCCACCCACTGATGTTACACCCATCGCTGTTAATCCACCCACTGATGTTACACCCATCGCTGTTAATCCACCCACCGATGTTACACCCATCGCTGTTAATCCACCCACTGACGTTACACCCATCGCTGTTAATCCACCCACTGACGTTACACCAATCGCTGTTAATCTACCCACTTCTTTCGTAACACCCGCTTTCAGACACACAGTTACCAGCCGATTAAACTCAACTCCACGATTTACGATGAAGTTGAGTGGCGACTAATGTGTGCGGCCTGGAGCGCTGACGTTCTATGTTATTGTGGGCTATTCTTTGGGTGCTGAAATCAGTAGTGTTTGATTAAAACTTAATTTTATGTGAAGTCGGACTCGAGTCCGCCTACACTAGTCGCCGCTCAACTCCATTGTAAATTGTGGAGTTGAGTTTAGTCGGCTAGCAGTTACCCATACTTAAGAAACTACCACTGGGAAACCTGCCATTGTTCTTATCTCCTCTACGGTCAGCACTTTCGTAGGAAGTTTGTGTATAAGTTGCATGCCTTCTACATGAGTTTAGTATCTTCTTCTTGATTGGTATGTCTGGTCATTTGTGTGGGTGGCTTTATGAGATTACAATAGCGTTCTGTTTTGTTTTGTCTGTGACAAACTATTGGACATAAAAGACTCGCTCCGTCAGCACCCCTCTATCCGCCCCCACGAGAAGATTTACCTTGCAATTTATATGCTATGCTAGTGTGTCAGAGTTGCCCTCAGGGCATATCTGTCTGGTATGTGGCAAACTATTGCTGTGTGCGCCTGTGCGTGCATGCTTGTGCGTTTATTGAAGCCTGTATGTGTGTGTTAAGCATATAGAACCTAAAAGTATCAATGTGATTCCCTGGAAAAGAACCAGTATGTTTAGCAAACAGATCATCCGAGGCGTGTGTGTATCTGGGAGTGCGTGTTTGTGTGTGTCTTTGTACTAAAGTGAACGAGCAGGTTCCCTTTTTAGACCTGTGGCATACAGTATACAGGGGAAAGAGGTCTTTGAAGTGCTGGGTCTGCCATCCATCTCCAAATTGCTGGCTTTCATTTCACGCCAGCTACTGCAGAGGCCAGGGCTATTAAAGAGAAACGCTCACTCGGCTCCCACCCCTGCCTACCAAGGCTCCATGGTGAAACTACAGCTAGAGTACTAGGCCACTTACTCGGAGCACAACTTAAAGATATGGTGAGGAGATGATTATACTGTCAGAATGCTTTAGTGTAGGGCAGAACACAATATAGAGAACTACAGTGGAGTAGAGTGTTGGAGCACAGTATTGTGTTCAATAGAAAAGAGTAGAGTAGAGAAGACTCATTGTTCAGTGGAAAAGAGTACAGTCAAACATATCACAGTTAGTAGAGTAGAGAAGACTCATTGTTCAGTGGAATAGAGTACAGTCAAACATAGCACAGTTAGTAGAGTAGAGAAGACTCATTGTTCAGTGGAAAAGAGTACAGTCAAACATAGCACAGTTAGTAGAGTACAACAGCGTTTCCCAAACTCAGTCTGGCTGTCCCTCTAAGTGCACGTTTGTTTTTTTTTACCCTCGCACTACACAGCTGATTTCAAACAATCAAAACTTGATGATGAGTTGGTTATTGGAATCGGCTGTGGAGTGCGAGGGCAGAAACCAACACGTGCACCCAGGACCATGTTTGGGAAACCCTGGAGTAGATCACAGCAGGCGCATGAGATCCGTGTGACACTCTCCAAAGTGAACCTCTGATCTCTTACCGCAGGTGCTCCTCCGCCCCCAGCTTCTCAGTCCTCTGATCTCCAAAGCAAGGTGTCTACTTTACTCGCCAGGAGCCATAATGGATGCCATCGCATTTAAAATGAACACTGGAGGGGGAGAAGGAAGGAAAACCCGGCCTATATCCAATTGCCCTGCTGCTTTACCACAGTAGACAATACACAGGGCCTCCGTGAGTGTCTGAGGCAGGTTGTCTCTCCTAATGGCTTTTAGCTCTCAATTAGGCCCAGTGCAGGCTTTACGTAAGTAACAGACGGCTAGACAAAATGCTTTAACCATTGATAAGATGGAAAGTGTTACTCCTGAAGGATGTCAGTTCACCAGGAGGCCTGCTCTGAACATAAGACCTCCACAAAGCCCAGATTAGTCTGCTCCTTTGTTGCAGGGAGCTGTGATCTCTGTGGCCAGACTCAACCCTGTCTGCTGATAATCTCACAGGACATGTTGCAGTAAAGGCTCTGGCTCGGCACAGAAAGAATAGGAGGTTGAACAATGGTGTGGTTCAGTACCTTTAACGATGGAGGAGAGGTTGGGCTAATCTGGAACAGGGTCTGAAGTGGATCAGTGTTATATGGTACCAGAACCCTGAGCTGGGCCGCAGGGCTGGCGCGGCTTGAAAGGCAGCGTTGGTTGGAGGAGCCCGGTCGGTTTTGTTGTTCACTTGTGTCTGGTTCTGTTTCCCAGGACGTGGAGGCGGTCATCTTGTTTTTATAAAAGCTATTTATTAGGAGTGAGGTCCCGCTCGGTTGTAGTGAAATGCGCTGTAGCCTCACTGTTTCAAATCATGCCGATTTTTGGGTAAGTCTGGCTTTGATGGTACAACAGCCATGGGTTAGGCCTTAGACACACAGACTCACAGAGAAACACACATTTGACGCATGCATGCCCCCCCCCCACACACACACACAAACACACCAGTCCACCTGTATTTCATGATACTTCCTTGTTGTATTGCCTATACATTGAACTGAAAGACAGCCTCAGAAAATCAGTGTATTGGTTTGATCTTCTCTCACTATCCCAGTAAATCCTCTATAGAGAGTTCAGAGACCTGTGACGGGATATCCTGCCCAAGCTTGCCCCTCTCGGTTCTGTCCATGGTGGGTGTGGTGCCTTCTACCCAGGCCTGTCCATAAGAGAGCCACCGTGTCCCTGCTCCTTCTCTTACTCTGTCCTGCTCTCCCTCATGCTCCTGGGCCTTCACTTTGTGACCACATTTTTCCACTGAGATGTGTGCCTGGAAAGGGACGTTTGTCTGTGTGTGCGTGCTTGTGTCTGTGCCATTTTTGGAAGAGTCCCTGTTTTCTCTCTGCCCCAATGCTCAGTAGACTCATTGAGCTACGGAAGCCCAGCAGGTCCATTTCTCCTGTGGCTCAACCGCATAACCTGGGACGGAGCATCGGTTGGAAATGTGTCTTTTTTTCCACAGATCATAAAACGGAGAGCCTCCCCCGTTCTCTCCAGCCCATATTAAACAGCTCCATTGGCCTGGTTGCCGCTGGTTACAGTAAAAAATCAACACCTCGTCTGCCCCAGACTGAGGCATTTCAGTGTGTGTGTGTGTGTGTGTGTCCATCTCTGCTCAATCATCAGTGTGTGTGTGTGCCACTCCAGTGCCTTGGCCAAAACTCTCCTCTACCTCTGAAGCTCTGTCACTGCAGCTTCTGAGGGTGAGGCTGATGAGCATGTGTCTGACTTGGAATCATCTCATCAGTAGTAGACCACAGTGTCAGCCATTGCATCATACTCATTTACAATTATCTGCATTTGATGGATGATGACCCAATGAAAGTCACTGTCTGCTGTCAAATCAAATGACATTTATTCGTCACATGCTTCGTAAAGAACAGGTGTGGACTAACAGTGAAATGCTTACTTACAGGTCCTTCCCAACAATGCAGAGAGAAAGAAAATAGAGAAATAATAGAAAAGTAAAATAGTAATAATAGATACACAATGAGTAACAATAACTTGGCTTATATACAAGTGGTACCAGTACAGAGTCGATGTGCAGGGCTACAAGATAATTGAGGTAGACATGTACATATAACTAGGAATAAAATGACAGATGGTTAACAGTAGCAGCAGTGTATGTGATGAGTCAAAGTTACTGCAAAAAGGGACAATGCAGAACGAGTATCTATTTGGTTAACTATACTGAACAAAAATATAAATGCAACATGTAAAGTGTTGGTCCCATGTTTAATGAGCTGAAATGAAAGGTCCCAGAAATGTTCCATTTGCACAAAAAGCTTATTTTTCAAAAAAATTGAGCAAAAATGTGTTTACATCCCTGTTAGTGAGCATTTCTCATTTGCCAAGATAAACATTCCCCTGACAGGCATATCAAGAAGCTGATTAAACAGCATGATCATTACACAGGTGCACCTTGTGCTGGGTATAATGAAATGCCATTCTAAAATGTGCAGTTTTGTCACACAACACAATGCCACAGATGTCTCAAGTTTTGAGGGAGCGTCCAATTGGCATGCCGACTGCAGGAATGTCCACCAGAGCTTTTGCCAGATAATTTAATGTTAATTTATCTACCATAGGCTGCCTCCAATGTCATTTTAGATAATTTGGCACTACGTCCAACCGGCCTCACAACTGCAGACCACGTGTCACCATGCCAGCTCCAGGACATCCACATCCGGCTTCTTCACCTGCGGGATCGTCTGAGACCAGCCACCCGGACAGCTGATGAAAAAAAGCTGTTCAGGGTCCCGTTGGTTCAAGACTTGGTGCATCGGTATTGCTTGCCGTGCGGTAGCAGGCAAGTCTATGATGGGTGACTGGACAATTTTTAGGGCATTCTGACACCGCCTGGTATAGAGGTCTTGGATGGCAGGGAGCTCAGCTGGGCTGTACGCAGTAGCGCCTTGTGGTTGGATGCCATGCAGTTGCCATACCAAGCGGTGATGCAGCCAATCAAGATGCTCTCAATGGTGCCGCTATAGAACTTTTTGATCTGACAGCCCATGCCAAATCTTTTCAGCCTCCTGAGGGAGAAGAGGTGTTGTAGTGCCCTCTTCACGACTGTGTTGGTGTGTTTGGACCATGATAGATCCTTAGGGATGTGGACACTGAGGAACTTAAAGCTCTTGACCTGCTCCACTTCAGCCCCGGCGATGTGAATGGGGTCGTGCTCGGCCGTTTCCTGTAGTTCATAATCAGCTTCTTTGTCTTGCTGACATTGAGGAAGAGGTTGTCTTGGCACCACACTGCCAGGTCACTGACCTCCTCCCTATAGGCTATCTCATTGTTGTCAGTGATCAGGCCACCAACGTGTCGCCTGCAAACTTAATGATGGTTTTGGAGTTGTGCGCGACCACGCAGTCGTGGGTGAACAGGGAGTACAGGAGTGGACTAAGCACGCACCACTGAGGGGCCACTGTGTTGAAGGTCAACGTGGCGGATGTGTTGTTGCCTACCTTTACCACCTGGGGGAAGTCCAGTATCCAGTTGCAGAGGGAGGTGTTCAGTCCTAGGGTCTTTAGCTTAGTGGTGAGCTTGTAGGGCACAATGGTGTTGAACACTGAGCTGTAGTCAATGAACAGCATTCTCACGTAGGTGTTCTTTTTTACCAAGTGGCAAAGGGCAGTGTGGAGTGCAGTAGAGATTGCATCAACTGTGGATCTGTTGGGGTGGTATGTGAATTGGAGAGGGTCCAGGGTGTCTGGAATGATGGTGTTGATGTGAGCCATGACCAGCCTTTCAAAGCATTTCATGGCTACAGATGTGAGTGCTACGGGTGATAGTTCTTGGGCACAGGGACTATGGTGGTCTGCATGAAACCTGTAGGTATTACAGACTGTGCTGTGCACCCCTCATAAAGTGGCGTCCGTGATATACTGTACTGATGTTGTTTAATGTTGAGATGCCTCATGTAACCACTTTCTTTTCCATTTTCAATATTTTTATTTCCTGTTTTTCCTTTTTATAGTATTTCTTGTCTTTCTGCTATCATTTTGATGTGCCAGTACCCTCCCTCTTCTCCCCGCTACTCTACCTGTGATACACCTGATGTGACATAATGTCCTCCTCTCCCCTGTCATTCACCCAGCCAGGTAGCGCCTGCCCACTCTAGCCTGTCTGAGACCTGTACAGTATTGTATAATATTTGGTGGGCAGGTATCCACTCTGAAGGCAGTGGAGGAAACAATAGCAGGCCAGAACAATGGGCTGGTTCCAGAGCTGTAGAACTGTGCTTGGCCTCGCCCAGACGCTACGTCTTATTTCCTCTTTGATTACTCTTGCCTGCCTCACGAGCAGTAGGCACACTCACAGGCTTGTCTGTTTGTCTGTGAGAGAAATTACAAAGAAAAGGCTTTTTGTCAGTGACTGGTTTAGATTTTTGAGGCTGGAACCCTTTTGTGATCATGTTGCATACCCCTTGACTTATTCCACATTTACAACCTGATTTCATAATTGATTACGTTTATACTTTTTTCTCCTATCTACACACGATACCCTATAATGTCAAAGTGAAAACATGTTTTTTGAATTGTTTTCAAATGGATTGAAAATGAAATACAGGAACATCTCACTTACATAAATATACACATCCCTGAGTCAATGTTAGAAATACCTTTGGCTGCGATTACAGGTGTGAGTCTTTCTGGGTAAGTCTCTAACAACTTTGCACACCTGGATTGTACAATATTTACACATTCTTTAAAAACGTCTACAAGCTCTTGCCATAGATTTTCAAGCAGATTTAAGTCACAACTGTAACTAAGCCATTCAGGAACATTCAATGTCTTCTTGGTTTAGCAACTCCGGTGAATATTTGGCTTTGTGTTTTTTTATTTTTTTCCTGCTGAAAGGTGAATTTGTCTCTTGAATGTCTGTTGGAAAGCAGAAAAAAAGCACTGTTCTGCACTAACTGTAATTTTTATTCAGATATTTGGAACAACACAAATAAATAATCATAAGATTTAAAACTATATAAATAGAAAAATATATACAAAAATAAGACTCATAAATGTCAAGAAATAACAAAGACAAATAGAAACAAATTGTAGTTTATAAATACAATTAAAGAGAAACTAATTATTACACTATTACCCTATTGCTAACAAAAAACACACAAATAAAACTAAATTGCACAAATCCTGTAACGCCCTGACCATAGAGAGCCCTTGCTTCTCTATGGTGTAGTAGGTCAGGGTGTGCCTGGGGGGTATTCTAGTTTATTATTTCTATGTGGGGTTCTAGTTTATTTTTCTATGTTGGTGATTTGTATGAATCCCAGTTAGAGGCAGCTGATAATCGTTGTCTCTAATTGGGGATCATATTTAGGTCGCATTTTTCCCACCTGTGTTTGTGGGATATTATTTTAGGTTTTGTGCACCACGTAGTCACGTTTCGTTGTTAGTTTATTGATGTATTGTTTTTGCTAAGTTTCACTTTATTAATAAATTATGTGGAACTCTACATCCACTGCGCCTTGGTCCGTCTCTCCACACGTACGTGACAAATCCTATATTATACAAATAGAATAAAACACTTATAAAGAAGAGAACCTGATTATTACACTACTGCACTTCAAACAAGAAACACACAAACTAAATTGCACAACTGTCATCTAAACTTGACTTTTCTTGCCTTCCTTGATGCAAAGTCATCAATTACATCATCATAAGACATCTGCCCAGCAATTGCATGGATGGTACTGATGACAGCAAGGCCACTAAGGCGTTCCGGGGACACGGTGGAGCTCAGGTAGGATTTGATGAGCTTCAGCTTTGAAAGGCTCCTCTCTGCTTCAGCTATGGTCACTGGAAGAGTAAGACAAATTCTGAGAGCAGTCCACAAATTTGGATACTTTTCTGAGAGCTACCTTTCGTGTATAAATATCAGCTGCTCAAGCAGGGTCATGGTCTTCGACGACAAGTCAGGCAAGTTCTTCAGTTTCTGTGCAAGCTCTCTGCCATCCAAGTCTGAGTGTTCTTTATAGTGCAGTGCCATACTAAGGGCCTCACATTGTTCTGTCAGCTCCTCATTTCAGAGACTTTGGAAGGATGACAGCACTCTAAACTTCTCTCCCACATTTTCCAATGTGTGAAATCTTTCCTGAAGGGCTGAGGTTGCAGCATCAACAACGACATTGAGAAATGTCACCACCAGCTTCTTCAGGGCATCACTCAAAGGCTCATCAAATGATTTGTATGAAAAGTGCCACTTTGTGGACCTCAGCCTCTATATTCATACCCTCGCAAATATCCTTGCCTGACGTTTGTGCAGCCATAAAGCCTGTTGCCCTGTAGTTGCTGAGACCTCTCTCTGTCTTTCTGAGAAGACTGACTGCAACATCCACATGCATGCTGGGAGACTGCATCAGCTTGCTCACATGTTGGATCTGGCTCAAGATGTCATACAACACCACTGTACAGATGCTGAAGCGGTACGATGGCCACATGTTTTTTCAGGATGGCCCATCGCTGTGTGAAGGCTGAGAACAAGGAGTACAGTTTGTGTAAGATGCCAAAGTAACCTGTGACATCAACAGAACTTTGAGCAGCATCAGGCACAACCAGGTTCAACGTGTGAGCCCCACGTGGCACAAATAGAGCTCTTGGATTCATTTCCAGGAGTCTGGCTTGGACACCTTTGTTTTTTTCTCTCATGTTGGCCCCATTATCACAAGACTGTCCTCTGCAGTCCTCAAAAGGAATTTTATAGCTCCTTTCATCTTTTGAGAATCAGGGACGCCAAATGTGGACTTCTCTGCCTCCAAAACCCCCATAAAATGTTCCTTTATGTGGGGCTACTTCAGTGACACAATTCTAATCACAACTGACAACTGTTTAGTGTGGCTGACATCTGAGGTGGAATCTAGAATGATAGAGAAGAATTTAGCCAGCTTGATGTCAGTCACCATTATTGAAATGACATTGCTGCTCAACGAATCAATGAGTTAATTCTGTATTTGGTGGCCAAGGTAGCTGATGGTGTGACACGAGGTCCCTTTTTGGACATGGTTAAGGTGCTCTTTCATGACTGGATCAAATTGTGCCATCAGTTCAACCTCTTTGAGGACATTTCCATTTGATGGAGAGCACAGTGTTTCTGTGTGTCGTCTTAGTGCCAGATTGCCAGTTATTTTCATATTTTCATGCAGTTTTGGTGGTCTGGGCTGCCGTCGTCAGACCTGAGTTTGCTAAATTATTGTTCTTCTTAGAAAAGTGTTTGCAGCAGAAGAGGCTGTTATTTCTTTCAGAATACACCAACCAACTTCTAGGGATTTTTTCACCACTCACCAAGGTCTTCCCGAAATACTGGTGGTGGCAACTTCTTCCATCACTCTCATTCCTTGGGAAGACAAAGTTAGGTGGTACCTCCTCTGAAAACTAGTTGTGTCTGAATTCAGTAGACAGTGGTTCATCCTCAGCAGCAGGGTCTATAGACAGTGGTTCATCCTCAGCAGCAGGGTCTGTAGACAGTGGTTCATCCTCAGCAGCAGGGTCTGTAGACAGTGGTTCATCCTCAGCAGCAGGGTCTGTAGACAGTGGTTCATCCTCAGCAGCAGGGTCTATAGACAGTGTTTCATCCTGGGGCGGCAGGGTAGCCTAGTGGTTAGAGCATTGAATTAGTAACCAGAAGGTTGCAAGTTCAAACTCCCGAGCTGACACGGTACAAATCTGTCGTTCTGCCCCTGAACAGGCAGTTAACCCACTGTTCCTAGTCCGTCATTGAAAATAAGAATTTGTTCTTAACTGACTTGCCTGGTTAAGTAAAGGTAATATTATCATCAGCAGCAGGGTCTGTAGACAGTGGTTCATCCTCAGCAGCAGGGCCTGTAGACATTGGTTCATTTGGTGGGGATTCTGCTACAGGCATTTCTAATGGAGAGCACATGGGCATTAGTTTACACACATTATTCATAGCATTTATAGTGGTGGAACCTCCCACATACATACACAGTAATCATAAAATCATCATTGTTACCTACAATATCGAAACTTGAAACTTTGCAAAAGGGAAATTCTTTATTTTATGTTATGCAGGGATTCATACACAGACACGTGCGTGTACCCACACATACACACACGTGCGCACAAACACACCTGAAGAATCCTGCTGGGGAGAAGTGGAAGCAAATGGGTCTTCATCCTCAGGCTCAGACAACATTTGTGAAGACCTGTGGGGCTGAGGCTCCTCATGCTGAGGCTCTGAGATGATTTCTGAAGAGGCCTGTGTGGCTGAGGAGGTGGAAGGCTCCTCATGCTGAAGCTCTGAGATGATTTCTGAAGAGGCCTGTGTGGCTGAGGAGGTAGATGGCTCCTCATGCTGAAGCTCTGAGATGATTTCTGAAGAGGCCTGTGTGGCTGAGGTGGTGGATGGCTCCTCATCCTGGCCAGTGCCAGAGTGTGCTTCAAAATATTTCAGGTGTGCCTCTGAATTTCCATTGAAATACCATATATGAGTCTGACACCCTAAATACATTTGTTGCACAATTAAATATACCTGTCATTATGCATAATTTATCAAACTTTCAGAATAGGAACCAAATGAACCATACAATTGACTAATTCTAGGCATAAGACACCCCAGAAGACTCAATATATCACACAATATGCATAATATAGATGTCTTTTAAGTTAGCCTACAACATTGGAAATTCCCCTTACTGAGCTCAGGACCTAGTCAATACAATCACAGAAAACCTTTATGATGTCACCTCAATGAAAGTTAACCAAATCAATAATGTTCTAGTTAGGTTGTAATCGTTTTGCTGCAGGCTACACACATTATCATGATGAAACTGTGAAATTATATCCAATGTTATGTAAGCTAGTTGGACAGAAAACTGAATATTGTTGCCCTATGTGTAATAGCATAGCAAGCAACATAGCAACATAGGCTAACAAACATAAGTATTATACTAGCCTACATCATTACATGCATAATATTATACTCATAAAGAGATGACATAGCTGCATACCTTTTATCTTTAGTGCGTTTCTCCTCTTCTTTCCTCTTTTTACTCAACTGGATACCTGATGGCTTAGACCTTTTCTTATCCATTTGTGCTGATTTGTCACTCGAGCATCAATACATTATCCATCCCCCAACACTGTCAACTAAGAGTCAAGACTGAACCAATTCACCTTGGTGGTGTGCAGACTGGTTTTACATTACTCTTAACGATTTCGCACAAACCAGAAAAAATGCAACAATATGTCTGTGAAACTATATATGAATGAATTGTTCTTTATTTGATGGCATTTCGTAGTGTGACTGATTTTAATAATTGCATTAGTATTGTACAAAGCTAGAGGTGCGCTATTTGATAGATTCTCCCGCTCCCCCTACCTCGGGCTTCCTGTGGGGAGACCTGAGGTCAACAGAGTTTTGAACCATTTGGAGTTTATGGAGGGAGCTCGAGTTGATGCCGGAGAATAGTGAGTTGCAGTTGTCAAGACTGGAGGACATGAATGCATGTATGAGGATTTCAGCGGCAGGACGGGAGAGGGAGGACATGACTTTGGCAATGTTGCGGAGGTGGAAGAATGAGGATTTGACTGTGTGTCTTATGTGGTGGTCAAATGAGAGGTTGAAGTCCAGGATGGCACCAAGGTTGTGTGCATGGAGGGAGGGAGAGACCATGTTGTCGTCAATGGTGAGGTTGCCACCTTTGGTGAGGGTGGATTTCCTGTCTATGAGGAGGAAATCCATTTTGTCACAGTTGAGCTTAAGGAACTTTTGTTGCATCCATATTTTTATTGCAGAGAGGCAGGATTCAATGTGGGCCAGAGGTGGTTTGAGGAAGGATTTGGTGCTGAGGTAGATCTGGGTGTCATCGGTATAGCAGTGGAAGTCAAAGTTGACGTGACGGAGGATCTGACCAAGAATGAGAATGTAGATAATGAGGAGTAAGGGACCCAGCACAGGGCCTGGGGGTCACCCTATGTAATTGCAGCTGAGTCTGAGGTGTGGCCATTGAGGGAGATGTAGTAGTCCGATTTGTGAGGTATGATTGTCGTCAGCACAGTGCAGATCCCTCAACACCTAGACCCTCAAGCCTGACAAGGAGGATCTGATGTCTCACTGCGTCAAAAGCGGCATTCAGGTCCAGGAAAATCACGATGTTGAGGGCACCAGCGTCAGCAGAGGTGAGGAGGTCATTGACAACTTTGAGGAGTGCAGGTTCAGTAATGTGGAGGGGCGGAAACCAGACTGGAGGGGCTCGAACAGGTTGTTGATTAGCAGGTGGGTTTGTAATTGGGAGGCAACAGTACGTTCCAGAGTCTTAGCAAGGAAGGAGAGGTTGGACATGGGGTGGAAGTTATTGAGGATGGTGGTGTCCAGGCCTGGCTTTTATAAGAAAGAAGTAACTGCAGCTGTTTTGTAGTTGGCGGGGACGGTTCCATGGGCGAGGGAGAGGTTGACGATGTGTGGGATATATAAACAGGGAGCAGGCAGGCTTTGATGAGAACAGCGGGGAGAAGGTCCAGGAAGCAAGTTGTACTCTTGGATGACATGATGAGTTTTGAGATATAGGGAGAGTCAATGGGAGCAAATTCGGACAGCCGGGTCTTAGGTGTGATGACTGGGAGGCTGACTGGGAGGCTGACTGGGACTGGGAGGCTGACTGGGAGGCTGGGAGGCTGACTGGGAGGCTGACTGGGAAGCTGACTGGGAGGCTGACTGGGAGGGGCAGCTGAGGGAGATGATGATCAGTGATGAGTTTATTTTGGTGATCTTGGAGGTAGTAGAGAAGCTGTTGTCACTGGACTGAAGTAGTCTGGAAGTTCATTTTGGAGCTGTTGGTGATGTTGGAGAAGTAGGTGGACCTTGCAGCACTGAAGGCATCTCTGTAGGTGGAGAGTTTATAGGCCTCAGTGTGGACATTTTGAGCCCAGACTACCTGCTAAGGTGCTCCAGGCAGCGGCTAGCTTGCTTCAGGGCGCGGAGTTCAGGGGTAAACCAGGGGGAGGAAAAGGAGACTGGTTTAGTTTGGAGGGGGGCCAGAGAGTTGAGGGAGAGCAGTATTGGATTGGGCAACTAGTTCATCAAATCAAATTTGATTGGTCACGTACACATGGTTAGCAGATGTTAATGCGAGTGTAGCGAAATGCTTGTGCTTCTAGTTCTGACAGTGCAGTAATATCTAACAAGTAATCTAACAATTTCCCAACAACTACCTAATACACACATCTAAAGGGGTGAATGAGAAATGTACATCAAGTCAAATTTTATTTGTCATACACATGGTTAGCAGATGTTAATGCGAGTGTAGCAAAATGCTTGTGCTTCTTGTTCCGACAATGCAGTAATAACCAACGAGTAATCTAACCTAACAATTCCACAACTACTACCTTATACACACAAGTGTAAAGGGATAAAGAATATGTATATAAAGATATATGAATGAGTGATGGTACAGAACGGCATAGGCAAGATGCAGTAGATGGTATCGAGTACAGTATATACATATGAGATGAGTAATGTAGGGTATGTAAACAAAGTGGCATAGTTTAAAGTGGCTAGTGATACATCTATTACATAAAGATGCAGTAGATGATATAGAGTACAGTATATACATACCCTACATTACTCATCTCATATGGATATGTAAACATTATATTAAGTGGCATTGTTTAAAGTGGCTAGTGATACATTTTTTCCATCAATTTCCATCAGTTTCCATTATTAAAGTGGCTGGAGTTGATTCAGTATGTTGGCAGCAGCCACTCAATGTTAGTGATGTCTGTTTAACAGTCTGATGGCCTTGAGATAGAAGCTGTTTTTCAGTCTCTCGGTCCCTGCTTTGATGCACCTGTACTGACCTCGCCTTCTGGATGATAGCGGGGTGAACAGGCAGTGGCTCAGGTGGTTGTTGTCCTTGATGTGACATCGGGTGGTGTAGGTGTCCTGGAGGGCAGGTAGTTTGCCCCCGGTGATGCGTTGTGCAGACCTCACTACCCTCTGGAGAACCTTACGGTTGTGGGCGGAGCAGTTGCCGTACCAGGCGGTGATACAGCCTGACAGGATGCTCTCGATTGTGCATCTGTAGAAGTTTGTGAGTGCTTTTGGTGACAAGCCAAATTTCTTCAGCCTCCTGAGGTTGAAGAGGCACTGATGCGCCTTCTTCACAATGCTGTCTGTGTGGGTGGTCCAATTCAGTTTATCCGTGATGTGTACGCCGAGGAACTTAAAACTTACTACCCTCTCCACTACTGTCCCGTCGATGTGGATTGGGGGGTGCTCCCTCTGCTGTTTCCTGAAGTCCACAATCATCTCCTTTGTTTTGTTGACGTTGAGTGTGAGGTTATTTTCCTGACACCACACTCCCAGGGCCCTCACCTCCTTCCTGTAGGCCGTCTCGTCGTTGTTGGTAATCAAGCCTACCACTGTAGTGTCGTCCGCAAACTTGATGATTGAGTTGGAGGCGTGCATGGCCACGCAGTCGTGGGTGAACAGGGAGTACAGGAGAGGGCTCAGAACGCACCCTTGTGGGGCCCCAGTGTTGAGGATCAGCAGGGTGGAGATGTTGTTACCTACCCTCACCACCTGGGGGCGGCCTGTCAGGAAGTTCAGTACCCAGTTGCTCAGGGCAGGGTCGAAACCCAGGGTCTCTAGCTTGATGACGAGTTTGGAGGGTACTATGGTGTTAAATATAAATAGTGTAATTGAGACTGCAGTGCATGCACTTTCTCATCCTACAGTTACAAATAACAACTCCATTCAGAATATTAAGTGGCAGCCTAGTTGGCTCTTGGTCGGTATAGCCTATCCTTCTCTTTGAACTTTTAATTCTGTCATCTCCCATTGATTAGATATCTCCTAACTTGTGCCCCACACGGAGGCTGTATGAATGTAGCCTATTGCCGCTTTGATGACTTGTGATTGGCCAACAACAAGCTACACGCGCCATTCTCTACTCTCGTGAAAAGCAAGAGCAGCAGCATAAGTTATCACATTTCTCTCTCTCTCGTCTACAGCTGTCGCATTCGGATCTGTATGGGCCCTTCCGGACAAGTCGGTTAAAATTACACATACCCGATTACACATACCCAATCAAATCAGACCCAGACCTGTGACATTATCTAGAATTCGGGTCCCGGATCAGTTCTCGAGTATTCTGGTGCAGGTGGATCCGTGAAGACCTCATAGTTCCAAGGTCTGCCCAAAACAGCCTTTAAACACAGGACTGGTAGTGCTGCCATGGAGGCCCAGACTGTAAAGCCACCCAAGTGTGCAGATCGCCGGCAGTGGGCTGGTTCTCCTTCACCCACCCCACCTTTGCCTGCCACCAGAACCCCCCCTCGAAATGAACCCAATTAAGGTGGTATTTAAAGAAAATTGGAGCAAGGTCGGATAAGTTGGGGCTTTTCCAAAAACCACAAAAGGAAAAGTCCAGGGCCACTCATAGGCAAAATATGGAATGGCTGCAGGACAAAAATGGAATGGCACTTTTGGGGGTTGATGGTGTTGAAAATATTTTTAGATATTCCCTTTTGATACTGTGATACTTTGTCTCTTACTCTTTACCAATACAGTGTTCTCTGTGCCAAAAGTCTGTCTGGAAATGTATCCTCTGTATAATTCTAGCTGTGGCAAATTGGAGATTAAATATAACCCATTAATCATGTGAATCTGGTCTTGGCAATGGTGTTTCTTATTTGAACAGAGGATCAGGGAGAGATGGATGCTCAATAATGACTCTGACCAGGATGCATGGCTGCTTTTCCTCTCCTCTTGTCCATGCCTGCTGTGAGATCTGGCCCAGTGTAGAGTATAGACAGAAAGCAGCACTTCATAATGTGTGTATGGAGCATAGCCAGGACACTACAGGGGCCAAATCCACTCTGGCTCTTCTGTCTAAGCCCCTGGTTGGAAGAGAGGGGCCTCTGTGAAAGCACAGAGCCCCCTGGAGCTGAACAGTGAGGAGGAGTGTGGAGTGTGTCTATGGAGTGTGATAGTGGTGCCTGATCCAGTGGGCTGTCAGTATGAGTGTGTCTGAAGGAGTGTAATATGTGTGAGTTGATCTGAGGGGATCTTTAGAGCCAGAAAGCTTGTCTGGGATCAGCAATAATTGCCCACCTTGGTCGGGGACATTAGCACTTTTCTAGCGCTCTCTCTCTCTGATCTTCCTCCATACTGTCATCTCTCAGGAAAATCCCCTCATGACTGAGCCCAGAATGTAAATGCGCAATTTTACCCCCCCCCCCCCACAAGCAGGCTTTGTTGCCTCTCCCATTTTGCTTTTTTTTTTTTTTTTTTTTTTTTTTTTTTATCTCAGCACTTAAAAGCAATTATACCCTAAATATGAATAGTTTCGAACAGACGTTGCTATTCAAAAGTATTTTTTCCTCCCTTCATCTGTCTCCATTTTGCCTTATGGGCTAAATCAAAGGGAGGACAGTCAAGGTGTCTGGTGTCTGAAGATCTCACTCCCTGGCTGCAAAAAAAGAGTTGTTGTAATGTGATCTTACGTTAAGGATGAGATCAAAACAATGGGGATGCGCCACGTCACTGCAGAGGAACCATGGGAACTGAGCCCAGCGATAAAGACTCCAGTCACCCTAGTCATAGACTGTTCTCCCTGCTAACCGCATGGCAAGCGGTACCGGAGCGACAAGTCTAGGACCAAAAGGCTCCTTAACAGCTTCCAAGCGATAAGACTGCTGAACAACTAATCTTAATCAAATGTCCACCCGGATTATTTACATTGACCCCCCCCCCCCCATTTGTTTTTACACTGCTGCTACTCGCTGTTTATTATCTAAGCATAGTCACCTTACAAATTACCTCGACTAATCTGTACCCCAGCACATTGACTCAGTACCGGTATCCTCTGTATATAGCCTCGTTATTTTTATGTAATTTTGAACTGCATTGTTGGTTAAGGGCTTGTAAGTAAGCATATTTCATGGTAAGGCCTGTTGTATTCAGCGCTTGTGACAAATAAAATGTAATTTGATTTGATTTAACTGCCAGACGAGAGGGAGTGGAACACAGTCACGTGCTGGCCACATGATGAGATAGGACTCTATAATGCAGAAACACTGTTGTGGATAGGAGGGCCACACAGCAGTGTCTGATATTCGCAGATTCAGGCTCAAAGTTGTCTGGATGTTTGTGTGATACTGCTGCTCATGAGGATGATGACGATTATGTTAATTGTGCTCGTGCTAGATGGTGATGATCACAGTGGTGACGATGAAGAAGAGCAGAGTGATGATGATTTATTAGAGGCTGTGGATTGGCTTGGAATGATCCCTCTGTGTCAGTCCTCAGTTATTAGAAGACACGGGTCAATAGATCTGCAGACCACCCTTGTGTGGCATCTATCTACATCTACAAAGGAGCGGATAAGGTCCCACTTTATTTGGATAGACCAGATAGTCCATCTGTAGATGCTCTACAGATACTATAAACAAAATATCTGTTGATTAGCAACTACTTGCTAAGGTTATGGTTAGGTTTAGAATAAGGTTAGGTGTAGGGTAAGGTTTAAGGTTAGGGTTAGTAGATAGTTAGTTGAAATGTTACTAATAGTCTGTAGAGCATCTACAGATGGACTATCCAAATAAAGTGTGACCGCAGATTATCTACAGAGAAAAACATGAGGTTACGCACACTAAACAGAAAACATGAGTACAGTATGACATTTTATATTGAAAACGGCACTGTCGTTATTGCCTCTCCATAGCAGCTTCCACTGGGAAGCATAAAGTGAAAGGACTCGCATATCCAGTTTTAACAAGCCTTTGTTTTCCCATGTGACTGAAAACAGACTAAAACAATCATCATTTTACTCACTGCCTGTGCACACAGATGTAAAAAGCGATAGAGATAAAGAAAGAGAGCGAGAGATTGTGTATGTGAACTAGAGAGTGAGCATGTTCACTTCTCATGCAGGAAGTGAACAGAGACCTGGTCCACAGGGATCCCCGTTTCCCCTTTTTGCCCCCCCCCCCACTCAACTCTAGATTCCACGGTAATGGAGGGAGGCCCGAGAAGAGCCTGGCAAAGGCTAGAAGTGTGTGTGTGTGTGCGTGTGCGTGTGTAATTTAATATAGTATGAAGGAAGCACTAGCTCTTCACATGAACATGCGATTGTTATTCAGAGTTTACTGTGTGAGAAAGAGGACAATGTGTATCGATTATCAGGGAACTGTATTGGAAGCAGTTCAACTGTGTGGATGTTTTTTTTTAAAGACATTTCTGGGAAACCTTTTTTTTCTCCCTCTAATTAGTTGTCCTACTGTAGGTCACTGATGATGCACAGATATACAGTGCCTTGCAAAAGTATTTGGCCCCCTTGAACTTTGCGACCTTTTGCCACATTTCAGGCTTCAAACATAAAGAAATAAAATTGTATTTTTTTGTGAAGAATCAACAAAAATGTCAGTCTCTCGATGTGCAAAACTGATAGAGACATACCCCAAGCGACTTACAGCTGTAATCGCAGCAAAAGGTGGCGCTACAAAGTATTAACTTAAGGGGGCTGAATAATTTTGCACGCCCAATTTTTCAGTTTTTGATTTGTTAAAAAAGTTTGAAATATCAAATAAATGTCGTTCCACTTCATGATTGTGTCCCACTTGTTGTTGATTCTTCACAAAAAAATACAGTTTTATATCTTTATGTTTGAAGCCTGAAATGTGGCAAAAGGTCGCAAAGTTCAAGGGGGCCGAATACTTTCGCAAGGCACTGTATAAAGTTGAATCCAAAATAAGGAATCTAACTCATGCAAGAACCTAATACAGTGCATCAGTGTTGTTCTGAAATGGTCTGAAAGAGATTTGCTTTGCACTCTATTTCAAATGTTCTGTTTTCTGTCATTCTTACTCTATGAATGTGGCCTAATCAAATGAAGGGTAATTTGGTACGAAAATATGAAGCTATGTGGACATTATGTAATGAAGGAACCCACAAAGAACAACTCAAACCCATTAAGTGGTCATAATTAAGAATGTATATGTTGTGGTCTTGGTCAGTAAACCCCATGACCACCCACTGGACACAGACGTCAATTCAACATCTATTCCACGTTGGTTCAACATCATTTCATTGAAATAATGTGGAAACAATGTTGATTCAACCATGTGTGCCCAGTAGGCATGGTCTTAGTTAAGGAACTTGCGGTCTGATTGTCTGTCCTGCTGTAGTGGTCTTGCAGGGGAGTAAGGAGGAAGCTCTTTTTGTCTATAAAATAGCGCTGCTTCTCATTAAGTTATTATAAATAACATTTTTTTAATCCTCAACTCAAATTCATGTAGGCAGTTGATGATAATATAAAAGTAGCAAATTGAGAAGTGCATGCAACTGTAACATAATTATTCAACAGCACTTCACCTGCACCATATACAATGAGAACTGGACAGTCTGATCAAAGATGAGAGCAGAGTTTCTAAGCTTTTCCAACCATTTTGTTTCAAACTAAGCTCTGATACTGTGTCTCTCCACACAGGGACATTACGTTTATCTACATCTGATAGTGTGATTTCGTCAGATTATTTCCTGAGCTGGTCCTTCGTCAATGATCCTCATGGGTCTCCGTGGTAACAGAGGTTTAGCTCCATGGAGAGTTCTTCCGCTGTGGGAACTGCATGGTGTTTGGAGAAACCGAGAACTGTCTCTGTAGAGTTACATTGTATGGGAAACTACTTTAACTGGGAGATTCTCACCCATTCTTCTTCTGCATCTCTCTCGCTCTCTCTCTCTCCCCCCTCTCTCTCTCTCTCTCTCATATATCATGTTCCTCAGTGTGAGAGGGCTTGTATCACTACTCTGATAGACCAAGAGCCCTTGGCTCTTCCCGTTCTCGGTCAATGTGTGGGAACCGTGATTTTGGACAGCAGCCGCTTTTCCCACCACCAATCCAGTTAGAAAATAGACCCAGTCATACTAAGCACCCAAATCAAACCAGTTTTAGCCCGCTTGCCTCTTCTCACGAGTTCTGGGAGGAGAGATCAGCAGCTCCAGAATAAGCTCTAATGGGTTTCGTATGCAGGTACCGCTGGGCCGCTGTGGTCATGAGAAATTATGGCTTTACGATCATGCACTCTTTCCAAAAAAAAACTTTTACTTACTTCTTCCCAGTTTGTATTTATAAATAGCGTTTCTCATCTTTTCTTCTTCTCCAACTGAAAAATAGTATTTTCTCTTTCAATTGACTCGGTTTGACATCTCAATATCGGACACACCTTCTTTTGCGGGTTATTGGTTGAAGCCTTATTCAATCACACCTAACAGTCCAATCAGAGCTTTGTGGATGTACGCCCCATATGTTTATATAACACCACGCACTGCTCTGGTTTCCTAATTTTATGTTTCTTCACGTGTCTTTGGTTACTAGCCCGTTAAGCAGCTTTCTTCAGAAAACTAGCTCTCAACTTAACTGTTCCTTTCGGGGTGGGTTACTACCCCACCACGGAGCGTTGAGTGGCAAATTTTTATATTTTCAGCAATTCAGCTTCACTTTACAGAGTGAAGTTACCTGGGTTAGCTTGTTAGCAGAGCTTTTTGTCGTTAGCCAGCTACAGTTCACCTTTTGCCTGGCCAACTCACAATTGGCATTGTTAGCTAGCTAGCTCCACTGCTTTATCATCCTGCTAATATCAGGTTCCCACACATTTTAGCTACTTCTACCCGGGGTCTCTAGCTCTCTGTCGGTTCCCATCATTCAGAGTTAGCTATCTGAACTTTTGAGTGTCTTGAGCACCACTGGTGTTTTAGCTAGCAATCTCTGGGCGAAACCCCCATTCGGTGTGTTTGGCTAGCACGAGCGGTATTGTTTCTTCAGTGTGTTACCACACCAGTGAAACCTTTTACATTTCCCTGTGAAAGATAACCCAGCCGTCGGTTCTACCTCGAGATACTTGGTTTACACACAGAGTCGACACTTGGTATCTCAAGCGGTGGCTCGGCTAGCTGGCTATCATCACTCAGGTGAAGATAGCGTCGCTGTTGGCTCTACTTTCACTACACTGAAAGTATAAATATGGCATTTTGTTTCCCACCACCCTGTTAAATAAAGTTTTCTGTTTCTACTTACCTTGCTCAAGCGCACATTAACCTGTGTTTCTTCTGACTTTCCGTTGTAGTAGCAGTGCATGGAGTGGCTAGCTAGCCCCCCGGTAACTCGATTGGCTTTAGTCTGTCCGGGCGAAACGAGATGTCGACAGGCTTACCGGCCAAGTTGTCAGGGAAGGGGGAGAAAAAGCAGCACAAGCCTAGCAAAGCTTGCTCTGGCAATTGTGTGCATCACATGTCCGGTACGGATTCCCATCTGCTCTGTACTACTTGCCTTGGCGTTGAACACACTATGGAGGCTCTCGTCTACCACACAAAGTGTGTGCATTGTGCTCGTATGGGCTCCAGTGTCCTAAGAGCGAAGTACACAGAAAGTATTGCCCAGGCCTCATCCTTGCTCGAGGACGACTTTGCTGACAATGAAGTCCTAGAGGAGGGAGAAGCTACTCCGGCATCCCCTCTGTCTGTGCTTCAGGCTGTTTTGGAGAACCCTCACCTTTCCCAGGGGGCGGACCTTAATTCCAACGAATCCGGAAGTGAGGACGACGGCATGTCTCTTGCCGCATCAGGCAGTGCCCTCTCTGACCAGGAGATGGAGTACGCCCTTGAATAATTTATCCTCTCTGCTCAGTTTGTGCTACCCAGCCAGACTGAAGAGGTAGGGCAGGAGTCAAAACTGACCTCCCCTTATTCGAGGCAATCAGATGCTGCCACCCAACTTGATTTTGAGAATCTCACGCCTCCCCAACTTCTAAGAAGACTGTATCTATCCTAATCTCCTCTCAGAGAAATTCTACATCCGTCTGACAACGTGTACCAGTCTTCCTGGGTGGAGCCACTCAAGGCATGGCATGGAATCATCGGGGTGGCTCAGCCCGCCTTCTGTGAGGCCTTCCCTGGCTGAGCACTTCGACCCGAAGGCTTTGAGCTCTACTTCCCCTGCCCCCAAGCTCACTCATCCCAATGACTGCTTCACCGTGTCTATGTATGAGAGGATCTACCGATCTGCAGCTCAGGCAGGGTGTTCCGTGAACGCAGCTGCCCTCCTGTCCATCTACATTGCGGTGCAGGCTAAGGTGCTGTGCAACTCCCTGGCGAATGGTCGCACCATCACTCAGGAGAAGCTAATGCAGCAAAGTGTTATTTCTTACATTAGTACCCCAGGTCATCTTAGGTTTCATTACTTACAGTCGAGAAGAACTACTGAATATAAGATCAGCGTCAACTCACCATCAGTACGACCAAGAATATGACTTTCGCGAAGCGGATCCTGTGTTCTGCCTTTCAACCAGGACAACGGAATGGGTCCCAGCCAATGACCCAAAAAAACGACTTCGTAAAAGAGGGAAACGAGGCGGTCTTCTGGTCAGACTACGTAGACGGGCACATCGTGCCCCACTTCCTAGCATTCTTCTCGCCAATGTCCAGTCTCTTGACAACAAGGTTGATGAAATCCGAGCAAGGGTAGCATTCCAGAGGGACATCAGAGACTGTAACGTTCTTTGCTTCACGGAAACATGGCTCACTGGAGAGACGCTCTCGGTGGCGGTGCAGCCAGCGGGTTTCTCCTCGCATCGCGCCGACAGTAACAAACACCTTTCTGGTAAGAAGAGGGGCGGGGGCGTATGCCTTATGGCTAACGAGACGTGGTGTGATCACAGAAACATACAGGAACTCAAATCCTTCTGTTCACCTGATTTAGAATTCCTCACAATCAAATGCAGACCGCATTATCTACCAAGAGAATTCTCTTCAATTATAATCACAGCCGTATATATTCCCCCCCAAGCAGACACATCGATGGCTCTGAACAAACTTTATTTGACTCTTTGCAAACTGGAATCCATACATCCTGAGGCTGCATTCATTGTAGCTGGGGATTTTAACAAGGCTAATCTGAAAACAAGACTCCCTAAAATGTATCAGCATATCGATTGCGCCACCAGGGCTGGCAAAACCTTGGATCACTGTTATTCTCACTCCCGCGACGCATATAAGGCCCTGCCCCGCCCCCCTTTCGGAAAAGCTGACCACGACTCCATTTTGCTGATCCCTGCCTACAGACAGAAACTGAAACAAGAAGCTCCCACGCTGAGGTCTGTCCAATGCTGGTCCGACCAAGCTGATTCCACACTCCAAGACTGCGTCCATCACGTGGACTGGGACATGTTTTGTATTGCGTCAGGCAACAACATTGACGAATACGCTGATTCGGTGTGCGAGTTCATTAGAACGTGCGTTGAATATGTCGTTCCCATAGCAACGATTAAAACATTCCCTAACCAGAAACCGTCGATTGATGGCAGCATTCGCGTGAAACTGAAAGCGCGAACCACTGCTTTTAATCAGGGCAAGGTGACTGGTAATATGACCGAATACAAACAGTGCAGCTATTCCCTCCATAAGGCTATCAAACAAGCTAAGCGTCAGTATAGAGACAATGTAGAATCTCATTTCAACGGCTCAGACACAAGAGGTATGTGGCAGGGTCTACAGTCAATCACGGACTATAAGAATAAATCCAGCTCAGTCACGGACCAGGATGTCTTGCTCCCAGGCAGACTAAATAACTTTTTTGCCCGCTTTGAGGACAATACAGTGCCACTGACACGGCCTGCAACGGAAACATGCGGTCTCTCCTTCACTGCAGCCGAGGTGAGTAAAACATTTAAACGTGTTAACCCTCGCAAGGCCGCAGGCCCAGACGGCATCCCCAGCCGCGCCCTCAGAGCATGCGCAGACCAGCTGGCTGGTGTGTTTACGGACATATTCAATCAATCCCTATACCAATCTGCTGTTCCCACATGCTTCAAGAGGGCCACCATTGTTCCTGTTCCCAAGAAAGCTAAGGTAACTGAGCTAAACGACTACCGCCTCATAGCACTCACTTCCGTCATCATGAAGTGCTTTGAGAGACTAGTCAAGGACCATATCACCTCCACCCTACCTGACACCCTAGACCCACTCCAATTTGCTTACCGCCCAAATTGGTCCACAGACGACGCAATCTCAACCACACTGCACACTGCCCTAACCCATCTGGACAAGAGGAATACCTATGTGAGAATGCTGTTCATCGACTACAGCTCGGCATTTAACACCATAGTACCCTCCAAGCTCGTCATCAAGCTCGAGACCCTGGGTCTCGACCCCGCCCTGTGCAACTGGGTACTGGACTTCCTGACGGGCCGCCCCCAGGTGGTGAGGGTAGGCAACAACATCTCCACCCCGCTGATCCTCAACACTGGGGCCCCACAAGGGTGCGTTCTGAGCCCTCTCCTGTACTCCCTGTTCACCCACGACTGCGCGGCAACGCACGCCTCCAACTCAATCATCAAGTTTGCGGAAGACACAACAGTGGTAGGCTTGATTACCAACAACGACGAGACGGCCTACAGGGAGGAGGTGAGGGCCCTCGGAGTGTGGTGTCAGGGCAATAACCTCACACTTAATGTCAACAAAACTAAGGAGATGATTGTGGACTTCAGGAAACAGCAGAGGGAACACTCCCCTATCCACATCAATGGAACAGTAGTGGAGAGGGTAGTAAGTTTTAAGTTCCTCGGCATACACATCACAGACAAACTGAATTGGTCCACTCACACAGGCAGCATCGTGAAGAAGGCGCAGCAGCGCCTCTTCAACCTCAGGAGGCTGAAGAAATTTGTCTTGTCACCAAAAGCACTCACAAACTTCTACAGATGCACAATCGAGAGCATCCTGGCGGGCTGTATCACCGCCTGGTACGGCAACTGCTCCGCCCACAACCGTAAGGCTCTCCAGAGGGTAGTGAGGTCTGCACAACGTATCACCGGGGGCAATCTACCTGCCCTCCAGGACACCTACACCACCCGATGTTACAGGAAGGCCACAAAGATCATTAAGGACAACACCCACCCGAGCCACTGCCTGTTCACCCCGCTATCATCCAGAAGGCGAGATCAGTACAGGTGCATCAAAGCTGGGACCGAGAGACTGAAAAACAGCTTCTATCTCAAGGCCATCAGACTGTTAACCTGTCTGGCCCACCCGGGATGCAACCGCACCCCCTGCCAACAATAAATGCAAATGCGCTACGCCAAATGCTAATAGCACTCGTTAAAACTCAAACGTTCATTAAAATTCACATGCAGGGTAGTCAATTCAAGCTACACTCGTTGTGAATCTAGCCAACGAGTCAGATTTGTAAAATACTTTTCGGCGAAAGCATGAGTAGCTATTGTCTGATAGCAGGCAACACCCCGAAATACCAGAAGGGGACGTAAACAAAGGAATTAGCGTAGCCGGCGCTACACAAAACGTAGAAATAAAATATAAAACATTCATTACCTTTGACGAGATTCTTTGTTGGCACTCCTATATGTCCCATAAACATCACAATTGGGTCTTTTTTTTTATTAAATCGGTCCTTGTGTACCCAAAATGTCCATTTATGAAGACCGTCATATCCAGTAAAAACATTTTTTAAATGCGACGTTATTTTTTAAAATTAAAAAAGTTGCCTATAAACTTTGACAAAACACTTCAAACTACTTCTGTAATCCAACTTTAGGTATTACTAAACGTTAATAAACGATCAAATTGATCACGGAGCGATCTGTATTCAATAGGCACAAGTTTGGGAAACGTAGTCAACTTTTCCGGCTCCATTGTTTACAGCTGTGGACTTGACAACCGGATGTGGCTATTACTCAGATGACCAACGATTTAGTTGAATCGAAATCACAACACTGGCGACATCGTGTGGAAGCTATAGGAACTGTATCCTCAGCCTTAAGTATTTTTCCTTCCAATAGACAATACATGGACTGGCGGATTGATTTTTTCTCCGTCGATTTAGTGACCAGGTTTTCTGGCGATTTTGACCACGGAACTCGTTCTGTTATAGTCACAGACACCATTGAACCAGTTCTAGAAACTTCAGAGTGTTTTCTATGCACACATACTAATCATATGCATATACTATATTCCTGGCATGAGTAGCAGGACGTTGAAATGTTGCGCGATTTTTAACAGAATGTTGAAAAAAGTAGCCCGATCTCTAAGAGGACAGCAACCACTAACATTGAGTGGCTGCTGCCAACACACTGACTCAACTCCAGCCACTTCAATAATGGGAATTGATGGGAAAGGATGTAAAATATATCACTAGCCACTTTAAACAATGCTACCTAATATAATGTTTACATACCCTACATTATTCATCTCATATGTATACGTATATACTGTACTCTATCATCTACTGCATCCTTATGTAATACATGTATCACTAGCCACTTTATCTATGCCACTTTGTTTACATACTCATCTCATATGTATATACTCTACTCGATACCATCTACTGTATCTTGCCTATGCTGCTCTGCACCATCACTCATTCATATCTTTATGTACATATTCTTTATCCCATTACACTGTGTATAAGAAATTAGTTTTGGAATTGTTAGTTAGATTACTTGTTGGTTATTACTGCATTGTCGGAACTGGAAGCACAAGCATTTCGCTACACTCGCATTAACATCTGCTAACCATGTGTATGTGACAAATAAAATTTGATTTGATTTGAGAAGCTAATGCAGCAAAATCACCTTGCCGACCATACCACCTGGACCCTCAAGTGTACCGCTGAGGCTTCTGGGAGGGTCATGGCGCACACAAACGTCGGCCAGAGAGCCCTCTGGTTGAACAACGCAAGGGTGTCTGAGAAGGGGAAGATCCTGAATGGACAGATTGATCCCACCAGGTTTGAGTCTAAGAAAAAGGAGATTGAGGCTTGGGGCTTCCTGATACTACAGAAACAAAGCCCTAGAAGCCCACGTTCTCCCAGTTTGTCACAATGAGGCCTCCCTCACAGAACTGGAGGATCCCTAAGAAGCCTCAGCAGCCTTCTCTGGCAGCTCCGACCCAGGGACAGACTCAGTCCGCTCACCAGAAACATGGTGCCTCAGGACACAGGCCTCACTCCAAGCAACGAGCAGCGGAGATCCCTTCTATCTAAAGGGAAGGGGAAGAAGCGGCACACCGAGCACAAGGTGCGGCGGCTCCTCCTCTGACCTTCCGACCAAATCAAATCACATTCATTTATATAGCCCTTCTTACATCAGCTGATATCTCAAAGTATTGTACAGAAACCCAGCCTAAAACCCCAAACAGCAAGCAATGTAGGTGTAGAAGCACGGTGGCTAGGAAAAGAAAGGCCAGTCTCCTCGGGAGTCCTGCGACAGGTCACACACGGCAGCGGTGTAGCATGGACGCCCCCCACCTCAAGATCCATAAACCCTCGTTGGGGCGGGTCAGCACCACTGTTCCCCAAGTTCAGTTCTCAAATAAAGAGTTTCCATCACATCCAGGCCCACGGCCGAGGATGATTGTTTTGCTCCCCTGTCCCCCCCAGAGGACAGGCCGGTTCCCTTGCTCCTCACAGAGAGCAGTGGCATGAGTGTGCAGTCCTACTCACCGTAGACCAGGAGTACAGACTACAATTCGCAGGGGCCCCCCATGTTTCATGGGAATAGTGCAGTCCACAAGGGTAAGCGGGTTGCGTCCTCAGAGAGCCGTTTGAATGGTTCTGAGAGAGGAAGCTCCCAGGGCTTTGATGCTAACACATCACATGCTGTTAGATTAAATTCTGCCAAATGAGTGGTTCACCACAGACCTCAAGGATGCTTATTTCCAAATCAGAGTTTATCCTGCACACAGGAGATATCTAAGGTATGCCTTCGACGTGGCGAGAGCGACGGCTTTTCGTCACTGCCTCTGAGTTTGCCTGGGAACATCAGTCATGTACTGGATGTGTCTGAGTCTTCTTGGGCTCATGGCCTCCATGATTGTGGTAGTTCTGCTTGGTCTTCTCCTCATGAGGAGCATTGGGTGACCTCACTCTGCTTGGACCTGTCTCTCCACTGGCACAGGCGCGTGCTTCTCTCTGCAAAGTGTCTATCAGCACTTCAATGCTGGAGAGACCCATAAGGCTGTTCTGCCCTACTGTGAGAGCCTTCATGCACAAAGTAGTGACAAGGGCAAGGCCTTTGTCGTTAAGGTCTACTTGGTGGCGATTTCAGCCTTCCATGTAGGACGAGGTGAGACGACGATTGGGGCACACCCTCTGGTTTGGCATTTTATGAAGGGAGCGTGCCGTCTTCGTCCAGTCTCCAAGCCACTTGCCCCACCATGGGACTTGGGACTGGTTCAGGATGCACTTACAGGCAATCACTTTGAACCCCTGGAGACAGTGGCTCTTAAGACTCTGTCTTATAAGACAGCCCTGTTGCTCGCCTTGGCTACGGCCAAGTGCGTTTAGCGGCCTTCATGCGCTCTCAGTTCATCCTTCATGCACTCAGTTTGCCCCAGACTACTCCAAGGTTATGATTTGTCCTAACGCTGCGTTCATTCCTGCGATCATTCCCATGACTTATAGTAGTCAAGTCACTGACCTCTGTCTCCTCCACCATCCACCGTTCCTTTCTCCAGAGCAGCGACGCATCTACATGGACAGGACGAGGCCATTCTGGCGTTGTGACCAACAGTTGTTTTGCTTTGTCAAAACAACAGGTTCAAACAATGCCTCTGGTTCAAACAATGCCTCTCCCATTGGAGGCTATCGCCAAGGCGTACAGTTGTCGGGGATTGCAGTCTCCCCTGGTTGTCCAGGCACATTCCACTAGAGGAATTGCCACGTCAAGGGCACTGTTCAGAGGCATCTGTCTTGGAGACATGTGCTGCCGCTAGTTGGACTTCCCCTCACACTTTTGTGAGGTTCTATTGCCTGGACGTTACTGCGCCCTCCCTGGTACACACACTCCTTGGCGCTGGAGCTGAGTAGGATGGATTATGTACATTATTATGTACCACAACAGGCTTTTCAGGAAACGAGCTATTGGCTATCGGGAATTTTTGCAAGTGTCCCATAGTGAGATATCGAACTTAGTCGACTGAAAGAGAACTTTGGGTTACGGTATTTAACCCCGGTTCTGTGAAGAAGATGAGGGAGACATCTCACAAGATTTACCCTCTTGCACAAATCGTGTAAGAGGTGGTTCTTAGAATGAGGAAACTAGAGCAGTGCTGGGTGTTATATAGACATGCAGAGCCTGATTGGTCTGTTAGGCGTGATTGAAAAAGGCTTCAACCAAAGACCCACAAAAGAGGACATGTCCAATGGTGAGATGTCTCCTTCAGAGAACCGGGGTTACATACCGTAATCCAAAGTTTTATGTTGTATTACTGTCATCTAGCTGATGAGTTGTGTGTTTGCTCACATGCATTTTGGTGTTTGTGTACCAGTATGTTTGATTGCCATGTATCTGTGGGATTGCTCACTGAAGAATAAATCTCCCAATCTCCTCATACTGTAAGACCATTCATCAAGCCGTCTGACTTCTATCACATCCATTCAACTTTGAGTGTGTTTCCCGTCTTCATGGAGAGCTACAGTTTTAGGAAGAGGGCAACAACGAGGGAACAGAGGGAACATTAAAAACACTGAACTCTTCTCGTCGTATGTCTATGACAAAGCCAAAGCCAGATGGGAGTTCTTCTGGCCCTCACATGTGAAGCACATGCTCACAGAGTGTGTGAAAACAGCTGTAAAATTCCCCAGAGCTCTAGCTAATTGAAAGCTTACCATCTTCTCTTTGTATTTCCTGAGCCGTGGGGGAGCAGCGTGGAGGGACACTGGCTTTGTGATGAGACTAAAGGAAGTGGATGGGAGTGTTTAAGACAGCACAGATCTGTCATACACTGTGAAGTGGAGCGCCACTCTTTCTGTGTGAGAATCTAACCGGTGTGAGATCTGTCAGCGGGGATTCTGTGTGTGTGTGTGTGTGTGGGGGGGGGGGTGTTCTGAGTTAATTGAATGCAGTGTTGTCTGGAGCCTGTGTGTGCGCATCCTGAGGCATTGTTGCCCACAGAAGGCCTGACAGAGCTAAACCCATACAGATGTAGGATCTTAATTTGAGTCAGTTTGCTACAGCAGGAAAATTATCCTGCAGCAACAGGAAATATGAATTATTATGGGGAGTAAGTAATGGATATTTTTGTAGGGTTTGATAATTTTTTTGTAAGGGAAAATCAAGTCTGAAATTTCTAATTAGAAATTACAAACTTCAGAAGCCTTTTTAAACCTCAAGTTTTTAGTTTCCAGCATAGCAGGAAAGTTCTCCCTCAACGTGGTGATGAAATTAAGATCCTACATCAGTACGGTGAAAAGAAAGGAGAGAGTAAAAGAGGAGATGAGAGAAAAGAGTAGCTTGGGAAGAGAAGAAAGAGTTTAAAGGTAAAAAAGGAAGAGGGAGAAAGCAGCATACCAGGGAGGGAGAAAGAAACAAGGGAGTGAAGGAAGCAGCGGACCTTTTCATGGCATCTCAAAAGGTAGAACTAGTTTAAGAGTTAGAGATTGTGGGCATTGTATTTCAGGTTAACCACAGAACTGATATCAGACCACCCTACGAGAGAGTGTGTTTAATCCTGTGGGCAGACATCAAATGGCCCAAATAGATGCCATCAGCACTGCATAAATTAACACCCAACCTTACAGTGGAAAAGAACGCCGACATTCCTAACTTTGACTCTTTTGTTTTTTTAACAAGTGACAACTTGCCAAGGTGCACTGTGCTGAGATTGCCAGGTTGGTGTCGGATTCCTGGGACGTACGCCCTGGGTACTGCCGTGTTGACAGCTGTGGCGTTTGTGAGGCACTGAGGAGTGTGGGTAATTTGCCAATGAGAGGCGTACTGATGGTAGACTGGGGGATAATTAAGAGGGTAGGCTTGGGTAATGCACCACCATTGAGATGATGAGATGACAACACAGAGAGAAGGGTTTTGTATTTCTGGGTCTAAGCCTAAGAGGGCATTGGATGAGAACATAATTTGCCAGAAAGTAATGAATTAGAATGCATTGAGTTTGATTAAACTTTGAGATGTTTTCCTGCTTTGTACCCATTAGTCTGCTGAGGTGATCCTGTTTGCATTTCTAGGGGTTGAATTATAACCTTTGCCTACGTATTACCGTGTTCACTTTCAACACCTTCCCTTTGCTAACCATAGAGGTATTTACAATCCAGACTTTTCAATATTGTATGTCAGAATTGAAGAAGTATTATCCAGTGGAATGTCTTTGCAGTGAAGCTAATCATGTTGAAGAATTTGGCCGTAAATATTTGAGACCCCTCCAGTATTACTCAATGGTTCTATTGTGCTATTGTGTTATAACTTGTGTTGACATAACTTTTTTATTTTACCTTTATTTAACTAGGCAAGTCAGTTAAGATCAATTTCTTATTTTCAATGATGGCCTAGGAACAGTGGGTTAACTGCCTGTTCAGGGGCAGAGCGACAGATTTGTACCTTGTCAGCTCGGGGATTTGAACTTGCAACCTTCCGGTTACTAGTCCAATGCTCTAACCACTAGGCTACTAGGCTATATTAGAATTAGAATAAAAACAACGATCACGAGAAAAAGCTGAAATTGATGTTTTTTTTAATGAAAATTGTTAAAAACTACATTTTCCGCACACTTTACAAGCACTTAATACAGTCTTTAAAGATATTACATGGATGAAAATTAAATTAACATATCAGCTTCAGACATACATGCTTTGAGCATTAAGAAAAAGGAAAGAGAGCAAAATGAATTAACATTATGGTATAACAAAATGAAGAGGAGCTTCTTTAAAATAAACATCAAAAGATCCAACAGAAAATAAAACAGAAAAACAGAAAATAAAATACAATTACATTGTATCATTTGGCCTCCCTGTTTTGCAAATGTCATATGATATACGCACAACCTCTTTCATAAGAGTTGTGGACATGTTTTCGACAGATCTTGGAAACCAACCAAGGCTTTACAAAAGTTACCACAAACAATTTGTGTAAAACAACAGATCCAAACTTGCAATGGAACAATATTACAGGCATTTCTTTGGTTTTGATATAACCACATCATATCAGGTACATCTTTGGTTTCTCATAGCTGCATGAATTTTGCCCAATTTAAAGTTAGGCCTTCAAACCCAAAGGGATGAGTAGGAACACAGTCTAGGACATGCAATGTTTTCCCTCCACTCACCAGGAGATAGGAATGAATATTGATATTATTGATGGTCTTGAACAAGAATAAGGCATAGGGAAGTAGATACTGTATGTGATTAACCATCCCTAAATGGTAGAACATGGGCTCCCAAGAAGCCCCAACAAGTCTCATCCTCCTCCTTATCACAAAAAAAAACTCTGCCAGTTTGTAACATGAGAACCTGACACCATGACTTAATTCAGTGGCTTTAACACAGCTCATACAAAGATGCTCTGTCCTGACAATATCTTAATCCTGGGCAGAGCCATGAGCTGCTGGCACTAATGAGCAGTAAATTACAATAGGATGGAGAGAGATCCCGTTTATAAAGGCTTCAAAGGACTCACAACTCATGAAGAACAAAGGGGCTTGTTTTTTTGTTAGGATTGCCCATGTTGTTGGTAAGAGGATCCCACTTTGACCTCCCTTATCTTCATCCCTACTTTAGGTGTCCCCCTGGGGTACAGGGATCATGGCTGCGACAGCATTGGGAAAGGCCCTTGAGACTGTGAGAATGTGCAGACTTGTACCTTTACCTCTGTCACTGCTCAATCTACTGTGGTTCTAGTAAGGATATCAGAAGCTTGTTCTCGTATGAGCGGCGTGTGTGTGTGTGTGCATTTGAAAATGAGCTCACTTCATCTCTAATGTTTTGTGAGTCAGTTTATTCAGACATGCCAAAATGGTTTGAGATGAAGCCAATTAAAGTCTGAGGTTTCAGTCGTTCTTCGTGCAGGTTAGTATCTTTGTCTGATATACAAAGAAACAAGATCTGCATAGCCACATAATGTGGGTTGGATTGACAACTGTGTGCCTTAGGTATTTAACCATTTTTTTCTCTCTCTGAAAGGAAAATCTGTGTACATAAGTTTATTATGATAATTGAATGTTTAGAACAGTGCAAAAAAAATGTTTTTTTTGCGATGACTTTGGGGCCTTAAGGAGGCTGGGGGGGGTGGGGGATCTTTAATCTTTATAAGTAATGTGATTGGTGAAATGAATGCTGAGATCTGTGGTTCTGATGGTGGAATATCATGAAAGTTTTTAGTGCATCTACGCTACATTGGAATACAAAATAATAACAATAGAAGTGTATTTTTTTCATAATTTAGGAGCAATATATTACACAGATTCAAATTTTTATATTAAACAACAAATGAACAAAATAGTTATATAAAAAGAGAAGTTGGAGAGAATGCTAAATGATTTTGGGCATAAGTGAACATTTCCTTAAATTTGGCTCAAATAAATATAAAAAAGTAAACTGTGTTATCCAGTTCAAACATACTATACTAAAACAGTTTGCATACAGAATGAAAAAAAGCACTGAGTGTACAAAACATTAACAACACCTTCCTAATATTGTGCCTCAATTTGTCGGGCCATGGACTCTACAAGGTGTTGAGAGCGTTCCCCAGGGATTCTGGCCCATGTTGGCACCAATGCTTCCCATAGTTTTATGAAGTTGGCTGGATGTCCTTTGGGTGGTGGACCATTCTTGATACACACTGGAAACTGTTGAGCGTGAAAAACCCAGCAATGTTGCAGTTCTTGACACAAACCGATGAGCCTACTACCATACCCCATTCAAAGGCACTTTCATATTTTGTCTTGCCAATTCACCCTCTGAGTGGCACACATACACAATCCATGTCTCAATTGTCTCAAGGCCTAAAAATCCTTCTCCTCCCCTTCATCTACACTGATTTGAAGTGGATTTAACAAGTGACATCAATAAGGGATCATAGATTCAGCAGGTCAGTCTGTCATGGAAAGAGCAGGTGTTCTTAATGTTTTGTACACTCAGTGTATATATCATAAGTAAAAATAAAGAAAACAGTCCAACAAACTAAAACAAAAGGAATCCATAAAATTCCTGCTTCAAAAAAAAAAAAAAAAATCTGCTAATGTCCTGTACAGTCTTCAAAATATCAGCTATTCTACTGCATAGATTATCAATACATTAACAACTTTACAGGGGAGCTTCACTCAGACATCAGTACAAATAGTACATTAAATTGTCAAGCAATGCAGAATTACTTTGAGACCATGTATTGTTTTTAATGATGATTCATGGACTGAAGGGTGAATCTCCAAACCTCACACCAAATAAAAGCTTCAGAATCAACTGTTATGTTACATTAGCAATACAGCCACAAGCCATCTAGGGCAGGTTCTGAGACACTCGTGAAGCAAACATCATATTTGACCTCTGTTATCACCTGACAGTGAAAGGCCGTTGAGGCGGTACAGTCACTGGTCTGGATGCTTAGCTTGTAATGCCAAGCAAGGTACTGTCATCTGAGGGAAAAGGATCGTTTTGGTCGTGTTGGCTAGTTAACCACAATAGCACTGGCATTTCTTTCAGTTCATCAGCTGCATAGAGTGAATGGCTATGAAGGTTTTGCCTTTCATAGTCTTTGGTAAGCATGTACCTGTTTGTCAAGAGATCCTGATATATTACTAGGGCTTTTTGTTCTAACACCATAACATCTATTTACAGTTATTTTGCATTTCTTACTCATCAATTGAAAAGCATGAGATTTGTATGGTTTCAGAGCCTCAGAGAGTAGTCCCTGTCACAGTGCAGGATATACCCATGGCTTGCATAAAGGCAATCTCTGGCCATGGCATCCTGGCAGACAGTGAATGTCTTTGGTCAACTAGGAAAAGGGTACGAAGCGAGTGCGCGAGAAATAAAATACAAACATGCAGCATTTATTTTTGGGGGAGGATTCATCTTTTTTTGTTTGTTCATCTTCTTTACTTTTGCTCTTTCTCTCTTCTCTCTCCTGCATTTCCTCTAGCTGTCTGACAGTCAATAAGGCCTCCAGACAGACTCGTCCATGCGTCCAGAGCCGCTCATGGCCGTGGGGGAGTTGCTGTGGCTGCCGTCTGCCTCCACCCCCTCGCTCTGGTTGTTCAGGCCCTGGTTCATCAGGCTGTTGCCCCCTCCAGAGGCTGAGACTCCAGAGCAAGGCAGCAGGCGGGTGGGGGAACGCTCACCCCCGGTCCCGGCCGGGCCCACCATGGAGAACTGGTAGGAGCCGGACCCGGTGCCATAGTACAGGTGGTAGGGGGAGGAGTTGGACTGGAAGTGGCTGCCCTGGTTCTGGTTTCCAGGGTAGGGCGGGGGCAGGTAGGTGTGGTAGCGGGAGGAGGCGGACATGCCTGTCACACTGAGGCCTCCGATGCCCGTGCTGGAGGGGTTGGCTGAGTAGGTGAAGGCCCCTGGGTAGTGCATACGTGGGTCTGAGAAACGGGGGTCGGTCAGCGGGGACAGAGAAGGGAAGGTGGTCCTCTGGGGGAAGAGGTCAGCGGTGGGACCTGAGCGAGGGAGAGAGACACGACAGATTTGGTTTAGAAACTCCTGGCGCACATAGATCAAACTCATGGAAATGTTTCAGAGTCAAAGTGAGATAGGGACAGAGTTCCTTCCTTTGACAGGAAGCTGTAGTGAAGTACCACATCCCCAACTGACAGTGTGGGGCCTCCAGTCCACAACCCTGCAAACACTAGCTACAAGTAATAAACTGAGACATCAAGCTGTGACAGCACATCACCACACAGCTCTGTGAACCAGATGAAGTTATGAGTGTCCTCCCTCTCAGCCTTAACATACAGAACCCTACCAGCCGAACTAGAGTAATGTACAGGAACAGCGTTCTCTGTTTGGAGGAATGAAAAGAGGTATTGTCAGAGCAGAGTGGTGCTTTGAGTAAACACTGCCAGCTTGTTGTGCAGCGTGTGCTGTTGTGTAACTCTACATACCGCACATCAAACTGATGAGAGAACAGGAAACTAAAGAGGTAACCATCCCATTCAGACAAACAGAGGGAGGGAGGGAGAGAGATTTCTATGTATTTGTGTATTTTGTAAAAGTAATGCAAGCCGTCTCAATGTCACATTCTTGTCAGTGCTAAACTATCCTGAAGTGTAGTCACATAGGTAACACAGCACACAAAAGCCAGCTGTTTTGACTTAAATTTCACAGCCAAACATTCCCTGATTTATTCAACTGATCTTGCTCAAGGGTTTGACTCTGCAGTTTTTCTCGCTGGGATTTGGGGCAGCTCCTGTCACCAGCATATTTCCTTAAACACAACACCATACCGCCCCCCCAAAAAACATGCATGACTGCAGGGTTAGGCTGATTTGGCAGTTCTTTCCAAAGGTGTGTGTTTCAAGTTTTAATGTCACGTACAGTGAAATGCCTTTCTTGCCAGCTCTGACCCCAACAATGCACTAATCAATAAGAATGTAATACTAAAAATAACAAGAGATCAAAAACACACAAGAAATACAAATAAGAACACGAGAAAGTAAGTAAGCATACTATATACAGGGTCAGCCAGTTCGTTTGTGTGTGTGTGTGTGTCTCTCTCTACCATTGATCTGGTAGCTGGCTGTTTTGGCTACAGCATGCTGCCACCTACTGTACTGTAGTATCTGGGTTTGATAGGTACATACAGGGACAGATACACACACCATGCATTGAATGTATGCACCTAGGCCTTCAGCTAGCCTACCTGTTGGATCAGTCAGGTAGAGAACCCATAAAGGCTCCACTTACAATTACCAATATTGACAACGGTGATTTTTCTTCTTCATTCCGTGTGATGTAGGCTTCTGTAAACCAATAAACTGACGTTTAATATCTCTGTTAAACGGACTACCCTTGTATTTTAGTTGGGTTTTGACTGTCTCTATGCACACTCTCAGGACTTGACCCACTCACGCACACTGACACTCCACACACACACACACACACACACACACACACACACACACACACACACACACACAGTCACACATTGTCACACACAACCTTCGTTTACGCTGCTACTAATCTTTATCCTGTATATAGCTTCTTACTTTCCCCCGTTCTTCAATTTGTATTTATTGTGTGGTTTCTGTTCTACGTTAGGTTATTTTCAATACTACATTGAGTTTGCAAGATAGGCATTTCACTGTACTTGTGCACGTGACATTAAACCTTAACTCTCTACTCGATCAGTTTCACTTCTTTTTGGCAGGCAATCAGGAATGAAGGTTTGCTCAGGGTGCGGCAGTCAATCACCTCTGAGAAAGTAGGCCAACGGGAGCCATAGAACACCTGACAACTGTCACTCATCTCTTAGGTCACGTCTCACGGTTTTCTTGTAACTGAAGCCATGGTTTTTGGAATAAGAAATACATGTTTTATGACATTAAATATGCAGCATAGGCCTATATCTGAGACTTATTATGGCATTGTCATTTAGACTTTGTTATGGATTTTGGTTTTGTGTCATCATTGGTAAGTCTCCCCCTCTTGCTATCCTACTGCAATGTAAATCATCCTGTTCCTTCCCTATATGCTGTTGCCCACAGTGTATTGATGTATAAAACATTAAGAACACCTACTCTTTCCATGACATAGTCTGACCAGGTGAATCCATGATCCCTTATTGATGTCACTTGTTAAATCCACTTCAATCAGTGTAGATGAAGATGTTAAATAAGGACTTTTAAGTCTTGAGGCAATTGAGACATGGATTCTGTGTGTGGGCCATTCAGAGGGTGAATGGGCAAGACAAAAGATTTAAGTGCCTTTTAAGATTTAAGCACCCGTTTAAGTGTGTCGAGAACTGCAATGCTGCTAGGTCAACAGTTTCCCGTGTGTATCAAGAATGGTCCACCACCCAAAGGACATCTAGCCAACTTGACACAACTGTAGGAAGCATTGGAGACAACATGGGCCAGCCTCCCTGTGGAACGCTTTCAACACCTTGTAGAGTCCATGCCCCGACGAATTGAGGCTGTTCTGAGGGCAAAAGGTGTTCCTAATGTATTGTAGAATCGGTGTATGTTTTAATCTAGATGTACATAGGGTAATGGGCTGGATGCTTATCTTGTCAGTAGAACTTTTTGTGACCTGTAGCATGGGTGATTTTCTAGTACATAGGAAAGAATGGCATATGTGTACTGATGAATAGTTAGTTATTGGGTAAGGTGGGTATGCAGGTATGCATGTATGCCCTGGAATTTGATTGACTTCCTTGTCTTTTGCTGTGGCTTGGGAGTGCTCAACCTACATTGTGATTGTCAACAGGTGTGACATGGTTCCTTGCACCTGCCCCCCCCCCCCCACCCCCGTCTGAACCTACTCATTTGTTTGTCTAATTCCACTGGATTTGGTTTGGATGGGCTCAGTGTTCCCACATGACTCTAGTATAAAATGTGGATTTGGATGGCAGAGAAAAGACAGGCTGTATTTGTGAAACAGCAAGCGCTTGCACGCCACAGCCCCGAGGGGGGAAGATGCTGAACTTGCGTGCCATAGTCTTGTTGAAATGTCTTTCCCCTACGTCTGGAGAATTGGGTCCATTTTCAGCAACAAAAAAATATGTTCCTTTGCAATTTCCACGGCTCCTGCTTTCTTTTCTCAAGAACACATTTATTTTCTGCAGTTGAAAATCTCTTCCTTTTCGGATGAAGGGGGGTTACTGAGGAGGGTTGGGGGTGTTGTTTCTTTTTCCAGAGTCTACCAGGCACCAGAGTCGGGCCCCGTATCTGATTTCACGCAAAGAAAATCCAAACCTTCAGCTGCTGTTGATTCAGTATAAGTGGAGTCGGCCCACTAATTCCTACCGGACTCCCAAAAAGCTCCCTTTCTCTCTCTCTCTCTCTCTCTCTCTGTCTCTCTCCATCTCTGTCTCCCTGATAAATATAGGCTTCAGGGTGGAGCCTGTATCTGTGGCACGGGGACTTGATGGCTCTGGCGGCTTTGGCCCACCCCACACATGATCTCTATTTAATTGTCGCCAGTGGAAACGTGTTGACTAAATTGCGGCGGGGAGAGGCTCCTGTATTTTGTCAGGGGAAACTCAACTGGACACTTATCACAACACCTTAATGGGGTTGTGTCCCGTCACAACCTTGGCGGTGGGCCAGCCAGTCACCACCACGGTTTACCTCTCAGCAGCTCAGCTGCTCCCTCTAGAGGAGATGGCTAGATCAGCAACTCTCTACTCACACACAGAACCACAGTTTTGCAATCTTCTGTTAGCTACCCTGATCTACACACAGCCCCCTCCTCATCTCTCTGCCAGCTAATTATAGGCTGAGGCTCTAAAGCTCCGGGGCTCTGGGGCTGTTGTAACAGCGGGGCTCTGGGGCTGTTGTAACAGCGGGGCTCTGGGGCTGTTGTAACAGCGGGGCTGTGGGGCTGTTGTAACAGCGGGGCTGTGGGGCTGTTGTAACAGCGGGGCTGTGGGGCTGTTGTAACAGCGGGGCTGTGGGGCTGTTGTAACAGCGGGGCTGTGGGGCTGTTGTAACAGCGGGGCTCTGGGGCTGTTGTAACAGCGGGGCTGTGGGGCTGTTGTAACAGCGGGGCTGTGGGTACAGGGGAGGAGTAGTGTTGGATCTTTGGTCCTGATGTGGCCTAGCTGGTAGCAGTGGCCCACCCAACACATGATCTCCATTAGGCTCAGCTGAAACGTGTTGACTAAATTGCAGGGACAGGAGAGGGGATGGACCCCAGAGGGCTAGTTGGTGCGGCCCGCCGTCTGTGATGTTCCCACTCTAAAAGGGGTGGCGGCTGGGAATCAAGTTTTTTTTTAATAGAGAACACATTGTTCTAGCGCGCTCCTTTTTTTCCTTCACTCTCCTCTCTCTCTCTCGCTCCCTTGCTTGTGTGCACGTTCCCATATTGAGTTCTGCCACACCGCAGGAGCGGGGGAATCTCTTTCTCTCTGTCTCTCTCGCTTGCTCTCTGAGGTCCACTAGTCCACAGTCAAGCGTGTAACCCAGATATGGAGGGAGGTTTGCCTCATTTGCTTACGGGAGAAACTGATTTTGGTTGTTAACATAAGGGCGAGCTGAGTTCGCCAGTGAGGTGTGTGTATGTGGAGGGGTGGGGGGGATGCAAATCCAGGCCCTCACCTGTGAAATGTTTACTCAGGCTGAATGCAAACTGTGACGAGCAGCGCCCAGGGAATGGTGTCTCACGCAAATAAGTGGAGGGGTGGGAAAGAGGGAGAAAACCTCAGGCCAGACTGGCCCAGAGAGAGAGAGAGAGATGGAGAGAGAGATCTCTTCTCCTTTCATCTCCTTCCCTCAGACCGCAGCCAGAGAGGAGTGACTGTCCCATGCTTCCCAGACCATCACTGATTTAAGAGTAGATTAGATTTTTTGGTGATGAGTTGTTAGAATGAAAAGTTATGTTACGAATGCTGAGTGAGATCTTGATCAAACGCTGCAAGAATAGTCAAAGTTTGGCCAAGAAATACATTGCCAGGGAAATAATGTTGGTCCACAAGCCAAAGAATAGGAGACACAAATGAACACAAATGATCCTTAGATGTTTGTTTAAGCGCTCAGGCCTTGGGGTTGGAGCTTCGCATCTGATGCAAATAGCCTTCACCTCTTACCGTGGCTCTTCTGAACTAGAACAACACGGTCAACAACCCCAAAGCCCTCTCCATTGCAGCCACTGTAGCATGTGAGCCCAGCAGGTTTTGCATGGCTCTCCCTATCAACACGATTGAGGCATTAGGGAGTTTGTGATGATACAACACCAAGATTTTCCTAATGCATCAATGAACCAGATGTGATTTATGAGTTTGTTAACTAAATCAACTGTTGTTTCCTACTATGACTTATTATTATTATTTGACCAGGTAAATTGACTGAGAACACATTCTCATTTACAGCAACAACCTGGGGAATAGTTACAGCGGAGAGGAATGAGCCAATTGTAAGCTGGGGATGATTAGGTGACCATGAGGGCCAGATTGGGAATTTAGCCAGGACACCAGGGTTACCACCCTTACTCTTACAATAAGTTCCATGGGATCTTTAGTGACCACAGAGAGTCAGGACACCCATTTAACATCCCATCTGAAAGACAGCACACTACACAGGGCAATGTCCCCAATCACCGCCCTGGGGCATTTTTTTAGACCAGAGGAAAAGGTGCATCCGACTGGCTCTCCAACACCACTTCCAGCAGCATCTGGTCTCCCATCCAGAACCAAACCTGCGTAGCTTCAGAAGCAAGCCAGCAGTTGAATGCAGAGTGTTATGCTGCTGGCCAATGAGTTCTGGCCAGGTGGCATGTGCACTCTTCGATATTATTATTGATCGTAATAGTTAAAAAATCTCTGTCTCTCTGGAATTGAATATGAAGTTCATGATTAGACATTAGGACTTCTCCCCACTACCGTTAGTCCCCATTAAACGCCAATTCCACTTTTCACACCCTTGTGAGTATTTTGTTCTGAAGTGAATATCTGTCAAGGGAATGTCTCGCTCGCATAGTGTCAAAAGTAAATACGTCAATCTATACATTCCATCTCTGCGTACATTCCATCTTCTAGTCATTGAAAAATTATGAAACTTCTGCATTGTGTTTGGAAATCACTGACAGTCACATCTAAAGTGTGTTTTACAACGGGGACTTTCTCTTATCAAACCTTTTGAAAACCATGATTTTACAACAAGCCTAATTGATGAGTCATACAGAAGGGGCTTAGTATGAAGATCATCAAGGAGTAACATTGAATGGTGTATAAGCAGATGACTCAGCAGGTCTGGTGCAGTGTGCTTCGGTGGTTTCTGGGAAGAGAACGGGTGGGTGGCTGTGGGGCAGGAGAAGAAGAGTGCCAAAACACCAGGGAGGGAGGGAGGGAGGGAGGAAGGGGGTGTTTTGGAATGTTCTGGGATCCAGAGCTCTGAAGGCAAACCAAAACGCATTCCCCAAAATGTCACAACGAGTGGAACGCCCATTGCATATCCTTAGTCCCAGCTCTTCCATTATCTCTATATTAATTCCACCTTGTCAAAGAGATGATTGACTGACTATTGATATGAAGCAGAGTGTCTTAATTGTTGTTCTCAGCTACTCCTGAAGATGTTGGACAGTGTGAATTGGCGAGGCTAATGTTGTGTATGTAGTCCAAGCCTCCTCAATCATCCCCTCTCTGTACATTTCATGCCTGTTTTCTCAGACTAGTAATTATGGCCATCTCTTATTGCTCACCACGCCTCTCGTACTGCTCAGTGATTGGGCCTGGCATGTTATGATTAAGCCTCAGAAACAAACAAACAACTTCAAGCAAACCTCTTTCCCATATAGGTCCTGCACAGAGATATGACTCACGCTGAAATGCACCTACAACCAGAGCAGGATACTTGTTCACTTCCTACCGCTGTGCGAGAGGGTGTGTGAATGAGAGAGGCCGAAAGAAAGACAACAAAACAAAAAAAACGAGCGACAACAATAGAGAGAAAGCACAAGTGAGAAGTAAGGCGACGTAGAGCAGTTTGGGATAGGGGCCCCAGGTAGAGTAGATATAATATCTCTCTTACTTGACCATCTGAGGTCGTCCTCCACCTTGCATGTCTTCAGAGTTGGTGGGTCAATCTGGTCAGACCACAGGGCTGCAATGGACATAGATAGTATGTGTTAATGAAGGAGAATTTAGACATGACACTAGCCTGACACTACTGTAGTCTGGGCAGGTATGACAACGACCTCATTACATGAGTGTTTCTAATTCTGATGCACAGTAGAAGCGCAAGAGGATTAGAGAGAATTGTTTCCGGTTATGATTCTGTAGGTTCTGTGCATGTACTGTGTTCGAGTGAGGGGAGTGCAGATCTCTTCAATGCCCTAAAAAAAGCCAGCAACATGTCAAAGCTATCTGAGTGTGGTGGTTTGGCTGTCTACCTGTGACAGGCTTGCCTGTGCTGACTGAGCAGAGAGGAGGGCAGAAGGGGAGCTCTCACTGGAGTGAGACTAGAGCGAGGGCTTGGGAAAACAGGGCTGAGGGGCTGGTGGAGCTAACAGAGATATTTTGGTTTCTCAGGGGTCTGGGAGGAGGAGGTGTGAGGTCTTTGTTGGCCTGTCCAGTCAGCCTGTCAGGGAGTGAAGAATCCTTACAAGCGCAGCGCGTGAGACCCTGGTTCACACTCAATGGCCACACCGCAGGAAGCTGACAATTTGACATGCAAAGAGTGTTAGTTTGCTCTCGGACATTGATATGGCAATTGTTACAAGCCAAACTGCACGAATGAACCGTGGACCTCAAACACACATGCTTTTACTTGTACACGCACACACATGCAAACACATGCACACACATTCTCAAAAAAACACTAGTTCATATACAGATTCAGACATACTGATAGCAGAGAAACGGTTAGATGTTGGCAGTCATATACTGTATCTCCTGTTATGAACAAAAATATAAACGCAACATGCAACAATTTCACCGATTTTACTGAGTTACAGTTCAAATAAGGAAATCAGTCAATTGAAATGAATAAATTAGGTCCTAATCTATTGATTTCTCATGACTGGGCAGGCCCACCCACTTGGGAGCTAGGCACACCCACTGGGGAGCCAGGCTCAGCCAATCAGAATTACAGACAAAAATACTTGTCAGTTTCATCAGCTGTCCGAGTGGCTGGTCTCAGACGATACCGCAAGTGAAGAAGCCTGATGTGGAAGTCCTGGGGCTGGCATGGTGACACGTGGTCTGCAGTTGTGAGGCCGGTTGGACGTACTGCCAACAACGTTGGAGGCGGCTTATGGTAGAGAAATTGACATAATTCTCTGGCAACATCTCTGGTGGACATTCCTGCAGTCAGCATGCCAACTGCCACTCCCTCAAAACTTGAGACGTCTGTGACGTTGTGTGACAAAACTGCACATTTTAAAGTGGCCTTTTATTGTCCACAGCACAGGGTGCACCTGTGTAAGGATCATGCTGTTTAATCAGCTACTTGATATGCCACACCTGTCAGGGGGATGGATTATCTTGGCAAAAGAGAAATGCTCACTAACAGGGATGTAAACAAATTTGTGCACAAACTGTAAGAGAAATAAGATTTTTGTGGGTCTGGACAATTTCTGGGATATTTTAGCTCATGAAACATGGGACCAACACTTTATATGTTGCGTTTGTATTTTTGTTCAGTATACTGCAACTCTAAAATGTGCAGTTTTTTCACACAACACAATGCCACAGATGTCTCAAGTTTTGAGAGAGCGTGCAATTGTCATGCTGACTGCAGGAATGTCCTCCAGAGCTGTTGCCAGAGAACTGAATGTTAAATTCTCTATCATAAGCTGCCTCCAATGTCGTTTTAGAGAATTTGTCAGTACATCCAACCAGACCACGTGTATGGCGTCACGTGGGCGACCGGTTTGGGGATGTCAACGTTGTAAACAGAGTGCCCTATGGTGGCAGTGGTGTTATGGTATGGGCAGGCATAAGCTATGGACAACGAACACAATTGCATTTTATCGATGGCAATTTGAATGCACAGAGACACTGTGATCAGATCCTGAGGCCCATTGTCTCGTTATTCATCTGCTGCCATAATTTCATGTTTCAGCATGATAATGCACGGCCTTATGTCGCAAGGATATTTACACAATTCCTGTGAGCTGAAAATGTACCAGCTCTTCCATGGCCTGCATATTCACCAGACATGTCACCCATTGAGCATGTGTGGGATGCTCTGGGTCGATGTGTACAACAGCGTGTTACAGTTCCCGTCAATATCCAGCAACTTTACACAGCCATTGAAGAGGAGTAGGACAACATTCCACAGGCCACAATCAACAGCCTGATCAACTATATGCGAAGGAGATGTGTTGCGCTGCATTCATGTGAAATCCATAGATTAGGACCTAATGCATTTATTCCAATTGACTGATTTCCTCATGAACTGGAACTGTAACTCAGTAAAATCTTTGAAATTGTTGGCTGTTGCGTTTATATTTTTTGTTCAGTATATTTATATTGCAGTTTTGACATGAACATACAGTAACTAAGGCCTGGAGAGTTCCTGGTCATGTCTCTGTCCCTAGCCGGGCTACAGTAACACTACGCTATAGTATGAGCTGAGGAACAACATCCTAACCGCTATATTAGCAGTTGTGATCCTGACCTTGAGAGGGGCCAGGAACAGGGGGAGGAGGTGGAGGGGGATGTTCACCTATGCCCACACTGGGCCCAGGCTGGCTGGGGTTGGGGTGTGTAAAAGCTCTCTCACCCCCGGAGCTACTCAACTTCCTCTCCAAAGGCCCGGATCAGCACTTAGCCTCTGAGAGGTCCCGCGCTTCGCCCCACAATGGGAAATTCTTACACATAAATGGGGTTATTCAGAAAGATTTCGAAGCAGCTGGTGCGATCTGCTCAAGAAAATAAACATTTCCTTCAAATATTTTGATTGGCTGGTGGACAACGTCAATACCCACGGCACAGATTACCCCTGTTAATATGAGTCTCAGCCCCCTGGGTGGGGATAGAGATTGGGGGAAGGGGGTAGGTGCATTAGGGGTAGAAGACGACAGCCGCGTCACAAATATGAACGTTTTTGGGGTGGCATCAGTGATGGCTGGGAAGACACAAATAAACACATGCTCTGCTTTTTGAAGTGCATTTGGAGATGAAAGGGCCAAAATGGCGTCTGTCCTCATGACTCCGGATTCGGCAGCGCCTCAGAGACATGTAATGCGCCTGTCGTAATGAAACGTGTCATTGAGACACAGTGAATGCTGGGCCTTGTGCTGGCTTCCTGTTTCGCTTAGGCCCTAGGCGTCACCACGGAGAGATAGAATGTGTGAGAGAGAGAGAGAGCGAGCGAGAGCGAGAAAGAGACGCCAGCGAGGAAGGGAGAGGGAGAGAGCGTGTTAGAGAGCGACTGAGAGGGGAGGAACATGGCCTTGGCTCAGCTATGTGGGACATTTGATATGTCTTTTGAGCCCTCACTTAAACATGAGTAAAAACAAACACATCGACTGAAAAATCCTATGTTCTATTTGAGAGCCCCCTGCCCTGCCTCCCTTTCCCCTCTCCTCAGACTCAATAGAGACTGTTCATTGCGCACATGTAGTTTCTGTAATTGCTGAAATGTAAAGCTCGACCCGGCTCTGATGTTAAATTATAACTAACACAAACAGTTGAGTCTGGGAAAAAAAGCTCTCTTTTCTCTTTTTCCAGCTTACTGTTTAGAGATGGCTTCAAAAGAGTTTTTTTTAAATTGGAGAACAAAAACATTTTCAGTTTGAATAATTCAGATCTAACTAAGGTCACAAAAACATAGTAACCACAAGTGCAGCTCTTAGGCACCATAACAAATAAACCCCATGGCGACCATTGATATATTATGTAAATACAGCGCTAGAGAAGTAAAACAGAATCTCTCGTCGCTGGTCTGGATTCCCGCTAGTTTTGGTTGCATTTGGCCTGAGAGCTCCTTTCCTGTATGGGTTTGGCACAGACCAGCATGCATTGCTGCCCAAATGGAGCTTGGAGCCAACAGCATCTCCACCAGGCTCACAGCAAGGCCACCTCTCTCTGGTCATGTCCTGACAGACAGTCAATGACCCACAAACCAACACAATAACCTAGTAAGCACATCTGGTACTAAACAGAGACATGGAGGCACGATGCGTTGACCTTTCCCTCTATAAGCATCTTCTATGTGCCCGGCTGCATGTTCCAGGGACTGGCATACTTGTGTCTTACAGTGATTCTTTGTTGGTTATAATTGGTTGATAATGTCCTGCTGGGTGTTAGAGTGGTTTTGAGGTTTGAGGTAGACACAGATCCAGGATCAGATTACCCAACTCCACATCCTAACATTTACCATTAGGAGGATTAAATAATATCTGACCCTGGACTAGTGGTTAGGGGCTCTGGGTCTGATCAGGGCTGTTAGTGGTAGACTGGAGCAGGCATTCGCTTGGGGGGCCAGCCGGCTTGTTTATGTGGAGTAAACAGTGTGGTCACTGTGGACAGGAGAGGAGGGGTAGGACCTCCCTCTAGCTAGCAAGACTTTCACAACCAGAGAGAATCCGGGATAGATTCACCTGTTTGACCTTTCACCACAGCAGAATTGCTGCAGATGTATGCCATTGGAAGAGTTTTGGTTTATTGGTGGAGTATCTACGGTAACCACCAGTAAATTGTTTTATTTTGACCCCTGCTATTTTGTAACCTATACCATACAGGTGCCACGGCTTAGCATTCGACCTTGTGAACAGTATTATATAATTAATACAACTAGAGTGTTTTATCACTCACAGCCAACACACACACACACACACACACACACACACACACACACACACACACACACACACACACACACACACACACACACACACACACACACACACACACACCACAAGTTTATTGGGCCCTCATCAAAGCAGTGGAGCACTTGACTAGATGGCCGAAAGGTATGCTAGTATCTGATATTCATCTCCAGTCAGAAAAACACAGGTGTTGGAACAAATAGCATGTTAAATGATACTACCTCAAAAGGCAAAATACTTTCTTTTGGATGATTCAATTGCTGCTGTCTTTTTTTCTTAAAACACATTTAAGTTAAAAGAGCAACTTTGTTCTGGCGATCTTGTTTAGTTTAGTCTCCTTTTGAAAAGGGAAAGAGGAAAACTGAAATCAGGATTATGTCTGTAGCGTCCCGTTGAGATCAAATATTTTTTCCATTTAATCTTAACATCTTTGTCTGGATGGTAAGACTGGTAATGAGCTGTAGACTTTATACCCAGGGTGTGTAAAGGAGATGGCATTCTCTAAAAATCATTAAAACACACATACACACACCACACACCTGACATTTAGTAAACCAGAATAACAATTTTGTAGTCGATTGTCTGAGTGTGAGATTTGCTTGACTGCCCTGGCAGAGCCACACACACAGCTCCCCACACGCCCTCCCGTAGGATCATTCCTCACGGCAGCCTCACCTGTGGTCACGGCTGAACAAAAACAAGCGGCTAGCCGAGCAAGCGCAGTGTCTGCCAGGGCTTGAATCCTGTCACTGCATGTGCTGTAATGAGCTCTTAATTATCCTGGCTGTCTAGAGCGCTAGCAGAGCTTGCAACATTGGCACGTAACTGTGTGTGTGGTGTGTGTTTGTTAGAACATACTGTGTGTGTACGTGTTTGTTACCACATACTGTGTGTGTGTGTGTGTGTCTGAGAATCCCGCGCAGCGTTTAGCAGACGTCTCAAAAGCGTTGTGTTGACAACAAAACTCTGTCTCTGTTTCATGGCTCAGACAACAATATGAAGCAAAGGGCTTCATTAGGAGATGATATTGTATTTTCTCACGTTGTCGTCAGCTGGAAAGTCCAGGTTTATGTGTGGATAATGGAAAACATTTTTTTTTGCAACAGCAAGGTGGGAATGAATTTAATTCTAAAGTGTTGACGGCTCACTCATCTATTACCCTGTGATCCTCCGCAAAATACAACTCTGCTTGTGACGGCTGCCAAAGGCAGAGGCGTGTCGGGTTTATATGTAAATACATCCCTGTTTCCAAATGGATTTATTACAAAAGGTACTATTTTACTTTGAGCTGGGTTTGTAGTTGTGTGTTGTCTAAGCTGGCATGGAGATGCCCAGGTTTATATGTCACTGGGTAGCTGAGAGGAGGGCGAATGTATCTTCATAGTTATTGAATTATTATGCATGGAGATGCCCAGTGATATATGTCACTGGGTAGCTGAGAGGAGGGCGAATGTATCTTCATAGTTATTGAATTATTATGCATGGAGATGCCCAGGTTTATATGTCACTGGGTAGCTGAGAGGAGGGCGAATGTATCTTCATAGTTATTGAATTATTATGCATGGAGATGCCCAGGTTTATATGTCACTGGGTAGCTGAGAGGAGGGCGAATGTATCTTCATAGTTATTGAATTATTTTAGCACTAGCCCTGAGCTACAAAGTCGTGATAGTAATATCAGAGATTAAGGTGTGTGGTTTTAAGTCCTCCACGCACGCACACACAGAGACACAGAGACAGACAGACACACACTCTTCAGAGAGAGCCCCTAGCACCTGCAGGTGTTGTGTGGAATCAGTTTGGAGCTCTATACCTCTCATCCCTGGCGGCTCTGAGCCACATTAATGTGTTGTGTCTATGTTGGAGCTGTGTGTGCATGTGTGTTTGTGTGTGTGTGTGTGTGTGTGTGTGTGTGTGTGTGTGTGTGTGTGTGTGGGGGGTTGTGCATATATATACGCCCCACGTGTTTGTGAGCGTGCCCTGTGTGTGTGTGTGTTCTACTGGTGCAGGTCTTTGAGATCTGACAGGCCTATGAAGAGGTAATTCCTGCCCTAATCCTCCTGCAGCTATGCAGACAAGTACAGAGCCTTTCTTCACATGCCATCCCAGCATTGTCTGTACACCTCTCCTGCTAGACAGTTTGGAGATATTAAGAAATCCCTTATGGATAAGTCCCTCTGGATAAGCTTACCTGCCATGGCCCTTCCATTGGCAGACAACACGCAGTAAAGTACAGAACCCAAACTTAATATCATGAAATATATATTGTATCTCTGTCTAAATGCCAACTAATCCTGGTCCTACTGGTCCACAACACTGGCAGATGATTTTCCTTGGCCATGTTCAGTACATTACATGGCACTTATAGAGGAACAACAACATCAGTTAAACTAAGTCCAAGCTGGTGCTGATAACCACAGTTGTGTAAGCTGAGCTGTACGATAGGTAGGTCCACAGTGGTGAGTCAGGAGCACAAGGCTAAACCCCATGAGAGATACACTTCCACCCACAGATAGCAAAACACTCCTAAACACACTGATAGAGACTCATTAACTGGGAAGTAGCCTTACTCTGTCTGTCAGCCTTAACCCCCTGCATGAGAACTAGGGAGTGGGTGGGAGAGGACAGCGTGTATGTGTGTGTGCCTCATGTGTGTTTGTGTCTGTGTGTCTGTTCGTGTTTTGTCTGCACACATCCAGACATGCTATCACGTTAAGAAGCTCTGACACACAGTACCAGTCAAAAGTTTGTACACACCTACTCATTCCAGGGGTTCTTTATTTTTACTATTTTCTACATTGTAGAATAACAGTGAAGACATCAAAACTATTAAATAACACATATGGAATCATGTAGTAACCAAAAAGTGATAAACAAATCAAAATATATTTTATATTTGAGATTCATAAAAGTAGCCACACTTTGCCTTGATGACAGCTTTGCACACTCTTGGCATTCTCTCAACCAGCTTCATGAGGTAGTCACCTGGAATCCATTTCAATTAATTAATTAATTGAGGAAATCTTTCCTCAATGTGTTTGGGCCAATCAGTTGTGTTGTGACAATGTAGGGGTGGTATACAGAAGATAGCCCTATTTATGGCAAGAACAGCTCAAAAAAGCAAAGAGAAATGACAGTCCATCATTACTTTAAGACATGAAGGTCATTCAATATGGAACATTTCAAGAACGTTGAAAGTTTCCTCAAGTGCAGTCGCAAAAACCATTGAGCACTATCATGAAACTGTCTCTCATGAGGACCACCACAGGAAAGGAAGACCCAGAGTTACCTCTGCTGCAGAGGATAATAAATTCATTAGAGTTAACTGCACCTCAGATTGCAGCCCAAATAAATGCTTCACAGAGTTCAAGTATCAGACACATCTCAACATCAACTGTTCAGAGGAGACTGTGTGAATCAGGCCTTAATGGTCAAATTGCCGCAAAGAAACCACTACTAAAGGACACCAATAAGAAGGTACTTTCTTGGGCCTAGAAACACAAGCAATGGAGATTAGGCTGGTGGAAATCTGTCCTTTGGTCTGATGAGTCAAAATGTGAGATTTCTGGTTCCAACCGCCATGTCTTGGTGAGACGCAAAGTAGGTGAACGGATGATCTCCGCATGTGTGGTTCCCACCATGAAGCATGGAGGAGGAGGTGTGATAGTGTGGGGGTGCTTTGCTGGTGACACTGTCAGTGATTTATTTAGAATTCAATGCACACAACCAGCATGGCTACCACAGCATTCTGCAGCGATACGCCATCCCATCTGGTTTGCGCTTAGTGGGACTATCATTTGTTTTTCAACAAGACAATGACCCAAAACACACCTCCTGGCTATGTAAGGGCTATTTGACCAAGGAGAGTGATGGAGTGCTGCATCAGATTACCTGGCCTCCACAATCACCTGACCTCAACCCGATTAAGATGGTTTGGGATGAGTTGGACCATAGACTGAAGGAAAAACAGCCAACAAGTGCTCACTATATGTGGGAACTCCTTCAAGATTGTTGGAAAAGCATTCCAGGTGAAGCTGGTTTAAAGCATTCCAAGAGTGTGCAAAGCCATCATCAAGGCAAATGGAAAAGAATCTAAAAGAAGAAGAATCTAAAATATCAAATATATTTTAATTTGTTTACCATTTTTTGGTTACTACCTGATTCCATATGTGTTAATTCAAAGTTTTGATGTCTTCACTATTATTCTACAATGTAGAAAATAGTACAAATAAAGAAACCCTTAAATGAGCAGGTGTGTCCAAACTTTTGACTGGTACTGTATGTCTGAGAGCAAACTTCCACCCACGTAACCCCTCTCCCCTAAGACACACACACCTCCTTCCCCCTGTCTCCATTGCAGATCTGCCCTGTTGTGCCAGTCAGTCTGAGACTGACGTGATTGCGGAGGAAGCGGGCGGCTGTGAGATTCCTGAGGCTGTAGAGTGGTGTGGTGAACCAGCTCCAGCCCCAGTGCCTTGGCCAGGCTGTTTGGCAGTGATCAGGTTGCCACCTGGCCCCAGACTGGACCCTGTGACCGATGCAGGGCATCCGGGGACAGAGCTGGCATGAGTGAGCGGCCCCTGCCAGTAAATGTACTGGACCCTCCCCCGGGTCTGGGCTCTCATATCAGTAGGGAGGGTTGTACTCAACCCGGGGCTTCAGCCTGCCACATACAGGCTAACTCAGCCCATAAAGTGAGAACAACACCGTCAGTTCATTATGTGTCACAGTCAGACCATACAGGCTAACTTGGCTCATAACACCACAGCCATGAGCTGTTCACTCCCTTACCGTCAGGGCAGATGATATTGGAGCATGAGGTCTGATACAGGCTCAGAGACAGTTTCTATCTACAAGCCATCAGACTGCTGAACGCTTGAACTGGACTGACCAACTGGACCACCTGGACTGACCCCTGACTCTCTACACCTTAGCAAGCATTCACACACACATAAACTCCTGTATTATACTTATTCCAAAAGGTTTATTCTATTCTACTGAGCCATTTACTTTATGTTCCTATTCTTATCTTTTATTATTTCTTAATGTTGTTTCATTGTCCAGAAGGAAGCTGCAAGTAACCATTTACTTGGTGTATACCATGTGTATCCTGCACATACGACTAATACAACTTGAAACTGAAAGCAAAGTCAGCTCTCACTGTCGGCAGGGAGAAGCATTTGTACCGCTAACCCCTATATACAGTGCTGTAGCAGAAGGTGGAGTGTTTTGTGATGAGTGAGCAACACTGACTTGGGACAGACGGTGTGAGTGAGTCAGTGTGATAGTTGTTCCTGTCTGGTCAGCGGCCCTACCTTGTATCTGGGACTGGGTAGAGGGCCCCAGGTGGCTCTGGTGCATGGGCCGGGGCTGGGGGTTACCAGGCCCCATCCTCAGGCTGGCCCGCTGGTAGCGCTCAATCTCTGTCAGCCTATCAGAGAACTGCATCTTCTGGGGGTCCTCCATCTTCACCCTGTGTCCTGAAAGAGAGCGAGAGAGGGAGAGAAAAAGAGAGAGAGAGGAGAGCCAAGTTACCACCTACACAGCCGGGAAATCATGGCTCTTTATTATTTTTTCCCAGCAGTACCAAATGGTCAAAAATAGTAAAAGCAATAACACATCCAAATGTTAGGTCTGCTGTAATATTTGAGTTTTATTTCCTCAGGTCTGTCCATGGGCACCAGGAGTTTACAGCTTATTAGGTTTTGTGAGGGTTTGTTTAGAAGTGGAATGGTTATATTGGCAATGGCATCCCATTCTATTCTAAGACATAATTAGTGTGAAAACAAATAGTACAGTGACAGAATTATATACATGAATAAAGGCCACTGTCCTCCACCAACTAATCTGATTCAGTCAGAAATATAACAATACTCATAGAATGTTGACAGGCACTGGACTTGTGGTTGAGCTAAACTTGCTATTGCCTTTGCATTAAAATCAGATAAACATTCATATAGGAATAGCACTAATACTCTGGTGTATATCAATAGTACTCGCACAATAATATAATTATAGTATGATAATAATAGTATGAAATTGTTTAACTTTACGGCATAAGAAAATTCTGCACTCAGAAGTACAACCCCAGACTGGATCTGCTTGTCGAAATGATGACTATACGTCATACAGCGACTCAGGTCTGACCAAGCAGTTACTCAGTGAGGGAAACACCCAGGAATTGCTCCTAGACTATATTACTCATCACACTGTGTGGACGGTTGCGCGTATGTGCATGTGTGTGTGTGACGAGAGAGGTGGGAATGTACGAGAAAAAGCATATTTGGCACCTCGAATACATTTGATCTGAACAAGACTTGGAAAGACAAATCACTACACTCAAACCCAAATCACTTTGAATAGTTTTTCTTAAAAGTTATACTTGAAAGGCTAATTCCAGTGCAATCTCTCTCCAGCTTTGCTTTATCTTGGCCAGGTCGCAGTTGTAAATGAGAACTTGTTCTAAACTGGCCTGGTTAAATAAAGGTGAAATAAAAAAAGACATGTATTTAACATGTGGTGTCACAATAGAAAATTAAATAGTTTACATAAATATTGCCAGTGTACATTCTACACACACCTAAATGCCATACGTGAGTCTGGATGAGGGACTCCTCTAATGGAGGAAGGGCTTTATATGTAACTATCAATGCAACAGACACATGTCTGAAAGAGCATGTAAACATTGTGGTTTTCTCCCTGGCATCTCTAATGTGAAGTAATGGCTGGATTTGAATATTTTATCACTATATAAAGGGGGCCAGCAGACAGACTGATATGGATTTTGCCCATCCTCTCTCCAGACTTAACCCATGGGTAATATATCCTCCCTGCCTGCGACTTAACCCATGGGTAATATATCCTCCCTGCCTGCGACTTAACCCATGGGTAATATATCCCTGCCTCTAACCCAGACTTGACCCAAGGGTAATATATCCTCCTGCCAGACTTAACCCAAGGGTAATATATCCTCTCTCCAGACTTAACCCATGGGTAATATATCCTCCCTGCCTGCGACTTGACCCATGGGTAATATATCCTCCCTGCCTGCGACTTAACCCATGGGTAATATATCCTCCCTGCCTGCGACTTGACCCATGGGTAATATATCCTCCCACCCTGACTTGACCCATGGGTAATATATCCTCCCTGCCTGCGACTTGACCCATGGGACTTGACCCAAGGGTAATATATCCCACCCTCTCTCCAGAATATGACCCATGGGTAATATATAATATATCCTCCCTCCAGACTTGACCCATGGGTAATATATCCTCCCACCCTGCGACTTGACCCAAGGGTAATATATCCTCCCTGCCTGCGACTTGACCCATGGGTAATATATCCTCCCACCCTGCGACTTGACCCATGGGTAATATATCCTCCCTGCCTGCGACTTGACCCATGGGTAATATATCCTCCCTGCCTGCGACTTGACCCAAGGGTAATATATCCTCCCTGCCTGCGACTTGACCCATGGGTAATATATCCTCCCTGCCTGCGACTTAACCCATGGGTAATATATCCTCCCTGCCTGCGACTTGACCCATGGGTAATATATCCTCCCTGCCTGCGACTTAACCCATGGGTAATATATCCTCCCTGACCCTGGGACTTAACCCATGGGTAATATATCCTCCCCCTGCCTTGACCCATGGGTAATAACCCATGGACTTAACCCAATATATCCTCCCTGCCTGCGACTTGACCCATGGGTAATATATCCTCCCTGCCTGCGACTTGACCCATGGGTAATATATCCTCCCACCCTGCGACTTGACCCATGGGTAATATATCCTCCCTGCCCCACCCATGGGTAATATATCCTCCCTGCCTGCGACTTGACCCAAGGGTAATATATCCTCCCACCCTGTGACTTGACCCATGGGTAATGTATCCTCCCGTTTACCACCCTGTCCATTTGGTAGAGATCACTCCCTCTTCTCTTTTCATACAATATAGAATTCTCTATCTCGCCCCTGCCCCCCTTCCCACACACACAGACGTACACACACCGATGATGTGGACTGAGCTTGGCTCCCAAGTAGAATTGAACAGTATACAATGCTTCCAATGGCTAGATGCAGACACATTCAAATCAACACACACATGCATGCACATAATAAAACATAGATAAATACCCATAACCCGCACAATCACCTCCCCCATCACACACACCAACACATTTTCTCTTGCCAGTAAAAAAAACACCCACACATGTTCACTCACATACTCACACTGGGATCAACACCCTCCCCCGTGTGTGTGTGCGTGTGCGTGCGCGTGCGTGCGCGCGTGTGTGCGTGTGCGCGTGTGTGTGTGTGCAATCCATTACATGTAAAGGATGAAAAAAAAAAACTGTAATCCATTCCGTTACCAGCTAAAATATTGTAATCCGATTACAGATACTTTTGAAACTTCGAGGATTACTTTTAAATTCAGAAAGGGTGTTTATTTGACATCTTTCTGTTTTCTCAGTGACATTCAAATGAGCATTGAAAAAGACGCAAGTTTGTTTCCGCCTGAGTGAGTCTGACCACAAGTCAGAGACCACTATGATGACACACCACATGTGTTTGATGGATCACAGGAAAATAGCAGGAATCGGCTTTCGTAGGCTTCCAATGATGCGACCAATGATTATCCAACTTGAATAAAGGTAAGAGGTAAGGATGACAGTAGTGGTGTAGCCTATGGGCGATATGGATATCACTTATAATTGATATCCACATAGCACATTGATGTGAATCACACTGCTGCTCTCTCATTTAGGTATTTGCTCCTTACGGATTGCGGTTGTTGTGGATGGCTGTTCACAAATGTGTATGTGTATTTTAACCCAGTAATGGTTGAATTGATTACGTTTAAACTGCCTATCAATCATTGTTTTTGCAACTAGTGCGGATACAAGCCTATGAAATAAAGGTTTGATGGGGTCCCTCCATCTAAAGTCCTCTGAGGTATTGTGTTCCATACCGTCAACCACTAGTTTCATTTAAGAAGACTAGTGGGCATTTATTGTTAAATCTAATGTGTGCTGATAAAAAAACATAGGCCTAATGGACTAATGTTCAAACTTGCACACTTTTGATAGACTAACATATCTGCATATATTATCAAGAAATCAAAGTGTAACCAACAAAAATGTAAACAATAGGTCTATAGCAAATGCAGTATATGGCATTCATTTTTCACATTCAAATAGCACTTTTAGGTAGTGGTCAAAGCAAGCCATTCCATGAGAGCAGCATTTATTTTTCAACTCGAGGCAATGAATCCAATCAGTCCTCCATGACAATAAAAATCATAAACAACAGAGTAGGGCTTTCTAATATGTCCTTAGTTTTGGGCTTATGCTCATGTAAAACAATTTGGCTAATCTATATTTTGATATTTCCAAGTCCTATTTTGGAAAGGGTATTACATTAATTGGAATGACTGGAAATCTGACAGACTTTGGAATTTAATGTAAATATACAATTGCATTATTATTGTTATATGTAGTAGAAAGCAAAGGGTTAGAAGAAGCTTGCATAACCAACCCATAAAGTAAAATGCAACACCCATTTATGGCCAGCTATGTAAACTCTAACATTGATTTATCCTGCAATAGATGTCTTTCAATTGGTAATATAAATGTTTGTCTTCTAATGCCTATTTTGGGGAAAGTAATCTAAAAGTAACGGAATGTAACCAGATTACATTACTGAGTTTGGGTAATCCAAAAGTTACATTACTGATTACAATTTTGGACAGGTAACTGTAACGGATTAAATTAAAAAAGTAATCTATCCAACTGTGTGTCTGTGTGCATATGGATGAGAAATGTGTCTGAATACGGAGACCAGGGCTGTTGGACATCTCCAGCTGTTTGTGTTCCCTGTGTTGGAAGTCAGACTTGTAGTAGGATGCAGTAAAAGTGAGTGACCCCACCTATACACCCACCATCTCACTATGACACAGGGACACAGTCTACTCCAGACACACCCGCTTAAGCACACTTATACTCACACACTTTTACAACTAGTATCTTGTTATTCACACATTTCTGAACCCAGTCCCCCTCCCAGTCCCCACACCATCGAGAGGGAAAGTGGGACACACACAGGCAGCTACAGAGCTTAGCTGGCTCCATCTCCCACACAGACACTGTGGCTACTGTCTGCTCCACCCCAGAGCAGGGGAGGCCAGGAGAAACGGCCCTCCAAATATAGACCAATAGTTAGTGCAGTTATTAAGAGATTTACACCACCTCAAACGGCTGAGGTCAGGGATATGATACATCCAGCTCTGTGGAAGAAGAAAAAACAACCAGGGGGAAAAATGTAGAATTGGTCACTTTTTCTGTGGCCTGTGGTGGTCTGGGATGAATTGGTTGGCGCTTTGGGGATGAAAGTGATTGTACCGCACGATCTCACACACACACACACACACACACACACACACACACACACACACACACACACACACACACACACACACACACACACACACACACACACACACACACACACACACACACACACACAGCAGTGGATCTAGTGGCTCAGGTCCAGCTGGCAGGGGGTGTGTGGCGACACACTGTACTGTACTTCCAGTAGAGGGTTTGGCCAGCCATGAGAGAGAACTATAGGAGCAGAGCTGAGGCTTCATTAGGACCATGCCTGGTGCTCATTACCCCAAACCCTACAGTTACTGTTAACACCACTAATCAACTCACATGGTCGACTCTAGCTCTCCTCTCTTTCCCCTCTTCATTCCCGACTTCCTCTCTGTCTGTCCCCTCTTTCTCCTTTTCTCTCTCTTGCCCTCCCTCCCTCTCATTTACTTTTTTTTATAGAAGAGAAAACTTCAGCAGTTTCCCATCTGGAAGCTAACACAGTTTATACAGTATACACAACCTTCCTCCTGTTTTCTTCTGTTAGATATCATCACCACTCTAAGCCTCAGAGAGAGGAAATGGATTGGTGCGATGGAGGGAGAATGGATGATTGGCTTTTCTAGTCCCTGTCTTGGCCTTGGTTAAGAGACTGACAGAGCCCATGGCCTGCTTGCTGTTCAACGCAGTGTTAAAACCTCCTTTCGGGTCTGACCCCAGCTTTTCCATGAGTGTGTCTGGTAGATTGCCAGAGGTTGACTCCCACTTTGCAGGGTCTTGACCATGGGTTTCTGCGTAACACAGACCCATTTCGGAGGGGATTGTGTGGTGGATGAATATTTTATGTGTCAGGGTGCACTTAGGAGAGAATGCACCGTTTTTTCTCTATGATATCATAACCACAAGATAGAGCTGGGAGATGGAGGCCAACGGGGAGGCAGGGATGATGCGGTTCAAATACCAGCCCTCAATACATGGAAGAGGTAAAATGGATGCCAGAAGCTATAGATTTACTAGCTTCCTCTCTAGATGGCTGTTGCATCATCTTACAGCATTATGAGGACTGTGACGAACACATAAAAAGGTTGATACAAAATGTCTGGTATTAATGATGTACTGAAAATCCATTTCACTGAAAATCGCTTTAGAAATAATGGCTGTGCCCTTCCCACCCAGCGTTTGTGTTTTCTTGTTTTGTTGCCCAATACAATACCATTTTATCAGCAGATTAACTAAAGACATAGGGCCTTGATGTCCGCAATGTTTTTTGTGCTCTTCAGAACATGTAGATAGGTTCAAGTATAACAGATAAGATACATCAGTGTGGGAAACTGACCCTGTGACTGGTCCCTTTGAATTGAAACACTGATGAGCAAAATGATCAACCATGATCGCCTACAAATTGCATTGAGCCACAAGGAGCGGGATGATGAAGGTTAGTATTTGGGAATTCTAGAGCTGTGCCTATGGGCAACTCTTACTCAGAGCTCACAACCCCTTCAGACGAGCCAATCTCAGCAAGTCCCGCCCTAACCCTCTAAAACCCATATCAGTGGAACACATAGACAGTGTTTGCTCAGAGAGTGTTAATGACAGCTCATAAACACGGCCCGGGTCCAGCTGAATGATCACACGATACAGCTTTTTTTCTAACATTGAAAGAAAGAAACATATGTTCCCTTCCAAAGAGAGACACATTGAACACAAGCTTTTTTTAGTAAAGGGCTGGGCGAGTTTTCAGGGGCAAAGTGAAACTCTATCTGGACTGCAAAGGGCAATACGTGCCTTGGCCAGGACCCAGGGCTGTGCTGAATATATTTGAAGTGTAAATATTTGTATTCGTCGTATAAATGGACTTGAAAGGCACTTGATAACAGACTAGAATTGGTTGAGTGCCTATATCAGACTGAAAACGTCTAGCGCACCTCTATAAGGACTATGGGCATGTCCATGTAAATGGACCCAAGTTCATAGGAGCATATCAAATTGGGTGTCAAATGAAAGCTAAGAGTCTATATTTTGGGGAAATTAAGGCATAGTTACATTTAGAAAAAAACCAAGGCTTTGATAAAGGCTTTGATTTCTGGATAAACAGATTTAAAAGGGGTCTTACCAAAAACGAACATATTTTCTAATTTCTCTCCCTCATGAGGGAGGAAAATAAAAGTTCACAGAAGTAACAAGTAAAGGTAGGCCTATCAATTGGTTATAGTGTTTTACTGATATACATTTTGTTTATGAATTATTAAGTGATTAAAACTCGTAAAAAACTCCAAATTGGTAACAGAATTACCAAAAATTCTGTAATGGAATTACTGCAACTGAATTGGCTACAATGGGAAATCATCACAAAGCACAGTTAGGTCACCTGCTACTATCCGCCCTTCCACTGGCATACTGTTATGTTCAGTTCATAACTGTTTTATTTCTCTTTCTGTCAAACCAAGTGTGTTAAAAGTCTGAGTCTGGACAACCTCTCTATCTCTCTCTCTGGCTCTTTCTCTCTGGCTCTCTCTCTCTCTGGCTCGCTCTCTCTCTTTCTTTCTTTCTTTCTTTCTTTCTTTCTTTCTTTCTTACTGACACCTACCCATGAGCCCCCTCTCTTTCCATTTACTATTAACAGCTTCCTCAGCCACTGGGCACCGACCGATGCCGGACGTTCATGGACGTTGACATTTGTTCAGTCCACCCTGGCCTTGATATTAGCCTCCACAGACGGACCAGAGCTCTGCCTTTATACAATATAGGTGTACATAGTAAGTTAGCTACCTTATATGTTGGCACTGTACCAATAGCTGTAGAGCAGAGATCTGTGTTTGTCACTCTATTGTCATGACATGTTGTCAGCCTCTCCCTGTCTGTTGTGTGTGGACACAGCTGCTGAGATGATTCATAGAGTCACAAAAACAACACATACAACTAACATGCTGCTGTTGACTCTGTTCAGTGATGTGTCTGAATATGCGTGTATTAAGGGAGGAACCTTTCAAGGCAATAGGCCTTGTACTTTCTATCCTGAACTATAAACTCTCTCAAACGGTTTCTTCGTCAGTCAGAAACGTCAACCTGCCTCAGAATGACAGTTGAGAGGGTGTTGGAGTGGCGTCGGTCGGGTCGCTAGTGAACTTCCGCTTTGTGTTGGCGCTCGAAGACGTTTCAACATCTGTTGAGCGAAGCATTGCGCACCTGTCTTCCTTTTCCTCCTCTCTTGACTATTTTGCCTCCTGCCTTTCCCTACCCCCTTTGACTTCCCCTTTCACTCTACTACTGGTGCCATCGAGACGCCTGAGGCTTTAGCGATCACACTGCCCCTACAACTCAAATCAATGACAGAGTTGGGTTTTAGAGGCTGTCCAATCATAGATCAGTTTAAGGCTGACCCAGAAGGATGTGAGGTTTATTTCTTAGTGGTGTTTGTTGCTGTCTAGTCTGGCTAAATGAGTTTTACAGACACACACAGAGACACGTAAACACACACACACACACACACACAATGAACTCTTTTAATGTCTCTTGTTATATATATTGACGTCCGGTGTCCACGTCATGAACTGAATGGATGCATTATTTCAGACTATAAACTATCACCATGAGACGGAGGGCCTTTAGCAAGTAGTAAAGTCCACCATGGGATTCCATGATACTTACATGGCTGTGACTAGTCGACTGTCACTCTGCCCATGTTGCACACTGAGGTCTGTGTACTGGTGGGATTTCCACAGCCTACACCAATCTATCAGGGGAAGCTTAGCTAAGCCTGGCTCTCTTCCCAGCCTGTTACTGCTGTCTGTCTGTCTATCTCTGAGCAGATGCTAGCTATGCTTCCCCTGGGGACCATCCTCAGCCTGAAATCCTCCTGTCTACAGCAGGGCTGAGAGAGAATGTGAGACCGTGATCCAGTCTTCCCATCTTGATGAAGGGATAAGGCTGTGTGTGTGTTGGTAATGTAGTTAGAAGTGTGTGTGTGTGTGTGTGTGTGTGTGTGTGTGTGTGTGTGTGTGTGTGTGTGTGTGTGTGTGTGTGTGTGTGTGTGTGTGATTAGTGAGGAATAGGGGCTATGCCACACAGGGGCAGCCCTGCAGTGGTGCAGGTCAGGGCAGGCAGTGTGAGTGGAGGGGTGTAGGCTAGGCCCCATACAGCCGGATCCACTAACAATAAAGAGAGGCCTGTAGCACTGAGCAATCAGCCCTCTTTTGTCCCACTACACTACTGTACGTGTGTGTCTCTCCTCTGGGGAGGGGTGATGTGTGTCAGTAGGGCGGAGGCAGTAAAGGTGGGTGAGGAGGGGGGTTGTTTTTCAGCACTTCTGCTGCAGAACAGAGAGGGCCCTTTTTTTGCCCCGGTGACAGATCCTATTAAAGAAATAAGCTGCACTGAGAGTGTTGTTTTAGCTCTGGAGGTGCGAGGCTGTAGGGGTTGCAGGGATGTGTGTGCAGGGGTAGCCAGGGCTTGCTAAGCAATGAGGTGTTGGTAGGAGGGAGGGGAGGTGTCCTCTCAGATCTGTGTGAAAGGAAAGCAACCATCGTCCTCACATGCGTCAACACAATGCTAGCAGATGTGTCAAACGGTTTCTTATTCACACCTCGGTGCGCATGAACTTAGCTACGAGCACACGCAAGACCCGTCTGCACACACACAAGGCATGTCTGCACACACACAAGGTCCGTCTGCACACATGCGCTCATGGGTCGCACACACTGCTAAGTGACAAATGACAGGAAGGTAGACTCCAGATGTGTCAAATGGGAGGTGTGAATTTTCTTGTGTATTTGCGTGTGTGTAAGTGCATGTGAATGTTTACAAGCACGAGTTTGTTTTATTGTTGCAATATCATGTTGTTCTACACTTTAATCTTGACTCCGATCAAGGTCAGCAGAGTGCCACAGGAAAAAGCCCTGTCCACATTCTCATAAGGGGAAATTCCAATTTCTTTTTGTATGCCCTTTTCTCTCTCCACATATTCTGACCTCGAACTTAAGCATGAGAATAGCATGCTATTCACCCGCTATTCGTTTGGGTTGAAGATCTAAGAATTGAAGGTTTGGCGGAGGTGTGTCTACAGATATGCCTTATTCTGACCTTGACTTAATGCCCTCATAATTCCACCCCCTTTACATGCGAGGACACCACGAATAAGGACGAGCGACCTGTAGGTTGCGGAAAAACGTTTACTTAAAAAAAAATGTACGATAGAAATAACACCAATCTCCATGCACTGTAATTTATACATTGATTAGAACTACTTTATTGATAAGACCTGGGTATATGAGTAATCCATTTGGATAAGGGGATTGGAAATATAAATTACAATGATTTTTGATCTATTTTACCCTATGATCACTGAAAAGTGAATTTCTGCCTCTTTTCCACAGTAAAGTATAAATAGCTGTATTTATTCAGAATTTGAATTATAGGCCTATAGCTTCATAATTTTGGGGGGGTGGGTGACATTTGGAGGCCCAAGCCCAGGCTGTAGCCTATGGAAACATGTTCACACTGACAGTAGCGTTGAACCTACAGAGTTGATTTATGCACTGTAGAATGTTTTTCATTATATGCCCAGACCTTTCCTCTTTTTTTAATGACCATTTCTATCATATTAAATATGAAACACTATCGGCAGCCACCGTCAGTAATACACACATACAGTGCAATGACTGTTAGTTTTCTTCCATTTGTAGCCTACTTTTTGCATCATTCCATTCCATTGGCCTTTCTTTCCTCCGTCACGTCCGTGTGCCTTATGGCGTATTACATGATTGTCAATAATTAAGGGCATGTAGCCTATTTGAATAATTATGGAACACAGACCATACCTAGCAGTTTACACCTGGAGTCTCACACTTCTGTGGTTAATGAGGATTAGGGTAGACTGTTGTTCAACCCCTGTTGTACACTTTTCTATTCTTCCAATATTTCATGGATTGAACAATTGAATATGGCAAATTTCAGGATGAATCAAACCCCTGTATTTTTTATTCAACAATGTATTTTGTTCATAAAGGCTCTCCAACCCTGTTTATGCATGATTAATAAATATTTTCCTAACCCTAAATAATGTACAAGATCAGAGTATTTTTTTAATCTACCGATTGGCGCTGAAAGGAGATGAATATGTGTGTACTTAGATGGCTTTCTGTCATTGATCCCTATTCTGAACCGGTCTGTCGAGAAATTATATTTAAAGGTACACCATATTTAAAGGGGATGGCTTTAGATAAATGTCCTTACTGAAAACACTATTGAATGAAAACTCCACAAGAAAATATTTTGGCCAGCAAGTTGGATGGTTTTCAGCAGTTGAATTACATTTATTCAGTGTACGTAAGGGACCCACCTGCAAAGCCCATTATGCACCTGTATATGTTAAGTCTGAATACCAACTACTGAGAAGAGTTTAAATCAAAACGGGTAAAAAAGGAATAGATTTCCTAAGTCTGAATTGGGCCCATAGTCCAGACCAGACATTAATATGCTATAACAGGCTGGCCAGTGGTTAGTATTTGCTGCCTTTGTTAAAGTGATGTTTGAACCAGAGGCTGAAGAGCCAAGGCTTCTCTCCCCCATGTTTACCCAAGGGATTACTGACTCCTCCAGCTCTGGAACCAACATCTCCAAACACCTATTATTTGCTGACTGTTCCTTACCATTAAGTCCCAGAAAAATAAATATGTCAACCGCAGTCATCCACAGCGTTTTCCAGTAAGCCACAGGTTACTCCTTCACACTATTCACCCCCTCCCCTCTCCATAGAAAAACTGTTTGTCATAATGCAGTAAGAGAGAAAACATTCCAAATCATGGGCTATTTATTTGTCTAAATCGAGATCTGAACTTTTATTAAATTAGGTCTAAAAGGTCGTAATGACTCCCTCCTGTATGGGTGAGTGTAAATAAGGAAGAAGCAGTAAACAGAGTGGGCTTATACTTCCCTCCATTGGTAGGTAAACAGGAAAGACATTTGGGAATGAAAGGGGGCTGAGTTTGGGTATGCAATTTGCCGTACTTCTCTCTGTTTCGGAGAAAAAGCGTCTAGGTTGCCTCACTTGCACCATCAGGCAGAATTAAAAGTATGGGCAGAGGCCTCTGTAAATAATTCTGTAATTCTTTGCGTGTCCACTTGCTGCGTATGACGTCAGCGAATACAAAGTGAAAAGGTTGTTGGAGGAAACTCCCCCGGGGCATGTGTGTGCACATAGCGAGGTGTGTGTGTCCACCCAGACAGGAGCAGACTTGAGCCTATATAACTAACCTGAGGAGTAGAAAGGGGGCATAACAAAGCAGCAGACAATGCTATGCTCGTCCTTTTCTCCTCCTTGATAGAAACGTCTGCAGTCATGTCACAACGACTTTCAGAAAAGCAAACAGAGAGACACAGATGGGGAGAACTGAGGAAAAATGAGCCTGTGATGGGCTCTTTCTCTTCGTCTGGACCAGGCTGAGGTATTTAGGCTCATTTGCAGTGCTTTCACAAGGGAGCTTTAGTGGGATTATCTACAGTGGTGTGTTGTGTCTGTTTCTGTCTGCCTGTTTTTCTCTCTTAGTGTGTGTTTGTGTGTATGGAGGGTTTGGGGGTAGCTGAGAGGTTTGGGGGTAGCTGAGGCCGAGTGTTTCCCTTTAGGGGGTTGTACTCGATGCTGATGGATGGGTTTATAGGTCGCATCAGCCAGGGTCAAAGAAGCATCACCTCCACCCTCTCAGCCGTACCTCTCCACTAGTGAAGGAATTTAATCATGCCATGGCTCTACAGGCCTCACCTCGGGCCTCTAACTGGATGGCCGAGGACACTAGCAGATGGAAGTATTATAGCAGAGTCACTGTATACATGGCATATGCCAGCTCCCTCTTGCCCCACTCCTGTACCTAGTCAGAGTGAATGATGTGAATGTTTGTCCCAGAACATAGGTTTCTTCTGAAACCAATCGAACATATTCAATTTACAGACTCTGCATTCCAGCGGATTTACCAGTCAGTCAGTCAATATTTGCTCTGTTTCTAATCGCAGAGGCCAAGTGTGATGGAGAGACTGAGTCCAGAGAGAGCGCTCGCCATTGCCTCACGTCATTCCAAACAACACTCTCTCCATACCTCCGGCTTGACTGGCCTTAGAAATGTGTGTCCTTTATGTCTTTAACAGCCCCTGTCCAATTCCACATCAGATGACATCACGGGTCTCTTAAAGGAGGTGTTTTTCTTCTTTGACATAAGTGCTGCTGCTATGTCACCATGTCTGCAGGTTGTGCATCTGGGAGTTTTTGTGAGGATGGCTGGGCTGGCTATGTGGTTAGGCAGGAAAGCACCCAACGTCAGACAGACGTGACACTTTTTTATCTCCTGGCACTGGTACACCTGTAGGCTTTTTCAAAACACCCATCTCCATTTCAACATCAAAGTGGCCTTTGAGATAGCAATTGGCACCGAGGGCGAACCTTTCATGTGATTTGTGGAGCATAGGCGTGGCCGAGCTGCTGACTTAGGGTATGGACACACCTGGCAGGTGCACCCACACACACACACACACACACACACACACACACACACACACACACACACACACACACACACACACACACACACACACACACACACACACACACAGCTGTGTGCACATAAACACATTAACACTCGCCTCTCTTTGTTTACTATGAAGAGAGACTGCACTGTCAAGAAAAATAGCAACGCAAATGTCATTGTCTATTTGCATTCTTTGTACAGTCTGCGTGCCAAATGCAAATAGAATCTACCTGCCCCCCCTCCCCATACCCCCCCCCCCCAATCTTCTGAAGCTGTGTGAACACACCCAACAGAATAAATATTGGCAACAAAACACTGCAATGATCAAATGAATTCTGTAGGAGTACAATAATGTGTGTGGGAAAGAGTGTGGTAGTATCATAGAAACAGGATAGACAGCAGTAAAGGGCCTGCCATGACTGAATGCATGCATGTGCATACACATGTCTCTGTTTGCATGTATGCAAGCTGATGAACTGTACACACAGTGTCATGCACCATGGCTGCCTCTGCTGCCTCTCACCTAGGGCTGAGCTACGAAACAAGTGGTCCTCTTCCTCTGTTTTTCTCATAGACATGTATGTTCTCGGCCCAGCCCTGTGTCCTTCGTCTCTGGTGAGTTCCTCTTTCTCAGGAACTGATTAACTCTGGGTGAGATACATAAAGTACTAACAGCCCTTCCCCTCGGAGGATATGTGACGGGTGATGTCATCACTCAGAGAGAGAAGACGGAGGCTAAATACGGTTAGGGGATTAATTCAGCTGAACTCGGTAGGGAGGAGAGGGGAGAGAGAGAGGAAAGGGGGAGGGAAAGGTGGGGTGGGGGCAACTGCATGCGAGCAGCGACAGGGAGGGTCTCAACACTTCAGTCATATCTTGCTTCCTATCGCACGTCTTCCTTCTCTCTCTCTGATCGTCAGCAGAACATTGACGTACACAAAGCTGCTTCTCAGAAAGCACGGGGTGGCTCTAATCAAAGAGACTGTGCTGTAGGGTTCACTTTGTAAAATGTTGCTCATAGGCCTACTGGACAGCAAGTGGAGTGTTTTGGGACGAAGTGACACAAAAGCAACATAGTGTATTTGAGGGGAAGAGGAAAATGTCTAATACTTTCAACATTAGTTGAAAAAAATAATGTGTGTCTGCAAAGCATTTGTGTGTGTATTCGTGTGTGTTTCTGTGTATTGGTTTTTGGATCATGCTGTGTGAGGTGAGCGTTGTGTGTTTGGCAGATCATTGCCGCAGGGGAGCTTCCTTCCTGTCCGTCAGGTTTCCTAGCTGGATTTGTAAACGTTAATAAAACGCCTCCCTCCCCCTGTACCAGCCTCTTTGCTGGCAGCCATGGAAATGCAGGCCCTACACAAACACACAGTAAAGCCCTGAGCAGCCTGACCCGCTCTACTCTGCCAGCCAGTCAACCGACAGGTGAACGTATGCAGGCCAACCAGGGAACAGGCTCTCATTCATCTCACAATGGGATAGAGGGATGGTCATCTGCTTTGATGTTATACTTAAACGTATATGCAGACAGCTGGTTAACTGAGGATATCATAAAGTCTGTGTTGTGTGTTTTTAATTTTTGATGTATTTTTTTTTTTTACACTGAAATATTTAGGAAGGAATAATGTAAGGATTGTCATTATAAAGTACAAACGGGGTGGTGCCATTCTCTATTTGAGTCCACTCATATCATCCTTTTAAACCGTTTTAACACAAAATTGCCCTTCCCTAGATTAAACCTTGTCGCTGTATAGCAGGATGGGGCCTGGCCACCAGGGTGTATAGTGAATAAAAGGCCACTCTGATGCCTTGAGTGCAGACATGACATGTAGACAGAGAGGAGACTGCTTTAGCGTATGTGCATGCTTGTTTCTAACTACAGGAAGCCAACACACTGCCTGTTTTTCTTCAGCAGTGCATGCACGCAGACACAAACAAAATGCAGTACATATAATTTACTACATACAGACATAGCCAGCAACTCTATCACATTTCACACAAACACAAAGGATATTATTATCTATTCCTCCCCCTTCCCTTTCTCCACACTGTTCTCCTCCATTTTCAACGCCTCCTCAAATAGCCTCCAGCCTGGCAGGCGATGCGCCACCCCTCGCCCTTCACCCCCTCGCCCCTTGCTAGGATCCCCATGTCCCCTCCATGTGGCATACAGAACCGCCTGGCCAGTTGGTCGGTTTTGACTGGGCTGAATCCACCCTATCCCAAGTAAGCGTAGCAATTCACCCATCCGGGGCAGCCACTAAAAACCTGTACAGTAGAACCATAATAAACATGATTTCTCAACAGGAAGGATCATTAAACCCTATACCCATCTGATCTGACTGGTGTCAGCCATGCATGGTCACACACACACCAGCAGCCTTTAGAGGTTGACTCATCCTTGTAACACAATCCTGCAGTCTTTCACATGATCACACATTAAACCACTTTGATATGCATCACTACCCAAATGATGGCTCTAACGGCTTTAGCATATTGGGCTAAATCTGTTAGCATAAACCATCTCTTTAAGAGTATTAAGTCAAGGAGCCACTTATGTGGTCACCCAGGTGTGACCATTTGACCAGAGGCAGCAGGGTGAGGCCATAAGCGTTTGGTATTAGCTGCTTGGAGACACACAGCTCCTCTTCGCGGTCTCTGATTATGCATTAAGACACTTTACCGTTTCCTCTGACAGTGCCACTCCCCACACCCTAATACCACACGGACACGAACACTGCTGCACCATCCAATACACAGCATTGTCTCCCATTAACTGCAATTGCTGGTCAACTGTTGTTGATACTCCCACACACTGACCGTACCCACCCACCCACACACACACACACACACACACACACACACATGGACACGCACTCACACGGCTACATTTTGTTGTATCATCTGCATATGACTCATGTATCTCTTTTAGTCTCCAATGATGGCACCCTGTTCTCTCATCCCCTACACCAAGAATAGCCTCTCTCTTTCTCTGTGAATCCCTCTACACACAGCTCCTGATATAGCAGCACATTAGACTTCTGACAAGACAAATATTCTCATGTACCCTGTAAGTACTCACGTCTGGGTTCCCTGGGCCCATCCACAGTCACTTTAATGGCACGGTGGTAGGTGGCCACCTGAGGAGGACCGGTGAAGACTGTGATGGTTAGAGTGAAGCTCTTTCCTGGGTTAGACAGAATAGAGAGGGCCTTGGTAAGTGAAATGCATCAGTAAGACATAGATTCAGGAGGAACATCATGTGTGAAGGTTTATAGGCGTGGGTAATTAATTGTGGAAATAAACAGATTTCTGTGGAACAAGCACTTTGGTAATGACCACCACAATCAACTTGCTGAATTAAAAGTGCCTTCTGATATGCCTCCCTTTTAAGTTTGTGAATTAAAGGGACCACCTCTTTGATGAGCTGAACTGTGGACATGATTTGAATTATTGAGAGAATATATTCCAGATTCTCTGAAAGGCTTACAGCAACAGTTTATTGTTCAATAAGGCTGATTGATGAACAATAAACTTGAGCTCTCATCCTTGAGCTCTCCATCTGCATGAAAGGCGTGGGGAGAGCGCTGGATCATGCAAACCTCCGTTTTTCATCTCAGGCTATGAAGCGGCGCTTTAATAAAAACAAGGCATAGCCTATCTTGTTAAAGAGACTGTTGGGGAAAAGGGAATCCTGGGGTGGGATAATTGACTACAAAAATGAAAGGATCTACTAGAGCTATGTGAGCGCTAGTTTTTAAAGGTGTGGAAACAAGCAAGTCCCAAGCCTTGAACTGAATATTCTGGTCCAGGCATTTTGGTGATTTGGACATGTAAAGACAATGGTATAATGTTCATATAATATACAGGCTGCGGCTACTAACCCGATCATCTTTTGAGAGGGGCGTGCGTGATGGTCAATTATAGAAATAACTGTGGTGATGCCTCACTCAGCATTAGGCTGTAGTTTGAAATTGGGTTTCGCTCTATGTCTATTAAGCATTTTCAAACGAAATCTTAAAATTTGGAATAATTATATTGTGCTCTGGATTTCCCGTCTTCCAATGAACACTGGTAATGGTTGTACGCTCTTTAAAGCTATTACACCAGTAGATGAATTTCGACGTGGTTTTCATCTGATTCTCACGTCCCTTACCTTTTTATTTTATCCATTAATTTATTTGATCACTTTCTTTGTTTAAAATCGATTACCAAAATGAGGTATACTCGGGCTATAGTTTTGCAAGTCAGTGCAATGACGCATGCAGGAAGGTGTTTTGTATGTGAAGTAAACTCTTCATTATTAGTACGTGACTCCTTCCGCTCACCTCGTCCGCTCCTGCCCACGAACCGCAGGTCGTTGAAGCGGGCGACCTGGTTCTTCATCACCGCAGACGCGTTCCTAAGCTCCGCTGAGTAGTTCTCGTCGTTCCCCGCCATCACTGTGACCAAAGTCCCGTCGGGCACATCACCGAGTGCGACAACCTGTGAGAACACAACGCGGTCAATGCTAAACAAACACAGACTACACCAAACCACATCCGGTGGAAGAAAAGAAAACGCACCATAAAACTAAAATATTACACCTGATTTCCAATCCATTAAAAAAATCATTTTATATTTAATTAGAAAATATTTGGGTCCAAATATAAAGGCCTATTGTGCTATAGGTGGGTTAAATTACATGGTAAGGTGCTTCCTTGAAGCAAGCTTGCAATTGAAACAATATTTTAAGCTATGGAAATGACTTTTACATTTGATCGACCAATAACCAAATCGCTTTTAAAAAGAATGTTAGCACATTTTAATAAATAAGAATACGACCTCAACAAGCATTTTTACATTTGGATGTGATACAATAAAATATATTTAGGCTATTTTACAAAACATTACACTTTTAGCCCACGAATTCTATCACTTCCTGGTGTATAAATATAATTGATAACGTGCAGTGAAGCATCGTTTCATTGCTTCGAAATATGCAGATTTTATTCTGCACTGAAAGGCCTTTCAAAATAGCAATTTAATAATAACTAGTTTATCAACTATAATTAATTAATTGTATTTTTATCATTATTATTACTAAATTATAATTATTTGTATTATGTTGTATGCTAATTGTTCCTTCATTGTATGTAGGCCTATTTGCAGTTCGTGCAAATCCAAACACTAGGCTGTGTAATTGTCATATTCAATTGGGTCAAATGCAACAACAAAAAAGTTACAAAAAAAAGCTACTGCCAAGTTATCACTTTGGTAGGCCACTAAGATTTTCACAACTTGATTTAATTAAATTATTTATATTACATAACATGGATCTGCGTAAACTTTGTAATACTAATGCCAGTTTATGCCCTGTTGGCTATATGAAGCTCAAGAAAACATAAAAAATGGCATTTGACACTTGAGTTCAAATTATTCTGCGGTAGCAGTAATACGTCATTAGGTCGTTCATTATTTTACAAGTGCCCATTTGTAATTAGTAATTTGCCTTACCTTGAAAGCCACAGGGAGTGTCTTGTTGCACCTCCAGTGTGAGGGCAGCACGGAGCAGAGGAAGTTTGGGCTGTCCGTCCGGACCAGTTCGCCAGCGTGGTCTGACAGGACGTCCACCACATTCCTGGCCTCGGGTCGTGTCCTCAGCGGTCCAGGGGTGCCCATGGTCCCGCTGCCGTCTCCAATCTTGCTGCAGGGGAACGACGTGGAGGGCGGTGTGAACCGTCTGGTGGTGGTAGGGTCTACGGGAATATGCATCACAACAGCTTGGGTCACGGCCACTTCTCTAGGGGTTTTGACGAGTGTTCGGGGCTCTTTAAAAAAATATGTATATTTTCTCGTTCTCTGACACTTGCTCCTTTGGTCTCGGCGAAGTCCAGTGGTTTACGCTATGATGGAGCTGAGCGCACGCAGCCCCCGGTTAATCTATCACGATGAGTCCTGGACTGTCCAGTGTGTGTAGTAGATGTCGTACCTTGCAGAGACGATACAATTTAATGGTTGCGTGTTATATCATCTGCCCAGGATGTAGCTACCTGACAAACATCAAGTTGGTTTCTGTTTCTCACTGACTACAACAAAACCAAGAAACCGCAAACTCCGATCTGACCTCTTTCTCACTGTGCTCTGTTCTGGTTGCCTATGCTATGGCTCACTTTCTATTCTGCACTATTCAGCACTTGATACGACGCCCCTCCACACTACAATTTTGGCCGCATATTAGAAAATAAAGGTCTAAGGCAAACTATAAAATCCAGTCGTTTTTGCAATATTCACGGAAGCTGACGATTCGAGTGCTGCTTGTTTGTGCTTCAACTTCACAGCAGAATGTTCTCAATCTTGTTTCACCCTCGGTGACTGAATGAGCTCCTTCAATTGAATTATGCTCATCGAGTCTCGCCAAAGTAGGCTACAGTGTACTCAGTAATTCACAGTTCTCGACGCAGAGTTTGATACGAAGAATTCCGATGGTTACACGCGGACGTCAAGTGAAGAAGTTTCTTTTTATTCAATGATTTTTGTTCCTCGGTATCAAATGTCCTGCCACTTGCCACATATTATCCTTAATGAAACTAAAAAGTCGAAACTAAAAGTCGAGATCCCAAAACTATTTTCTTGTGAACTATTCTCTCTCTAGGTTGAAATAGGCGGTAGACTGAGTGGTGGTGCGAGAGTGAAGACTGCCGTGATATTATTTACTCAAGTCATTTTACTGTTTAGTGGTTGGAGTGTGCGGATGACTTCGACCAATGAGTCGCCTGGGTTGGGCTTTCTTTCATTAGACCAATCAACGTCTCCGGAATATAAACTAAGTGAAGCGCTCTCTGCTTACTCTGTTATACTCACAGGATATATTATTGACAGACTACGTATCTTGTGCTTTTCTACACTATGTGCTTAGTTGTTTTAATGTTTTGCACAGTTAGGCTACATTTATACGTAAAATTACAGCAACTGTTCTCATGCATTCATTATAGTGTTGAAATGACATCCGGCATCGCGGCTGAATAGTGAAGTTATAATGCTAAATAAAAGTTCGGCCTATTTGTTTATTGAAGATTTAAAAAAACGTCGTGTTTTGATTGATCAGTCTTCATTCTTTATGCCTATATATGACACCGGCAAAATTATATAGGCTACTACCTTCGAAGAAATAGAATCACATAATGCGTTCTGCTTATATTAGTACATCACCGCAGTGTGTTTACATACAGTGTGAAAAGATAACAATAATTCAAGCTGGCGCATTTATTTGGTGACTGTAGAAGAAACATTTAGGGAAACATATATCATTCAAATTTTGATGATAAGTAGGCCAGTCATATAATGTAGCGTAGGTCTACTTATGATATTGTTATGGGCTTATACTCACTATTAGCAAAATGTAGTTTTACTAAAATGAATAGGCTGCTACATCTGAATGCATAATTGTCAATCAACTGCAATGTGCTATTTATCATGTCTGGAGTCCATGCACCTTTCAAATGACATATGGTTAATCAATATGAGTTGTGAATTTGATATGATTTTCCCATTCTTGTCACTGCAATTTACTCCTGCTTTTTTCAGAGAACATCAAAGGCATCTATGGATGAATGTGTTTGGTTTAGTATTATGTAATATAGAGTAATAGGCTTGGGCTAGATTAAATGAACCGTAGTGCTGCTAGGGTTAGAGACCTATTGACATAATATGTGGAATTAGCAATATACGTTTTGTTCACTTTCTTTTCCTTTTAACATATTATTTGTTACTACCATATCCAGGGAAATGGGCTGAATTAGGCTAATGATGAGTACTATAAATAAATAATATTGGCCTCCATTTGACACAATATGCATAGTAGGTGCATCTTTGTAAATATAGCCTATATAATTACATATAATTGTCTTATCACTTTCATTCGATCACGCCAAATTAAAACTAATAGGCTTACATAACAACTACAATTGTGCCAAGTACAGTAGCCACAGGCAATTATTAATTGGAATTCCATCCATTAATAGGTTACTATGTACTGCACAAGAAACGACACACCCTGTTCACTCCTTCCCAGGCAATGATGGCTCGCAGGCGCTAGTTGGCGCAATTTGTCTTCGTCAAATGGACCTGCCTTCAGTACAGAGGGGGTCTGGATAGAGAAACGGCATTTATACCATCAGAGAAATTAGAAATAACAACATATATACTATATATCTGCACCAAGACGAGAAAATGTGAGTCATAGACGACCTATTATCACCTGTGTCGAACTTAACGTTTTTTTGTTGTTGAAAAATCATCAGAAATTGTACTCGGGATCCCAAATAATGACATTTACATTATTTTCTGAATTGATGTATAGGCTTCTAGGGGGAAGTAAAAATCACTCAAGCTTTATTCGTTTAATGTCACCTTTTACTTTCTAATGAAGTTATGAATAAATGTGTTGTTTTACTCCCATAGCCGATCATTTCGATTAAGGACGTGGATTTTGTTTTAGAATTTTGACTTTTTTCCACCGCAGGTGTATGGAGGGATATTTACCATTTCGTCCAACGCACAATAAATTATGGAATAAACAAATATATTACTGTATAGCCCACATATCAAATAGCAGTTATTTAGTAGGCATACAAAAGTAAGCAAAAAACATGATGGAGATGACCTACAATCGCATTCGATTTAGGCCTAGAGTACATATTAATACAAATCCAAAATTAAAATGAAATGTCAAATATTTGTGGATAACTTGTTTTTTAAATCAAGAGGCATTTGATTGTTGGGGCTATTTTGTGGTGTTAAATTATCCATAGATGCACACAAACCACAAAGATATTAAAAACCGCTCCCATCAGAATTATGTCAGAAATGAATAACACAAAACACATCCAAGGATGGAATAAATACCTTGCAACGATTCATTGATGCAAGCTGTTACAATTTACCTCCCAAAGTGTGGATCTAAGGTCAATTTATCTCCCAACGTGCGGATCTAAGGTCAATTTACCTCCCAAAGTGTGGATCTAAGGTCAATTTATTCGCCTTCAATTTTCCAAAATACTGTTTAGTTGCAGGTAGTAGGCTGTATATTATTGCGTTACTGAAGTTAATTCCCAATGCGATTACTAATGTAGGTTAATAGTGTTTGATATATAATTATCCATGACAATAATTAGACTACTCATAATTAGACTATTTAAATGTACATTTAAATGTATTTTTCCCACTTATGTTGAATATACTAAGTGTGTGTGTGTTTGTTTGTGTGCGTGCATGCGCGCGCGTGTAGCGCGTGTACGTTTCTTCTGTTGTTTTTTATTTTAGATAGTAAGGAAATTGTGGTAAGGAAGAGATGGGAGTGGGTTTAGATGTACCCTTCATTTTCTTTATTATACTGATGTCAGTCAGACAGATACGAAGCCAAAGTCTTGCGGGGAGAGTGGCGAGGAGATGGGATGAGAAAATTATACACGCTTCACGCCTGCCAAGGCCGAGACCGTTAGGAGGGAAGCCATTTTAAATCATATTTTAACAACACGAATTGGCGCCAAACACATTGATAACAATTATCACACAGCCATTGTCTGCCTATACAGTGCCTTCAGAAAGTATTCACACCCCTAGACTTTTTCCACATTTCGTTGTGTTTACATACGGCCTGAAGATTTTTTAAATCACTGGCCTACACACAATACCGCATAATGTCAAAATGTAATTATGTTTTTCGAAAATTGTACAAATTAATACAAATTTAAAAAAAGCTGAAATGTCTTGAGTCAATAAGTATTCAACCCCTTTGTTATGGCAAGCCTGAATAAGTTCAGGAGTAAAAATGTGCTTAACAAGTCACATAGTAAGTTGTTTGGACTCACTCAATGTGCAATAATAGTGTTTAACATGATTTTTTAAATGACTACCTCATCTCTGCTACTCTGTACCCCACACATACAATTATCTGTAAGGTCCCTCAGTCAAGCAGTGAATTTCAAACACAGACTCAACCACAAATTCCAGGGTGGTTTTCCAATGCCTTGTAAAGAAGGTCACCTATTGGTATAGATGGGTAAAAAATAAAGCAGACATTGAATATCCCTTTGAGCATGGTGAAGTTATTAATTACACGTTGGCTGTTGTATCAATACACCCAGTCACTACAAAGATACAGGTGTCCTTTCTAACTCAGTTGCCAGAGAGGAAGGACATAGCTCAGGGATTTCACCATGAGGCCAATGGTGACTTTAAAACAGTTACAGTTTAATGGCTGTGAAAGGAGAAAACTGAGGATGGATCAACAACATTGTAGTTACTCCACAATACTAACCTACATGACAGTGAAAAGAAGGAAGCCTGTACAGCAGTTTTTCCTAAACCCCAAGGGGTGCACGTTTAGTTTTTTGCCCTATCACTACACAGCTGATTCAAATAATGAACTCATTATCAAGCTTTGATTATTTGAATCTGCTGTGTAACACTAGGGCAAAAACCAAAACGTGCACCCTTTGGAGTCCCCAGGAGAGAGTTTGGGAAACGCTGCGTACAGAATAAAAATATTCAAAAACATGCACTAAAGTAAAACTGCAAAAAAATGTGTCAAATAGATTTACTTTATGTCCTGAATACAAAGCATTATGTTTGTGGCAAATACAACACATAACTGAGTACCACTGTTCATGTTTTCAAATATGGTGGTGTATGCATCATGTTATAGGTCTGCTTGTCATTTATTTGCAAGGACTATGAAGTTTTTTAGGATAAAAATGTACGGAATAGAACTAATCACAGGGAAAATCCTAGAGGAAAACCTGGTTCAGTCTCCTTTCTAGCAGATACTGGAAGACAAATGCACATTTCAGCAGGACAATAACCTAAAACACAAGACCAAATATATAATATAATTGATTACCAAGATGAATGTTCCTGAGTTGACTAGTTCTTTTTTTTATCGGCTTGAAAATCTATGGCAAGACGTGAAAATGGCTGTCTAGCTATGATCAACAATCAACTTGACAGAGCTTGAATAATTCTTTCAAGAATAATGTGCAAAGCTTGTACTATCCAGGTGTTCAAATCTCTTCGAGACTTGCCCAGCAAGACTGATTCTAACATGTATTGACTCAGTGGGTTGACTACTTGTCTAATCAAAATATATTAGTGTTTTATTTTTCATATATATATTTTTTACAAATGTTAGAATGACAATTTAATCCATTTTAATGCCACACAACAAAATGGGGTTTGAATACTTTCTGAAGGCACTTCTGCTAGGCGGTTGTCTAGAGTGCAGACTGCATAGTGATGTGAGCCCTCAACGGGGTGAGCTGTCAGCAAACCTGTTTCTTTACGAAGAGAGAAAATTCTTAATTGCCAAATGACCTCAAAGATCAAGACCTGTGGCTTTTGGAGAACAAGGGACATTTGTCTAAAACAGGTCATTCTTCTAATTATAAACTCATATGCCTAATATCATCTGAGTTTATATCTGAGTAGTTAGAAAGTAACTATTCAACCAACTGTTGAATATAATAATAACATCTTAACATGTAAATGCTATATGATCTTAAAATGTATGCTAAATTAGCTGAAGCTGCAGGGTGCATATTTCAGGACCTCATGTCTTCAAAAGTATCGCCTATCATAGTTCGCTATTTTGAGGCAATGAAAGAACTAAAGTGGAACAAAGACATTGGCGACATTTCAGTCATCCTCCTGCCTCCGTTTATTATTAATATATGACCACACGACCAGCTACCCTGCGCAGCGGTAACACGCGCTTCGGGTTCCTGTCATATTTATACTCCTACATTGCAACACGCAGTTTCTATAGTTTCAGCCACACAGACACTGAGGCCGTAGCCTGTCGTGCCCCTGAACGATTTTTAATGATCCAAGTGGGTTCAGCTCAACCGAACGCAGAACTCCAGGAGGATGTCTAACCCCAGACCCACCTCACGCAGACGCTAGACTAGTTTTTACCCTCTACTTTTAAAACCCAGAGTTTTCAGCACTAGCCTCTATAGGCCCAGTCAAAACACTACATGCCTCCAGTTTGGAAATAGTTTGGGGGGTTAAAGTAAGAATGGTTAGGGAGAGCTCCAACCAAAATGAATAGATTCCCATTTAAGTTTCCTCCTTTAAATCATATGAACTCTTACTGTGAACTGTGCACTGGCATATAAACCTCCAGCCCTTCTGTCCCCTCTGTTTTCAAGAACTTAGGACCAGATTACCATCAAGGTTTTCAGAAGAGAAATCACAGGAGAAAGCATCACACACTTTCAGCCCTTTCATTCCCACTTGAGGCATGTTTTCAAATTAGCGTACTCAGGCCTGCCTTGCCCTGCAGTCGCCAACCAACACCCCAAACCATGGAAGATCAAGGGGAGTGGCAAAGTTTTCTTCCTTTCCATTTTCATATGGTTTGGCTAATAATGAGACTGAATGTAAAGCTAATAGTTTGAATATCATCCCCATTAGCTGAGAAACCCACACAAGCCTTTGAGGTGTAAACCTATACCCAACGCTATCATGCCCACCACCCAGCCATATCTCCCATGGCTGATGTCACTTTAAAAAGGCTTTGATGGGGAGAAACTTTCAGATATGTGAGGAGATACAAAAGTGAAATGTTCATTCTCAATATGTATATGAATAACCACATAAATACACAAGCTATTTTCAGGCGTGTGCACATGTGCCATTGGAGGGGATCTTTTCTTTTGAAAAAGTGGGCTATGGGGCAATTAGAAATAGTTTGAGGTTAAATGATGACATAAGACAAAGATTTCTATCTTTAGCGGCTGTGGCGGTCGCACATTTCTGTACATTCACAAATTACAGGGCGAGTCTGGCCCTCAACCCACCGAACGCATTCCTTCCGAAAAGTGTCTGCTCGAATGTCAGCCGGGGGTTTTCTGCTCAGTGGAAATATGAGTGTTCTGAATGGACGACTCCTATGAAATGGAGTATTATTCCTCTCGGATTAAATGAGCTCTACATTTGGGATCAGGGTATTTTTTTGTACCAATGATGGATTCTGTGGTATAGTTGAAATGCCAGAGCTGTTTACCCGCTGTCGTTTTTGAAATGCAGTTTGCTATGAAATGGACTTCTGCAGCTTGATATGACAAGAGTGTCAGTGATTAGTTTTCCAAGCATGACGTAAGTCATCAAAGCATTCTGTCCCTCGTCCCAAAGCCAAATCATATTCTAGCATTTGGATGTTTATACACAGACTATAGAGAGACTTTTAGAAGTAATCCTTCACAGAGAAACTGGGTAAAGATTGTTTCATTTTGTATGGGGATTCTGATCTCCGTTTGCTGATGTTTTCTCAAATGATGATTATATAATGTGTCAGCACATTGCAGTTGGTGGTCATTGTTGTCCATTATGATGTAGACCAGCAAATAGGAACCACATTGCTAGTTTTTATCATACCTTCTTCTCAAATCTAAAGTGTTAGCCAATTACTCCTTCATCATACGATGTTCCATTTAGCTGCCTCAGATACGAGCACCACTACTCCTTTATTGAGATTACACAATCTTTCTTTTCTAATGACTTTAAACTAATTTGGGGTAAATCACAAATTGAATACTGTAGGTCTTCACTTGAGTATATGCATGTGATTCATGAGAAAGTCATGGTCTCATTGGGGATCCGTTTAGGCAGTCAGAATATATATCCCATAAACTGATGAATGAGCCTGTAACATTTCCAAAACCAGCAGCTAATTACTATGTAAGCATGACGAGCTGAAATAGTGCAGTCGCAGAGATAGACAACCAGCACATTCAGCTCATTCATCTTTAATCCACAGCCTACATGTTTTAAAAGGTGCGGAGTGTAGCCAAGGGCTTATTAAAGTAAAATAATGGTGGCTGGGGTTGTCTCTGTCTTGTCTCTGGGCCTTACAGCTAGCTACAGTAACTGAGTGAAGACATTGGTCGCGATGAAGAGGCCAGTCAGATCACTGTTATCAACACACTCCGAGACATTTGACATTTAACTCTCAGCACTTGAGAGAGAAATAGGACAAACACCAAATTGAGACTGCATGCAGAATTCTGCAAAAATATCCGCGGTGTACAATGTAAAACACCAAATAATGCACGCAGAGCAGAATTAGGCCCATGCCCGCTAATTATCAAAATCCAGAATTAAATTCTGCAACCACCTAAAAGGTAGCGATTCCCAAACCTTTCATAACAAAGCCATCACCTACAGAGAGATTAACCTGGAGAAGAGTCCCCTAAGCAAGCTGTTCCAGGGGCTCTGTTCACAAACACAATAAGACCCCACAGAGCCCCAGGACAGCAACACAATTAGGCTCAACACAACAAAAAGATAATTACTTGACACATTGGAAAGAATTAACAAAAAACAGAGCAAACTATAATGCTTTTTGGCCCTAATCAGAGAGTACACAGTGGCAGAATACCTGACCACTGTGACTGACCCAAACTTAAGGAAAGTTTTGACTATGTACAGACTCAGTGAGCATAGCCTTGCTATTGAGAAAGGCCACCATAGGCAGACATGGCTCTCAAGAGAAGACAGGCTATGTGCACTCTGCCCACAAAATGAGGTGGAATTTGAGTTGCACTTCCCAACCTCCTGCCAAATGTATGACTGTCACGACTTCTACCGAAGGTAGCTCCTCTCCCTGTTCGGGCAGCGCTCGGTGGTCTACTAGTCATCACCGATCACTTTTTCCTTTTCTGTTTGTCTTGTCTTTGGTTCTGTTTCACACCTGGTTTCCTTTGCTTTAATTTCTGTGTGTATATATTTACCCTGTTGCCTGCCTAGGTTTGAGAGAGAGAGAGAGAGAGAGAGAGAGAGAGAGAGAGAGAGAGAGAGAGAGAGAGAGAGAGAGAGAGAGAGAGAGAGAGAGAGAGAGAGAGAGAGAGAGAGAGAGAGAGAGAGAGAGAGAGAGAGAGAGAGAGAGAGAGAGAGAGAGAGAGAGAGAGAGAGAGAGAGAGAGAGAGAGAGAGAGAGAGAGAGAGAGAGAGAGAGAGAGAGAGAGAGAGAGAGAGAGAGAGAGAGAGAGAGAGAGAGAGAGACTCTCCTCTAGAGGGGGCTGCTGCAGACGTGACTAGGGGCGAGGTGACTGTACTGTATGTTCTGTTGTAGTAGTACTCATATACTCTCCCTCTGATACACCCTAGCATGTATCCAATTCTTCTAAAGGCTGCACTAAACCAGACAAAAAAGTACTACACCATAACGATTGCATAATAATTCAATTTGGTAACATGAAAATTATCGGTATACAAAGATCAATTGACTTGTCGGTAGTGTGACCTCACATTGACATGCTTTATCAATACCAGATCAAAGATCTTGTGTAAGAAATAGTTTCAAGCGGTGCGTGTTTGATTTGAAGGTTTAGATCAGGGTGTAGGGTTTACTCTGTGGTAAGACCCCACCCCTGTCACCCCTGTCCTTTAGTAGCAGTTCAAGGGGACACCTCCAGGCCTGCCCTGAGGACTCTCTCTGTGAACTCTCATGTCACCATTGGTCCGCCCTCACACATCATCTGTCGGGTACACTCGCTCCACGATGACAGTTAGAAGGCTGTGATGTGGTTATGCATGGTGTTTATTCATTGGAAAGCCACTAAGAGTACCATTGGATGATAAAGTCACGAAAAGAGCTGTGTTATTATAGGAGCACGTTTGGTTGAGTTTTGATCCAGTTGGTTGCGTGTGAGTTGTGGGCCCTTTCTTGCCGAGCTAGCGGATCCAGGATGATGTATTGTTGAGGGCAGTAGACTGATGACCTGACCTGAAGGTTGCCTCATCAACTCCGTTATACTGCCACGTCTGATTAGGCTTTGAACCATGTTTTGTATACATTGACGTCATTTTGTAATTGGTAAATCATACACTTCAACTTCTGCACTCTGCAAACTTGAAGAGACTTGTTTATCCTCCAATAGGAATATTTAGCTCCATGGTGAAGTAGCTGATTGTATTTAGAGTGATCCTTACTTGGCCCTAACTGTCCATGACCTTAGTCTCTAAATGTGTCTCATGAATGCACCAACTCATCCATCGTTTGAGGTTTTTTAGTATGACTTGTAATCATTTCTCTTCTTTCTTTGTCTCTTTGTCTGTCTATAAGTTTGTCTGTCTGTGCAGGCACCCATCCCAGTGTTTCTTCCTCTCTGGTGAGTTCTTCTGATGCAAGGAAGGCAATCTGTAATCTGTAGTAATTGCATGTTGCAGAAAAACATTTTTCCGCTGTGGTAATCGCTGCAATATGTGCCTCGGCATTGCCAAAGTGACAGCAGCCCCACCCCCACCCCCAACACACAGACACACATACACACACACACCCCCGACTGGCTGACTCACTCTGGCTAGCCTCAGCCAACTGTGTCCGGCTACAGGAGCCGTGATCCAAGCCTCCTCTGGATGGGGGAGATACGGTAGACAGACGGCTGTAGAATACAGAGGAACTAACTGGCAGGCAGCACACCTGTGGCAGCAGCAGCATCACGCTACATTCACCTTCAGCAGCAGATTTATAGTTCCTCCCAGTGACAGTTTAACTGCCATTCCACACCAATGCCAGAGCCGTGCCGGAGCCAGATCACAGCTCCAGCTTGCCTCAGCTACCACACGCAGGCTGAGGCCAGGGCCAGGGAACCGCTTGGGACAGGGAGGCAGCTCCAATTCTATGTCTGTGTGGTAGAGCTTTCAGAATGCGCGCATCGCACAAACAGGCTAAAAGGATATTATGAACATACCGATATTCTGTTTCAATGACAGTTATTCTTGCGACCAAATTCCCTTTAGTTACTTTCCTTAAATTTTTTTTTGCTTAATCATTGTTAATAGGCGAAATTGAGCCACTGGTGAGGAATTCTGTGAATCAAGCTAAGGTCAGATAAAGGTAGATATCTCTGCTGCTTCAGGCTATGCCTGGGCTGTTGATGCATGTTTATCAAGCCATCGTCCACCACTCCACCACCCTACCACTCTAAAACTCCAACACTCCACCACTAACACTCCACAACTAACAAACTTCACCACTAACACTCCACCACTCTAACACTCAACCACTAACATTCTACCACTAACACTCCACCACTCTAACACTCCACCACTAACATTCTACCACTAACACTCAACCACTCTAACATTCTACCACTAACACTCCACCACTCTAACACTCCACCACTAACATTCTACCACTAACACTCCACCACTCTAACATTCTACCACTAACACTCAACAACTCTAACACTCCACCACTAACATTCTACTAATAACACTCCACCACTCTAACACTCTAACACTCCACCACTCAGCCACTAACATTCTACTAATAACACTCAACCACTCTAACACTTCACCACTCTAAAACTCCACCACTCTAAAACTCCACCACTCCAACACTCCACCACTAACATTCTACCATTAACACTCCCCCACTCTAACACTCTAACACTCCACCACTAACACTCCACCACTCTAACACTCCACCACTAACACTCCACCACTCTAACACTCCACCACTAACACTCCACCACTCCAACCCTCCACCACTCCACCACTCTAACACTCCACAACTCCAACACTCCACCACTCCAACCCTCCACCACTCTAACACTCCACCACTAACCTACCACTAACACTCCACCATCTGACACTCCACCACTCTAACACTCCGCCACTCTAACACTCCACCACTCTAACACTCCACCACTCTAACACTCCACCACTCTAACACTCCACCACTCTAAAACTCCACCACTCTAACACTCCACCACTCTAACACTCCACCACTCTGACACTCCACCACTCTGACACTCCACCACTCTGACATTCCATCACTCTAACACTCCACCACTAACATTCTACTACAAACACTTCACCACTCCACCACTAACATTCTACTTTTAACACTCCACCACTCTGAACACTCCACCACTAACACTCCACCACTCTAAAACGCCACAACTCCAACACTCCACCACTCCAACTAACCTCTACACTCCACCACTCTAACACTCCACCACACTAAACTCCACCACTCTAAAACTCCACCACACTAACACTCCACCACTCTGACACTCCACCACTCTAACACATCACCACTCTAACACTCCCCCACTCCACCACTAACATTCTACTATGAACACTCCACCACTCTAACACTCCACCACTAACACTCCACCACCAACACTCCAATCCTAACACTCCACCACTCTTAAACTCCACCACTCCTCCAAAACTCCACCACTCTAACCCCACCAATTCACCACTCTAAAACTCCACAACTCCACACTCCACCACTCCAACCCTCCACCCACCACACTAACACTCCACCACACTAACACTCCACCACTACAACTTCTAAAACTCCACCACTCTAACACTCCCACTCTGAACACTCCACCAACACTCCACCACTCTGACACTCCACCACTCTGACACTCCACCACTCTGACATTCCATCACTCTAACACTCCACCACTAACATTCTACTACAACACTTCACCACTCTAACACTCCACCACTCCACCACTAACATTCTACTATTAACACTCCACCACTCTAAAACTCCAACACTCTAACACTCCACCACAAACACTCCACCACCAACCACCAACACTCCAATCTAACACTCCACCACCCCTCTACAAAAACCACTCCACCACCACCACTCTAACACTAAAACTCCACCACTCCACCACTCCACCACTCTAAAACTCCACCACTCTAACACTCCACCACTCTGAACACTCCACCACTCTAACACTCCACCACTAACACTCCACCACACTAACACTCCACCACTAACACTCCACCACTCTAACACTCCACCACTCTAACACTCCACCACTCCAACACTCCACCACTCTCCACCACTCCACCACTCTAACACTCCACCACTCTAACACTCCACCACCAACCCTCCACCACTCCACCACACTAACACTCCACCACTCTAACACTCCACCACTCTAACACTCCACCACTCTAACACTCCACCACTCTAACACTCCACCACTCTAACACTCCACCACTCTAACACTCCACCACTCTAACACTCCACCACTCTAACACTCCACCACACTAACATTCCACAAACACTCACCACTCCACCACTAACACTCCACCTCCACCACTCTGAACTCCACCACTAACACTCCACCACTCTAACACTCCACAACTCCAACACTCCACCACCACCACTCTGACACTCCACCACTCTAACACTCCACCACTCTGACATTCCATCACTCTAACACTCCACCACTAACATTCTACTACAAACACTTCACCACTCCACCACTAACATTCTACTTTTAACACTCCACCACTCTAACACTCCACCACTCTGACACTCCACCACTCTGACATTCCATCACTCTAACAATCCACCACTAACATTCTACTACAAACACTTCACCACTCTAACACTCCACCACTAACATTCTACTATTAACACTCCACCACTCTAAAACTCCACCACTCTAACACTCCACCACTAACACTCCACCACCAACACTCCAATCCTAACACTCCACTACTCTTAAACTCCACCACTCCTTCTACAAAACTCCACCACTCCAACACCCCACCAATTCACCACTCTAAAACTCCACAACTCCATCACTCCACCACTCCAACCCTCCACCACACTAACACTCCACCACACTAACACTCCACCACACTAACAACTCCACCACTCTAAAACTCCACCACTCTAACACTCCACCACTCTGAACACTCCACCACTAACACTCCACCACGCTGACACTCCACCACTCTGACTCTCCACCACTCTGACACTTCAACACTCACCTCCACCACTCCACCACTAACATTCTACTACAAACACTTCACACTCCCACTCTAACACTCCACTCCACCATTAACATTCTACTACTTAACACTCCACCACTCTAACACTCCAACACTCTAACACTCCACCACAAACACTCCACCACCAACACTCCACCACTCCTAACACTCCACTACTCTTAAACTCCACCCTCTACAAAACTCCACCACTCCACCACTAACACTCCACCACTCTAACACTCACCACCACTCCACCACTAAAACTCCACCACTCCACACTCCACCACTCCAACTCCACCCTCCACCACTCTAACACTCCACCACTAACACTCCACCACACTAACACTCCACCACTCTAAACACTCCACCACACACTAACACTCCACCACTCTAACACTCCACCACTAACACTCCACCACTCTAACACTCCACCCACTCCACCACTCTAACACTCCACCCTCCACCACTCCACCACTCCAACCCTCCACCACTCCACCACACTAACACTCCACCACTCTAAAACTCCACCACTCTAACACTCCACCACACTAACACTCCACCACTCTAAAACTCCACCACTCTAAAACTCTACCACTCTAACACTCCACCACACTAACACTCCCCCACTCTAACACTCCACCACTCTGACACTCCAACACTAACACTCCACCACTCTAACACTCCACCACTCTAACACTCCACCACTCTGACTCTCCACCACTCTGACACTCCACCACACTGACATTCCATCACTCTAACACTCTGCCACTCTAACACTCCACCACTAACATTCTACTACAAACACTCCACCACTATAACACTCCACCACTATAACACTCCACCACTCTGACACTCCACCACTCTGACACGCCACCACTCTGACATTCCATCACTCTAACACTCCACCACTATCATTCTACTACAAACACTCCACCACTCCACCACTAACATTCTACTTTTAACACTCCACCACTCTGAACACTCCACCACTAACACTCCACCACTCTAAAACGCCACAACTCCAACACTCCACCACTCCAACCCTCTACCACTCCACCACTCTAAACTCCACCACACTAACACTCCACCACTCTAAAACTCCACCACTCTGACACTCCACCACTCTGACATTCCATCACTCTAACAATCCACCACTAACATTCTACTACAAACACTTCACCACTCTAACACTCCACCACTCCACCACTAACATTCTACTATTAACACTCCACCACTCTAAAACTCCACCACTCTAACACTCCACCACTAACACTCCACCACCAACACTCCAATCCTAACACTCCACTACTCTTAAACTCCACCACTCCTTCTACAAAACTCCACCACTCCAACACCCCACCAATTCACCACTCTAAAACTCCACAACTCCATCACTCCACCACTCCAACCCTCCACCACTCCACCACACTAACACTCCACCACACTAACACTCCACCACACTACAACTCCACCACTCTAAAACTCCACCACTCTAACACTCCACCACTCTGAACACTCCACCACTAACACTCCACCACTCTAAAACGCCACCACTCTAACACTCCACAACTCCAACCCTCCACCACTCCACCACTCTAACACTCCACAACTCCAACACTCCACCACTCCAACCCTCCACCACTCCACCACACTAACACTCCACCACTCTAAAACTCCACCACTCTAACACTCCACCACTCTAACACTCCACCACACTCCACCACTCTAAACTCCACCACTCCGCCACTCTAACACTCCACCACTCTGACACTCCACCACTCTAAAACTCCACACTCCACTCCACCACTCTAACACTCCACCACTCTAACACTCCACCACTAACACTAACACTCCACCACTCTAACACTCCACCACTCTAACACTCCACCACTCTAACACTCCACCACTAACATTCTCCACCACTCCACCACACTAAAACACTCCACCACTCTGCCACTCTAACACTCCACCACCTGACACTCCACCACTAACACTCCACCACTCTGACACTCCACCACTCGGACACTCCACCACTCTGACACTCCACCACTAACACTCCACCACTCTGACACTCCACAACTCGGACACTCCACCACTCTGACATTCCATCACTCTAACACTCCAACACTCTAACACTCCACCACTAACATTATACTACTAACACTCCACCACTCTGACACTCCACCACTCTGACACTCCACCACTAACACTCCACCACTCTGACACTCCACCACTCGGACACTCCACCACTCTGACATTCCATCACTCTAACACTCCAACACACCACCACTAACATTCTACTACTAACACTCCACCACTCTAAAACTCCACCACTCTAACACTCCACCACACTAACACTCCACCACTCTAAAACTCCACCACTCTAACACCCCACCACTTCACCACTCTAAAACTCCACAACTCCATCACTCCACCACTCCAACCCTCCACCACTCCACCACACTAACACTCCACCACACTAACACTCCACCACTCTAAAACTCCACCACTCTAACACTCCACCACTCTGAACACTCCACCACTAACACTCCACCACGCTGACACTCCACCACTAATACTCCATCACTCTAACACTCCACAACTCCAACACTACACCACTCCAACCCTCCACCACTCCACCACTCTAACACTCCACAACTCCAACACTCCACCACTCCAACACTCCACCACTAACACAACACTCCACCACTCAACACTCCACTAACCACTAACACTCCACCACACTAACACTCTCCACTCACTCTAACACTCCACCACTCTGACTCTAACAACTCCACCACACTAACACTCCACCACTCCACTCCACCACTAACACTCCACCCTGACACTAACACTCTAACACTCCACAACTCCCACTACACAACTAACACTCCCCCACTCTAACACTCCACCACTCTGACTCTCCACCACTCTGACACTCCACCACACTGACATTCCATCACTCTAACACTCTGCCACTCTAACACTCCACCACTAACATTCTACTACAAACACTCCACCACTCTAACATTCCATCACTCTAACACTCCACCACTATAACACTCCACCACTCTGACACTCCACCATGCTGACACTCCACCACTAATACTCCACCACTCCAACCCTCCACCACTCCACCACTATAACACTCCACCACTCCAACCCTCCACCACTCCACCACACTAACACTCCACCACTCTAAAACTCCACCACTCTAACACTCCACCACTCTGACTCTCCACCACTCTGACACTCCACCACACTGACATTCCATCACTCTAACACTCCGCCACTCTAACACTCCACTAACATTCTACTACAAACACTCCACCACTCTAACATTCCATCACTCTAACACTCCACCACTATAACACTCCACCACTCTGACACTCCACCACTCTGACATTCCATCACTCTAACACTCCACCACTAACATTCTACTACAAACACTTCACCACTCTAACACTCCACCACTAACATTCTACTATTAACACTCCACCACTCTGAACACTCCACCACTAACACTCCACCACGCTGACACTCCACCACTAACACTCCACCACTCTAAAACGCCACAACTCCAACACTCCACCACTCCAACCCTCCACCACTCCACCACTCTAACACTCCACAACTCCAACACTCCACCACTCCAACCCTCCACCACTCCACCACACTAACACTCCAACACACTAACACTCCACCACTCTAAAACTCCACCACTCTGACACTCCACCACTCTGACATTCCATCACTCTAACAATCCACCACTAACATTCTACTACAAACACTTCACCACTCTAACTCTCCACCACTCCACCACTAACATTCTACTATTAACACTCCACCACTCTAAAACTCCACCACTCTAACACTCCACCACTAACACTCCACCACCAACACTCCAATCCTAACACTCCACTACTCTTAAACTCCACCACTCCTTCTACAAAACTCCACCACTCCACCACTCCAACCCTCCACCACTCCACCACACTAACACTCCACCACACTAACACTCCACCACACTACCACTCCACCACTCTAAAACTCCACCACTCTAACACTCCACCACTCTGAACACTCCACCACTAACACTCCACCACGCTGACACTCCACCACTAATACTCCACCACTCTAACACTCCACAACTCCAACACTCCACAACTCCAACACTCCACCACTCCACCACTCTAACACTCCACAACTCCAACACTCCACCACACTAACACTCCACCACACTAACACTCCACCACTCTAAAACTCTACCACTCTAACACTCCACCACACTAACACTCCCCCACTCTAACCACTCTCCACCACTCTGACACTCCAACACTAACACTCCACTAACACTAACACTCCACCACTCTAACACTCCACCACTCTGACTCTCCACCACTCTGACACTCCACCACACTGACATTCCATCACTCTAACACTCCGCCACTCTAACACTCCACCACTAACATTCTACTACAAACACTCCACCACTCTAACATTCCATCACTCTAACACTCCACCACTATAACACTCCACCACTCTGACACTCCACCACTCTGACACTCCACCACTCTGACATTCCATCACTCTAACACTCCACCACTAACATTCTACTACAAACACTTCACCACTCTAACATTCCACCACTCCACCACTAACATTCTACTATTAACACTCCACCACTCTAAAACTCCACCACTCTAACACTCCACCACTAACACTCCACCACCAACACTCCAATCCTAACACTCCACTACTCTTAAACTCCACCACTCCTTCTACAAAACTCCACCACTCCACCACTCCAAAACTCCAACACCCCACCAATTCACCACTCTAAAACTCCACAACTCCATCACTCCACCACTCCAACCCTCCTCCACTCCACCACACTAACACTCCACCACACTAACACTCCACCACACTACCACTCCACCACTCTAAAACTCCACCACTCTAACACTCCACCACTCTGAACACTCCACCACTAACACTCCACCACGCTGACACTCCACCACTAACACTCCACAACTCTAAAACGCCACCACTCTAACACTCCACAACTCCAACACTCCACCACTCCAACCCTCCACCACTCCACCACTCTAACACTCCACAACTCCAACACTCCACCACTCCAACCCTCCACCACTCCACCACACTAACACTCCACCACACTAACACTCCACCACTCTAACACTCCACCACTCTAACACTCCGCCACTCTAACACTCCACCACTCTAACACTCCACCACTCTAACACTCCACCACTCTAACATTCTACCACTAACATTCTACTACAAACACTCCACCACTCTGACACTCCACCACTCTGACACTCCACCACTAACACTCCACCACTCTGACACTCCACCACTCTGACACTCCACCACTCTGACAGTCCACCACTAACACTCCACCACTCTGACACTCCACAACTCGGACACTCCACCACTCTGGCATTCCATCACTCTAACACTCCACCACTCTAACACTCCACCACTAACATTATACTACTAACACTCCACCACTCTGACACTCCACCACTAACACTCCACCACTCTGACACTCCACCACTCGGACACTCCACCACTCTGACATTCCATCACTCTAACACTCCAACACACCACCACTAACATTCTACTACTAACACTCCACCACTCTAAAACTCCACCACTCTAACACTCCACCACACTAACACTCCACCACTCTAAAACTCCACCACTCTAACACTCCACCACTCTGAACACTCCACCACTAACACTCCACCACTCTAACACTCCACAACTCCAACACTCCACCACTCCAACCCTCCACCACTCCACCACACTAACACTCCACAACTCCAACACTCCACCACTCCAACCCTCCACCACTCCACCACACTAACACTCCACCACACTAACACTCCACCACTCTAAAACTCCACCATACTAACACTCCACCACACTAACACTCCACCACTCTAACACTCCACCACTCTGACACTCCAACACTAACACTCCACCACTAACATTCTACTACAAACACTCCACCACTATAACACTCCACCACTAACACTCCACCACGCTGGTTTGCTATGTGTGATTGTGGCACATGTTTATGAGGTCACCATATCAAGCCCCCCCACCTCCGCCCCACGTCTCACACACTGTACTGTGAGACTGTGGCATGAGTCGATGAAGTCCTCGCCCACCATTTCATCAATCCAACAAACAGCTTCTCGATGTGTAACTGCGGCTAGACGTGGCCCACGTTTGTGAAGTCATTACGCACTGCATCACCACCCCTGTACTCAACACAGCCCCAAGACATGTTAGCTCACTGATGCTGCACTTCCTCACTCCACACTGGGTAACCACACACCTATGGTGGGCAGGGACAAAAGTAATGCCATGAGACATTTATAGATTCAGTGTACAGACACTGTGATTACATCCAGACTGTCCACAGTGAGGTGAGCAACCCTTTCCTCTCTGAGCTGCTGCCTGGTGCCCTGCTGCACAGCACTGCCTATCAAACCACCCAGCAGTTGAACTTCCCTCTGTGTATTAAATGGTCTCTGAGAGATCAAACATGTCACCCTGACGAGAAGAGGAGACAGCTCGGAGCTCTGGAAGCCTTTCAGTCTGACAGCCAAGCACGTTTGACTGGCAAACAGAGACATTTTTTCCCTTCCCCCTGCCAAAATGGGAGTATGTCTGTGATCCTGTAGCTCGACATCGCACACAAATATAGAAGCGCAATGAGAGACCCAGCGAGGGGTGAACCCTAGCCCGCCGGCTCTGAAAATAAGTTGAGGCGTCCCTCTCGCACAAAGGCAAAGCCCCATAACTCAGTTTTTTCCCCAAATGAAATCGCATGTGAACCGAATATTAGGAAGTGTGCATGGCTGCCAACAGCCGCCAAGCCATTATAGCCGGGCCTGTTAACCACATTTTCACCAGCAGACAATGGCCCTTTGTCCTCGTGTGTGGCTGTCCCCTCTGCCGGAACCCAGAGAGGAGCCCTGTACAATTAAACAGTGTGGATGAGGAGAGGGGAGCAGAGGAGAGGAGAAGAGAAGAAAGATGGAGATTGGGGAGAGGAGAGCAGAAGAAAGGGGAGGAGAGGTGGAGAGGAAAGAGGATGTATAGACTGGAGTGTCAGTTCTGTTCTCTAGTTAATTAGTCACAGTCGTGTCAGCAGGAGGCAGGGGAGCCTGCCTTCATGGCCAGAGGAACCTTTCATGTGGTTACTCATGGAATGCTGTTGTTCATTCCTTCCTGCAACAAAAGCCACATGTTTTTATTTTTTTGTAGAGTATAGGCTGTCCCCATGGAAATATGAAGGAACAAGACAAGGTATGTCACGTATGAGTGGTATGGCTGCTAAAAAGAAAAAGGCTGTCTGGTAAGGAATTCACCAAACAATCCTGACTGTGCCAATATGATAATCTTTGGTTCATGTTGTTAAATACATTATATATATATATATATACAAATACATATTTTGGACCATAAACTGGCCACCACCCCCTTTGCCTTCAGGACACTCTAACACATTGGTGCCTACTGTAAAATACAATATATTTAAGTAAAAATACTTAAAAGTATAACTTAAGTAATGTAAATGATGTCTGAGTGTTGGAGTGTGCCCTTGGCTATCTGCAAATAAACAAATAAAAATGCATTCTTGTTTGCCTAATATAACGATTTTTTAAAAATATTTGAAGAAATTATATTTATTTTTAATACTTAAATATATTCAAAATCAAATACTTTTAGACTCAAGTAGTATTTTACTGGGTGACTTACAATTGCACTATTTCAATTGAGTCAAGTATCTTTCCTTTTACTCAAGTATGACAATTGGGTACTTTTTCCACCACTGTCTGTACTGTCTACTCACTCACTCACTCACTCACTCACTCACTCACTCACTCACTCACTCACTCACTCACTCACTCACTCACTCACTCACTCACTCACTCACTCACTCACTCACTCACTCACCATCACTCACTCACTCACTCACTCACTCACTCACTCACTATCTCATTTGCTGTCTAAGCAGCTACCCTGCCCTGTTAAACTCCTTCATCCTTGTTTGGGTATTTAACGGAGGTCATCCCAGGTTCTGTCACACATTCAAGTGTAAAGACGCCTCAAAGAATTTCTAGATATTGAAATCGCATGTATTTCTCTTCACTGGAGTTCAATCTCCTCGGCCCTGTCTCGCTCACTGGAGAGCGAGACTAGAATAAAACAGTGACCCAGCGCCTGTTTCCTGACAACTGTCCATGGTACTTTCCACTGCAGACTTGAGACAACTCTGAAAGCAGCGAGCGAATGCACTGGGCCTGAAGGCTTTCATTCCGATGCAGGAAGGGTGTGGCTCCTCTCAGTCAGAGAGTTTAAAGAGTCTCACAGACATACATTATTTTCATCACCTGCAATAAAACCACTCCTTTGAACACAAAATCATTACTGTCAATCATCAAATTGAACCCAATTGAGTTTGAATGAAATCACGAAAAGAGAAGAGACCAGCTGTCATCACTGTGATTTTACTTGAACTCTCGTCTCTTCTCTGAACTTTTACTGTGTCCGGACAGACGGACACTATCTCTCTCCATTGCATGCAGCTCTCTCTGTCTCTCTATGAGTTCCATGTGTCCATGTGGCTGAATGTTTCCTCTCATAATCTTTGTGACTAATCACTAGTGATGTTGCCCATGAGTGGTTAGCACCCTGCCCCATGCAGTGCAATGTAGCGTACTCACCCTCTCTGTGACTCAGAGCCTCTGAGGAGCCCTAACTGCTCGCTAATCCTCTGATTGCTGTGTTTGGCCCCTCGGGCTCCTCAGCGCCAGGGCGGGCCAGGCTAACGACAGGCTAACGACGACGACAGTGAGCGTTTATAAACCAAATTAGGAGGCTAGAGTCTGGCTTGTCGTGTGGTGATTAGCTTGATCAAACGCTCGCTGACTGACTGACTGGCTGACTGTTCACTGTGTCATTATGCTGATTAAAGGAGCCTTGGTTGGTCCCTAGCTACATGTAACACACATCTTTCTGCTGGGTTGGTTAAGTTAGCAGAGGTAGCCCTGCAGTAGTCTTTATCGTGCGTGAAAGCCAAGGGGATGGTGGATGAGATGGTGTGAAGATAAGAGGTTTTGTGTTGATGGTGAAATTAAGGTTCAGTGTAGGTTGTGTGGCCGCAAAAAGAGGAGTCTGGTTTGTGAGGCTTTAAATCTCAGTGGTTTAACTCTCTAGTGATGGTCTGGTTTGTGAGGCTTTAAATCTCAGTGGTTTAACTCTCTGGTGATGGTCTGGTTTGTGTATGACAGCATGTAAGAGGTGATAGTACCTGATTTCTCAGGTAGGACGGCTTCCATCACATTAATACAACCTGTATTTTTCCAATGCAAACAAAACAAAATAAATCTCTTATAATTTAGGTTTTCAAAAATTCTGTTTGTAAATTTACTACACCAGTATTAGTCATTTCAAATCTGCATTTACTCCAACTGTGGGTTGTCCTTTGACTGTGATAAAAGCAGCAGGAGGCCATCTGTGAGCTCTTACAGATTATTACACTGAGGTCAGACGAGAGAGAGAGAGAGAGAGAGAGAGAGAGAGAGAGAGAGAGAGAGAGAGAGAGAGAGAGAGAGAGAGAGAGAGAGAGAGAGAGAGAGAGAGAGAGAGAGAGAGAGAGAGAGAGAGAGAGAGAGAGAGAGAGAGAGAGAGAGAGAGAGAGAGAGAGAGAGAGAGAGAGAGAGAGAGAGAGAGAGAGAGAGAATGAATGAATGATATGGTCATCATGTTGACACACTGTACATCACTCCTCTCTGACTCAAAGTCTGTATGTGTGTTGTGTGTAAATGTGTGTGTATGTGTCCGTGAGAAGAGTTTTGGAGCCAGACTGAGTGACCTAGCACCAGACAGAGAAGGGAGAGAGAATGGGAAGGGATAGAGAGACCACTTCTGCTCCATAGCCGAGAGGGGATTCCCTCGTGTAGGGCTTTCTGCTGAGTTTTTACAGAACTGAGCAGCTGGAGAGAAAGTACAGCAACAGATCCACACTAAGGTTACCTTAGGTCAGCCTTTTAGGGGGGGGGGGTGTATTCATATATTTCATTCTGCACAACTCATATTACGTTGTTTTTTAGAATTCTTGTCATTCTTAGTAATCTTGTCATGTTTACTGTCAATGGGCATTTCAGTATTAAGTTTCAGTATGCAAGCATTGTTGTTCATTTTTAACTACCCTTTTAACAAAAACTGTGCCTTGCCATGGTAACTACACTGAACAAAAATATAACACAACATGAAATCATTTCAAAGATTTTAGTGAGTTACAGTTCATATAAGGGAATCAGACATGAAATAAATTCATAAGGCCTTTATCTATGGATACCACATGAACGGCAACACAGATATGCATCTGTTGGTTACAAATACCAATACAAATGACTTGAGGTCGTCAGATGGCCACTGTTTCCTCCGACACATTGGTGCGGCTGGCTTCCGGGTTAAGCAAGCAGTGTGTCAAGAAGCTGTGCGGCTTGGCAGGGTCGTGTTTTGGATGACTCTCCACCTTCGCCTCTCCCGAGTCTGTAGGGTAGTTGTAGCGATGAGACAAGATCGTAACTAACAATTGGATATCACAAAGTTGGGGAAAAAAGGAGGTAAAAGTAAAAATAATTTAAAAGTAGGGGCGTGGATCAGAAACCCCGTCAGTATCTGGTGTGACCATTTTCTTCAAGCAGTGTGACACATCTCCTTCGCATGGAGTTGATTAGGCTATTAATTGTGGCCTGTGGAATGTTCAATGTTGTCCCACTCCTCTTCAATGGCTGTGCGAAGTTGCTGGATATTGGCGGGAACTGGAACACGCTGTTGTGCACGTCAATCCAGAACATCTCAAACATGTTCAATGAGTGACATGTCTGGTGAGTATGTAGGCCATGGAAGAACTGGGACATTTTCAGCTTCCAGGAATTGTGTACAGATCTTTGCGACATGCTGAAACATGAGGTGATGGCGGTGGATGAATGGCATGACAATGGGCATCAGAATTTCGTCACGACATCTCTGTGTTTTCAAATTGCCATAGATAAAATGCAATTGTGTTCATTGTCCATAGCTTATGCCTGCCCATACCATAACCCCACGGCAACCATGGGGCAATCTGTTCACAATGTTGACATCAGCAAACCGCTTGCCCTCACACAACGCCATACACGCTGATACACGCTCGCCCCCACACGATGCCATACACGCTGATTCACCCGTGAATCTTCTCTAGCATGCCAGTGGCCATCGAAGGTGAGCATTTGCCTACTGAAGTCAGTTACGAAGCTGAACTGCAGTCAGGTCAAGACCCTGGTGAGGACGACAGCACACAGATGAGCTTCCCTGAGACAGTTTCTGACAGTTTGTGCAGAAATCCTTTGGTTGTGCAACCCCACAGTTTCATCAGCTGTCCCTGTCGCTGGTCCTAGATGATCCCGCAGGTGAAGAAGCCGGATGTGGAGGTCCTGGGCTGGCGGGTTACACATGGTTTGCGGTTGTGAGGCTGGTTGGACGTATTGGAGGCGGCTTATGGTAGAGAAATTAACATTAAATTATCTGGCAACAGCTCTGGTTGACATTCATGAAGTCAGCATGCCAACTGCACGCTCCCTCAAAACTTGAGACATCTGTGGCATTGTGTTGTATGACAAATCTACACTTTTTAGAGTGGCCTTTTAATGTCCCTAGCACAAGGTGCACCTGTGTAATGATCATGCTGTTTAATCAGCTTCTTGATATGCCACATCTGTCAGGTGAATTAATTATCTTGGTTAAGGATAAATTCTCACTAACAGGGACGTAAGCTTTTCAAGCATGGAACATTTCTGGGATCTTTTATTTCAGCTCATTAAACATGGGACCAACACTTTACATGTTGCATTTATATTTTTGTTCAGTATACATACTATGCATGTAAAAATGTCTCAAATCCTGTGGCTGGTAGAGCTGAATCACCTGTAAAATACATTATGACCACCAAAACTGACTGACATTTGTATTTGTATTTATTAGGGATCCCCATTACTCTTCCTGGGGTCCAAACACCAAAGCACCCACATTACATATAAAAGAAAAGATAAAACAGTGAACTATGTTTGTACTGAATGAGCTAAAGATAAAACAGTACATCATATACAGTTGAAGTCGGAAGTATACAAATACATTTATCCTAGATTTTCACAATTCCTGACATTTAATCCGAGGAAACATTCCCTGTCTTTGGTCAGTTAGGATCACCACTTTATTTTAAGAATGTGACATTTCAGAATAATAGTAGAGAAAATGATTTATTTTCTTTTCTTTCAGAAGTTTACATACACTCAATTAGTATTTGGTAGCATTGCCTTTAAATTGTTTAACTTGGATAAAACGTTTCGGGTGGCCTTCCACAAGCTTCCCACAATAATTTTGGTGAATTTTGTCCCATTCCTCCTGACAGAGCTGGTGTAACTGAGTCAGGTTTGTAGGCCACCTTGCTCGCACACACTTTTTCAGTTCTACCCACAGATTTTCCATATGATTGAGGTCAGGGGTTTGTGATGGCCACTCCAATACCTTGACTTTGTTGTCCTTAAGCCATTTTGCCACAACTTTGGAAGTATGCTTGGGGTCATTGTCCATTTGGAAGACCCAGTTGTGACCAAGCTTTAACTTGCCAACTTGATGTCTTGAGATGTTGCTTCAATTTATCCACAATTTATCCACATCACTTTCCTTTCTCATGATGCTGTCTATTTTGTGAAATGCACCAGTCCCTCCTGCAACAAAGCACCCCCACAACATGATGCTGCCACCCCCGTGCTTCACGGTTGGGATGGTGTTCTTCGGCTTGCAAGCCTCCCCCTTTTTCCTCCAAACATAACAATTATGGCCAAACAGTTCTATTTTTGTTTCATCAGACCAGAGGACATTTCTCCAAAAAGTTTGACCTTTGTCCCCATGTGTCGTTGCGAACCGTAGTCTGGCTTTTTTATGGTGGTTTTTGAACAGTTGCTTCTTCCTTGCTGAGCGGCCTTTCAGGTTATGTCGATATATGACTCGTTTTACTGTGGATATAGATACTTTTGCATTCGTTTCCTCCAGCATCTTCACAAGGTCCTTTGCTGTTGTTCTGGGATTGATTTGCACTTTCCGCACCAAACTACATTCATCTCTAGGAGACAGAACGCGTCTCCTTCCTGAGCGGTATGACGGCTGTATGGTCCGATGATGTTTATACTTGCGTACTATTGTTTGTACAGATGAACGTGGTACCTTCAGGTGTTTGGAAATTGCTCCCAAGGTGAACCAGACTTGTGGAGGTCTACAAATGTTTTTCTGAGGTCTTGACTGATTTCTTTTGATTTTCCTATGATGTCAAGCAAAGAGGCACTGAGTTTGAAGGTATGCCTTGATATAAATCCACAGGTACACCTCCAATTGACTCAAATGATGTCAATTAGCAGATGCTTCTAAAGCCATACCATTCTAAAGCCATAAGCCATATGCCATACAGTCAACTTAGTGTATGTAAACTTCTGACCCACTGGACTTGTGATACAGTGAATTATAAGTGAAATATTCTGTCTGTAAACAATTGTTGGAAGAATGACTTGTGTCATGCACAACGTAGATGTCCTAACCGACTTACCAAAACTATAGTTTGTTAACAAGACATTTGTGGAGTGGTTGAAAAATGAGTTTTAATGACTCCAACCTAAGTGTATGTAAACTTCCGACTTCAACTGTAACATCCCTACACCACCACATATCCACAACACAAATGTTCAATACCACCATACAACAATATCACAATGTGTGTATATGCATGTGTCTGTACCTTTGTGTGCGTCTGTTCACAGTCCCAGTTGTTCCATAAGGTGTACTTTTACCTGCTATTTAAATCTGATTCTACTGCTTACATTAGTTACCTGGTGTGGAGTAGAGTTCCATTTAGTCATAGCTCTATGTAGTACTGAGCGCCTCCCATCGTCCGTTCTGGACTTGGGGACTGTGGTGAGACCTCTGGTGGCATGTCTTGTGGGGTATGCATGGGTGTCCGAGCTGCGTGTAGTATTTTAAACAGACAGCTCGGTACATACAGCTTGTCAACACCTCTTACATAAACAAGTAATGATGAAGTCAATCTCTCTTCCACTTTGAGCCATGAGAGATTGACATGCATGTCATTAATGTTAGCTCTCCGGGTACTTTTAAGGGCCAGCTGTGCTGCCCTGTTCTGAGCCAACTGCAATTTTCCCAAGTCTCTCTTTGTGGCACCTGACCACACTACTGAACAGTAGTCCAGGTGCGACAAAACCAGGGCCTGTAGGACTTGCCTTGTTGATAGTGTTGTTAAGAAGGCAGATTAGTGAATTATCATGGACATACTTCTCCCCATCTTAGCTACTGTTGTATCAATATGTTTTGACCATGACAGTTTACAATCCAGGGTTACTCCAAGCAGTTTAGTCACCTCAACTTGCTAAATTTACACACCATTCCTTACGAGATGTAGTTGAGGTTTAGGGTTTAGTGAATGATTTGTCCCAAATACAATGCTTTTAGTTTTGGAAATATTTAGGACTAACTTATTCCTTTTTACCCATTCCGAAACTAACTGCAACTCTTTGTTAAGTGTTGCAGTCATTTCAGTCGCTGTAGTAGCTGACGTGTATAGTGTTGAGTCATCTGCATACATAGACACACTGGCCTTACTCAAAGCCAGTGTAATGTCGTTAGTAAAGATTGAAAAAAAGCATTTACTTTACTGTAATATACTGTATTGTATTGTACTGTACTGAACCATAATCTACTTTACTGTAATGTACTGTATTATAGTGTACTGAATTATAATCTACTTTACTGTAATATACTGTATTGTACTGTACTGAACTATAATCTACTTTACTGTAATGTACTCTACTGTGCTGTGCTGTTCTGTTCTTTTAAGTCCAAATTTGTGAAACATAGATGTCTATGATTCATTCAGATATGGTCTGGACCAACCAAATTTGGTCTTGTTTGGGGGAAGAGCTCATTAAAATAATAGCCAGTGTGTAGAATAATACCCAGATATGCAGAGGAGGATATTGCACATTTCTACATTTGTGTACCAATTTAGGATACATCCCCATTTGTATTTGTATCTATTATGGATCCCCATTAGTTCCTGCCAAGGCAGAAACTACTCTTCCTGGGTTCCAAACACATTAAGGCACTTACATCACACATACAACAAAAAGACCATGAAGAGAATGGCATTCATGTTCATAACTATGCATTTCTGAGTAGCACAGATAAGGGACCCATGATGAAATTCCTTTACTGTAATCCAGGCATTAATCCACTTCATTTACTGCAGTTCAATAACCAAAATAATAAACCCAGGGTAAACCCAGATTGTCATGTCATAGCTGACACCTTATTCTTCCTGCAGACATCTTTGAATCATAATTTGGAGCAGATTTGAAAAATGTTTTTAGAATACACGATCACATAAAATTGCCCCTGTCTAAAAAGTAAAGTTGCAAAAAAAGTCAAGTAGTCATTTCCCATTTCTGAAAAGATGATTTCTTGAAATAACTTTTTCTACTTTTTGGGAAGGTTGACACGTCCCTAAAACGTGTTGTATTGCACCAAAGATAATTAATGAATGCAAACAACTTGAGATTTTTCTGGAAAAACTGAGAAAATATTGTATCAAAAACAATTTAATAGCCTGCAGCTTATATATCCTATCATTATCTGCATCTTTGCTCCACCGTAATTAACTTTTTTCTTTATTGCTTTTGGGAAGAGGGATGGGCTATGGACATTTTGAGCATGAGATTTATCGTAATGAAGGAAGAAGAGGCTTCAGTCTTCAGTTCAGTTTTACATTCTGGCTTGTTGAGCTGTTTTGCTGTTGAATTGTTCGATGTCTCCATGTTGAAAACCAGATGTACCATACTGTATATAGGCAACTGAAATTAGCTGCATGTGAATATAAAACTATGCTGAAATAGTTTTCATACGCTATACTAAATGGGAGGATTCTTCTTTATGTTGTGTCTACAGATCGGATGTTGTTGGAAACATCTGTTTAACGGTATTACTCAGCAGGGAGGGGTCATGCCTTATGAAAAACAACAACATTCTGTAGAAGCTTCAAATTCACTTCAAATGGACTCTGTTTGTCTAGTGTTGGCTTCTTTTGATAGACAAGACAGTTCAAAAAATAATATATAATTCATTTATTTTCAAGAAGGATCTTCATTTTCATTCTTTAATTTCCTGTAAATTCACTGTTGGTTGTAATCTGATCTATTATCTCCTTCATTAGTACAACTAGAGTCTCATTTAGTTAATTAATCACATGGTAATTAACACTTAATGGCATGACAAAATTACTTAATAGCACTAATACACAAGGTTACAAGTCAAGACTGTCCCACTTCCGGTAACTTAATTATTTCCAAACGTAGGTCACCATGTATAATCACTGGTGGTATTAGACTGTAGCTTGTCCCTAATTGTCAGCTGCCTCAGTGTATGAAACTAGCTGTGGTTCAGGGCAGCTGTTATACAACTGCATGATAAGTGATCGAAAACATTATAAGCCTGGGTTTGTTCATAATTCAATTCTCTCAGACAAAAGGGATGAGGTTATTAAAAGCATGATAGCAGGGATTTAATCAATACCACAGTAAGGGCCTAATGAAATATGATCATCTCATAAGAGAACGTAATTAAGCGTAAAGAAATGACTCATCGGAATATTGTAACTATAAACAGTAGATATAAGACTTTTAAAAAAACAACCAGAAAATGATATTGTGATCATTTCCATCTCCTTGTCCAGTTATCCAAATACTTTCGTCGTCTGAATACTTTCCTGCCTGCATGCTAGTGTTCCTGTTCTGATATTTATTTTCCACATCGGAGGGTCCCAGTTAAAATAGCTTGTCTAGACGTTATGAATTCCGCTGACATCCCAGTGCATTGTATCATGACAAACTTGGACATTTGTGTCTCTCACCATACCAATTACGCCGTAGTTATTAAGTAAGGGCATGATATGTATTTTCTCCTTTTTGCTTGTCTGAGGGAGGTGTGGTAATGTATTTACCATACATTCACAGAGGTCAGTCCCCTCAGAACTGCCATAGACATTCACAGAGGTCAGTCCCCTCAGAACTGCCATAGACATTCACAGAGGTCAGTCCCCTCAGAACTGCCATAGCCATTCACAGAGGTCAGTCCCCTCAGAACTGCCATAGACATTCACAGAGGTCAGTCCCCTCAGAACTGCCATAGACATTCACAGAGGTCAGTCCCCTCAGAACTGCCATAGACATTCACAGAGGTCAGTCCCCTCAGAACTGCCATAGACAATCAGAGAGTTCAGTCCCCTCAGAACTGCCATAGACATTCACAGAGGTCAGTCTCCTCAGAACTGCCATAGCCAATCAGAGAGCTGCTCTTAATGTGAAGTCTAACTCTGGATGAACTGTGCTAAAGGGGTTGAGACGCCACACAGAGCTTTCTTAATGCTTCAGTCTGGCACAATGCCTACTGACTCACTATACACACCAATCATGCCATACTACGCAAAGTCTACCTTGAGTTTGTTTTCAAGATGAATTTCAGAAACATATGTTGATCACCCGTCCAGTGCTGTTTGTTGATAGAAAGTTGTCCGCCCTTCCGAAACAATTACTTGTTCAAACTAAATTGTTACCAAGAGACCAATACAGGAAATATCCACATTATCAGATTGGAGACCAGCTCCAGAGATTCTGGCCCTTGTGGTTGCCGGTCGACCACCAGAACATTTGATTTACTACAACACTTAGCACAACTTTAACCTTGACCAACGTTATATAGAGTTTAGCGTGCTCAGCCAAACAATTTAGGGAGACGGGGTTTGTAAATTGGTTGACCACATAATCAGCAGACGCCGCCTCCCTTCCTCTACCTGGAAGCCATCTTGTTGGCGACCCCTGAAGGTGTTATCCATCAACAGGTGTTGACAGATCTCATCATTTTGTTAAATTCATCTTGAGGCTTATCTGTAATGTGAGAGAATTCATTTGAGGGTTTTACCCAAAGTTGATTTTTCTCATACAATTCTAACAGTTGTGAGTCATTTAGCCTTTTATTTCCGAGTTGTAGAACTAACCAGACCACCTCCCAGAATCCACCAAAAATAAACTCACTACTACTGTGGCGAAGCATGGCGTTTTTCTCACACAGAAACCCTAACTTTCATTCATACAGTGCAACAAGCCAAACATATAAAACCATTCCCACCCTAATAAACTGGGGCCTTTTGTCTGCCACAAAGGGAACTGGCTCCCATGAGCGTTACACTCTAAAATGCCCCCCCCCCTGTCTACAGGGCCTATTGGGTAAAAAGCTTCCTTTCCAGCTAGGAGGAAAAGCGGTCAGGGAACCAAGCCAAGGATATGACCCAGTACCCACGCCCAATCAGAGTCACTGTAAACCAGGAACCTCACCTGACTCAAATGCTGAAGACAGCAAAAGTGGCAGGTTTGTAACCCAATAAAAGTTTATACATTTTTCTCTACAGAGTGAAATAGTTGCTATTTTCACTCGTATCACCTGGTATTTCACTCGTATCACGAATTTGGGATACCAAGCTGCTAATGTTAGTTCTGTGAGTATTTAGCATACCTCATATGTGTGTGTCTGGATAATTGGTCTGTTGTGAGAGAGGAGCAGGTGTAACCTCATTGTGGTTATCGGGGAACGGCAGGAGCTCTCTTAGACTGCATCAGATTAGCGCGTTTAGAGAGCACCTCCATCTCACATACAGCCTGCCCTAGTGTGCTAACTGTCAGGGCCTCGCAACTGTTTTTGGAGGTGCTCTCTTTCTCATTACAAATAGCGTGAGAGCTTCAGCGTCCCTCTCTCACTTCTCTTCTCTCTTCTCTCTCTTTTCTCTCTCTTCTTCTCTGTGCTACAGGAGTGAGGTTTTTGAGGTGAAGCACATTCTTTTCTCACACAAAGCGTGTCAGATGTTGCACATCACATGCTCACGTGTATACTTCTCAGCATGAGATATACTGCTGCTTAATGTGATGGAGCTAAGAATATCATTCTATACTTGCTTATGGACAGGGCTCCTGTCTACTTGTATTTATGTATTCAGATGATCGTGTCTGAATGCATATTCATCTATGGGTAGCCTATCTCTCTTGAGTTGCTAATCATTAGATATAGATCTTGCAAAAATGATGAAGAACATGAGATGTTTGGGATTTGACTTTTTTTTTACCAGCTAAATTTAAAAGAAAGTACTTTAGAAGCACAATCTATCGGCAGAGTTTAACTGTAACACTATGACTTCTGAAAACATGTATACATCCACATTTCCATGGTATTAAATTCAGGATTTGGAAACATACAATATCCACAAACAATATCCTCTTTAATTTCAGTCAATTTTTTAAAAGTCTTTCCAAACTGCTTTGGCTGTGTAATGCAAGTTGTTAAACTAACCGCCAGAGTATTTCTCTCACATGAGGCAGTCTATTTGAATTGCTTTCAAATTGAACTGGAGGATTTAATGACTTTTGGCTTTTGTTCTATTACAGTTTGCTTTCATTTTCTCCACTGAATAAATTGTAAAAGGATATTGCATATTCATTAATGATTTCCAATGGTGATTACAGCTTTAAACACTCTCTATTTTTCCATCCTATCTTTTGCATGCACGTTGGTTTTCCCCTGTCGCTACAGTCAAAATACAAATTCAAGCATCCGAAGCGCTTTACATAAGAGGCCCGCTAAGTGTAAGATCTGATCCCTACTCGGTCCTTATTCAGACATTAGAGGGTTGCACACTAAGTAAGGCCGTAATGATTTAAAGGAGAATAATCAACCAACAGCCAGACCTCATGCTCCAGTCTGAATTATAGTGGGAAAGAAACATTTAGTGATGCGGAAGAATGAGAGTGAGAGAAAGACATGGTGCAGAGATGCGGCTTTGTCAAGAGGAAACTATAAATGACTGAGTATCTGTCTGAGCTGTGAGAACACTGAAACACCATCCTCTGTCACTCTGCTCACTGCTCCAGTAGGGATATCAGAGGCTTGTTCTCATATGAGCGGCAGATGTGTGTGCATGTGCGCGTGCGTGTGCGCATGTTTATAGAGGGGGAAACTGGGCTCCAGAGATTTTAAGATTTATTCTGCAAACAATTAGGAGCTGGTAGTGCTTATCCAGTGGTTCTCTAATTACCACAGCAACCAGGACGTAATCGAGGGTAGATTTTCTGTTGCTGTTTTTTCTTATGTAGTAGGGAACCAATCTCTCAGACCTCCTCAGATTAATACTCTCACAGCAACATGCCCTTGATAAAATGACATGTTGGGGACTTTTTAAATTAATAGCAAAATGATGCAAACACATTTTCAAGCAGCGAGAAAGTGAAGAAACCATGTAAAACGTCTGTTCTGTTTGTCACAGGAGAATATCTGACTTCCACTCTAAATCTAACTGTTGAAAACTCTGAATTAACTGTATAAACTGTTGGCTGAGGCCTTTTGCAATTGAACACAATTGAATCTTCTATCACTATATGTAATCTAATTTATTACATTGTTATTTAATAATCTTATAATTTATTGTTTCATTATATCAGCGGGAAAATTCTCTCCAAACTTAGCCAACAGTTTATACAGTTAATTCAGAGTTTTCAACAGTTAGATTTAGAGTGGAAGTCAGATATTCTCCTGTGACAAACAGAACAGACGTTTTACATGGTTTCTTCACTTTCTAGCTGCTTGAAAATTTGTTTGTATCATTTTGCTATTAATCTCATTTGAACACAATTGAATATTCCATTACTATATGTAATCTAATTTAGTACAATGTTATTAATAATCTTATGATTTATTGTTTTATTATATCAGCGGGAAAATTCTCTCTAAACTTGACTTCAATCTAGGCTTTAATCCAAGTACTGCAGGACTGAGGTAACCATGGGAAAAAATGGCTCCTTCATTAACAGCAGTCTTTAGCCTGAGTGTAATGCACTCACCTCACCACACAGGCCAAGAGTACCTCCTGTAAGTAGTGAAGGAGACAGACCAATGTTTTTTCTCTTTCTGTTTTATCGTATCGCTGTGTTCCAGTAAAGGCCGGTCTGATGCAGCCTTCCTTCCTTCTATCCTCCCAGAGAGCTAGAAAAAAACCCTCTTGATGGCTGTGGTGAGAAGCTCATTATTGGTGTGCTCCATCAAGACTATATCAGACGCAGCCCTGAGGCCCACAGCTGTAAGGGCCCTGTCACTAACGGCCTCGGCTACTGTATGGACCCATGCCTCCTTTTACACCCATTTAATAGGGACGTTAGGGCATTCAGCGTGTGTGGTACGATCCTTTCAGAGAGGGTCGACTCAAACACCAAAACAAAGTCTCTCTTTTAGAAGTGCTGCTGTCCCTGCTGTTTTGGAAAACGCACACACCCCCACACTCCTTCGTGTTGCCAAACAGACGAGGCCACACATTTTAAACAACTGGGAGCGGGTGGACCGCCAGAGCCGCCAATATCATTCTCTCTCTGACGCCTCGAGCCACAGACATGACAGAGGAGAGAGAGAGGAGAGAGAGAGAGTATTGAGGGGAGGAGAGAGTGCTTACCTCTCAGTAGAGTGGGGCCGTAGTTCCCGAAGCAGTCAAAGATGCTGTTGGAAGCCATGTCCTCGTGGCTGAAGTGGTGCCAGAGCCGTCGTCAGCCCTCTCTACAGTCGATAACGACCAACCTTGGAGAGAAACGGTGGTTGAAATAGAGAACGAAAGAGTGAGAGAGAGGAGAGCGAGGGAGAAGGATAGATCCTGGAACTCAGAGCCCATTTGCAACCAAGAATTTGGGGTTTGTAACTACCGCAGGAATCCCTCGCCACAAGCCTGCAAAGAGAGCAGTATAAGTATGCAGCACCAGGGGTATGAGACATTCAGAAAGAGAGGAAGAGGGAATGATAGGGGGATAGGGAGTGAAAGAGAGGGAGAGGGAGAGAGAATGGTAGCCTGGGGGGATGAGGGAGAGGGAGAGAGAATGGCAGGCTAGGAGGGTGAGGGAGAGGGAGAGTGAGAGAGAATGGGAGGGAGAGGGAGAGTGAGAGAGAATGGGAGGGTGAGGGAGAGAGAATGGTAGACTGGGAGGGTGAGGGAGAGGGAGAGAGAATTGGCAGGCTGGGAGGGTGAGGGAGAGGGAGAGAGAATGGCAGGCTGGGAGGGTGAGGGAGAGGGAGAGAGAATGGCAGGCTGGGAGGGTGAGTGAGAGAGAGAGAATGGCAGGCTGGGAGGGAGAGGGAGAGTGTGGCTACACTGAGCTGCAGTGGTATCCATCCCTCTCCAGGACTCTGGCCTTCCAATGCACTCACCGTTGTTGTAACGGGTCTGGACGTCTTGTTAGCAGGCCACGGTGGGGTGGCAGGGAGGTGTGGTGCTGTGCTGGTCCGGTCCGTCAGTGGGCAGGGGCTCTGAGGTTAGCCAGGTAATCTCTCTCTCTGTCAGGAGACGTGGTGTCCCACGGTGGTGACCTGACTGGAGCGTCAGTGTTAGCTAGCGCCGGCTAAAGCCACAGCTCTCTTTGCGTCCTCGCCATCCTCCAACTCCCCTCCGTGAGTGGAGGAGCCCACGTCACATGTCACATGAGGTCACAGGGCCTCTCCTCCCTCCCCTCTCTCTTTTCGCTCTTACTCGGTGTAGCTTATTTTTTCCTCTTTGCTTTTACTTTTTCAGCTCTCTGCTTCCCTCTCTCTTTTCTCTCTCTCTTTTGATTGGTCGGCCAAGTTTTGGAAATGTTCTGTTTTCTTTAAGTTCAAACCAGGCAGTGGCCTACGCCATTCAAAGTCTGTGAGGCTTTCAGAGGGCGCCGAAACCCAATGTGAACAACCAGAAAAGCATTGAACACGCATTAAGAGAAATAGAAATAAGAGAGAAGAAAGAGTGAGAGTGAGGGAGAGAGAGAGACCGAGAGAGAGCATTGACTGTGGAGACTGGGGCTTGCCGCTGCACAGAGAGAGGAAAGGAGCAGAGCAGAGTAGAGAGGGTTCTGTCTCTGAGCGCTTTCAGAGAGAGACTGTGTGTATGTATGTGTTTGTGTGTGTATGTCTGACTCACTGCGCATCTGTGTTTGTAAGAGCTGGTGGTTTTGGGCCTGGAAAACCAACCCTCCACCCTCACTTACCGCTTGATAGTATCGTAATCTTAGCTGCAGTGCTGCTCTGCTCTGCTCTGCTGTCCCCTCTATTCTCACTACCTCTCTCTCACACACTGTCCCTTTCACTCTGCTTCTCACCAAGTCTATTCTTACCTACCACACAATACAATTTTTTGGGAATATTTATTTCACACCTGTAATACAGGACAAAGGAGCAATACACAAAGGTTGATGAAATATGTAGAAAATACAGTATATAAACATAGATCCACTACTACATAACTTACTAAAAAGCATTTTGGCTTTAAGCACAGCCTGAGAGTGAATAGCATATTTCCAGTGTGTTGTGGGTATGTCAGAGTTTCCCCCCCTCAAATATCTAAACCGGATTTAACCTGATTGTGGTTTTGACACTTTCAGAAAACACAATCTGGTCAGGGCTCTAAAATGAGAAGCCTATAGAGCCCTACATTTGATATATTGCATAACTACACAAGTGTACGAAACATGTGTTGCTGCCTTGTTATCTTGTTGTCTTAGGCCTCTCTTTATGTAGTGTTGTGCTGTCTGTCTTGTTGTGATGTGTGTTTTGTCCTATATTTATATTTTATATATTTATTTTATTTTTAATCCCAGCCCCCGTCCCCACAGGAGGCCTTTTGCCTTTTGGTAGGCCGTCATTGAAAATAAGAATGTGTTCTTAACTGACTTGCCTAGTTAAATAAATTGTTCAATAAAAAACATTTAAATAAAAAACATTAAGAACACCTGCTCTTTCCATGACATAGACTGACCATCCGTCATTGATGTCACTTGTTAAATCCACTTCAATCAGTCCAGATGAAGGGGAGGAGACAGGTTAAAGAGGGATTTTTAAGCTTTGAGCCAATTGAGACGTGGATCGTGTATGTGTGCCATTCAGAGGGTGAATGGGCAAGACAAAACATTGAAGTGTCTTTGAATGGGGTATGGTAGTAGGTGCCAGGCGCACCAGTTTGTGACAAGAACTGCAACGCTACTGGGTTTTTCTCTCTCAACAGTGTATATGTAATATGAATGGTCTACCACCCAAAGGACATCCAGCCGTCTTGCCACAACTGTGGGAAGCATTGGAGTCAACATGGGCCAGCATCCCTGTGGAACGTGAGTCCATGCCCTGACAAATTGAGGCTGTTCTGAGGGCAAAAGGGGGTGCAACTCAATATTAGGAAGGTGTTCTTAATGTTTTGTACACTCAGTGTATGTTACAAGATGATACAAGATGCAAACCAGACAGACACACAGACAGAGTTGCAGACAGACATTGTCCTCTAAAGTACTAGACAATGCAAGTGCGAGTCATGTAATTGGGTGTGCCTTAGCTAGCCAAGCTGCCCAAACGTTCTCTCTCTCTCTCTCTCTCTCTCTCTCTCTCTCTCTCTCTCTCTCTCTCTCTCTCTCTCTCTCTCTCTCCCTCCCTCCCAGTCACGCTAACCATGTCTGGACAACAGGACCCACAACCACTGTCTGGACAGTCATGTGACCCACGGTTACCCTGGGCAACCAGTGTTTGTTTGTGTGTGTCTGCACATGTATCTTTTTATGCTACTTGTGAGTTTGTATGCATACGTGAGTATTGTTGTAAATCATTTTAGGATTTGCAGCATTTTGCGTGTCTATGACTCATAGCCATGTTTGTCTATGTGTAGTGAATGACTCGTGACCCGCACGTGCTCATGTGCTAATTGCTGGACAGGGCTGTATGCTCCATGCTCTGGTCTGTGTGTTAGTGTGTATCTGTGCGCCTCAGAGCCCACACTGCCCTGTAAATGAGCAGTTGCCGTTGGTTAGGCGGCAACGCGGGGATGGGAAAATGACATGGCGTTGGGGAGTGTGGCCGAAGGCTGAGGTCACAGCACGGTCCCAGGGCTTTATTCAGTACTTCTCCTCGGCCACTACAGGCCTCCGACACAACCTCACACCCACAGCACAGCCTCCCCTTCTCACACCTCTGCAGCCCATGCTGTGCCTGGCCACCAGGGGATTACAGCTCTGTGGAACTGTTATGTACTGTACCAGAGAGCCTGGATAAGACATCCTGGGCAGAAGTTTGACATATTTGACATGTTATGTGAAGAGGTTGTATGCTATATGAATTCCAGCTCTAGGGAAGACCCTTTCTGCGTTGTTCACACAGCCCTCAACACAGAGTTGTTCAGTCTGGCCAGTCAGGCCTGATCGACTCTGAGGAGAGACTGACTGCATCACTTCTTCTTCTTTTTAGAAGGAACATGAATGTATTGGAAATCCCAAATTGTTTGCATAGTCAATTTACACACACACACTTATCCCACCAGACATGCCTCCAGGGGTCTTTTCACAGTCCCCAAATCCAGAACAAATTCAAGAAAGCTTACAGTATTATATAGAGCCCTTATTGCATGGAACTTCCTTCCATCTCATATTGCTCAAATAAACAGCAAACCTGGTTTCAAAAAACAGATAAAGCAACACCTCGCGGCACAACGCCCCTCCCCTATTTGACCTAGATAGTTTGTGTGAATGCATTGATATGAAGGCTACATGTGCCTTTAAAAAAAATGTATGTAGTTCTGTCTTTGAGCTGTTCTTGTCTATTGATGTTCTGTATTATGTCATTCTGTATTATGTTTCATGTTTTGTGTGGACCCCAGGAAGAGTAGCTGCTGCTTTTGCAACAGCTAATGGGGATCCTAATAAAATACCAATTAGAGGGAGCAACCCCCCTATCCATATCGATGGGACAGTAGTGGAGAGGGTAGTAAAGTAGTTTTAAGTTCTGTGAAAAGACCCCTGGTGGCATGTCTGGTGGGATAAGTGTGTGTGTCACAGCTGTGTGTAAACTGACTATGCAAACAATTTGGGATTTCCAATAGATTAATGTTTTTTCTAAAAAGAAGAAGAATGATGATGCAGTCGGTCTCACCTCAGAGTCGATCAGGCCTGACTGGCCTGACTGAGCAACTCTGTGTTGAGGGCTGTGTGTACAACACAGAAAGGGTCTTCCCTAGAGCACTAATCTCCTCTATTACTCTCCACTACTACTCTCCACTACTACTCTCCTCCACTACTCTCTACTACTCTCCACTACTACTCTCCTCCACTAATCTCTACTACTCTCCACTACTACTCTCCTCCACTACTCTATACTACTCTCCACTACTACTCTCCTCCACTACTTTCCTCTACTACTCTCCTCTACTACTCTCCTCTATTACTCTCCACTATTACTCTCCTCTCATCCACTACTCTACACTACTACTCTCCACTACTACTCTCCTCCACAACTCTCCAATACTGCTCTCCACTACTCTCCTATATTACTCTCCACTACTCTCCTACACTACTCTCCACTACTACTCTCCTCTATTACTCTCCTCTATTAATCTCCTCTACTACTCTCCTCTACTACTCTCCTCTACTACTTTCCCCTATTACTCTCCTCTACTACTCTCCTCTACTACTCTCCACTACTCTCCTCTACTAATCTCCTCTACTACTCTCCACTACTCTCCTCTATTACTCTCCACTACTCTCCTCCACTACTCTCCTCTACTACTCTCCACCACTCTCCTCTATTACTCTCCACTACTCTCCTCTAATACTCTCCTCTAATACTCTCCTCTACTCTCCTCTATTACTCTTGTTTATTAATCTCCTCTACTACTCTCCTCTACTCTCCTCTATTACTCTCGTTTATTAATCTCCTCTACTACTCTCCACTACTCTCCTCTATTACTCTCCACTACTCTCCTCTACTGCTCTCCTCTACTCTCCTCTACTACTCTCCTCTATTACTCTCTTCTACTACTCTCCTCTATTACTCCCCTCCACTACTCTCCTCTACTACTCTCCTCTACTACTCTCAACCACCACTCTCCTCCACTACTCTCCTCTACTACTCTCCTCTACTACTCTCCTCCACTAATCTCCTCCACTACTCTCCTCTACTACTCTCCACTACTCTCCTCTATTACCCTCCACTACTACTCTCCACTACTACTCTCCTCCACTACTTTCCTCTACTATTCTCCTCTATTACTCTCCACTACTACTCTCCTCCACAACTCTCCAATACTGCTCTCCACTACTCTCCTCTATTACTCTCCTCTACTCTCCTCTACTACTCTCCTCTACTACTCTACTACTCTCCTCTAATACTCTCCTCTACTACTCTCCTCTAATACTCTCCTGTACTACTCTCCTGTACTACTCTACTTTACTACTCTCCTTTACTACTCTCCTTTACTACTCTCCTCTACTACTCTCCTCTACGACTCTCCTCTACTACTCTCCTTTACTACTCTCCTGTAATACTCTCCACTACTCTCCTCTACTACTCTCCTCTACTACTCTCCTTTACTACTCTCCTCTGTTCCTGAGCTGTTGGAATGGAGGGCCTCTGTGGCTTCCTGGCCTGTTTCATCTGTATGTGTTTATGGAGGGGGAGACCAGAGATCAGTAGTGGAGAACCGTAATAGGATCATTGGTCTCACAGTAGGGGCTTTGCCGGCTAGGTCTGTGGCAATGCTTTTGGGTGTAGCAGAAGTGGTGTACAATGTTTAAGCTTTACATCGGAACAACAGTGTATGTGGATTGTATGCGTAATTTAAATATTGTTGTTCGTGGCATGTCAATGACATATTATGTATTCACATTTAATTGATTCCTTTTCAATTATATTGGTATTTTGGAAGTTTACAAGAAGAAAAGCACTTCAGACAATCAACAGTTTCCTTCTTTGCTGTTGCTGTGTGTGAAGAAATTGCATCTAGATTTTCCATGGGGAACATAGAAAAAGGAAACAACCCCAGCCTTTCTCTTACTGTAGTTATACTACATGTGACCGTTATTGTTGCTGAGCAATAAATATCATTGGCTCTGTCCATCGAGTTGCCCTAGCTAAATCACAAATTCAACTGAGTGGATTCAAGGCTTTGTCTTTGTCCTCTCTTCTCTCTGTATTTGCTCTTTGCCTAGGTAAACATCTGCTCCGTGTTTTGAAATGCATCCCAGTTGCTCTGCCCATGACCGTGAGAGAAATGGTCAGAAGATCATTGTGGTCTTTTGGATCATTTTTTCTGCTGCCCATGCCTTGTTTATCAAGTCCCTGTATTTAAGCTCAATATAACTCCTGTTTTGCAGAGAAAACTGTGGTGGTTTAATCACTGTCAGTGGTCCTACGCCTTTCGGGTGTGGCTCGGGAGGCAAAAAAGGACCGAGTGCGGTCGTGCGTCCAGCTGCAAAGGGTCTTATTTTGTGGTCTAAAAATTGCAGGCTTCCCCATATGTTCCCCATAAACGTGGAATGCAGCGTGGGACTTGAGGAGGCTTTTCTAATGAAGTGGCTGTCATTGCATCCATCGCCGGCGGGGATATGGGCCGCCCTTTTGTCCACTGGTCCTGGGCTTGGATTGGATTTAGACAGTAGTCAGGCTTAGTATCCTTACTGTTCACAACCACCTTGTCTTCTCTTGCTATACCAATACTGCCCCTTCGTAATTGTAGAAAATAGATGTGAGTGCATGTTACTTTTATATGTTTCTGTGCATATAAAGTTTTGTACACAGGTTGTTATTAAGGATTGATCTGGGACACATTTTAACACTGCATATGATGTACAATCCAAAATACCACTTGGAATCAGTTATTCTGACTTTTTGTAAAGCAGACATTTTCTTGGAAATTCTAAACTTTATTTTTTTTCTCTCTCTCTCTCTCTCTCTCTCTCTCTCTCTCTCTCTCTCTCTCTCTCTCGCTCTCTCTCTTTCTTTCTTTCTTTTCTTTTTCCCAGTAGTGGCACCTCCAGAACCCTCACCAGGAGGAAGTTGGTGTGCCACCATGTGTAGAAGAATGATAACGTGTGAAAATTTGAAAATAACATACGGTTAAAAACACAGCCAAACTGTCAGTCATTTCCTGAACTCATTGAGAGCCTTGTGAAGCATTGTTACTGCAGTTATACCATCACAAACTGAGCAGAAGCCCACGCCGCTAGGCCTTGTGTGTTTTTGCTAAAGCAAGGTACTCCCAGATGCAGTGCAGTGGTTGAGAATTCAGTATCGTGGTTGGAAGTGATCACTCTGCCCATTATTTATTTATTGGCTCGAGCAGACATAGAGACTGTGGTGAGCCCACAGAGAGCAGAGCAGGCCGTTGTGTCGCTCTATCACACACCGTAGGGGAGCTCTGCCCTGTGGCAGCTAGGCCTGCACAACAGACCCTGCAGGCAGGGCCGGAACTCTGGGAGACCACTGTCAGGGGAACATACTGTAGGGATAGAAGGAGAAACTCTTTAAAGACAAGCCAGGTTTTATGTTGTGGTGGAGCAGTAGGACTTAGTGGAGGGGAACTTTGGAGGATCCAGACTAATACACTCTGATATAGTTCATGTTGAAAATAGGTATAAAAAAGTACAATACTGACGGTGGAATTATAAAACAGTTTTGAAGATTAGTTGTGTTACAATCTCTTTACTATTCTCTGGTTCTGTGGTGCATCCCCCCCCCCCCCTTCGCTTGCTTTACCCTAGCTCTTCCTGTTTTTCAGACACAATGTGCCAACCGAGACACTAAACTCTCTGGTTCTCACGAGCCGCCAAAGCATTCACGGTTTGCATGTACTTTGGATTGTGTCTTAACAATATAAAAGTTGTGCTATCTCACGTGTATTTGGAAAGGGTTTTGATTTGTTTTGGTTTAACCATCAGTGCGATGGTAACGACACCGTGGGGTACCATACTATGGGCTGCCACGGCGATACTGCAGCTGTACTTGGGACAGAAAATGGCTGTGTGTGTGTCAGCATCGGTTTCTCTTCACTGGCGGCAACAGTGATTGATGGGCGCTGAGTGGGTGGAGCTGCCTTCTGTGGGGTTTCCATCTCTTACAGTCGATAAGCGCCGGAGCCTCTCAAAAATCCCCAGCAACCCCGAGACCTCAAACACCCAAAACACCAAGCACACATTCCCTTAAACCAAACCAGGCCGGGCCCAGCCCAGACCAGACCAGATCAGACCTAACCCAGACCAGAATACGGTCTACCATCAACCCAGGTGCTCTCCACCAACCTCACAATGCTGCCAGGAAACGCAGAGGAAACATTGCTGCAACGTTGTGCATTTGCATCAAAACACTTCTTCTACATGATTGTTGTTTCTGTCTTTCCAGCTGCTTGTAACTCATGTCAATTGCACACTATGTCTGTTTGCAGGGAGGTTTTGGCAGAGCCTTTGTTTTACACAGTTACTAAGTCATTTAGGCCGACCGTGTTTTATTACCTGTGTGTGTGTGTGTGTGTGTGTGTGTGTGTGTGTGTGTGTGTGTGTGTGTGTGTGTGTGTGTGTGTGTGTGTGTGTGTGTGTGTGTGTGCGTGCGTGAGTGTTTCCTGTGGTTCAGACAGAGGTTTGGATGTGATAGACTGGTCTGCTCACACGGTCGTCTGTCTGTGGAGGCAGGATGCTGCTCCACGCTAGCTACTCAATTAGTGCACAGACAGCTGCACGGTGACTTACTTTCTGTGTCTGTGTCTGTGTGCGTGCGCGTGTGTGTGTGTACGTGTGTGTGTGTGTGTGTGTGTGTGTGTACGTGTGTACGTGCGTGTGTGCACGTACTGCCTGTACTCTTTCACATGTATACAGTACTTGACTTGGACTGAAATAGGTTCTGTTTATATTATATTATTTATACTGTTTATATGTAGGTGCAGGAGCTCCACAATACTTTTGCTCTAATATTCTATAAGAGGAACAGGAGCTCAAGCAGTAGAACATTTGAGGTGCCGGTACTCAGCTCCAGTGAGCTCCTGTCCAAGTCAAGCTCTGCATGTATGGCAGAGCCTGGTGCCATTCATACAAACAACGGTGATGTGTAAAACAGAATAAACTTCAGGTGTCACTTTCAGTTGCAGTTACGGAAAACTGTCACTTTCAGATGTGGGCGGTTCTGTGGGAAGGTCAACCTGAGCATGCCCAAATAAAGTCATTTAGTAATAAATAAAGTCATTAGTCATTTCCAAAATGTAACCATGTTTACATTTATCTTTAATGTCTATATGCTGGAGTTCATGCTTTATATGAAAAGTTTAAGGAGGAAATTGCATGAATTTTGGCCATTTCAGAGTAAGAGTCCAAGTCTCAAAAACATATTTTCAGTCAATCATATGTGACCACCCGGCTCGATTCGGTCTTATGTAGCAAAATCTGAAATTATATTTTTTACATTGGATAAAAGTAGAAACTCAGAGCTAGAAAATGGTATATCATACACTACAGCTGAGGAACAAAGGTTAAGTCATTCTGCTTTGAAAGTTGATAAACCTTTAACCCCAATCCTGAGAAAATGTCCCTGTTTTGGAACATCTACTGCAGAGCTCTTTGTCTACACCCATTCAGAATTGTTCACACCCTCTTGTCTTAGCCCCACCCATCTCTATAAGGATTCACATGTGAGGCCATGTGCTAAACAGAGTGAGTGTGGTAGTGTACTAAGCAAACAAAGATTTCAAGACTAAAGGCAAGTTTAAACTACGTCTAGAACAGGGCTCCGGGCAGCCGAGCGGAAATGGAGGAAAACTCGCCTCCCTGCAGACCTGGCATCCTTTCACTCCCTCCTCTCTACATTTTCCTCCTCTGTCTCTGCTGCTAAAGCCACTTTCTACCACTCTAAATTCCAAGCATCTGCCTCTAACCCTAGGAAGCTCTTTGCCACCTTCTCCTCCCTCCTGAATCCTCCTCCCCCTCCCCCCCTCCTCCCTCTCTGCAGATGACTTCGTCAACCATTTTGAAAAGAAGGTCGACGACATCCGATCCTCGTTTGCTAAGTCAAACGACACCGCTGGTTCTGCTCACACTGCCCTACCCTGTGCTCTGACCTCTTTCTCCCTCTCTCTCCAGATGAAATCTCGCTTCTTGTGACGGCCGGCCGCCCAACAACCTGCCCGCTTGACCCTATCCCCTCCTCTCTTCTCCAGACCATTTCCGGAGACCTTCTCCCTTACCTCACCTCGCTCATCAACTCATCCCTGACCGCTGGCTACGTCCCTTCCGTCTTCAAGAGAGCGAGAGTTGCACCCTTCTGAAAAAACCTACACTCGATCCCTCCGATGTCAACAACTACAGACCAGTATCCCTTCTTTCTTTTCTCTCCAAAACTCTTGAACGTGCCGTCCTTGGCCAGCTCTCCCGCTATCTCTCTCAGAATGACCTTCTTGATCCAAATCAGTCAGGTTTCAAGACTAGTCATTCAACTGAGACTGCTCTTCTCTGTATCACGGAGGCGCTCCGCACTGCTAAAGCTAACTCTCTCTCCTCTGCTCTCATCCTTCTAGACCTATCGGCTGCCTTCGATACTGTGAACCATCAGATCCTCCTCTCCACCCTCTCCGAGTTGGGCATCTCCGGCGCGGCCCACGCTTGGATTGCGTCCTACCTGACAGGTCGCTCCTACCAGGTGGCGTGGCGAGAATCTGTCTCCTCGCCACGTGCTCTCACCACTGGTGTCCCCCAGGGCTCTGTTCTAGGCCCTCTCCTATTCTCGCTATACACCAAGTCACTTGGCTCTGTCATAACCTCACATGGTCTCTCCTATCATTGCTATGCAGACGACACACAATTAATCTTCTCCTTTCCCCCTTCTGATGACCAGGTGGCGAATCGCATCTCTGCATGTCTGGCAGACATATCAGTGTGGATGACGGATCACCACCTCAAGCTGAACCTCGGCAAGACGGAGCTGCTCTTCCTCCCGGGGAAGGACTGCCCGTTCCATGATCTCGCCATCACGGTTGACAACTCCATTGTGTCCTCCTCCCAGAGCGCTAAGAACCTTGGCGTGATCCTGGACAACACCCTGTCGTTCTCAACTAACATCAAGGCGGTGGCCCGTTCCTGTAGGTTCATGCTCTACAACATCCGCAGAGTACGACCCTGCCTCACACAGGAAGCGGCGCAGGTCCTAATCCAGGCACTTGTCATCTCCCGTCTGGATTACTGCAACTCGCTGTTGGCTGGACTCCCTGCCTGTGCCATTAAACCCCTACAACTCATCCAGAACGCCGCAGCCCGTCTGGTGTTCAACCTTCCCAAGTTCTCTCACGTCACCCCGCTCCTCCGCTCTCTCCACTGGCTTCCAGTTGAAGCTCGCATCCGCTACAAGACCATGGTGCTTGCCTACGGAGCTGTGAGGGGAACGGCACCGCAGTACCTCCAGGCTCTGATCAGGCCCTACACCCAAACAAGGGCACTGCGTTCATCCACCTCTGGCCTGCTCACCTCCCTACCACTGAGGAAGTACAGTTCCCGCTCAGCCCAGTCAAAACTGTTCGCTGCTCTGGCCCCCCAATGGTGGAACAAACTCCCTCACGACGCCAGGACAGCGGAGTCAATCACCACCTTCCGGAGACACCTGAAACCCCACCTCTTTAAGGAATACCTAGGATAGGATAAAGTAATCCTTCTCACCCCCCCTTAAATGATTTAGATGCACTATTGTAAAGTGGCTGTTCCACTGGATGTCATAAGGTGAATTCACCAATTTGTAAGTCGCTCTGGATAAGAGCGTCTGCCAAATGACTTAAATGTAAATGTAAATGTATCGACATGTCTGTAGACAGTTGTCACAGGGACGTCATGAACATTCTATTGTCGTCCGACATCAAACTTGTCGTTGCCGTCATGAAAAAGTATAAACACAAAACCTACAGGCTGCATGACATCAGTAGCCTGATGGTCCAAAATAAACCCATCCGTTTATAAATGAATTTAGTATGTGTCAATCTTGCAAACTAGGCAACTAAAAGCAACTTTCCAAACATTGTTTTGGTTCGTTTCTAGCTTGTTAGCTAGCTAGTGAACGTTAAGTTATCTGGTTGGCCAGTTCAAATAATGACCATATGTGACCCATTTCAGGAAGCTGTCATGTCGCATGTCATTTGAGCATATTTTGTCTTCTTTTTTAAATGTGTTTTTGGGCAGAAATGCCTTCTGGAACATGTGAACTTTCATGTGCCTTAATAACAAACGTGTATTACATCTGTATATACAAATAAAATGGTTAAATTACGAGCCTAGTTGGTTTAGTCACGGAAAAAAACAGGAACCTTCCCGCTAGCCATGATTGGCTGAGTTAATGGATGGGCTGGACATGCCGGGCGAGGAGTTTGGATTGGTCTGCCATGTAGTATGCTTCTGTCTATAATGTGAGCTGCTCAGCATGTGTCCTTTCTACATGGCATTTTTGAAAGATATAACATTAGACATTGAAAACTACAAATATTTTGCTGCTTTTCTCAACAACATTGATGGACTATCGACAGATCAGTTGGAAAAAGTTGTAATGGGATACTTTCTGCACACTCCATGGTCAGTGTGAACCGGTGTGACTTGACACAATGCTAGCTAAACAAGATGTAGCAAGAAGCAAAACTGAGTTAAATGGTTCCAGTCTGCCGTGAAGCATTCATCCATATATACAGGTAAGAGTCTAGCTAAATGTTCAGATATTATACATTTCTAATTTTGTCAGAAAGTCGTTTTCATTGCAAGTTAAAGTGTATTTTTCGCTAGCTAACAAACGTTAGCTCGCTGGCTCGCTGGCTCGCTAGCTAACGTTACGCTTATGATCTGTGTAGTACTATTATTTGAATCAGAAATCAATTTGCATTTGCTAGTTATAGCCTATCGTTAGCTAGCTAACATTGAACCTAGTTGGTTAGCTTTAGCTAACTGCAGATTTATACTACAGATATGACAATGTTTGTATTGGTATTAGTGTGAGTTGGGATTATGCTGGTTCATTGTTTAGCTAGCTACATGTCCAAACAAAATAATCCACTTTGACAGATGATTACATGACCCATCAAGTTAGCCAGGTGTGTCTGGGGGTAATTACGGCCATCTATTGTCATTCATGAACATGTCTAGAAAATAGCGACCCATCCGCTTAGTTAGATGTGGCTGGGGTTGGTTATAGCATTTATTTCACATGGCCCATCAATTTAGACAAGTCTCTCTGGGTGAACATGATCTAATAATTATAGAATATTTGTATCTAGACATTTTCTTTTTTTGATATTGCTACTATGCAAGTGACCATTTCACTGTACCATTCTGTATCCTGTGCACACCTTCTGTATCCATTTCACACATTCTGTATCCTGTGCACACCTTCTGTATCCATTTCACACCTTCTGTATCCTGTGCACACCTTCTGTATCCATTTCACTGTACCATTCTGTATCCTGTGCACACCTTCTGTATCCATTTCACACCTTCTGTATCCTGTGCACACCTTCTGTATCCATTTCACACCTTCTGTATCCTGTGCACACCTTCTGTATCCATTTCACACCTTCTGTATCCTGTGCATGTGACAAATAAACATAGATTGTATTTGATATAGTGTGTGTTCACCAGAGACAGTAATGTGAAGAATAACGTGACCTGCACCAAAGACAGATTAGAATATACAGTACATTCGGAAAGTATTCAGACCCCTCAACCTTTCCACATTTTGTTAGGTTACAGCGTTATTCTAAAATGTATTAAATTGTTTTATTTCCTCGTCAATCTACACTCAATACCCCCATAACGACAAAGCGGAAACAGGTTTTTAGAAATGTTTGCTAATTCATAACATATTAAACACTGAAATGTCACATTTACATAAGTATTCAGACACTTTAGTCAGTACTTTGTTGAAGCACCTTTGGCAGTGATTACAGCCTTGAGTCTTCTTGGGTAGGATGCTACAAGCTTGGCACACCTGTATTTGGGGACTTTCTCCCATTCTTCTCTGCAGATCCTCTCAAGCTCTGTCAGGTTGGATGGGGAGCATCGCTGCACAGCTATTTTCAGGTCACTCCAGAGATGTTAGGTCGGGTTCAAGTTCGGACTCTGGCTGGGCCACTCAAAGACATTCAAAGACTTGTCCCGAAGCCATTCCTGCGTTGTCTTGGCTGTGTGCTTAGGATCATAGTCCTTTTGGAAGGTTGAACCTTCACCCCAATCTGAGGTCCAGAGCATTCTGGAACAGGTTTTCATCAAGGATCTCTCTGTACTTTGCTCCGTTCATCTTTCCCTCAATCCTGACTAGTCTCCCAGTCCCTATCGCTGACAAATATCCCCACAGCATGATGCTGCCACCACCATGCTTCACCGTAGGGATGGTGCCAGATTTCCTCCAGACGTGACGCTTGGCATCCAGGCCAAGGAGTTCAATCTTGGAGGCATTCAGCCCTTCTCCCCCAATTGGTCAGTTTGGCCGGGCGGCCAGCTTTAGGAAGAGTCTTGGTGGTTCCAAACTTCTTTTGATTTAAGAGTGATGGAAGCCGCTGTGTTCTTGGGGACCTTCAATGCTGCAGAAATGTTTTGGTACCCTTCCCCAGATCTGTGCCTCGACACAATCCTGTCTCGGAGCACTACGGACAATTGCTTCAACCTCATGGCTTGGTTTTTGCTCTGACATAAAATGTCAACTGTGGGACCTAATATAGACAGGTGTTTGCCTTTCCAAATCATGTCCAATGAATTGATTTTACCGCAGGTTGACTCCAATGAAGTTGTAGAAACATCTCAAGGATGATCAATGGAAACAGAATGCACCTGAGCTCAATTTCGAGTCTCGTAGCAAAGGGTCTGAATACTAATGTAAATAAGGTATCTGTTTTAATTTGCATTATGTCAAAAAAATTGTTTTTGCTTTGTTATTATGGGGTATTGTGTGTAGATTGATGAGCGAAATGTTTTCTTTAATCTATTTTAGAATAAGGCTGTAACGTAACAAAATGTGGAAAAGGGGAAGGGGTCTGAATACTTTCCAAATGCACAATACATCTGAGTCCCTCCCTCAGTTGTAGGTCAGTAAAACTATCCTAAAAGCAGGTTGTGCCCACACACTCTACCACAGAACACACACTCTACCATAGAACACACACACACACTCTGCCATAGAGAACACACTCTGCCATAGAACACACACACTGCAATAAAAAACACATTATGCCATAGAACACACACTCTGCCATAGAACACACACTCTGCCATAGAACACACCCTCTACCATAGAACACACTCTACCACAAAACACACACTCTACCACAAAACACACACTCTACCACAGAACACACACTCTACCATTGAACACACACTCTACCACAGAACACACACTCTACCATTGAACACAAACCTCTACCATAGAACACACACTCTACCACCGAAAACACTCTCTATCGTGGAAAACAGATCCAGAGAAGTTTGACCATTGTGGAGACAACATGACTCACCTTTCTGAGAAACAAAAAAAATAAGTACCAAAACACCTTTCCTCTGAACATCTACATTATCAAGAAATGCTGCCTTTTCTTTTCATGTCAATGCATGTGGGCGCAACAACAACAACAAAAAAGATGCTCAGTTCGGGGGAGTGATGAGCTCTACAGCAGAGTCTCACAACTCAATCGCTGGTTGAAAACTGTTTTCTGCCCTTCCCAAAAGTTAGAATTTGTAGATAATTGGCCCTCTTTCTGGGACTCACCCACAAACAGGACCAAGCCTGACCTGCTGAGGAGTGACGGACTCCATCCAAGCTGGAGGGGTGCTCTCATCTTATCTACCAACATAGACAGGGCTCTAACTCCTCTAGCTCCACAATGAAATAGGGTGCAGGCCAGGCAGCAGGCTGTTAGCCAGCCTGCCAGCATAGTGGAGTCTGCCACTAGCACAGTCAGTGTAGTCAGCTCAGCTATCACCATTGAGACCATGGCTGTGCCTCGACCTAGGTTGGGCAAAACTAAACATGGCGGTGTTCGCCTTAGCAATCTCACTAGGATAAAGACCACCTCCAATCCTGTCATTATTGAAAGAGATCATGATACCTCACATCTCAAAATAGGGCTACTTAATGTTAGATCCCTTACTTCAAAGGCAATTATAGTCAATGAACTAATCACTGATCATAATCTTGATGTGATTGGCCTGACTGAAACATGACTTAAGCCTGATGAATTTACTGTGTTAAATGAGGCCTCACCTCCTGGCTACACTAGTGACCATATCCCCCGTGCATCCCGCAAAGGCGGAGGTGTTGCTAACATTTATGATAGCAAATTTCAATTTACAAAAAAAAAATGACGTTTTCGTCTTTTGAGCTTCTAGTCATGAAATCTATGCAGCCTACTCAATCACTTTTTATAGCTACTGTTTACAGGCCTCACTGAGTTCCCTGAATTCCTATCGGACCTTGTAGTCATAGCAGATAATATTCTAATCTTTGGTGACTTTAATATTCACATGGAAAAGTCCACAGACCCACTCCAAAAGGCTTTCGGAGCCATCATCGACTCAGTGGGTTTTGTCCAACATGTCTCTGGACCCACTCACTGTCACAGTCATACGCTGGACCTAGTTTTGTACCATAGAATAAATGTTGTGGATCTTAATGTTTTTCCTCATAATCCTGGACTATCGGACCACCATTTTATTACGTTTGCAATTGCAACAAATAATCTGCTCAGACCCCAACCAAGGAACATCAAAAGTCGTGCTATAAATTCACAGACAACACAAAGATTCCTTGATGTCCTTCCAGATTCCCTCTGTCTACCCAATGACGCCAGAGGACAAAAATCAGTTAACCACCTAACTGAGGAACTCAATTTAACCTTGCGCAATACCCTAGATGCAGTTGCACCCCTAAAACTAAAAACATTTCTCATAAGAAACTAGCTCCCTGGTACACAGGAAATACCCGAGCTCTGAAGCAAGCTTCCAGAAAATTGGAACGGAAATGGCGCCACACCAAACTGGAAGTCTTCCGTCTAGCTTGGAAAGACAGTACATTGCAGTACCGAAGAGCCCTTACTGCTGGTCGATCATCCTATTTTTCTAACTTAATTGAGGAAAATAAGAACAATCCGAAATTCCTTTTTGATACTGTCGCAAAGCTAACTAAAAAGCAGCATTCCCCAAGAGAGGATGACTTTCACTTTAGCAGTGATAAATTCATGAACTTCTTTGAGGAAAAAATTATGACTATTAGAAAGCAAATTACAGACTCCTCTTTAAATCTGCGTATTCCTTCAAAGCTCAGTTGTCCTGAGTCTGCACAACTCTGCCAGGACCTAGGATCAAGAGAGACGCTCAAGTGTTTTAGTACTATATCTCTTGACACAATGATGAAAATAATCATGGCCTCTAAACCTTCAAGCTGCATACTGGACCCTATTCCAACTAAACTACTGAAAGAGCTGCTTCCTGTGCTTGGCCCTCCTATGTTGAACATAATAAACGGCTCTCTATCCACCGGATGTGTACCAAACTCACTAAAAGTGGCAGTAATAAAGCCTCTCTTGAAAAAGCCAAACCTTGTCCCAGAAAATATAAAAAACTATCGGCCTATATCGAATCTTCCATTCCTCTCAAAAATCTTAGAAAAGGCTGTTGCGCAGCAACTCACTGCCTTCCTGAAGACAAACAATGTATACGAAATGCTTCAGTCTGGTTTTAGACCCCATCATAGCACTGAGACGGCACTTGTGAAGGTGGTAAATGACATTTTAATGGCATCGGACCGAGGCTCTGCATCTGTCCTCGTGCTCCTAGACCTTAGTGCTGCTTTTGATACCATCGATCACCACATTCTTTTGGAGAGATTGGAAACCCAAATTGGTCTACACGGACAAGTTCTGGCCTGGTTTAGATCTTATCTGTCGGAAAGATATCAGTTTGTCTCTGTGAATGGTTTGTCCTCTGACAAATCAACTGTAAATTTCGGTGTTCCTCAAGGTTCCGTTTTTGGACCACTATTGTTTTCACTATCTATTTTACCTCTTGGGGATGTAATTCGAAAACATAATGTTAACTTTCACTGCTATGCGGATGACACACAGCTGTACATTTCAATGAAACATGGTGAAGCCCCAAAATTGCCCTTGCTAGAAGCATGTGTTTCAGACATAAGGAAGTGAATGGCTGCAAACTTTCTACTTTTAAACTCGGACAAAACAGAGATGCTTGTTCTAGGTCCCAAGAAACAAAGAGATCTTCTGTTGAATCTGACAATTAATCTTAATGGTTGTACAGTCGTCTCAAATAAAACTGTGAAGGACCTCGGCGTTACTCTGGACCCTGATCTCTCTTTTGAAGAACATATCAAGACCATTTCAAGGACAGTTTTTTTTCCATCTATGTAACATTGCAAAAATCAGAAACTTTCTGTCCAAACATTATGCAGAAAAATTAATCCATGCTTTTGTCACTTCTAGGTTAGACTACTGCAATGCTCTACTTTCCGGCTAACCGGATAAAGCACTAAATAAACTTCAGTTAGTGCTAAATACGGCTGCTAGAATCCTGACTAGAACCAAAAAATTTGATCATATTACTCCAGTGCTAGCCTCCCTACACTGGCTTCCTGTCAAAGCAAGGGCTGATTTCAAGGTTTTACTGCTAACCTACAAAGCATTACATGGGCTTGCTCCTACCTATCTCTCTGATTTGGTCCTGCCGTACATACCTACACGTACGCTACGGTCACAAGACGCAGGCCTCCTAATTGTCCCTAGAATTTCTAAGCAAACAGCTGGAGGCAGGGCTTTCTCCTATAGAGCTCCATTTTTATGGAACGGTCTGCCTACCCATGTCAGAGACGCAAACTCGGTCTCAACCTTTAAGTCTTTACTGAAGACTCATCTCTTCAGTGGGTCATGTGATTGAGTGTAGTCTGGCCCAGGAGTGGGAAGGTGAACGGAAAGGCTCTGGAGCAACGAACCACCCTTGCTGTCTCTGTCTGGCCGGTTCTCCTCTTTCCACTGGGATTCTCTGCCTCTAACCCTATTACAGGGGCTGAGTCACTGGCTTACTGGGGCTCTCTCAGGCCGTCCCTGGAAGGGGTGCGTCACCTGAGTGGGTTGATTCACTGATGTGGTCATCCTGTCTGGGTTGGCGCCCCCCCCTTGGGTTGTGCCATGGCGGAGATCTTTGCGGGCTATACTCAGCTTTGTCTCAGGATGGTAAGTTGGTGGTTGAAGATATCCCTCTAGTGGTGTGGGGGCTGTGCTTTGGCAAAGTGGGTGGGGTTATATCCTTCCTGTTTGGCCCTGTCCGGGTTGTCCTCGGATGGGGCCACAGTGTCTCCTGACCCCTCCTGTCTCAGCCTCCAGTATTTATGCTGCAGTAGTTTATGTGTCGGGGGGCTGGGGTCAGTTTGTTATATCTGGAGTACTTCTCCTGTCCAATTCGGTGTCCTGTGTGAATCTAAGTGTGCGTTCTCTAATTCTCTCCTTCTCTCTCTCGGAGGACCTGAGCCCTAGGACCATGCCCCAGGACTACCTGACATGTTGACTCCTTGCTGTCCCCAGTCCACCTGGCCGTGCTGCTGCTCCAGTTACAACTGTTCTGCCTTATTATTATTTGACCATGCTGGTCATTTATGAACATTTGAACATCTTGGCCATGTTCTGTTATAATCTCGACCCGGCACAGCCGGAAGAGGACTGGCCACCCCACATATGCTCTCTCTAATTCTCTCCTTCTCTCTCTCGGAGGACCTGAGCCCTAGGACCATGCCCCAGGACTACCTGACATGTTGACTCCTTGCTGTCCCCAGTCCACCTGGCCGTGCTGCTGCTCCAGTTTCAACTGTTCTGCCTTATTATTATTCGACCATGCTGGTCATTTATGAACATTTGAACATCTTGGCCATGTTCTGTTATAATCTCTACCCGGCACAGCCAGAAGAGGACTGGCCACCCCACATAGCCTGGTTCCTCTCTAGGTTTCTTCCTAGGTTTTGGCCTTTCTAGGGAGTTTTTCCTAACCACCGTGCTTCTACACCTGCATTGCTTGCTGTTTGGGGTTTTAGGCTGGGTTTCTGTACAGCACTTTGAGATATCAGCTGATGTACGAAGGGCTATATAAATACATTTGATTTGATTTGATTTGATTCAGGGTAGGCTATGCTAAATGTACAGTGCCTGTGATTTTTAAACTGTTCCTACATAGCAATACATGTATTTTCCTGTATTTCTGTTCTCCAAATCAAACCATATGCAGTGCAGGGAGGGTTAGGGTGGCTCAGGGTAAGGCAGGGACAGGCCTGGTTTTAATAGTGAAAAACATCAGTGGTCCTGTAACAGAGACCTACAGCCGATTAAGCGTCATTGTGCTTTGAAATGATAAACATTCTTCTAGTCCAGAAGCGGTGTTCTTAGACTGGTCTACAGCTGCACATGTTGAGTCTATAGTCTAAATGTGATGCATTTTGCTTTATGAGAAAGTTCACTGTAAATGAGCTAATGGTGTGTTTACGTGTGATGGAAAGCTCCTGTATACAATGTCGAAACGCACACCTTTGGAAGTGACAACCTAGAATGATAATTGTGTTTGAGGTTTCAACAGAAATGAGGACTCCTTGCAATAAAAGAGAAAAAGACAGAAGCCAACAACTGCCCCCACTTGAAACTGGGAGGAGAAACGGATTCTCTCTAAGACGCGCGCGCACACACACGCACGCAGGCACGCATACACACACGTACACACACACACACGCACGCACGCACACACACACACACATGCACACACGCACACACACACGCACACAGACACACTTAAGCTGTGTGTGGAGTAGCCCTTGGCACATAGCTACATGCAATGCCCCTGCAACAGTTTCCTGGTGTTATCACCTCTCTATCTTTCTCACAGAGGCTGGTACAATGATCCTCTCACACCCGCCTGTCTTCTTATCAGTCCTGCCTGAGAGTCTGAACCATTATCAGATCTCTGCTGAGAGATGGAGAAACTGCCAACCAACTGATTATGCTGTTTGTTTACACATGTTGTCTAATCCACATCCACATCACATCGAATAAAGGAAATTATGGCAAGTTTAAAGAATGACAAGTTATTGATGGGTGTTAGACTTAGCCAAATACATTTAAACGCAGTTTTTCACAATTCCTGACATTTAATCCAAATAAAAAGTCCCTGTCTTAGGTCAGTTAGGATCACCACGTTGTTTTAAGAATATGAAATGTCAGAATAATAGTAGAGAGAATTATTTATTTCAGCTTTTATTTCTTTCATCACATTCCCAGTGGGTCAGACATTTACATACACTCAATTAGTATTTGGTAGCATTGCTTTTAAATTGTTGAACTTGGGTCAAACGTTTTGGGTAGCCTTCCTTCCACAAGCTTCCCACAGTAAGTTGGGTGGATTTTTTGCCCATTCCTCCTGACGGAGCTGGTCAGGTTTGAGTCAGGTTTGTAGGCCTCCTTGCTCGCACATGCTTATTCAGTTCTGCCCACATATTTTCTATAGGGTTGAGGTCAGACTTTGTGATGGTCACTCCAATACCTTGACTTTGTTGTCTTTAAGCCATTTTGCCACAACTTTGGAAGTATGCTTGGTGTGACGACCCTTCCACTCTGTCTGCCGAATTCTTTCGCTTTGCTCTTGTTTTCCTTAATAGGATGTCGGTGGGCGGAGCTGGAAGGGTCGTCATGTGAAATGGGACACACCTTGAGCTCAGGTGCATCCTGTTTTCATTGATCATCTTTAAGATGTTTATACAACTTGAATGAAGTCCACGTGTGGAAAATGAAATTGATTGGACATGATTTGGAAAGGCACACACCTGTTTATATAAGGTCCCACATTTGACAGTGGATGTCAGACCAAAAAATTAGCCATGAGGTCGAAGGAATTGTCCGTAGAGCTCCGAGACAGGATTGTGTCGAGGCCCAGATCTAGGAGTGTACCAAAAAAATTCTGCAGCATTGAAGGTTCGCAAGAACACAGTGGCCTCCATCATTCTTAAATCAAAAAAGTTTGGAACCACCAAGACTCTTCCTAGAGCTTCCTAAACTGACCAATTGGGGTAGAAGGGCCTTGGTCAGGGTGGTGTCCTGATGGTCACTGACAGAGCTCCAGAGTTCCTCTGTGAAGATGGGAGAACCTCCCGAAGGACTACCATCTTTGCAGCACTCCACCAATCAGGCCTTTATGGTAAAGTGGCCAGACGGAAGCCACTCCTCGGTAAAAGGCACATGACAGCCCACTTGGAGTTTGCCAAAAGGCACCTAAAGACTCTCAGACCATGAGAAACAAGATTCTCTGGTCTGATGACACCAAGATGGAACTCTTTGGCCAGAATGCCAAGTATCACTTCTGGAGGAAGCCTGGAAGCCATCCCTATGGTGAATCATGGGTGGTAGCAGCATCATGCTGTGGGGATGTTTTTCAGCAGCAGGGACTGGGAGACAAGGATCGAGGGAAAGGTGAATGGAGCAAAGTAAAGAGAGATCCTTGATGAAAACCTGCTCCAGAGCGCTCAAGACCTCAGACTGGGGTGAAGGTATACCTTTCAACAGGACAACGACCCTAAGCACACAGCCAAGACAACGCAGGAGTGGCTTCGGCACAAGCCTCTGAATGTCCTTGAGTGGTCCAGCCAGAGCCCGGACCTGAACTTGATCGAACAACTCCGGAGAGTCCTGAAAATAGCTGTGCAGCAGCGCTCCCCATCTACAGAGCTTGAGAGGATCTGCAGAGATGAATGGGAGAAACTCCCCAAATACATGTGTGCCAAGCTTGTAGCATCACACCCAAGAAGACTGGAGGCTGTGATTGCTGGCAAAGGTGCTTCAACAAAGTACTGAGTAAAGAGTCCATTCTGTAAGACATTAAAGTTGTGAATTTGCGTGCGAATGTAATGTCCATAACACTGGAATCACCCATATACCTAAACTCAGCAAAAAAAGAAACGTCCTCTCACTGTCAACTGCGTTTATTTTCAACAAATGTAACATGTGTAAATATTTGTATGAACATAACAAGATTCAACAACTGAGACATAAACTGAACAAGTTCCACAGACATGTGACTAACAGAAATTGAATAATGTCTCCCTGAACAAAGGGGGGTCAAAATAAAATATAACAGTCAGTATCTGGTGTGGCCACCAGCTACATTAAGTACTGCAGTACATCTCCTCCTCATGGACTGCACCAGATTAGCATGATCTTGCTGTGAGATGTTACCCCACTCTTCCACAAAGGCACCTGCAAGTTCCCGGACATTTCTGGGGGAAATGGCCCTAGCCCTCACCCTCCAATCCAACAGGTCCCAGATGTGCTCAATGGGATTGAGATCCGGGCTCTTCATTGGCCATGGCAGAACACTGACATTTCTGTCTTGCAGGAAAACAAGCACAGAACGAGCAGTATGGCTGGTGGCATTGTCATGCTGGTGGGTCATGTCAGGATGAGTCTGCAGGAAGGGTACCACATGAGGGAGGAGGATGTCTTCCCTGTAACACACAGCATTGAGATTGCTGCAATGACAAGAAGCTCAGTGCGATGATGCTGTGACATACCGCCCCAGACCATGATGGATCCTCCACCTCCAAATCGATCCCGCTCCAGAGTACAGGCCTCGGTGTAACGCTCATTCCTTCGACCATAAACTCGAATCCGACCATCACCCCTGGTGAGACAAAACCGCGACTCGCCAGTGAAGAGCACTTTTTGCCAGTCCTGTCTGGTCCAGCAACGGTGGGTTTGTGCCCATAGGCAACTTTGTTGCCGGTGATGTCTGGTGAGGACCTGCCTTACAACAGGCCTACAAGCCCTCAGTCCAGCCTCTCTCAGCCTATTGCGGACAGTCTGAGCACTGATGGAGGGATTGTGCGTTCCTGGTGTAAATCGGGCAGATGTTGTTGCCATCCTGTACCTGTCCCGCAGGTGTGATGTTCAGATGTACCGATCCTGTGCAGGTGTTGTTACACGTGGTCTGCCACTGCGATGACGATCAGCTGTCTGTCCTGTCTCCCTGTAGCGCTGTCTTAGGCGTCTCAAAGTACGCACATTGCAATTTATTACCCTGGCCACATCTGCATTCCTCATGCCTCCATGCAGCATGCCTAAGGCACGTTCACGAAGATGAGCAGGGACCATGGGCATCTTTCTTTTGGTGTTTTTCAGAGTCAGTAGAAAGGCTTCTTTAGTGTTCTAAGTTTTCATAACTGTGACCGTAATTGTTGCACAGGTGCATGTTCATTAATTGTTTATGGTTCATTGAAGCATGGGAAACAGTGTTTAAAACCTTTACAATGAAGATCTGCGAAGTTATTTGGATTTTTACAAATTATCTTTGAAAGACAGGGTCCTGAAAAAGGGACGTTTCTTTTTCTGCTGAGTTTATATAGTCTATTTCCCATCATTCTAAATCCTCTGGGAATAACTTGTCGTTCTTTAAACTTGCAGCCCACTCCGGAATACTACACTGCCTTAATTTCCTTTATTCCATGTGATGTGGATGTGGATTAGACAACATGTGTAAACAAACAGCATAATCAGTTGGTTGGCAGTTTCTCCATCTCTCAGCAGAGATCTGATAATGGTTCAGACTCTCAGGCAGGACTGATAAGAAGACAGGCGGGTGTGAGAGGATCATTGTACCAGCCTCTGTGAGAAAGAGAGAGAGGTGATAACACCAGGAAACTGTTGCAGGGGCATAGCATGTAGCTATGTGCCAAGGGCTACTGCACACAGAGCTTGTGCGTGTGTGTGTGTGTGTGTGTGTGTGTGTGGTGTGTGTGCGTGCATGCGTGCGTGTGGTGTGCGTGCGTGCGCGCGTGTGTGTGTGGTGTGTGTGCGTGCGTGCGTGCATGCGTGTGGTGTGCGTGCGCGCGTGTGTGTGTGTGTGTGGTGTGCGTGCGTGCGTGTGTGCGTGCATGTGTGTGTGTGTGTGTGCGTGCGTGTGTGTGTGTGTGTGCGTGTCTTACAGAGAATCCATTTCTCCTCCCAGTTTCAAGTGGGGGCAGTTGTTGGCTTTTGTCTTTTTCTCTTTTATTGCAGGGAGTCCTCATTTCTGTTGAAACCTCAAACACAATTATCATTCTGGGTTGTCACTTCCAAAGGTGTGCGTTTCGACATTGTATACAGGAGCTTTCCATCACACATAAACAAACCATTAGCTCATTTACAGTGAACTTTCTCACAAAGCAAAATGCATCACATTTAGACTAAAGACTCAACATGTGCAGCTGTAGACCAGTCTATAAACACCGCTCCTGGACTAGAAGAATGTTTATAATTTCAAAGCACAATAACGCTTAATCGTCTGTAGGTCTCTGTTACAGGACCACTGATGTTTTCTCACTATTAAAACCAGGCCTGTCCCTGCCTTACCCTGAGCCACCCTAACCCTCCCTGCACTGCATATGGTTTGATTTGGAGAACAGACATACAGAAAAATACATGTATTGCTATGTAGGAACAGTTTAAAAATCACAGGCACTGTGCATTTAGCATAGCCTACCCTGATCATATTTTAGATATTGCAATCACTCTCTGATTCTAAAGTAAAATTGTTTAGCATCTTTTTTGTTGTTGTTGTTGCGCCCACATGCATTGACATGAAAAGAAAAAGCAGCATTTTCGATAATGTAGCTGTTCAGAGGAAAGTTGTTTTGGTATTTCTTTTTTTTTGTTTCTCAGAAAGGTGAGTCATGTTGTCTCCACAATGGTCAAACTTCTCTGGATCTGTTTTCCACGATAGAGAGTGTGTTCTGTGGTAGAGTGTGTGTTCTGTGGTAGAGTGTGTGTTCTGTGGTAGAGTGTGTGTTCTATGGCAGAGTGTGTGTTCTATGGTAGAGGTTTGTGTTCAATGGTAGAGTGTGTGTTCTGTGGTAGAGTGTGTGTTCAATGGTAGAGTGTGTGTTCTATGGCAGAGTGTGTGTTCTATGGTAGAGGTTTGTGTTCAATGGTAGAGAGTGTGTTCTGTGGTAGAGTGTGTGTTCTATGGCAGAGTGTGTGTTCTGTGGTAGAGTGTGTGTTCTATGGCAGAGTGTGTGTTCTATGGCAGAGTGTGTGTTCTGTGGAAGAGTGTGTGTTCTATGGCAGAGTGTGTGTTCTATGGCAGAGTGTGTGTTCTATGGTAGAGTGTGTGTTCTGTGGTAGAGTGTGTGTTCTGTGGTAGAGTGTGTGTTCTGTGGTAGAGTGTGTGTTCTATGGCAGAGTGTGTGTTCTATGGCAGAGTGTGTGTTCTATGGTAGAGTGTGTGTTCTGTGGTAGAGTGTGTGTTCTGTGGTAGAGTGTGTGTTCTATGGCAGAGTGTGTGTTCTATGGAAGAGTGTGTGTTCTATGTTTGTGTTCTGTGGTAGAGTGTGTGTATGTGCAGAGTTCTATGGCAGAGTGTGTGTTCTAGTCTATGGTAGAGTGTGTTCTGTGGTAGAGTGTGTTCTGTGGTAGAGTGTGTGTTCTATGGCAGAGTGTGTGTTCTATGAGTGTGGTTCAATGGTAGAGTGTGTGTTCTATGGCAGAGTGTGTGTTCTATGGCAGAGTGTGTGTGTGGAAGAGTGTGTGTTCTATGGCAGAGTGTGTGTTCTATGTCAGAGTGTGTGTTCTATGGTAGAGTGTGTGTTCTGTGGTAGAGTGTGTGTTCTGTGGTAGAGTGTGTGTTCTATGGCAGAGTGTGTGTTCTATGGCAGAGTGTGTGTTCTATGGAAGAGTAGAGTGTGTTCTAGAGTGTGTGTTCTATGGCAGAGTGTGTGTTTCTGTTCAATGGTAGAGTGTGTGTGGTAGAGTGTGTGTTCTATGGCAGAGTGTGTGTTCTATGGTAGAGTTTGTGTTCAATGGTAGAGTGTGTGTTCTGTGGCAGAGTGTGTGTTCTATGGCAGAGTGTGTTCTGTGGTGTTGTTCTATGGCAGAGTGTGTGTTCTATGGCAGAGTGTGTGTTCTGTGGAAGAGTGTGTGTTCTATGGCAGAGTGTGTGTTCTATGGTAGAGTGTGTGTTCTGTGGTAGAGTGTGTGTTCTATGGTAGAGTGTGTGTTCTATGGTAGAGTGTGTGTTCAGAGTGTGTGGTGGAGTGTGTGTGTTCTGTGGTAGAGTGTGTGTTCAATGGTAGAGTGTGTGTTCTGTGTTCTATGGCAGAGTGTGTGTTCTATAAGAGTGTGTGGTGGCAGAGTGTGTGTTCTGTTGGTAGAGTGTGTGTTCTATGGTCAGAGTGTGTGTTCAATGGTAGAGTGTGTGTTCTATGGTAGAGTGTGTGTTCTATGGTAGAGTGTGTGTTCTGTGGAAGAGTGTGTGTTCTATGGCAGAGTGTGTGTTCTATGGCAGAGTGTGTGTTCTAGAGTGTGTGTTCAGAGTGTGTGTTCTATGGTAGAGTGTGTGTTCTGTGGAAGAGTGTGTGTTCTATGGCAGAGTGTGTGTTCTATGGTAGAGTGTGTGTTCTATGGTAGAGTGTGTGTTCTGTGGTAGAGTGTGTGTTCTGGGTAGAGTGTGTGTTCTATGGCAGAGTGTGTGAATGGCAGAGTGTGTGTTCTGTGGAAGAGTGTGTGTTCTATGGAAGAGTGTGTGTTCTGTGGTAGAGTGTGTGTTCTGTGGTAGAGTGTGTGTTCTATGGCAGAGTGTGTGTTCTATGGTAGAGGTTTGTGTTCAATGGTAGAGTGTGTGTTCTATGGCAGAGTGTGTGTTCTATGGCAGAGTGTGTGTTCTGTGGAAGAGTGTGTGTTATGGCAGAGTGTGTTCTATGTCAGAGTGTGTGTTCTATGGTAGAGTGTGTGTTCTGTGGTAGAGTGTGTGTTCTGTGGTAGAGTGTGTGGCAGAGTGTGTGTTCTATGGCAGATGGCAGAGTGTGTGTTCTGTGTTCTGTGGTAGAGTGTGTGTGGTAGAATGGAGAGTGTGTGTTCTATGGTAGAGTGTGTGTTCTGTGGTAGTGTGTGTTCTAGAGAGTGTGTGTTCTATGGTGTGTGTTCTATGTCATGGAGTGTGTGTGTTCTATGGAAGAGTGTGTGTTCTATGGTAGAGTGTGTGTTCTATGGCAGAGTGTGTGTTCTATGGTAGAGTGTGTGTTCTGTGGTAGAGTGTGTGTTCTGTGGTAGAGTGTGTGTTCTATGGCAGAGTGTGTGTGGCAGAGTGTGTGTTCTATGGAAGAGTGTGTGTTCTATGGAAGAGTGTGTGTTCTGTGGTAGAGTGTGTGTTCTATGGAAGAGTGTGTGTTCTATGGCAGAGTGTGTGTTCTATGGTAGAGTTTGTGTTCTGTGGTAGAGTGTGTGTTCTATGGTAGAGTGTGTGTTCTATGGCAGAGTGTGTGTTCTATGGTAGAGGTTTGTGTTCAATGGTAGAGTGTGTGTTCTGTGGTAGAGTGTGTGTTCTATGGCAGAGTGTGTGTTCTGTGGTAGAGTGTGTGTTCTATGGCAGAGTGTGTGTTCTATGGCAGAGTGTGTGTTCTATGGCAGAGTGTGTGTTCAGAGTGTGTGTATGGCAGAGTGTGTGTTCTATGGCAGAGTGTGTGTTCTATGGTAGAGTGTGTGTTCTATGGCAGAGTGTGTGTTCTATGGCAGAGTTCTATGGCAGAGTGTGTGTTCTATGGAAGAGTGTGTGTTCTATGGAAGAGTGTGTGTTCTGTGGTAGAGTGTGTGTTCTGTGGTAGAGTGTGTGTTCTATGGCAGAGTGTGTGTTCTATGGTAGAGGTTTGTGTTCAATGGTAGAGTGTGTGTTCTGTGGTAGAGTGTGTGTTCAATGGTAGAGTGTGTGTTCTATGGCAGAGTGTGTGTTCTATGGTAGAGTTTGTGTTCAATGGTAGAGTGTGTGTTCTGTGGTAGAGTGTGTGTTCTATGGCAGAGTGTGTGTTCTGTGGTAGAGTGTGTGTTCTATGGCAGAGTGTGTGTTCTATGGCAGAGTGTGTGTTCTGTGGAAGAGTGTGTGTTCTATGTCAGAGTGTGTGTTCTATGGCAGAGTGTGTGTTCTGGTAGAGTGTGTGTTCTATAGAGTGTGTGTTCTGTGGTAGAGTGTGTGTTCTGTGGTAGAGTGTGTGTTCTGTGGTAGAGTGTGTGTTCTATGGCAGAGTGTGTGTTCTATGGCAGAGTGTGTGTTCTATGGTAGAGTGTGTGTTCTGTGGTAGAGTGTGTGTTCTGTGGTAGAGTGTGTGTTCTGTGGTAGAGTGTGTGTTCTATGGCAGAGTGTGTGTTCTATGGCAGAGTGTGTGTTCTATGGAAGAGTGTGTGTTCTATGGAAGAGTGTGTGTTCTGTGGTAGAGTGTGTGTTCTGTGGTAGAGTGTGTGTTCTATGGCAGAGTGTGTGTTCTATGGTAGAGGTTTGTGTTCAATGGTAGAGTGTGTGTTCTGTGGTAGAGTGTGTGTTCTATGGCAGAGTGTGTGTTCTATGGTAGAGGTTTGTGTTCAATGGTAGAGTGTGTGTTCTATGGCAGAGTGTGTGTTCTATGGCAGAGTGTGTGTTCTGTGGAAGAGTGTGTGTTCTATGGCAGAGTGTGTGTTCTATGTCAGAGTGTGTGTTCTATGGTAGAGTGTGTGTTCTGTGGTAGAGTGTGTGTTCTGTGGTAGAATGTGTGTTCTATGGCAGAGTGTGTGTTCTATGGCAGAGTGTGTGTTCTATGGAAGAGTGTGTGTTCTATGGAAGAGTGTGTGTTCTGTGGTAGAGTGTGTGTTCTGTGGTAGAGTGTGTGTTCTATGGCAGAGTGTGTGTTCTATGGTAGAGGTTTGTGTTCAATGGTAGAGTGTGTGTTCTGTGGTAGAGTGTGTGTTCTATGGGAGGTTTGTGTTCAATGGTAGAGTGTGTGTTCTGTGGTAGAGTGTGTGTTCTATGGCAGAGTGTGTGTTCTATGTTCTATGGTTCTGTGGTAGCGTGTGTTCTATGGTAGAGAGTGTTTTCTGTGGTAGTGTGTTCTATGGCAGAGTGTGTGTTCTACGGCAGAGTGTGTGTTCTACTGCAGAGTATGCGTTCCACGGTAGAGTGTGTGTAATATGGTAGATTGTGTGTGTAATATGGTAGATTGTGTGTTCTGTGGTAGTGTGTGTTCCATGGTAGTGTGTGTTCTATGGTAGAGTGTGTGTTCTATGGTAGAGTGTGTGTTCTATAGTAGAGTGTGTGTTCTGTGGTATAGTGTGTGGGCACGACCTGCTTTTAGGACCCCCCCCCACCCCCCCCACCCACCTGTCAGAAATGTGTCACCACACTCACCTCTGTACTCAGGATGGTTTTACTGACCTACAGCTGAGGGAGGGACTCAGATGTATTGTGCATTCGGTAAGGTATTCAGACACCTACCCCTTTTCCACATTTTGTAACGTTACAGCCTTATACTAAAATAGATTAAATAAAACTATTTGCTCATCAATCTACACACAATACCCCATAATAACAAAGCAAAAATAGATTTTTTTTACATTTATGCAAATAGAAATAAACAGTATTCAGCAGGGTTGGGGAATATTATTGCATTATTGTGCTTTGAAATGATAAACATTCTTCTAGTCCAGGAGCAGTGTTCATAGACTGGTCTGCAGCTGCACATGTTGAGTCTATAGTCTAAATGTGATGCATTTTGCTTCGTGAGAAAGTCCACTGTATACAATGTCGAAACGCACACCTTTGGAAGTGATAAACCAGAATGATAATGGTGTTTGTGGTTTCAACAGAAATGAAGACACCCCTTCATTGTAAGGGATTACAAAGAAATGGTAACTGTAATCAGTTACAATACCAGCTAAAATATTGTAATCATATTAAAAAATCCTTCAGAAAAATGTGACGATTACGTCGAGAGTTACTTTTAAATTCAGAACGGATGTTTGCCATTTTATGTTGTTGTTGACACTTCTCTGTTTTCTCAATGACATTCAAATCAGCATTGAAAAAAGACGCTGAGCGAGTCTGACCACAAGTCAGAGACCACTATGAGGATACACCAAATGTGTTTGATCAATCGCGGGAAAAGAGCAAGAATAGGCTTTGTAGGCTACAGTCCAAGCCATGTCTTCCAATGGTACGACTGCTGTCGGCATCCAAAGATTATCCAACTTGAATAAACGCTTGGAGGTTTATTCAGGATGACAGCAGTGGTGTAGTCTACGACGATATGGATATCATTTCTTATTGATATCTACATAGCGCATTGATGTGAATCACACTGCTGCTCTCTCATTTACCTATTTGCGCTTTACGGATTGTGGTTGTTCTGGATGGCTGTTCACAAATCTAAATATGTATTTGAACCAAAAAATGGTTGACTTCAAGAAGTTTAAGCTGCCTATCCATCATTGTTTTTGAAACCAGTGGACAGCCAGTTAAAAATGCGCTCTCGCAACAGCTGCATAGTGCGGATCCAAGCCTATGGAATAAAAGTGGGGCTTCTTTTGCTCAATCTAATTTATGCTGATAAAAAAACAACATCCATATGCCTAATGGACACATGTTCAAACTCGCAAACTTTTGATAGACTTAAAAGGGACCTTATGTCCTCCGAAACACAACCCAACCATGCCACACTGCTTCTTGACACAATGCCTGCTTTACCCGGAAGCCAGCCACACCAATGTGTCGGAGGAAACACCGTACACCTGGTGACCTAGTCAACGTGCATGCGCCCAGCCCGCCACAGGAGTCCTAGAGCACGATGGGACAAGGACATCCCTGCCGGCCAAACACTCATGTGGGGAATACACTAGATCACTCCTACTCTAACGTTGGCGATGCATACAAAGCCCACCCCGCCCTCCCTTCAGGAAATCTGACCACGACTCTATTTTGGTCCTACCGTCCTATAGGCAGAAACTCAAACAGGATGTACCCGTGACTAGACCTATTCACTGGTCTGACCAATCAGAATTGAAAATTGTTTTGATCAAGTGGATTGGGAAATGTTCCGGGCAGCCTCAGAAAATAACATTGATTTATACGCTGATTCCGTGAGTGAGTTTATAAGGAAGTGTATAGGAGATGTTGTACCCAATGTGACTACTAAAACCTACCCTAACCAGAAACCATGGATAGATGGCGGTATTTGCGCAAAACTGAAAGCACGTACCACTGCATTTAACCATGAAAAGATAAATTGGGAGTATGGCCGAATAACAGTGGAGTTATTCACTCCGCAAGGCAATCAAACAAGCAAAATGTCAGTATAGGGACCAAATGGAGTCACAATTCAATGGCTCGGACACAAGACGTATGTGGCAGGGTCTACAGGCAATTATGGACTACAAAAAGATAATCAGCCACGTCACGGACACCGACGTCTTGCTTCCAGACAAATAAATACCTTCTTTGCCCACTTTGAGGATAATACAGTGCCACCGACATGGCTCCCAAGGACTGCAGGCCCCTCCTCTCCTTCTCCGTGGCCGATGTGAGTAAGACATTTAAACGTGTTAACCCTTGCAAGGCTGCCGGCCCAGACGGCATCCCTAGCCGCGTCCTCAGAGCATGCGCAGACCAGCTGGCTGGTGTGTTTACGTACATATTCAATCTCCCCCTATCCCAGTCTGCTGTCCCCACATACTTCAATATGGCCACCATTGTTCTTGTACCCAAGAAGGCATAGATAACTGAACTAAATGACTATTGCCTCGTAGCACTCACATCTGTCATCATAAAGTGCTTTGAGAGACTAGTCAAGGATCATATCTCCTCCACCTTACTTGCCACCCTAGCCCCACTTTAATTTGCATACTGCACCAATAGGTCCACAGACAATGCAATTGCCATCACACTGCACACTGCCCTATCCCATCTAGACAAGAGGAATACCTATACCCTCCAAGCTCATCATTATGCTTGAGTCCCTGGGTCTTAACCCCGCCCTGTGCAACTGGGTCCTGAACTTTCTGATGGGCCGCCCCAGGTGTTGACGGTAGGAAACAACATCTCCACTTCGCTGATCCTCAACACTGGGGCCCCACAAGGGTGCGTGCTCAGCCCCCTCCTGTACTCTCTGTTCTCCCATGACTGCGTGGCCATACACGCCTCCGACTCAATCATCAAGTTTTCTGTCCACACAACAGTAGTGGGCTTGATTACCAACAACGACGAGACAGCCTACAGGGAGGAGGTGAGGGCAGGAGAACATCCTCTCACTCAATGTCAACAAAACAAAGGAGATGATTGTGGACTTCAGGAAACAGCATAGGGAGCACCCCTTTATCCACATCGAAGGGACAGCAGTGGAGAAGGTGGAAAGTTTTAGGTTCCTCGGCGTACACATCACAGACAAAATGAAATGGTCCACCCACACAGACAGTGTGGTGAAGAAGGCGTAACAGCGCCTCTTCAACCTTAGGAGACTGAATAATTTTGGCTTGTCACCTAAAACCCTCAAAAACTTTTACAGATGCACAATTGAGAGCCTCCTGTCGGGCTGTATCACCGCCTGGTACGGCAACTGCACCTCCCACAACCGCAAGGCAGTCTGCACAAGTCTGCACAACACATCACCAGAGGCAGACTACCTGCCCTCCAGGATACCTACAGCATCGGATGTCACAAGAAAGCTGGGACTGAGAGACTGAAAAACAGTTTCCATCTCAAGGCCATCAGACTGTTAAACAGCCATCACTGACACAAAGAGGCTGCTGCCTACATACAGATTCGGAATCATTGGCCACTTTAATAAATTGATCACTAGTCACTTTAATAATGTTTAGATATCTTGCATTACTCCTCTCATATACTGTATTCTATACCATCTAGCCTATGCCGCTCAGTTCACTCATCCATATATTTTATGTACATATTCTCATTCCATCCCTTTCCATCCCTTAACTAGGCAAGTCAGTTAAGAACAAATTCTTATTTACAATGACAGCCTATTGGTGAACAGTGGGCTAAGTAAAGAGAGATCCTTGATGAAAACCAGCTCCAGAGTGCTCAAGACCTCAGACTGGGGCGAAGATATACCTTACAACAAGACAGCGCAGGACTGGCTTTGGCACAAGCCTTTAAATGTCCTTAAATGGTCCAGCCAGAGCCTGGACTTGAACCCAATCAAACAACTCTGGAGAGTCCTGAAAATAGCTGTGCTGCGACGCTCCCCATCCAGCCTGACAGAGCTTGAGAGGATCTGCAGAGAAGAATGGGAGAAACTCCCCAAATACAGGTGTGCCAAGCTTGTAGCTTCATACCCAAGAACACTGGAGGCTGTGATCGCTGGCAAAGGTGCTTCAACAAAGTACTGAGTAAAGGGTCTGAATACTTATGTAAATGTGATGCATTTCTAAAAACCTATTTTTGCTTTGTCGTTATGGGGTATTGTGTGTAGATTGATGAGGAAAAAAACAATATTATACATTTTAGAATATGGCTGTAACCTAACAAGATGTGGAAAGGTCAAGGGGTCTGAATAATTTCCCGAATGCACTGTGTGTGTGTGTGTGTGTGTGTGTGTGTGTGTGTGTGTGTGTGTGTGTGTGTGTGTGTGTGTGTGTGTGTGTGTGTGTGTGTGTGTGTGTGTGTGTGTGTGTGTGTGTGTGTGTGTGTGTACGTATGCACATTTGTGTTTGTGTGATTGAACCCTAAGATCAGGGGACCTGCACCCATTTGAGAACCAGTAATATGACAGCACACACCATTTTTCTCTGAATGGCGCTCTCACTTTCTCTCTCACCCACGTAACACCCTCTCTCTCTCTTTCATTTCTCTCTCTCTCTCTGACAAATGGGAGCAGCATCCATTAGGATGTTTTATGAGGTGATGGTGACACGGGGCGCTCTATGGCCCCTAACGGCTCTTTGAGGCCTTTCAACTCCCCAGACTCCCATCTCTAGTACCCCCTGTATGGTTTTCTCTCTCCTCTCTCTCTCTCTCTCTCTCTCTCTCTCTCTCTCTCTCTCTCTCTCCCTACTCTGCCCTGTAATATTGGAGCTCATCGCTCTTTGTCAACCTTGGCGGGCCTGATACAGATTTGTGCATGTGCTGTCTCTTCATGTGTAAGTGTGTGTGTGTGTATGTGTGATCCTGAATCCCTTGGCTCATACGATCCCTCATTGCTTGTAGTTCCAGACGGTGCGGCTGATGTATGGACTTCGGCTGTCTTTTATTCTGCATGGGAGACAGCGCTGCCTTTGTGACCCTGGAGGAGGCAGAGAGGTAGGAGGTAGAGGGAGGCAGGGCCTGCCCCTAATGAAGACCACTCAGGGCAGGTTTTCACTTGGCCTCTAATGCGTTCCAAACCCCCTGGACTGATGGGGTGCTCAGAGGTATACATGTACGCATGGTGTTGGAACAGTGTAGTGAAACCACCTCCCTCCACCTCTCTTTTTCAACTTAGAGACATAAACACTTTGCCGGGTGTCAAATACCGCCTTGAGACGGCCCCAAATGCCTTTCCTCCTCAGATGATTGCTTGAAGTGGATGGGCTCTCTGGGTGTCAGGGCGCTCTGGGAGAGGACTGGACTGTCAGTCAACGGGGGGCTGGGGGGCTGGTAGAATGGATTAGCCTGGACATAGGAGCACAATGTAAAAGGGAAGAAGGGGGTAACAGTTTACCATTGACCTTGAGACATACAGGACTGTAGTGATTGACAGGTCCCTTGTGTTTCAGTGTGTCTAACTGCAACTGCTTTACAGGAAAAGGAGACAGCTACAGAGCACTGAGTGTGAGTGTGGTTTTAACACCTAGGTCTTCAGTGCTGTAGTGGGTTGTACAGTACAGACCAAAACTGAAATTCACACCCTCGAGACTGTTTGCTACTTTTTTCTGGACAGTATTAATATCAGACACAGTTATTGCATGGGCAGCAGCAAAGATAATGGTTTCTGAGTTTGTTTCATTTAACTGATAACAAAATCACTTGGGTATTGGTGGGGTTAATGGTTTGTAGGGCATATGGGACAACAGAAAACCTACATATCAAAATCTAGATATAAACAATAAGGAAGGGGTCTACCGTGCCTCTGTCCTTTCTTATCTCCACGCTACCAAAGTACAACGCTTCCTCTGAATCTCTGCCCAAATCCTATCTGTCTGACCAAAGTATTTTCTTAGGGTTAAAGTCTCTCCCTCTATGTGTGTGTGTGTGTGTGTGTGTGTGTGTGTGTGTGTGTGTGTGTGTGTGTGTGTGAAGCATCTGTTCAGCTTATCAAAATAGCACCTAAATTGTAAATGTAAACTTTGATAAGGAACAGATATGCTGTATGTACATTTAAGCAACAGAGCATGCAGGGTAATGTGCTTCACAACACCTAACTTCAAGCATCATGTTTAGGGTAGTTTCCCACGCTCACTGCTTTAAATAGGCCTACAAGCCTTTGGGTTCCACTGACACACTCACTGACACACACACACACAAATTGGAGCACAGGCACGACAATCCATGCAGCACTTCATTCTCAAATGCCTCATGCTCATGCCTTGCTGGCAGCAGGTGCTTGGTGCATCTTCTTCCTCATAATTTCAGGAAAGAGCCAAATTGTGCAACTTGCGTGCAGTATGTCGCATGTGTGTCTGTCTGGGAGAGATTGTAGCCAGGTGCTTGCTGACATACTGGGGCTTGTGGTTGTGGTCAGTGGCTTGCTGGCTGCTCAGCTTCACTGCTCTGTAGACAACCCAGAGGGAACTGTCTCTTTTTGTTTTTCTGCTTAACCTTTTTTGGTGCGTGTGTATGGCAGTAACAGAATGCTTGCAGTGTACCCTAAGCACCATTCCACATCACCTGCCTGTCAGACAAGAGGCTTTCGTGACAAGACTCTGAGGTTTGTTTTCCGCCAATGGTGTGTGTGTGTGTGTGTGTGTGTGTGTGTGTGTGTGTGTGTGTGTGTGTGTGTGTGTGTGTGTGTGTGTGTGTGTGTGTGTGTGTGTGTGTGTGTGTGTGTGTGTGTGTGTGTGTGTGTGCGTGCGTGCGTGCGTGCGTGCGTGCGTGCGTGCGTGCGTGCGTGCGTGCGTGCGTGTGTGTTGTTAATCTTGTAGCTACATTAGAACAAGAGTGTTATAATACTGGCTTCTTAATGTCAGTCCTGAAGGCCTCCTCAATATGCAGGATTCCATTCTGAAGTGAAGCTATTGTATTACCACTGGCTTTACAGATACAACATGATGTAAACATTACAGAAACAAACTGACGTCACATATAGGACCAGACACAGTCAAGGAGTCCTGAGGACCCACACAGGAACCATATTGTAATCTGCTACTATAATAATATTGGTGCTGCATTGTTGTTGTTGTAGAATCACTACAAAGCTAACTACTGGTGCAAGTAGGAGGTTTAAAGGGCCCTTGTCTGTTTTTCCTGTGGGCTTTGCTCTGGTAGAGGAGCCACCACTGATGGTGACAGGTGCCAGAGATGAATGAGTGCTGGGCCCAGGCAGGGTTTGTGGGCATACACCAAGGCACAATATCTAAAGACATGAATTCCCTATAGTGGTCTATCAAACTACAGTAGTTTACATGCTAATGTGATGATATGAAGATTAACATGTTGTACGTCACAACGGAATGAATCGGAATTGCAATGGGATGCCATAACGGCAACATGTATCTGAAGTGCAGATTCCGAGTTTCACACAGGGTTGGTTAGAAACCCTTTTACCCAGAAGTCCTGGCCAGGTTCTGCTCAGATGAGTCATGTAGACGATTCAAAAGGTCTGCATTCACCCCCACACAAACCACTGCTCATGATCTGACTCACTGAACATCAGCCTGCTTAAACTCATAGAGACTCACACATACTCTGGTTCACACACATTCACTTTCCACAGTATAACCTGTGAAACCCACTGCAACATCAAATCATTAGACTTCCACAGATATATCAGTCACTGTGATTCATGTGGGTATGACAATGATACAGCCTGTTGCATAATAAACAGGGGATCAGCCAAACATATTGCAACATGACTTTCATCAGTTGACCTTGGTGCAAAACAGTATGGTGCTCATAACCAGGTGAGAGCTAACTAGTCAAATACATAGTTGACTACGTTATTGTTATCATTATTAGTGAAGTATCCTGCCATAATATTATTTGTTATAGTGCAGTACACTACTGTACCATTGAGCAATCATAATGTGTCGCCATGGGTCAACTGCTGTATGTGTACTACTGTATGCTCTTCTGCGCTGTGGTTCATAGAGAATACATCTTTCTGCTTGTTTGATCTGTGCATTCAGAGGTTGGCATGAGAATGCTTTGCCCCGGCCTGGCCGCAGACCAGTGCCTGTATGAGTGGATGGTGTTCCTTTCTTGCTTTTCGACCACATATGTGAAGGAAACAACCATGCAACAGACTTGCTGTGTATTTTCTCACTCAGTCATACAATTTCCTCTTGGATTAGTCCATACAGACACAAACACGCACGCACACACGCACACACGCACACGTACACACGCACACACGTACACACGCACACACGTACACACGCACACACGTACACACACACACACACACACACACACACACACACACACACACACACACACACACACACACACACACACACACACACACACACACACACACACACACACACACACACACACACACACACACACACACACACACACACACAATCGTCTATCGCTGTGCTCTCAATCATATCTTCGCCACACCGTGCAGTTCTGACCTCTTCCCTTAGTTAGACTGTCATCAGAGGGATTCTACCCATTTCTCTCCCAATGATGCTCAGCCACATACTGTAGATGACCAACATATGAACATGAGGTCAAATTTTCACAGAAATCAGACATATTAAAATCTGTATTCTAGTCTGTCTTTCCCCTTCAGCTGAGAAAACTTCAGAAAAACATGACTGGACCAACAATATCTTGTGTCATAAGCCATTTAGCTACATTGGCGATTCATTGAGCTTCTGACGACTTTTGGATTTATTCACTGTCTGACAAGTATAGCTGGATGACTCATGGTTTACATAACCGTTGAAAGACCAAACGGTCAACAGCGAGATGAGAGAGAGAGCGGTGATGAATCACTCCATCCATCACTTGTGGTCTTCTGAATGTCTCAGTCGTTAGGTGCATGTTTCCATTATGCTAATGAGTAAAACAGACCCTGTTCCAAACACTATGATGTGATCCCTCCAGACTGACTCAGTGACAAGCTTCTGTAGACAGTCATTCTGTGGTAGAAGAATATCCAATATGGCTGAACAAGCTACCGTATCTTTCCGTAATCAGAGCTGATGATGAGCGCTGATGAGACTGGAAATTATTTCATAATATAATTGAACTGCAGTCATGACAGTCAATCTTAAGAAGGAAAAAAAAGTTCTAAATAATAATTTTATCAATTTTATAGGTGGGGAAGCTAAAATTGAATTTATAATTATAAAAATTAATTTGTACTTTTTGTGGGTTCTAGAGTTTTCACTTTCTAATTGGTGGCAGCAGACAGCACTCTTAGACATGAATCATCACATTTGACTTCACACTGTACATATCAGCATTAATATTATTTGTTTTGTTCAGAAAGCGATATAGTTCGGGGAGTGGAAAACCACAGATGGCGCATTGTGTGTTTGTTTCACCAGCCTTCCCCAATCTCGAAAGCAGAAGTGAAAAACGGTTTAGAAGTGCGACCGACGCTTTCCTGTGACCACGGAACCCAGACGACTGTCTGAGAAGCTCTCACGCGAACGCTGGCCAGGAACCATGGCGATGGCAGGTTACAGGCGCAGAAGTGGAAGCAAGCAGGCGACTGAGGAAGTCATTGGTTTTTGATGGCAATCAACGTGGTTTCATGTCACTCCACACCAGTGGAGGGACATGGTCTGCAGGCGTGGGAATGAACATTGATTACACCGATCAACAAAGATGACCAGTCTGCTGATGTCTACATCCTGGACTTAGACTCATTCACTTCCTTGTTGACCTCATCACATTTTAGATGCAGTTTCTGCTGTTGATTTAATCTGCAATCAAAATATATTGCAGTGCACCAGTCTGTGAGAGCCCCATATCTTACAGCCATCAGTGCTAAGTGCTAAGGACAGGGACAGGCGTCACATCTTTCTGTCTGCGTCTGCGGCCATAAATAAATCAGCAACAACAATAGCAGGGACTCAACCAGAGACATGCAAACCACAGAGACTTGTGTTACTGTCGTCTGCTACCATGGAAACAGTGGCGCAGGTCTCACCTGACTACGACAGCCCACCATTCCACCCTTCACTTTTACTCTGTCTCTTCTCAGAGGGGGGCATGCTCCAAACAGACAATTACAAGTTATCTGGCCAGAGAGGCTTTAGTGGAGTCTTACAGTACTAGCAGCCAGGTTTGGTGGATTCTGACAACAACCATAGAGGTTTTACTGGCTGCAGCGCAGGCAGGCTTCCCTCCCCCAAAGAGGTTTTTGTGGATTCAGCCTGTTATAGAGGTTTAATAGGTTCTGACCCCCAGTTAGATGGACTCTGTTGAGGTTTTAATGGTCTGGTCTTGGTTTCGGCATCGCAGAGAGAAGCTAATGACAATTGATCATTAACAAATATTCGGCAAATAAGCACAAAGTAACTGCAAACTCATGGCGGTCGCTCCCTGGCCCTGGTGTTCTCGCGGTTGTCTGGCCAGTGCCGGGTTTCATGGAGGGAAAGTATCTTAAAACTGAGATGGAATTTCATCCCAACTCTCTGCATCTCCTTTTTTCAGTGTATACCGAGAGCTTGTTTCTGCTTTCAATTTCTATCCATCTCTCCGTGTTCTATATCCTTCCTCCTCGTCAGACCGTGATTGAGGCGAGTATAACATATCTACTGGATGTCCTCGACTGTCTCTCAAGAAAACATATCCACCAAAAGAGAATCAGGCTTTACTACTCATTCCATAAGCTCAGCCCCCATAGCCATGCTTTTGTATTTTAAAGAAGTATTAGTAGTCAATCTTGAAGTACTATGCGTTACATATATCGTATTGTGTTGAACTTCGCTGTACATTTGTGTTAACTTGTTTTGGCTATGCTGTATTTTGATGCACATGAGTTTCACAATGTCTGTGTGTTTGAGAGACTGTCTCATTATGTGATAGCAGCAAGGGGTGGCTGTCATCTCCAGAGCGGTGAGTCTCGCTTAGCCACACCTACCGCAGCATGGCTAGAGCCTAGTTTCCCTCAACCCAGATCCTCCATCACTGTGACCAGGCTGATCTATCATGCCACCAACCAGTCTACCTCTCCCTACAAGGCAACCAAAAAGAGGAGCCGAGGGGGAAACCACTCTGTGCCTCATAGGGTTCTGTGGTCCTCTGCCCAGCTAACAGATTTGGTTTCCTTGGAAGTTGTGGGAACATACGTCTTTAGGTTGCAAGGAGGTTCTGAGAATGTTTTACTATGGTTCCCTGAAAGTTTTCCTGGGAGGTTTCACATATTTGTGATCATTGTTGAGTGGTCCCTGCAGCGTACCATCAAAAATTAATTGAATGGAACAGTAGAAACAGAACGTCTACATATGATGCAACAAACGCGTCTAAATAGCAGTGTTGTCTGAAAAGCATCTAAACGATTATAAGGTCATCACAACTGTATTCCTCGATTTCTCCTTTTATTGTGAAAGATAAATGCGGACTTCATCGTCCGAGCATCACATGGAACACATCCACAGCCAAACTCATTCCATAAACCAGTCTAAATAACAGGTTTTGCTAACAAAAAATGAAACATAAATAAGCGACCTAACAGCTAGCCTTGTTTACAACGTACCACATCTCTGGTGAGCAGAAGGGAGAAATGTAATATTGTTCAGAAAAGAGATACGTGTCAGCTAAGTTATGAGCAGGTAAATTCTTTATGATGGCAGCCATTCTTGTTTATGTTTGACAAGCAAAAACTCCCTAATCCCAGAATGCAATTCACTATAAAATGCAAATAAACAAAGTCAAAGATGGCTGTGCCCATTGCCCAAATAAAATCAACTTAGTTTGGCCACTTTTCAGCATATTACAAATCTTCGACGTGCTTGTTACAGTGTATACAAGAACCAGAGCAGATGACTCAAAAAGTAGTTTACAGTTTTTGACAATTCACAAAGCACTTAAAAAGTAGTTTACAGTTTTTGACAATTCACGAAGCAAATAAAATGTTATCACCTCACAGATTATCACCTCATATACAAGCCTACTGCCTAGCCTAGCAGACAATGCGGTCTTGATGCAGTGAAGGATGCAGAGAATAGCTGCAAAATGCAACAATCAAATTCTAGAACAGCAGCATGGAATTCTGGTACCGCATGCAAAAAGAACTCACGCTGTAAAGGCCGTTATTGATATATAGAACTTACACGTCAAAATAATTTTAATAACACTGTTAGCTTAGGTTAACTGTTTTGAACTCCAAGCACAGATAGGACACATGGACATTTATTTATTTAAGCATCAATTAATCATGCAAACACATTTATTTTTTATTGTGGTATGGTGTCAGTGAGATTCAAACCTATAATCTTGTGTTCTCTATCCATGGAATTAGTCCACTGCACCACCAGGATGGAGCTAGCATGCCATGTTTTTTCAACTCATACAAAGCTGTTAATTTTGGTTTATTCAAACAGACCCCATTTCAAAGGAAACAAGCACTCATTAAGATCAGGTGTGGCCAATTAGTGGTCGCAGCCAACACACCTGAACACACTTAATAAGATAGAGGATAGAGAGAGTTTTGTTGACGCTGAGAATGGAATGTATATGTTTTTAAATAACATTCTTACTCGTACTAATGTTTTCTTGTGGTTTTCATTGAAGGTTTTCTTAATGTTCTGAGAACATGCCTTTTAATAGAACCATAAGGAAACCGGCAGAAAATGTTACGCTAAGGACTGACATTCCGACCTAAGAAACATATGGTCCTCAGAACGTTGTGCTAGCTGGGTATCCTGGACCATTCCCAGAACTTGTGGGAAGATTGTATGCAAAATAACCATAGGACAGCCACACTCTCAAAAAGCTCTAAGAAAAATACGGTTCTCAGAATGTTATGTGCTAGCTGGGTGTAGACCCACAGCCCAGCCATACTCGGATTAAGCCAAAACAGGGGTGACGCAGAAACAAACACATTAATGCAGGATTATAAAGAGCGAGAAGTGTGTATGTGCATGTGCTTGCAAAAGAGAGAAGAAACAGAGAAAAGGTCTCTTCGTTTATGTGCTAAATACCAGACTAACCACAGGTGGGAGCTCCTCTGTTGACCCCATAAAAAAGAAAATGGAGGACCATTCTTTGTTTGATTTCTTTGTCATTTATGGATCCTTAAAGTTCCAACAGAAGCTAGGCAGAAGCTGCAAAGCTTCTGGCTATCACACTGAGTGCGAAGAACCACAGCTCCGGATGTTCTGGCACAACTGAAATGAATTATTGATGTATGACTCCAGTTTGATTCAGTCATAACCCAGCAATTTAATAATAGACACTCACTGCCCTGATCGGGACAATACTACGCACTCTGCTTGAAAATCATGCAGGTTCATTTTGATGTCCTGTGGTTTGGTGACAGGTTTGGTGTTAAGTCTTATGGAAAGCCCCCCATTGTCATGTGACCATCACCATAAAGGTTACTGGTTGCAGCACATCTCCCAAACTGAACGCACCATAGGTGATGATGAGTCATTCGGTGGTTTTCCCAGGACTTTTTTCTTGCACTAAGGAATTTCCCCCAAAATGGTCATACAACCCTCCGAGTAATTGATTTTGTAAATCTGATTGTCTAGATTTCGAAAAAAAAACCAGAACATTCAAAATCATGTTTTTTATTCAATTTGATGATATTTTAATGAAAACAGATGAAAGTAGAACTACCAAAGGGGTGCCAAAATGTGACTGCAGCATGTCAGCAAATATAGTTTGAATGTTCCTCTATTCAGCTAAGGCAGAAATACTTAAAGGTTTCCGCTTTCATCTGTGTCTGGTGTTAGCTGGTAACTGACTAGTTACAGTCCCTTCAGAAAGTATTCATACGACTTGACTTATTCCATATGTTGTTGTGTTACTGCCTGAATTCAAAATGGATTAAATAGATTTTTTTTTCACCCATCTATCTATACATGATACCCCATAATGAGAAAGTGAAAACATTTTACTTTTTTTCCCTCAAATTTATTGAAAATGAAACACAGAAATATCTCATTTAAATAAGCATTCACACCACTGAGTCATGTTAGAATCACGTTTGGCAGTGAGGGAGTCTTTCTCAGCTGTGGGTCTTTCTGGGTAATTCTCTAAGAGCTTTGCACAGCTGAGTTGTACAATATTTGTACAATATTCTTAAAACAATTCTTCAAGCTCTGTCAAGTTGGTTGTTGATCATTGCTAGATAGCCATTTTAAAGTCTTACTATAGATTTTCAAGCTGATTTAAGTTAAAACTGTAAATAGGCCACTCAGGAACATGAAATGTTGACTTGGTAAACAACTCCAGTGTATAATTGGCCCTGCGTTTTAGGTTACTATCATGCTGAAAGGTACATTTGTACCCCAGTGACTTTTGGAAAACAGACTGAACCAGGTTTTCCTCTATTATTTTGCCTGTGCTTAGCTCTATTCCATTTATTTTTATTTTTAAAAACTCCCTAGTCTTTGCCAATGACAAGCATACCCATACCATGATGCAGCCACCAACATGCTTAGAAATATGAAGAGTGGTACTCAATAATGTGTTGTATTTGCTCCAAACATAACGCTTTGTATTCAGGACATAAAGTTAATTACTTTGCAACATATTTTGCAGTTTTACCTTTAGTGCCTTATTGCAAACAGGATGCATGTTTTAGAATATTGTTATTCTGTACAGGCTTCCTTCTTTCACTCTGTCATCTAGGTTGGTAATGTGGAGTACCTACAATGTTGTTGATTCATCCTCAGTTTTCTCCTATCACAGTCATTAAACTCAAACTGTTTAAAGTCACCATTGGCCTCATGGTGAAATTCCTGAGCAATTTCCTTCCTCTCCAGGAACTGAGTTAGGAAGTATGCCTGTATTGATTTGATTGTTTCTTAATTTATTTTACTAGGCAAGTCAGTTAAATTGTGTTGTGACAAGTTAGGGAGGTATACAGAAGAAAGCCCTATTTGGTAAAAGACCAAGTCCATATTATGGCAAGAACAGCTCAAATAATTAAAGATAAGTGACAGTCCATCATTACATTAAGACATGAAGGTCAGTCAATACGAAACATTTCAAGAACTTTGAAAGTTTCTTCAAGTGCAATCGCAAAAACCATCAAGCACGTGGCGATGCTTTGCTAGTGACACTGTCTGGGATTTATTTAGAATTCAAGGCACACTTAACCAGCATGGCTACCACAGCATTCTGCAGCGATACACAATCCCATCTGGTTTGCGCTGCGATACGCCATCCCATCTGGTTTGCGCTTAGTGTGACTATAATTTGTTTTTCTATAGGACAATGACCCAACACACCTCCAGGCTGTGTAAGGGATATTTTGCCAAGAAGGAGAGGGATGGAGTGCTGCATCAGATGATCTGGCCTCCACAATCCCCCGACCTCAACCAAATTGAGATGGTTTGGGATGAGTCGGACCGCAAAGGGAAGGAAAAAGCAGCCAACAAGTGCTCAGCGTATGTGGGAACTCCTTCAAGACTATTGGAAAAGCATTCCAGATGAAGCTGGTTGAGAGAATGCCAAGAATGTGCAAAGCTCTCGTCAAGGCAAAGGGTGGCTATTTGAAGAATCTTAAATATAAAATATATTTTGATTTGTATAACACTTTTTTGGTTACTACGTGTTTCCATATGTGTTATTTCATAGTGTTAATGTCTTCACTCTTATTCTACAATGTAGAAAATAGTAAAAAATAAAGAAAAACCTACATACATATTAGGTTACATGGACTCACTCTCTGTGCAATAATAGTGTTTAACATTATTTTTGAATGACTTCCTCATCTCTGGACCCCACACATACAATTATACAGTGGGGCAAAAAAGTATTTAGTCAGCCACCAATTGTGCAAGTTCTCCCACTTAAAAAGATGAGAGGCCTGTAATTTTCATCATAGGTACACTTCAACTATGCCAGACAAAATGAGAAAAAAAATCCAGAAAATCATATTGTAGGATTTTTAATGAATTTATTTGCAAATGATGGTGGAAAATAAGCATTTGGTCAATTAGTCTCAATACTTTATTATATACCCTTTGTTGGCAGTGACAGAGGTCAAACGTTTTCTGTAAGTCTTCAGAAGGTTTTCACACACTGTTGCTGGTATTTTGGCCCATTTCTCCATGCAGATCTCATCTAGAGCAGTGATGTTTTGGGGCTGTTGCTGGGCAACACGGACGTTCAACTCCCTGCAAAGATTTTCTATGGGGTTGAGATCTGGAGACTGGCTAGGTCACTCTAGGACCTTGAAATGCTTCTTACGAAGCCACTCCTTCGTTGCCCGGGCGGTGTGTTTGGGATCATTATGATGCTGAAAGACCCAGCCACGTTTCATCTTCAATGCCCTTGCTGACGGAAGGAGGTTTTCACTCAAAATCCCACGATACATGGCCCCATTCATTCTTTCCTTTACATGGATCAGTCGTCCTGGTCCCTTTGCAGAAAAACAGCCCCAAAGCATGATGTTTCCACCTCCATGCTTCACAGTAGGTATGGTGTTCTTTGGATGCAACTCAGCATCCTTTGTCCTCCAAACACGACAAGTTGAGTTTTTACCAAAAAGTTATATTTTGGTTTCATCTGACCATATGACATTCTCCCAATCTTCTTCTGGATCATCCAAATGCTCTCTAGCAAACTTCAGATGGGCCTAGACATGTACTGTACTTAAGCAGGGGGACACGTCTGGCACTGCAGGATTTGAGTCCCTGGCGGCGTAGTGTGTTACTGATGGTAGGCTTTGTTACTTTGGTCCCAGCTCTCTGCAGGTCATTCACTAGGTCTCCCCGTGTGGTTCTGGATTTTTGCTCACCGTTCTTGTGATCATTTTGACCCCCCGGGGTGAGATCTTGCGTGGAGCCCAAGATTGAGGGAGATTATCAGTGGTCTTGTATGTCTTCCATTTCCTAATAATTGCTCCCACAGTTGATTTCTTCAAACCAAGCTGCCCTATTGCAGATTCAGTCTTCCCAGCCTGGTGCAGGTCTACAATTTTGTTTCTGGTGTCCTTTGACAGCTCTTTGGTCTTGGCCATAGTGGAGTTTGGAGTGTGACTGTTTGAGGTTGTGGACAGGTGTCTTTTATACTGATAACAAGTTCAAACAGGTGCCATTAATACAGGTAACGAGTGGAGGACAGAGGAGCCTCTTAAAGAAGAAGTTACAGGTCTGTGAGAGCCAGAAATCTTGATTGTTTGTAGGTGACCAAATACTTATTTTCCACCATAATTTGCAAATAAATTCATTAAAAATCCTACAATGTGATTTTCTGGATTTTTTTCCTCATTTTGTCTGTCATAGTTGAAGTGTACCTATGATGAAAATTACAGGCCTCTCTCTTTTTAAGTGGGAGAACTTGCACAATATGTGGCTGACTAAACACTTTTTTTGCCCCACTATATGTACTTTTGTTTATCCCACCTGTAACTCTGTGTTGTTGTATTTTGTCGCACTGCTTTTCTTTATCTTAGCCAGGACGCAGTTGTAAATGTTCTCAGCTGGCATACCTGTTAAATAACAACAAAATAAAAAAATAAAAAAATAAGAATACAAATCTGTAAGGTCCCTCAGTCGAGCAGTGAATGTCAAACACAGATTCAACCACAAAGACCAGTGAGGTGTTCCAATGCCTAGCAAAGAAGGGCACCTATTGGTAGATGGGTAAAAAAAGAAGAATACTCTGAATATCCCTTTGTTATTAATTACACGTTGGATGGTGTATGGGGCGGCAGGTAGCCTACTGGTTAGAGTGTTGGACTAGTGACCGAAAGGTAGCAAGATCAAATCCCTGAGCTTACAAGGTAAGAATCTGTCGTTCTGCCCCTAAACAAGGCAGTTAACCCACTGTTCCTTGGCCATCAATGAAAATAAGAATTTGTTCTGATTGGCTCAAACACATTAAGAAGGAAAGAAATTCCACAAATGAACTTTTAAGAAGGAGTACCTGTTAATTGAAATGCATTCCAGGTGACTACCTCAGGAAGCTGTTTGAGAGAATGCCAATAGTGTGTAAAGCTGTCATCATAAATACTGCCATTCAAAAGTTTGGGGTCACTTAGAAATGTCCCTGCTTTTGAAAGAAAAGCATATTTTTTTGTCGATTAAAATAACATCAAATTGATCAGAAATACAGTGTAGACATTGTTAATGTTGTAAATTACTATTTTAGCTGGAAACGGATTATTTTTTATGGAATATCTGTATAGGCGTACAGAGGCCCATTATCAGCAACCACCACTCCTGTGTTCCAATGGCACGTTGTATTAGGAGTGATGGTTGCTGATAATGGGCCTCTGTAGATATGTAGATATTCCATAAAATATTCCATTTACAACATTAGCAATGTCTATACTGTATTTCTGATCAATTTGATGTTATTATAATGGAGAAAAAATTGCTTTAGTTTAAAAAACAAGGACATTTCTAAGTGACCACAAACTTTTGAACGGTAGTGTATATATATATATATATATATACACACATACATTTTCAGTCTTAAGTTTACATAAACCTTAGCCAAATACATTATAACTGAGTTTTTCACAATTCCTGACATTTAATCCTAGTAAAAATTCCCTGTTTTAGGTCAGTTAGGATCACCACTTTATGTTAAGAATGTGAAATGTCAGAATAATAGTAGAGATAATTATTTATTTCAGCTATTGTTTTTTTCACCACATTCCCAGTGGGTCAGACATTTACATACACTCAATTAGTATTTGGTAGCATTGCCTTTAAATTGTTTAATTTGGGTCAAACGTTTCGAGTAGCCTTCCACTAGCTTCCCACAATAAGTTGGGTGAATTTTTGACAGAGCTGGTGTAACGGAGTCAGGTTTGAGGTCGGGGCTTTGTGATGGCCACTCCAATACCTTGACTTTGTTGTCCTTAAGCCATTTTGCCACAACATTGGAAGTATGCTTGGGGTCATTTTCCATTTGGAAGAGCCATTTGCGACCAAGCTTTAACTTCCTGACTGATGGCTTGAGATATTGCTTCAATATATCCACATAATTTTCCTCCCTCATGATGTCATCTATTTTGTGAAGTGCACCAGTCCCTTCTTCAGCAAAGCACCCCCACAACATGATGCTGCCACCCCCGTGCTTCACGGTTGGGATGGTGTTCTTCAGCTTGCAAGCCTCCCCCTTTTTCCTCCAAACATAACGATGGTCATTATGGCAAAACAGTTCTAATTTTGTTTCATCAGACCAGAAGACATTTCTCCAAAAGGTACATTATTTGTCCCTATGTGCAGTTGCAAACTGTAGTCGGGCTTTTTTATGGCGGTTTTGGACCAGTGGTTTCTTCCTTGCTGAGCGGCCTTTCAACATAGGACTCTTTTTTACTGTGGATGTAGATACTTTTGTACCTGTTTCCTCCAGCATCTTCACAAGGTCCTGTGCTGTTGTTCTGGGATTGATTTGCACGTTTCGCACCGAATTATGTTAAACTCTAGGAGACAGAATGCATCTCCTTCCTGAGCGGTATGACGGCTGCGTGGTCCCATGGTGTTTATACTTGCGTACTATTATTTGTACAGATGAACTTGGTACCTTCAGGCGTTTGGATATTGTTCCCAAGGATAATCCAGACTTGTGGAGGTCTACAATTTTTTCTCTGAGTTCTTTTGATTTTCCATAGTCAAGCAAAGAGGCACTGCATTTGAAGGTAGGCCTTGAAATACATCCACAGGTACACCTCCAATTGACTCAAATTATGTCAATTAGCCTATCAGAAGCTTCTAAAGCCATGACATAATTTCTGGAATGTTCCAAGCTGTTTAAAGGCACATTCAACTTAGTGTATGTAAACGTCTGACCCACTGGAATTGTGATGCAGTGAATTATAAGTGAAATAATCTGTTTGTAAACAATTGTTGGAAAAATGACTTGTGTCATGCACAAAGTAGATGTCCTAACAGACTTGACAAAACTATAGTTTGTTAACAATAAATGTATGGAGTGGTTGAAAAGCGAGTTTTAATGACTCCAACCTAAGTGTATGTAAACTTCTGACTTCAACTGTATACATATGATATATATATATATATTCATTTAACCTTAATTTAACATTATATATATATATATATATATATATATATCAAGCAACATGCAACTTGGATGCAGTGAGCAGTGTTGCAGTGAGATCACCTCAAGCAAATCTGCTGATAAACAAAGCAATTCAAACATTGAAATTGCATGCATATATATATATATATATATATATATATATATATATATATATATATATATATATATATATATATATATATATATATGTTTATCAGCAGATTTGCTTGAGGTGATCTCACTGCAACACTGCTCACTGCATCCAAGTTGCTTGACTTAGGTGTTTTCAAAGAGCCGCCAGTCATGGTGAGCTTCCTGCCCTTTCAGACTTCCTGCTCGTTTAATACGAGAGAATGTTGGGAAAATATTATGGGTGATGTTTTAGCCATTCAAAAGGCTATTTTACATGGGAATCAAAACGACTGTTTGGGACCTTTAATTTCTTAATATTCCAATTTGACACAATGAAGTATGTCATAAACAACAAAGTTTGCCTAGACCATTCTAAAATAAAAATACACACTTCCTCTAAATATGTTGTGAAATTCTGTCAAATACTCAATTCAATTCCATAAAATAGATACTGTTGAATTTGTTATCACTTTGTGCTTTGGTAGTTGCATCTGCATTGTGGGTGATATGGTCAGTGAGTTCCAGTGGTGTGGTGATAAGGTTACTAAACCCATACTATAGAGATGCATTACTGTCCAGCCCAATAAAGTGGAGTCCCTATGCGGTCTGGTTTTAGGGCCTGATTAAAAACACCAAAAACCAGGCCAGGCTTTTAGGGTTACTGCAGAGGAAAACCACCACTCCTCAACAATGAATATTTTACCTTGCTACCGGCAATACACCCGCGTTGAGTGACCACAGGCCATGTTAAGTGTTCCTGACCAGAGGCAAAGGCGGCACTTAACATATTATAATGCCCACTATCTATCAGTGCTGTTGGACTGCCCATGGTGGCTGAGATGAGGCTGAGAGCCCCGTGGTGGCTGGCTCCAGATCACTACTCCACCAATGACCTTCTCACAAACCACACACTCCACACTACCAGCACCCCCCAACACACAAATATGACCGTTGTCCTGGCAACTCAGATGGTTAAAGGGACATCAATCATCAGCGTAGATGACAGCTGCCACTCTGGAACTGACCCCAAACCCCATCTCCAATAGGAAATGTCACTGACCTCCATTGGAGGACTTCCACATCAGGAACAGGGAGAACAGCAATCAAACACTCATCATGTTGCATTCAGGCCAAATTGACGGAACTACTAATATACGTTGACTGTGGAGTTGATTAGATATCTCACTAAACTTCAATCCACCCTTACAAAAAAAACATGTGCAAATTTGCAGTTTCACATGTGAAATAGCTATTTTCACACGTTGAGCTTAAATTTCACGTGAAATAATATTTTCTCATGTATTACATTTTCAGTTCACATGTTAACACCACCTTTTCACATGTGAGGAGAATAACATGTTTCACCTCACTTGAATTGTTCACAAGTGTTCACAGGATTTTTTCATGTTGTTTTTTTGTAAGGGCACCTACTCATATAGAATGCCATTTCAGAAAACATTGCTCACATAGTCAGTCATAATGGGACTCTAGTCTAAAGACCAAAGGCCATTCTATGGGTGTTTCTCAAAATGCATACTACCAAGTCCAAATCTATGCAAGTATGCGAAACGGAGCATGGAGGGCACTTCTCGAATGCGTACTCCGTTTGTACATATTTTGAAGCATATATCGAGGCTTGCTTCAACGTAAGGTATGCAAAAAAACATGACGCAGCCACGTCAAAAATTACACACATTTTCTTGAAATCAATGGCTGAGCTGAAGCGAGAGAAAAAACACTCCGATTTTGGAATTCAATGATGCCCATTCACATCTCATATGTTGCCTAACTACAACATTTTAACCTGATACGTTAATAAATACATGCTGTGTTAATTTTGGCATGGTTACCTGCCAATAATTCCCACTGTAGTGTGCGTAGGTTGCATGGCCATAGTAAATCAATAGAGCTAACTGGCTAGCTACTACTGTTAACTAGCCCGATAGGCACAAAGAATTGTTAGCTAGCTACCCACAAAGAATGGACCTTGGATAACATTTGTTTTAGGTCATTTTTTGCCTGTTATACTAGCTGGTTAGCTACATTATTACTATTCACATATACAGTAGCTAGCAGATAGTTATGAAGTAAAACGTTTTCTTTGTGTACATCCTGTTAAGTCTCTATTGTTGCTATTGTCATGGCTGGAATACGGTTCAGTGAATGGCGAGATGCAGCGTGAGGTAATACAGTAGGGGGAGTGTGAGTGCTTCTCAAATGTAATGTTTTATGCGTTCTCTACGCTCTCGTCCTCACAAAAACGTATTCAAGAGAACGTCCTCGGAGAATGCACTTGGAGCATGAGAGTGTGCAGCACGGTAGTATGCACATTGAGAAACACCCTTTGTTTTCTCCTTCCCTATTCCTTCCTGCTCCACATCTCAATACACATTACATAGAGCAGAGAGCTATGTTTTACCAAACAAATATATGGAAAAGTGAGTTTCTGAGCCCAACCCGATTACAGCTGATCTAAATTGGATCTGTCGTATATGTGTTTTATAAGGGGAACTGTGGAACACTACTCCACTGAGCGATGCTGCAGTGAGACAAGACAGCCAGTGATAGCCGGAGTTGATTCGATTTGCTGCTCAGGGGGAACCTTAAATGTGAGGTAATTGCTGACTGGCAGTGTGTTAGGCGCCCCGGCCCCGGTCCACTCCAATGGTTTCAGATGACACGGAAACGCTTGGGGTCCTCTGATAGAATGAGGATCAGGGAAGGGAATGGTCATGTGAAATATTGCTCACTGGGTCTGTTCTGTTAATTACTGTAAACATGCATTTGAGTGGGAAACGTATTGTATGTGAACAGTATACCGTACATACCAGTTCACAAACAATCAAAAACTGAAACCATAATCTATAGTAAAGATTGAGGGAGGATATGACTATATCTTGGCATGCTGAAGAGAGAGAAGGTGAGTTTCAGTTTGATTTGATTTGAAAATAAAACGGCTTTGGTCTGAGGAGCAGTTCAGAAGAGATGTCAGAAGGTGAATTCACCAATTTGTAAGTCGCTCTGGATAAGAGCGTCTGCTAAATGACTTAAATGTAAATGTAAATGTAAGAGGGGAGGAGAAAAGGAGAGAGAACTAGACGGCAGCCCCTCTGTGTGATCCTTGAGAGCCTGTTCTGTTTAACGCTCTCCAACGTGTTTTAAACTGTTACAAGTGCATTAGTGCTGTGGGTCAAGTCTTGCTTGGCTAACCTCTGACCCTTAGTCCAATCTGAGCATGGGCCGTGGCAATGAGATCATGGTGCGGCCTGCTGTGTTCCGAGAGAGGGTGAGGGGGCTGCTGCTGCCCTAGGGAAGTGCAGTTTTCAGTGGGGAGGTGAGGGGCACCGGGGTGCCTGTAATGATCTCCACATGGATTTTTAATGGCCCTCTCCGTTAGTGTTATTGTTAGCACAGGGGGACCGTCCAAAACACACTGAATTATTCACAAACCTAAAACTGTGATCACACACACTCCACACACTGTGAGCCTGACCTTTCAGTGACCCTCTCTCCATCACGCTCAATCTCCCTTTCTCTTTTAGCCTTTGACCTTTGAGTGGCCCCTCTCTCTATCCTGCTCAATTTCCCTTTCTCTTTTAACCTTTGCCCTTTTCTCCCACTCAATACCATTTGGGTCGTTCCACGAAAAGAGGGCCTTTTGCATCCCTTTGATATTTTAAGTAGAAATTGTGCACCAATATTGAATTTAAAAGCCTGTTATATTAAATGAAGTGCCCTTTATTATAAACCACATGGAGAATTCAATAAATAATTTGCCCACTAACATGGGGTGAACAGCTGCGGTGAATCCCAGAGGTGTTGACTCGAGTCACATTTCTTGGACTCGAGTCAGACTCGAGTCACAAATATGATGACTTGCAACTTGACTTTGACTTTAACACCAATGACTCGTGACTTTTGACTCGACCTGACTTGATACCCTCTCCAAGCCCAAATATAAAAACAATGCTATTAAAAAAAGTGTGCAGCGTATCAACTCATTTAACGGATTACAGTTTGATTCAGACAGCAGCCAATCAAATTGTGCCAGCGGAGAAAAAGTTGCGTGTGGCAGTGCAGAGGAACATCGGCGGGTGAATTCAGATTGAGCCCTTGGAAAGATGATTACCAAACTTATTATTTTGGGATATAAAGACTACGCTGTATCAACAAAAAACGGATTGCAACTTGCGAAACATGCGGAAAGAAAATTACAGGAGAATAAGAACACCTCCTCCCAGCTGCCCACTGCACTGAAGATAGGAAACACTGTCACCACTGATGAATCCACCATAATTGAGAATTTCAATAAGCCTTTTTCTACGGCTGGCCATGCTTTCCACCTGGCTACTCCTACCCCGGTCAACAGCACTGCACCCCCCACAGCAACTCGCCCAAGCCTTCCCCATTTCTCCTTCTCCCAAATCCGTTCAGCTGATGTTCTGAAAGAGCTGCAAAATCTGGACTCCTACAAATCAGCCAGGCTAGACAATCTGGACCCTTTCTTTCTAAAATTATCTGCCGAAATTGTTGCCACCCCTATTACGAGCCTGTTCAACCTCTCTTTCGTGTCGTCTGAGATTCCCAAAGATTGGAAAGCAGCTGCGGTCATCCCCCTCTTCAAAGGGGGGGACACTCTTGACCCAAACTGCTACAGACCTATATCTATCCTACCATGCCTTTCTAAGGTCTTCGAAAGCCAAGTCAACAAACAGATGACCGACCATTTCGAATCTCACCGTACCTTCTCTGCTATGCAATCTGGTTTCAGAGCTGGTCATGGTGCACCTCAGCCACGCTCAAGGTCCTAAACGATATCTTAACTGCCGTCGATAAGAAACATTACTGTTCAGCCCTATTCATTGATCTGGCCAAGGCTTTCGACTCTGTCAATCACCACATCCTCATCGGCAGACTCGACAGCCTTGGTTTCTCAAATGATTGCCTCGCCTGGTTCAGCAACTGCTTCTCTGATAGAGTTCAGTGTGTCAAATCGGAGGGTCTGCTGTCCGGACCTCTGGCAGTCTCTATGGGGGTGCCAGAGGGTTCAATTCTTGGACCGACTCTCTTCTCTGTATACATCAATGAGGTCGCTCTTGCTGCTGATGAGTCTCTGATCCACCTCTACGCAGACGACACCATTCTATATACTTCTGGCCCTTCTTTGGACACTGTGTTAACAACCCTCCAGGCAAGCTTCAATGCCATACAACTCTCCTTCCGTGGCCTCCAATTGCTCTTAAATACAAGTAAAACTAAATGCATGCTCTTCAACCGATCGCTACCTGCACCTACCCGCCTGTCCAACATCACTACTCTGGACGGCTCTGACTTAGAATACGTGGACAACTACAAATACTTAGGTGTCTGGTTAGACTGTAAACTCTCCTTCCAGACCCATATCAAACATCTCCAATCCAAAGTTAAATCTAGAATTGGCTTCCTATTTCGCAACAAAGCATCCTTCACTCATGCTGCCAAACATACCCTTGCAAAACTGACCATCCTACCAATCCTCGACTTTGGCGATGTCATTTACAAAATAGCCTCCAATACCCTACTCAACAAATTGGATGCAGTCTATCACAGTGCAATCCGTTTTGTCACCAAAGCCCCATATACTACCCACCATTGCGACCTGTACGCTCTCGTTGGCTGACCCTCGCTTCATACTCGTCGCCAAACCCACTGGCTCCATGTCATCTACAAGACCCTGCTAGGTAAAGTCCCCCCTTATCTCAGCTCGCTGGTCACCCTAGCATCTCCCACCTGTAGCACACGCTCCAGCAGGTATATCTCTCTAGTCACCCCCAAAACCAATTCTTTCTTTGGCCGCCTCTCCTTCCAGTTCTCTGCTGCCAATGACTAGAACGAACTACAAAAATCTCTGAAACTGGAAACACTTATCTCCCTCACTAGCTTTAAGCACCAACTGTCAGAGCAGCTCACAGATTACTGCACCTGTACATAGCCCACCTATAATTTAGCCCAAACAACTACCTCTTTCCCTACTGTATTTAATTAATTGATTTATTTTGCTCCTTTGCACCCCATTATTTTTATTTCTACTTTCCACATTCTTCCATTGCAAATCTAACATTCCAGTGTTTTACTTGCTATATTGTATTTACTTTGCCACCATGGCCTTTTTTGCCTTTACCTCCCTTATCTCACCTCATTTGCTCACATCATATATAGACTTGTTTATACTGTATTATTGACTGTATGTTTGTTTTACTCCATGTGTAACTCTGTGTCATTGTATGTGTTGAACTGCTTTGCTTTATCTTGGCCAGGTCGCAATTGTAAATGAGAACTTGTTCTCAACTTGCCTACCTGGTTAAATAAAGGTGAAATAAAAATGAAAAAAATAAACAGAAAGAGGCGCAACAATTTCCAACTTTGTTTGACATTTGAAGCTACACAAAGAACAGTAAGTCGTGGCTAATATAGCCGACAGTTATATCATTTATATCTTTGCTAGTGTAGCATGTAGGCTAACATAACGTTAAATCAATGAACCTCCACACAGTCAGTCAGTGCGGGAATGTGATCATTGCACCCAAGATTGAGCGACAACTGGCTAGGCAGTTGGTAGCCTAAATCCTTCCTGATGTTACTGCTGTTCCTAAAACCATTGACATACGTTAGCCTACTGTAACCACACAGAGAGAGTGTGTGTGTGTGTTAAGGTTGGGCGATTGTGTACAAGCCTACATCCTGGGGTCCTGTGTGGCTCAGTCGGTAGAGCATGGCGCTTGCAACACCAAGCGTCGTGGGTTCGATTCCCGCTGGGACCACCCATATGTAAAAGTAGTGGCCCCAGCCGACTTGTAAGTCGCTTTGGACAAAAGCGTCTGCTAAATGGGATATATATATATATACATCCATGTATTTCCATGCGATCCTCAATATATGGGGGTTTATCATTACCCATGTATTTCCATGGAAATATAAAGTTTATTTGGAAAGTAATAAATATATATATTTTTAAATGTAGTATACTAACTATTACTATTGTTAAAAATATGAAATGGTATTACATTTGGCGCGGAGCACATTATGACTTGTTTAGGACTCGAAACTCAAAGTTCAGGACTTGAGACTTGACTTGAGACTTGTCGGTCTTGACTTGGGACTTGACTTGGGACTTGAGTGCTAAGACTTGAGACTTACTTGTGACTTGTAAAACAATGACTTGGTCCCATCCATGGTGATTCCTCTCTATCCAATGTCATACACAGTGAGACAGACCTGCCCAGCAGCTCTGACTTTGTTTACATAAGACAACAAGTCACGCATTTTTTACTTGAGATAAACTTCAAATGAATTACATATTTCTTGAGTTATCTTAGACTCATTCTGGGGATTTTGAGGAAGTGAAATAGGCTACAGTGTCTCATGGTGGACAAACATCATTAGCCAAACACGGAATCGGTCATGAAACAGAACTCCAAGACTGAAATCTAATTTTTGTAATGAGCAACAGAAAAACACACGTTCCAATCGACGTGTTCAGTGGCACTTTAAGGGCAACCCTGTTTCCATGTACTGGACTCTTGTTTTAATATGGTCAAATTATTCATTTTTTTATGTCAAAAGAAACATTGAACATCTAGTAGTCAAATCATAGTGTAAAAGCAGGTGAGCTGGTTCATTTTCTGGTGTTTTGTGGTCAAAACTAAGCGGGTCGAGCATAACACCTCAAACCTATTACCCAAAGATAGACAGGCTAGAAACAACAGTGAGTGGTATTCTATTGCCATTCTCTGTTGCACATTCCAACAATCTTCCAATGGATTTGTGGCTGATTTAAGAAGAAATCATGAACCCTGTTACAGTCAACCTTCTTACTTTATTTGACACATACTATATCATAGTCTCTTTTTTTTACCTCTTGAGTTGAATTATTAAGTTGAACGTGCTCGTTATGGCAGAATGTTAAAATGAGTTGAAATCAAACGTTTTTTTTTGACTGAGTTACACTTCTCAAAAGGCACCGATAAAAACACCATTGAGACAGCACACTGACAAACTGCCCAGCTTTACATGCCAATGGCCCAGAGTTGTTGACAGTGGGATTTTGCATGGATATGCCACGTCCTTTCATGTCATTATATTACATGGGCAAATTATGTTGATTGCGCAAAACAAGTGGAAAAAATCCCTGAAATTCATGTTTCATTGCTGAGCTTTGCAATCAAATGTGGCTAAGCATTTACATAATGTCCTTGACTTTCTGTTCGTGTGCTGAGTTTGACTCCAAGAAGCTTATCAGTTTTGTTTATCTTGTCATGGTTCAGGAAAATACCCATCATATCAGAATTGCTTACTCAGTGAGCGTATGTGTGTATGAAGATAATCCATAGAAATGCTGTATCTCATATGGAACATTCTACTGTGGTTGCCTTCTGATGCTTCACTGCAACTGAGTGATTTACCGTGTGTGTGTGTGCATGTGTGCATGTGTGTGTGCGTGCGTGTGTGTTTTACCCTGTGACCACGCCACCTGGTGGTACATAGAGCAATTAGAGAACCTCTTCTCGGTGTATTTGAGCTGTTTCTTTTGTTATCAGCTGGCATCTAGTTCTATTGTCTGACCTAGGGAATCACATTCAGTGACAAGACACTGACTTCATTTTTTTAAATGGTTAACATGTTTAACTCAGTTGTGACATAGAAGTATAAATGATAAGAGTGTGGAGCACCATGAGTTAAACCCTCTTTCCTCAGTGAACCAGGCCCATGACGACCCCTCTGTTTCCATCCCTTGCTCTGCTCTGATCACAAACGCAAACCCCAGAACGGCATCTGAAAATCCTGTCAGGATTCAAAGACCGTGACCACCCTCATAAAACACATGCACTCATACAGTACTCTGGCGCTTTCATTAAACACAACACTGTGCAAAGCACCCTCTGCGCCTCTCCTCCCCAGGCCCCAACCCTAGGCCCAGACCCAGAGCCCTGAATGCAGCCAGCTGTGGGCCTGTACTGCAGGCCTGCAGTCTCTTAACCAGTGCTGGCTAATTCTGGCTGGAAGGCAGGTTAACCGGGCAGGCATGGACCTCAGAACCTGCAGCAGGACTATGACCATCATTAGAGTGACTGCAGCAGTCTCTCACCCAGGCCTTAATGCAGCCCGGTACTCACTGGAGGGGGCCACTGTGGCTTTTAATGATGGCGTCGTTGTGTTTATGAGGCAACGACGCCGGTCTTCTCACTCTTACTTTGCTTGGGTTTCCATAGACACGATACACTCCAAACTAACTACTCTTATCAGCAGTGTTGTTTCAATTGAAATGTGTGATATAGAGCACCATTGATAGCATGTTCTAATATCAGGGGTTAGTGCCAGCATTCAGAGCTTGTTTTAGTGTGAGTGTGTCATGTTTTTACAGTAGGTCTGTCAAAACAGCCCTGATGGCATTTTCTATCAGCAGTATGTTGTGAATCAGTCAGTCAGTCATTCAGTCAGTCAGTCAGTCAGTGTCAGTGTGTGTAAAAGCAGCACTAAGAGCATGTTCTACCAGTAGCACGGGGTGTTTTTATGTGTGTAACATTAGCAGCTGTGATTGAACATGTCACTGATGGCTGATGGGGGGTCCCTGGGTAGCAAACGACCTGTCACCTCCCTGGGTGGACGTCATTCGTCACTCTGCCCCCCCTTAAGAGGCCTGCTGCAGTTTTCACAGTAGACCCAGGGGTCAGATTGAAAACATACACTCATAAACAGCATCTATTATTCATGGCTTACAGCAAAGAGATCCGCTCTCCTGCACCAGCTACAGCGGCTGTCAAAGCATGCTATTCAGCACAGTCCAGAGCCTTGGAGAGAAAATCCTCTGACATTACAGCTGTCACATGGCAGCCATAACCCAGGTGGAAAGGCACCTGTGTGTTGAGGCTTTATGAAACGTACCTGTTTGACTGAGGGTAGGGTTAACCCTAACCCTAACCCCAACCCTAGCCAGTCCCAATCAACGGACTCTAAACACAGTAAAAGAAAATGAATCATCTATTGAAATATAAATCATCAGTTGTTTTTCTACTGTGTGTGTGTTTTAATTTCACTATGGGGTTCTCCCTGAGAGTGGGCCCAGCTTGGCTCAGAGTTCAGTGTGTTAGTGTGCTAATCCATTACAGTACCCAAAGGCCCTGTGATTATAGGCCCTGCTAATACACACATTGAGGGTTTGCTTTGGAGACTTTCTCTGATGGTATCAACTAGCTACAGCGAACCCTGTGCGTTTGTATGTTCCGGTGTGTGTTTGTGTGGGTGTGTGTGGGTGGGTGTCTGGGGGTCGGGTGGGCGGATTGGCCGTTCGTAGATCATAATGCTTTCATTTAAGCAGCAGGGATGGGATGAGAGAGTGGTGCTTGTCTCCACTCTGACCCCGCTCCCCTTTCCCCATCCCAGACCCCACCCAGGCCAGGGCCAGCTCAGCAGTTAGTAACTCCTGCTAACGACCTGTAATGATTTTAATCATCTGCAATCAGATGAGGAGTCATGAGTCTCTGGGCGAAGGGAGCGAGACAGGGTTTTCTTTGGCTTGACGGGGGCAGCGGGCGGTGGGCTGGTCATATACCATAGGAGCCCGGCACAAGTTGATTCACAGCCAGGGAACATGACTCCTCAATGCCATGCAGAGAGGAACAGTTCAGAGGAGCGCTGCTCATGCCTACAGGGTTGATGGGCTGATTTGTTGGCTGACTTCTGTGATAACTGTAAGGGGCAGTCTGAAATCTTCCAGTGTAATTCACACTAATTTTGTGAGAGAGAGAGAGAGAGAGAGAGAGAGAGAGAGAGAGAGAGAGAGAAGTATGTAGACTTGATGGCGGTAGGGCTGAATGACTTGCGAGGATGACAACCTCAGTTTACTGCAGTGTGTCCCAGACCCATCATCAACACCTTTCTCCATAGAGCAGACCAACCACTGTATGATGTATAAATACTCCCAATCCTCCTGCATCCAGTATGCTCTTTTCACTTCCATAAAAACCCAAAGATACATCCACATCCTCCCCAAAGATCAAAATAAAACATGCAACATTGCTGATTCTGAGTGGAGCTGTACGCTGGAAACACAGCAAGGTTGTTTGCGGCCGGCCCGAGAAGGGGAAGGGTGGGGGTAGCTGGAGGGGTTTGGGGCAGAGCTGCCAGAACCGCATGAAGTGGGACCACCCAGGTTGGCGTCAGGACATTGGCACGGGCTCCGGAGGGCGACCGGCCAGCAGCCAACCCATGCCCAGGCTGAGGCAGCACTCTGAGGCTGTGCCAGAGTGGACGAACTGCTCAGCTGAACCCACAAAGGCCACTTCAGCATCCTGCCCTCCACAGCACAGCCTACATAACACAGCACAGCAGCCCCCAGTGATCCACATCCCAGCCTGCTACAGCAGCAAACAGACAGGAGCTGGTGTAGGTCCGGGGTGGGGTGTGGGTAAAGGGGTGGTTAAGGGAGGGAGTGTATTTTTTTTGTTTCCTTGAACCTGTCTGATGGACACAGTCTGATGGACATTTTCTGATGGATGATCCTGATTTCGCTGTTGATGGACACAACTGTCTGATGGACACACCGCTGTCTGATGGACACCGCTGTCTGATGGACACACCGCTGTCTGATGGACACACCGCTGTCTGATGGACACACAGCTGTCTGATGGACACACCGCTGTCTGATGGACACACCGCTGTCTGATGGACACACCGCTGTCTGATGGACACACCGCTGTCTGATGGACACACCGCTGTCTGATGGACACACCACTGTCTGATGGACACACCACTGTCTGATGGACACACCGCTGTCTGATGGACACACCGCTGTCTGATGGACACACCACTGTCTGATGGACACACCACTGTCTGATGGACACACCACTGTCTGATGGACACACCACTGTCTGATGGACACACCACTGTCTGATGGACACACCACTGTCTGATGGACACACCACTGTCTGATGGACACACCACTGTCTGATGGACACACCGCTGTCTGATGGACACCGCTGTCTGATGGACACACCACTGTCTGATGGACACACCACTGTCTGATGGACACACCGCTGTCTGATGGACACACCACTGTCTGATGGACACACCGCTGTCTGATGGACACACCACTGTCTGATGGACACACCACTGTCTGATGGACTGTCTGATGGACACCGCTGTCTGATGGACACACCGCTGTCTGATGGACACACCGCTGTCTGATGGACACACCGCTGTCTGATGGACACACCACTGTCTGATGGACACACCGCTGTCTGATGGACACACCGCTGTCTGATGGACACACCGCTGTCTGATGGACACACCGCTGTCTGATGGACACACCGCTGTCTGATGGACACACCGCTGTCTGATGGACACACCACTGTCTGATGGACACACACTGTCTGATGGCTGTCTGATGGACACACAACTGTCTGATGGACACACCTGATGGCTGTCTGATGGACACACCGCTGTCTGATGGACACACCGCTGTCTGATGGACACACCGCTGTCTGATGGACACACCGCTGTCTGATGGACACACCACTGTCTGATGGACACACAACTGTCTGATGGACACACCACTGTCTGATGGCTGTCTGATGGACACCGCTGTCTGATGGACACTGTCTGATGGACACACTGTCTGATGGACACACCACTGTCTGATGGACACAACTGTCTGATGGACACTGTCTGATGGACACACCACTGTCTGATGGACACACCGCTGTCTGATGGACACACCACTGTCTGATGGACACACCACTGTCTGATGGACACACCACTGTCTGATGGACACACCGCTGTCTGATGGACACACTGTCTGATGGCTGTCTGATGGACACACTGTCTGATGGACACACAACTGTCTGATGGACACACCGCTGTCTGATGGACACACCGCTGTCTGATGGACACACCGCTGTCTGATGGACACACCGCTGTCTGATGGACACACCGCTGTCTGATGGACACACCGCTGTCTGATGGACACACCGCTGTCTGATGGACACAAATATGTCTGATGGACACACCGCTGTCTGATGGACACACCGCTGTCTGATGGACACACCGCTGTCTGATGGACCTGATGAAAACGTAGGATGCTGCCAGTGAGATTTACCAGAGAATGTTTATGCATAAGCAACTGAATCACATCAGATAATTGTCAGTGTAAAAGTCCTCTTTGGTCAAAACAAAACATACAGTGAGTTACTTTGAGCGTTACAAGATGGGCACAGACACACCACTGTCCGATAACAGGCCAGTTCAGATTGTTTTTGTTCTTCCTGTCTGAGACAGTCAGGTCTCACAGTTCTCTAAAGCTGTAATAACCATGCCGTCATAGTAACAGGCTCTGTGTTAAACACTTCTCCTCCTGTTCTCTCCCAGTGGTCATTTCAACATTTAACTGCATAACAAATAATTTGCCCTGTGTTTATCTCCTCCAATGGGGCCAGTCATTTCATCCCAGCACTTACGCCTTATAAACTCACTGACAAATCACATTACCTTTAGCTTCTCTCAGCAGTTCAGACCTTTCTGGTAAAGTGTCATTTATCACCCTGTAATCCACTTTGCTAGGTAAATCCACTTTGCTAGGTATAGTAGGAGGGTTGTTGGAGAGGTGGAGTTGCATGAAGGAAAGAGTATGAGGAGGAATGATGATGCTTAGAGATGCAGTAAAAATATGCTTGGATTAGAAGTGGTAGCATTTACTATTTATTTATCTTAATATAGAGATGGCCAAGTTTAGTCTGACCCACAACCTGATGTCAGAGCAAAATGGATTTCTAAGCAGACAGGACTGCACACACTGTCTCTCTTCCTCTTTCACTTTCCCCCTCTCCATCTCCTCCCATGAGAGGGCTACTGTGCGGCAGGTTCGGGCTTGATTCAATTTCAACTCTATAAAACATTCTCTAACACAGAAAAATATTTGCTGTCAACGTTTATCAGATTATGTCAGTGCAGTAGAAGAGTGGAGAGGGCTGCACAGGCCCTTCTGACCAGCGACTGGTTCACGCTTCACTTAAGAACTAATACAGAACATACAGTACTGCCTCCCTTCACAATATCAACTGCAGCATCTACACAAAATACAAAACACAGGGAGGGATGTCCATAAGAATGCACAGTGTGGTACAGTTCCATAGAGCTAACATACTCAACCAGCTACAGTGCTCACTGTTTACTCTGAGTTACAGCACATCCTGTTCTCTCTGAGTGGCGGTCTTTTGCTGCTAATCTATGCATCTATCCACGGCCTCTTAGAACAACAGTAAAACACATACTGTACAGTAATGGGGTGATCTCCTCTTTTCAGAGCGGGCCCAGCCTGTACCCATTTGAGTGCAATGCTAAGATGGAAGCCACTGGTTCCTTTCTCATTCATCTTGCTTGAGTTGAGCAGAACGCCGGGCTGGGCAGAGCAGGGTAGAGTAGAGTAGGGCAGGTGTTTGAGTGATCTCCACAGCCTATTTCCCCAGACCGTTAATCATTGTCATAGCCTGGTCCACCCGTGGCCTCCCCCCTGCCTCCAGCTTCATAGGCCTAACATGCATAAGGAGGAACAGACCCACCCTACGCTGTGTGACACACAAACTGTCTTTGGTTCATACCACTGTCTCTCCCTTGGATACCTCTGCATATCACCCCTCTCACATACATGGCCCTACTCTCTTTCTCTCTTTCTCTCCTACTTACATCACTGCCCCTGACAACCCCTCTCTCCCCCCTTCAGATACATTTGCAATTAATTTATTTTGCTTTTGTTTCCTCTCGCTGTGCCTCTCTCCCCTTCCCCTTGATCCGTCTCGGAGGGGTCTGGAACTGATTTTGACACGTTAGTTGTAGCGTGCAGCTGCCTATTGGGAACATGTTGCACTCTATGACTTTCTATTAAAAGTGAAATGCCATAATAGGCCATGGCGCAAAAAGAGGGGGAAAAAACACTTCACGTAAGATTGCAAAAGGATGTTTGCTAAAAAGGAAAGCTTTTAAATGATATGTCCATACAGGGCCTTCAGAAAGCTCTCACACCCCTGAACTTGTCCTACATTTTGTTGTCTTACAGCCTGCATTTAAAATTATTTAAATTGAGATTGTGTGTCACTGGCCTACACACAATACCCTATAATCTCAGATTCCAAGAACACAGGATGAGATGTTACTATCCTTTGTGCAAGCACTTCCAAGAGTTAATGAACAGTGAGCGTGGTGAAATTTGGGGAGCGCATCGTCAGTAGTGTACCTTTGGTTCCTAGGGTGTTTCGGCCTTTCACACTATACACCCTCCCCAAAGGTGGCCAGCGACAGGGTGATCAATCCTACGCTTGCGTCCCATTCCCAATTAGTCATAGGAGTTGCCTTGTTGTTGATAGCCAACATCCCATGGGACTATGCATGGCAGGGGCGTCCTCCTCCCTGAGTCAAGCATTGTTGATCGCATACCTCCTGGCCCTCTCACTTCGGGGCCCAGCTGGGGTCTTTCCTCTTCATCCAGAGCCACTGACTGCTGCCTTCTGCCGCCTCTGATACAGCTTTGATTGCCGAACGCTGTTTCTGGCCCTTAATTCCCAGGTCTCTAAGCAGTCTGGTTGTAGATGTTGCCACAAAACCACTGCAGCCCACCTCCACTGGTCAGACTTCTGTGTTCCAGCCATGATGCCATGCTTCGGCAGCTAGATCAGCATAGCGCAGATGTTTTCGCTCATAAGCCTCATCTACTGAGTTTTCCCAGGGTACTGTGAGCTCAATGATGAAGACCTTATTGAGTGAATGGGACCAGAGCACCATGTCAGGTCTTAGGGTGGTGGTTGCAATCTCCGGAGGAAACACAAGTTGCCGGCCAATGTCAGCTAGCATTTTCCAGTCGCGGGCCAAGCGCAGCTGGTCTCGCTCTAATGGTGTAGAGCCGCTCTTCGGTGGTTTAACCCCTTCGCGGACAAAGTTTGTCCGTAAGGAGTGTGATGCTGCTGTGGGTGGTAGGGAGTTGGTGGCAGCTCGCTTGTCCTCCAGGGCGGACGCAAGGTTTTTAAGGACTTGGTTGTGACGCCAAGTGTAGCGTCCTTGGGTGAGGCTTGTTTTACACCCTGTGAGAATGTGCCTGAGGTTGGCTGGCATGGAACAGAGGGCACAGTCCGGATCTTCACCATACCATTGGTGAAGATTAACTGGTGTTGGAAGGACGTCATATGTTGCTCTGATTGAAAAGCTCAACCGCCTCGCTTCCAGGGCCCACAGATCCTTCCAGCTGATCTTCCTCTTCTCCACACTGTCCCATCGAGTCCACTGTCCCTGTTTGGCAAGAGAGACTGCCTTGGCCCTCCTTGCAGCCTCATCCTGATGGCGTACTTCCTGCACTACCATCTTCCGCCGCTCTGGTGCAGTGGCCTTACTCCAAGCAGCACGGCTAGTTAGCCCAAGGCCTCCTCTCCCTTGCTGAACATGACCCACAATGTCAGCATGTCTGAGGGCTGCTGTTGCCTCCTGGACTGCTTTTCCTGGCCTCCATTTGCGCCCAGTTGCCAAGGTCGGCGCGTTGTTACTCACCACTGGGTCTCAAGATTCATTCAGTGTCATCTGGAGCCTGGTTTTTGCACACTTGAATTCCACTGTTAGACTGGTGAGGGGCAGCTTGAGGACACCATCTCCATAGAGGCCTATGGTGGTAAGGCATCGTGGAACTACGAGCCACTTCTTTAAGTAGCCTGTGACTCCTCTTTCCATCTTCTCCACTGTTGAGATTGGAACCTCATACAGTGCTAAGGGCCACAACACCCGGGGTAGGAGACCAAACTGCAGACACCAGGCCTTTAACTTTCCAGGTAGCTGGGTGTTGTCGATGAACTGTAGGCTACTACTGATGTCTTTGCGCAGCTGTTGCACCTGGTCTTTGTCCTTCAGGCTTGCATCATACCACCTTCCAAGGCTTTTTACCGGCTGCTCAGACACTGTTGGGATTTGGTCATCTCCGATGAAGAATTTCAGGTCAGAGAGTACTCCCTTCACAATCGAGATGCTGCGTGACTTGGATGGTTTAATCTTCATACGGGCCCAGCTGATGTTCTGATGACATTGAATGTTCCTAAGTGGCCTAGTTACAGTATTGACTAAAATCGGCTTGAAAATGAATGACAATACTTGAAAATGGCTGTCTAGCAATGATGAACAACCAACATAACAAAGTTTGAATAGCTTTTAAAAGAATAATGTTATTTTAAATTCAGGCTGTAACACAACAAAATGTGAGAAAAAGTCTAAGAGTGTGAATACGTTCTGAAGACTCTGTACTCAAGTTAATGACGTTATGTGCAGTTGTGTTGCTATGAATTGCATTCCTCTAAATCTTAAATATATGTTTCTTCAACACCCTGTGAAAATGTGCTCTATCTGTGTTCACAAGACAGGCATAGTGAGGTGAAGAGCTCAGGGTGCTGCTGTCTGAGAAACTGTCAAGGTGTGAGATCTGAGGTCAGTATGACATGCCCTCCACCCTGACAACTCTCCACCCTGTTCACCAGAACTCACTGTCAGCTAGCCTAGCTCTAAATAGGAAAATCACAGGGTGAATTCTAACTAACAAACACTGACGTCATACATTCGTCATCTGTCTCTACTACTGCACCAGTCATCCTTTTCTGTTGTTGTATGCTTGTGTACATTTAAGGTAAGAATTGTCTGTTGTTAGTTTAGCATGTTAGCTTAGCATGTATCACCGTTTTGAGGGGTATACTACAAAATATGATCAATGAGTTGGCCAGCTAACTTGGCTAAATATGAATATTCTGAATATTTTTTTTTTAAGATAAGCTTGAGTGATCGAATTGGCTCAACAAACAAAAACTTTAGATTTCTTAATCAACCAGATAACTCATTGCTCCTGCTTTGTACTATACCTCTCCGGTCTCTCTTCCCTTAATTCATACAGTTGAAGTCAGAAGTTTACAAACACTTAGGTTGGAGTCAATAAAACTTGGTTTTTCAACCACTCCACAAATGTCTTGTTAACAAACTATAGTTCTGGCAAGTTGTTTAGGACATCTACTTTGTGCATGACACAAGTAATTTTTCCAACAATTGTTTACAGACAGATTATTTATCTTATAATTCACTGTATCACAATTCCAGTGGGTTTACAGATGTTTACATTCACTAAGTTGACTGTGCCTTTAAACAGCTTGGAAAATTCAATAAATTATGTAATGGCTTTAGAAGCTTCTGATAGGCTAATTGACATAATTTGAGTCAAATGGAGGTGTACCTGTGGATGTATTTCAAGGCCTACCTTTAAACGCAGTGCCTCTTTGCTTGACTACGGAAAATCAGAAGAACTCAGCCAAGACCTCAGAGAAAAAACTGTAGACCTCCACAAGTCTGGATCATCCTTGGGAGCAATTTCTAAACTAAACTGCAAATCAATCCCAGAACAACAGCAAAGGACCTTGTGAAGATGCTGGTGGAAACAGGTACAAAAGTATCTATATCCACAGTGAAACATGTCCTATATCAACATAACCTGAAAGGCCACTCAGCAAGGAAGAAGCCACTGCTCAGAACCCGCCATAAAAAAGCCAGTTTGCAACTGCACATGGGGACAAAGATTGTACTTTTTGGAGAAATGTCCTCTGGTCTGATGAAACAAAAATAGAACTGTTTGGCCATAATGACCATCATTATGTTTGGAGGAAAAAGGGAGAGGCTTGCAAGCCAAAGAACACCATCCCTACCGTGAAGCACGGGGGTGGCAGCATCATGTTGTGGGGGTGCTTTGCTGCAGGAGGGACTGGTGCACTTCACAAAATAGATGGCATCATGAGGGTGGAAAATTATGTGGATATATTGAAACAACATCTCAAGACATCAGTCAGGAAGTTAAAGCTTGGTCGCAAATGGGTCTTCCAAATGGACAATGACCCCAAGCATACTTCCAATGTTGTGGCAAAATGGCTTAAGGACAACAAAGTCAAGGTATTGGAGTGGCCATCACAAAGTCCTGACCTCAATCCCATAGAAGATTTGTGGGCAGAACTGAAAAGTGTGTGCAAGCAAGGAGGCCTACAAACAAAATTATTGTAACATTTCACATTTTTAAAATAAAGTGGTGATCCTGACTGACCTAAGACAGGGTATTTTTACTAGGATTAAATGTCAGGAATTGTGAAATATATTTGGCTAAGGTGTATGTAAACTTCAGACTTCAACTGTATATCAGCTTGGGTTATATTCAATTGTATTGTATAATTCAGCCATTATTGGTGAACTGAAATCGCAGAATGGTTTTGAGCAATAAAAATAAGGGGGGTAGATTGCCTTCAAAGGAAGATTCCCAGTTTTCTAAATGAGGCATGTGTGTACTGGACAGTAGCTACCACACGTAAACAAAGACCCTGTATAAACATAACTGAGGCAGCAATGACTTAACCCAGATCACTGTTTTGGTTTCAACTGTTTCATTCTGCTATCAATTCTCCACCTTGGTTCCTCTAGTTCAACATCTCTGGCTTGTGTAAGAGTGTTTTGTGAGTCTCAGCTCAGATCAAGTTAGCCTTGAGTGTCAGGGCAGGGTGACCCTCTGTGTTGTGTTTGCCCTGCAGATGTGTGTTTAATGTGAGTTCAGAGCAGCACCTTACTGTGGGTAATCTATCAAATCAACTGAAAGCCATAATTAACCGTCTGAGAGACTTCCAGACACATATAGTTCAGGTTTCACACGTTCCCCGGCTTCTCTCTTCATGCTGTTATTGGCTCCCATTCAGAATACAGAACACACCGAATACAGAACATGTAACAGGACGCTGAACAAAAACCATAAGGCAAGGCAGAAAAATGTAAAATTAAAAAACAAATGGTTTGTGGGAGTGGGTGAATGAGGAAACTCCCTGCTGATAGTGTGTCTTCTCTTTCTTAAAGGGAGTAATGTGGCCACTGGTCAATGAGCTGTTTATATCACAATGGTTTTGGTCAATTTAGTGTGTGTGTGTGTGTGTGTGTGTGTGGTGTGTGGTGTGTGGTGTGTGTGTGTGTGTGTGTGTGTGTGTGTGTGTGTGTGTGTGTGTGTGTGTGTGTGTGTGTGTGTGTGTGTGTGTGTGTGTGTGTGTGTGTGTGTGTGTGTGTGTGTGTGTGTGTGTGTGTGTGTGTGTGTGTGTGTGCATGCGTGCGTGTGTGTGCGTACGTGTCCTATCTCTGTCTCTGCCACAGCCCAGTGGTCGCCTTCCCAGCAAACCAAAATTGGTTCTGTGAAAGTTCCCAAAACATTTGTTAGGTCGTGGCAAATGTACTCATAACAAAGCAACTGTCCATTCGTGCTGATGATTATATAATGTTTGTATAAAACATTCACTCGGCTGATGTAGCTAGAACATTCCTGGAACACATTTAATCTGTTCTTTAAAGGTTGCCAGAATGTTTCATTAGGTTGTTGGAACAATCTGGTGAGAACATTGTGGGGACATCACAAAAGATACAGTATGTTCTCAAAGCACAAAAACTGTCCAGTTGTGCAGATTATTGTACAATGTTTCTTTAAGGGTGCAAAAAAACATTTGTCTGATGTTACAAGAACTTTCCCAGAACACATTTCAATTCTTGTTTATTAAAGGTCCCCAGAATGTTTCTTTAGGTTGTGGGAACATTGTGTGGCTATGGCAAGAGATAGGTTCCAAAAACAGAGATACGTTCCAAAGTGTTTATGCTGCCGGGGTGGCAGGGTAGCCTTTGTCATCACATTTTAGTGTTTTTGGAACCTATCTCTTACCGTAGCCACACAATGTTCCCACAACCTAAAGAAACATTCTGGGAACCTTTAATAAACAAGAATTGAAATGTGTTCTGGGAAAGTTCTTGTAACATCAGACGACTGTTTTTTGCACCCTAAAAGAAACATTGTACAATGTAACCGGAAGGTTGCAAGTTCAAACCCCCGAGCTGACAAGGTACAAATCTGTCATTCTGCCCCTGAACAGGCAGTTAACCCACTGTTCCTAGGCCGTCATTGAAAATAAGAATTTGTTCTTAACTGACTTGCCTAGTTAAATAAAAGTAAAATAAAAAAGTTGCACTGAACATTTGGTCTAAGTTCTTTAAAGGTTTCCAGAACATTTATGGGATTTGTCTGGGATGTTGCAAGAATATTAAATATAAGTCTGTCTTTACGACATTCATACATATGTAGCAAATGTATTATTCCAGCCAGGTGAAATTTAGATTTTGGCCACTAGATGGCATCAGTGTGTGTGCAAAGTGTTAGACCGATCCAATGAACCATTCCATTTCTGTTCAAAATTGTGTATCAAAACAGCCCAAATGTGCCTAATTTGTTTATTAGTAACTGTTCATGTTCAAAATTGTGCACTTTCCTCAAACAATAGCATGGTGTTATTTCACTGTAATAGCTAGCTCGGTTTGGATGAGAATTGTGTTATGTTGTCACTACTTCTGTGAATGTCTGAACATTGCATCCAAAAATAAACTGCTCACATTGAGGACATAACGTTGTAAAGATTGTTTTGTGCAAAATGTTTCTGTGAAAATACTGTGTGGTCAGCTCAAACGCTTGACTGTTGCATCAATTTTAACCGGAGGTTCTAAATAAGTGTTCTAACACACCGGTTTGAGTTTACGCTGCAGGGACCACTGTAGGATGATCACACCCATGTCTTTGTACGTGTCAAACGGTTTAATGTGTTCTAGGAATGTTCTTGCAACATCAGGTGAATGTTTTTTTGCACCCTAAAAGAAACATTGCAGATCATCTGTACAACTTGACAGGTTTTGTGTTTTGGGAACATATCTTTTGTGACGTCACCACAATGTTCCCATCAGACTGTTCCCACAACCTAATGAAACATTCTGGTAACGTTTAAAGAACAGACAAAATGTGTTCTGGGAACGTTCTTGCAACATCAGCCTAATGTTTTACACAAACATTGTATAATCATCAGCACAACTGGAACATTTACCGCAACCTAACGAATGTTCTGGGAACTTTCACCAAACCAATTTTGGTTTGCTGGGAAAGCATTACTGGTACATTGTGTTATTACATTACCTGTAGAGCTAATGTTAACTTTTGGGGAATGTTCTGTGGTGGTTGTTACAGGTGTTGTGCACAACATTTTAGTGAATACTAGAACATTCCAATGATATTTCATTTTAAACATTTAAAAAATATATACAAGATTTTGTTATCATTTTGGGATATTATCGTCCTAATGTCAAATAAAACCCTAACTCGAACTTAATGGGAATCTTAGCTAATGTTTTTGGAATGTTCCCGGTTTGCTGGGTTGTGGTTTTCAGGGGGAGTCTCGTCTCCAGAGGCACACTGAGCTAATTGCCCCCCCCCCCCCCAAAACACACACACGCACACACACATCACCCCACTCAAACCCTGCCTCTGTAGCCCCAGCCCCTGGTTCTGGGAGGGAGGAGGAGGGCTGGATTAATGATAATTGCGGTGTGTGGGAGACTGGAGAGAGGCCAGGATTACAGAGGGATTCTCCTTGATCCACAGAGATGCTGATGGTAATGCTCTCCGCCCATCCCTCCCTCCCTCCTCAATTGCCTCTGCACACACACATGGTCACACACACCCCACACACACACATTACACAGACATACTGTACAAGCACACACAAACACATACACACACAGAGACACATGGTGGACAGAGGGACGTGGTTACAGCAGTATGCAGTAAGTACAGGGTCTGCATGTCCGTGCTGAGAGCCAGTGTTGGTGAATCACTCCTTCCAGGGCTGTAGACTGAGACTAGCCTTGCGTCAGGGTCGCTCCTCGCCTGTTTGTGTCTGCCCTCATGTGCGCAGGCCGCCCCTGCAGCTGACGCACCACCACCTCACTGGGGTTAACACACAATCTTTTCCCCAAATGCTGCCATCTCCCAACACTCCCTGTGCTGTCTGACTCACCTCCCCCTCATTTATTACCATATAATTACTACATAGTTATTATATTACCCGGAACGTGATATGATAATCCTCATTTCAAAGTTTTGTAAAATGTTGGTGTACCAGTACAGCTACTTACTGTTCATTTTAAATCCAACAATGGAATAACAGTAAATGAACCATCCTGAAAACAACATTATTTCCATGCAATCCACTGGGCCTCAGAGAGTGTCATGCAATTTCTTCCTGATGGTGTGTTCAAGACCGTTCTTGTGTAGATAGATCCCTCTGCCAAACCTTCCCTTTCTGCTTCGTCAGGCTCCTCCGCTATTAAACCACCCCTGTGTGTGAGAGAGAAGCCGCAGCCTGCCCTCTACTTCTCCCCTTAACAAAATCATGTCAAAAAGCAATTAATATCTTAATACCTCCATCAGCGTGTCCGTGTCAGTGGCCACCAGCCGCCAGGCCTCACAACTCACCGACTCGTTGTTTTCCACCCCGGGGCTGGCCGGTGGTTTCCCTGGTCTCATTTCCCAGTGCCCCGGTGGTCAGCTGTGGTTTTCAGGGGCACGGGGAAGGAGACTGTGGGCAGGGAGGCCTCCACTCCCTTCCACTCCCAGACCAGTGTTAAGTACTCTCCAGTCTCTTCAGTCCCGAGAGCTGCAGTTGCCACAGCCCTGACTCCTAATGCAGTGGCCAGTCAGAAGCCCCACTCCACTCATACAATCCATTATGGCCAAAGAAGATCAGGCCTGTATTAGGGTCAACACCAGGCTCCAGTCTGTATCTTCAATAGGCTAATAGATGCCGAGGAGCGTTGTTTCAGATGGGAAAATCATTTTGTTTACACAAGCTGTGATGGCGTAAAATATGTTGGATTGGAAGTCTTTTTCACTAGTTAATCATAACTGAAAAGTAAAATACAAAATTAACACAATCACTAATAATCTTGTGCGATACAGTATTAAGAGGTAGTGTTTCACAGACGAAAACATGGGAGTCACCATCTCATTGTTAGTTTGTGTGTTATCTGTGCTTAGTACCAGTGTGCTGACTCTGCCTTTGTGTCTGTCTGTGAGGACATGTGTTTCATTTCCACATGCAAATGTCAGCGAGGTACATCACTAAAAACTGGGATGAAGTACTTTACCACCATCTCCAGGGGCGTCTCTCTTACACATGCTGTGTTAATACAATACCTGGTCTGAGTTAGGTGTTTCTTTTACAGCTTAGCTTTTCAAAGGAAGGAAAGGCAAGAAGAGGAAGGCTTCTGAGCCATGGCTCCACATTATTTTGTTTTTTCACTTTTTCATTCATTTCTTTTGGCAGGGTCTCCCTGAGACTGGTGGAAGGTCTTGGCAAACCATACAATAAAATCTCATGATTAAAGAGGCTAAAATAAGTATATAACTTGTGTGTCTATTAACCACTGAGAAGAAAAAGAGAGAGAGAAAGTGTTTTTCTTTTTCTGCCCTTGCCTGGCCAGTGAGTATGGTTGTATAATTATATAATCTCTTCACCTCCTCTCTCTCTCTCTCTCTCTCTCTCTCTCTCTCTCTCTCTCTCTCTCTCTCTCTCTCTCTCTCTCTCTCTCTCTATGTGTGTAACCTCCCTGATTCTTTCGCTGTGTGGTTCGAGTCTGAGCTGCTACCGTTCTTCCATCATTTTTCTTACCCAGCTCATTTAGGAGCACTCATTAATGTTCAACACACACACACACACACACAGCAACGGCCCCCTCTGGCTTGTGACTCTAGCCGAGGTCATCTGATCCACACCCGGCAGGCCCACACACCTTGGCTGGGTGGGTGGCAACAGTGCTGAGTACACTGTAGTGGTTTAGGCATGGCTCTCTACTCCAGTCTGCTCTGGACACTGAGCCTCCGACTGCTGTCAGTCGGCTCCAGTCTGTAGCTTTACTTTACCTTCAGACCAGGCTAACATTAAACACCAGCTGTACAAATACATATACATTTAAGTACTGGGCCATGTGGGAGAAATCCTGTCTTCTGTAGATTTTAGCTGTATTAATTACTTTACATAAGGTTATTTTGCAATGGTTGTTCTGATAATATAGGAACTTGTAGTGGTGGTGGTCTAATGCAAAGTGCTGATGGAGGCAACTTGTCTTTTCTTTCAAGGGCACATGTTGCTGAGAGGAGTATGGCACGGACCCAGCTGGACTGGACTGGACTGAACAGGGTCAAAATAATATAATAGGAATATAAGAGTTGTATTTCTGACAGGCCTATAGGGGGCTCATACCCTTACAGGGGCCTATGGATATACTATCCACTTCACTTGGAAATACATAGAATATTGGCATGTAAAAAAACATGATTAAGGGTTTTGAATGCTGAGCCAACTTTGGCTTCTATTTTTTTCTCAGACGAAACCAATTCAATACTTTCGATACTTATTGAAATGGTCTTCGTTGAGTAATGATTGGTGATGGTGAGACAGAGAAACTATTGTTATGATCCTTCTCTAGCTCTCTGTAAACTCTTCTGAGTGGCCCCATTGCAGGCCAGATCGATTTACTATTTATCCCAGATAGAGAAGAGTCATAATGCTGTGCACCATTGGGAGAGTAAATTCCTGTATCGCTGTCAGCTACATTAACTTACTTCCTGGATCTCAATTCAATTAGTGTTCGCTGCAGCATTCTCCAGCATTAATAAATCAATAGTGATGGCCTGCTGATAGGCTGTGAACGTCTATGAGGCCCCCTCCCCCTTCTCCCCCCTGTCTCACATGTACATTATTGTTATGATCATTACCACTGCTGCAGTCAGGCCCGGCAGTTATGAGATTGATATTTAATTGCACTCTGACTTGACAGGATGGAACATGCTTTTATTATTTAAAACACAGACAGATAGATATGATCTTGGGCATTGTTGCACAACAGGGCTGTTCAATAGAGAAGCGTTCATCATTTTACTGGTGTCCGCTGTTCTGACTCTGTGATTAAAGGACAGACATACAGTAGTCTTCCGGGCAGCGAACCCTCTCCCTGTTGCTTGCTGAAGGAAGGTCCGTGCAGGACAGTGAGATGTGTGGCTTGTCTATCTGTATGAGCTGTGGGAGAAGAGATGTGATTTTGTTTTCCAGCCGTTAAGCTCCAGCAGCTGTTTGGAACTATCTGAGACGGGGAGTTGCTGCACGGGCCAGATCTGTGAGCTGTGTGATGAGGGGATGAAGAGAAGGGGACCGCTGCCTTAGCGGTTGTCCCTCAACCCTGAGCTCTGCCTGGGGAAGATTAAGGGTGTCAGGATGGAGAGAATGACACTAACGAATAAAGGCACAATGTGTACTATGACCCTGTTTCTGAGGCAACACGTGCTTATTATCTTAGACCGTTGAGATGAAATAATCCTGGTAGATTGCAGTCAGTGGTTTGCTGAGGGAAACCTATTCTGTTACTTATTCATTTATTTATTTGACCTTTTAACGCTTTCAGCAGTAAACAAGTGGATTGCATCTGTGAGAGCATCTTTATTTGAATTCCTCTGTTTGACAGTTATGTTAGTCTTTGAACAAGACAAAGAAACAACTTTTTTGTGCTTGTTAATGCAATGGGCATCATGGAAATACAGACCCTTTCAGTCTTTGTCAAAGTCTCAGCTGTGTGTGGTCTTTATTTGTTGATGTGTATATTTTCCCTCCAGTTAGGTGCCCATTTCCTTTCAGTGGTGTATTATTTAGTTTTCTACTGACTGTTACTAGGTTCTTTTCCACTGTAGATATCTAAGATGCCGGTTGATTCCTGACTGCAACATGTCACTTCATGAATTGCCAGCAGCTAATTTGGCCTCTGTGACTGATGAGACAGTTGATAAGGGCACTGTGACACAGATACTGTATATGGGGGCACGGCAATGTTCACTTCAGTAATCAGCTTCCAATTTCCCCCCTTCCCCAAACTCTTCCCAAACGTCTTTAAAATATGGATTACAACACATGGCACACATACTGGTAATCTAAGGTGAAATAAAACTATTGCAATCCTATGGGGAGGCACAGGGAGAGTAAGGAAGAAGGGGGAGGCACTGAGACAGAGAGAATGATATATTTAGACTGCTGCCATGCCACTGCCTATTTCTGACTTTTGACCTTTGATGTTGATTTGGTAGAAACGGTCTGCTGAGCAGGTCTTCAGTTAAGTCCCTGTCTCTCATTTTCTGAACAAAGTACCCCTCCAAAAAATGTTTGCCCTTCATTATCTTCAGTGAGGCCATTTCTGGGAACATAATACTGTCTCCAAGCGCTCGCTGCCAGGGCCCGGGCTGATCAAAACAGGACACGAGGAAGGGGAGTTAAAGTGAAGCACACCAACCAGTCGGCTCATCTCCTTTCAAGGCATATGGTGCAAATTTGATAAAAAATGGGGGAGTTTTGGGCATTCACGTCGTTGACGTGAAAAATAACGCAGGCTGTAAAAACCCAAATCAAAAGTGCCTCTGGAAGTGATTAGCCACAAAGAAGAACCAGCTGCATCATCAGCGGCATCTCAATCTCCTATGGGCTGGCAAACTGGCCAAGCGGAGAAATAAAGAATCCCAACCCAGCTCCATGTGTTAGGATGAGCAACAGGGCTAGAAACTGTCAGATGAAGAGGTGAGGAGAATGGAGCGTGAGGAGAGAAGGGGGCGAGAGAGTAGAGGAGAGAAGAAGATGAGCCACAGGCCTCTGTCAGACGAGGAGAGGAGAGGTCCTCTCCTCTGAGGGGATGTGGGGGAGGTAGTGCAGGGAGGGCAGAAATGTGAGGAGGTGAAGGGGTGATGGGTAAGGGAGGGATGAATAAGGAGCAAAGGGAAGGATGTGTCCTCTGGGATCCAAAAATGGAAGAGTCCCTGTGTGTCCTTAAATATTAATGTTCACTTGGAGAGTCCCAGCACTTACTACCGCTCAGTAGTGGCCCTAGGAGAGTAGATCTTTCTAATATGATCCCATCATTTAGATATTATAGATTGAATGTTTATACTCCAGACATGTCGTTGTACCAGCTACACAACACCAGCAATAACAAGAGAGTGATCCCCCGACGAGACAGCACCACGTCTTCCCCTTCTCAGACCTCTAAAAAACCCTTTCCTCTGCCGGGGGCTGAGGTGTCAGATAGTGAGAGGGTGTGGGAGCCAGAGGGAGCGTTGCTTCTATGGGCACAATGCCCATACTATATAACCCAGTGGTAGTCAATGCCGTTTATGATGAGGTAGGACAATTTTTTGTTGTTGCCATCAGTAGGTTGCTACAAGCTAGCCTATCAATGATAGTTTGCAAAGTAGGTGCACACAGGTCAAGAGAAACATTTGAGGTGACAGACAGTGACACATTCAGTACCGCCTTGCACACTCTTGCCTGCATCTAGCTGATTTAGGGTGTAATCAACGCTAGCTGTCCTCCGGCTACACCACGATGCTACCCTACAGAGTGCTGTTGAGGTTACTG